>NC_035172.2:22040985-22653492 GCF_001659605.2 Manihot esculenta
TCACTGAGAGAATGAATAATGATGGAGAAGTAGAGGTCACCTGCACATTGTCACATCTACACAAGTTTCCTTACCCGTATCTTTGAAAATATCCATTCATCATAACTCACATTGCATCAAGAAAGAGTCTTATGTTCTCCTTGTTATTCTTTTTCACCTCAGCGCTGATTCCTTCGTTGGCTCTGTCTTTGTACTCTTGCATAATCTGGATTTGTTCTTCCATTTCAGCCATTCTCACCCTCCTGACTCACAATTACACTCCTTACATCTTGCGACTTCTACTAGATAGATTGAAAGCAAAGCCTTCCACAAAAAACAACTTTGATATCAATTTATCAATAAATTTGACATCGAGAGATTATGAGAGAGTAGAGAGAAGAGAGAGAGAGCAAAGAGAAGGGAGAATTTTATTGTATTGATATTCTTGAATGCCTTCTCAATACAATTGTTCTTCTATTTATATAGCTTCTATTCATAACTGCTTCTAACATATTCTTTAACAGCTCTAATTACTCTCAACTTATTTTCCCTCCAATTCTCTAACTACTTTCTGGAAGCTTCTTCTCCATTTTCTTCTAAAATGATAAAATCTAATAGTTCTTGGGCCCTTTGCAATAGGAATACGGTATTAAGGATAAAGACTACCTATAACAGTTTTATCTATTTTTAGTATTTGAGTTATAGTTGTATACTTATCTTGTATTTAGTTAGTTGTAGACTTGTATTATATAAGCTTCTGTAATACGTTCAGTAAATAACACAAAAACTCTTTTCTCTATATGGTATCAGAGCCGCAATCTGCTCTCACGAGTTTTCTAATCCAATTTTCTTAAATTTTAATTAATGGCTTCGTCATCCAATACTGTTATTCAATTAAATGCTCCAACGCATTTTCCAATTAAACTTATTCAGGAGAATTTTCCTGTTTGGAGAAAACAGATCCAATCAACCTTAATTGGTCTTGATTTACTTGATTTTATTGATGGTTCACGGGTTGCACCATCACAATTTCTTTCTAAAAAAGACAAAACAGCCAACCCAGCTTTCGCCTTATGGTTTTGACAAGATCAAATTTTGATCAGTGCTCTTTTAGAAAGTTGTTCCGATACTATTCAACCCTTGATTTCTTCAGCCAATACTGCCAAAGAAGCATGGGATCGGCTTCACCAGAGTTTTGCTAATGTTTCTCGTTCTAGAATTCTGTCCTTAAAAACTAAATTAGCACAGAACTCTAAGGGAACCAAACCGATTGCTGTTTTTCTCAATGAGATGAGGGCTATTGCAAATGAGCTTGCTCTTACCCAGAATCCGGTGAGTGATGATGACTTAATTGTTTATATTATCACGCGATTGGGAGATGATTACAGTCCCATAGTTGCTGCGTTAAAAGTTCGTGAAACCCCAATAACCTTTTCTGATCTCTTTGAAAAACTTACTGATCATGAACGATCCTTACAAGAAAAAGATTCCACAACTGTTTCAGCTATGTCACAAGTGATTGCTACTGTCAATTACACTCAACGTTTTGGAGGGCGTTCATAAAATCAGAATGGCAATTATAATCGATCTCCACAAAACTCCAATTATTCTAGAAATCGACGTGGTGGTCGTGGTTCTTACTCTGGTGGTCGAGGTCGAGGTTCTTATCGACCTGATGTGGTATATCAATTTTGTGAATATACTGGGCATACTACTGCTGAATGTCGCAAATTGGCTCGCTTTCTTAAGGAGAATAATATGTCTTTGAAGACTGATACCTCTCATTCTTCAGCACCGATACCTGCGGTTAATGTTACTTCTGCTATGGCTGCTTCTTCTCCACAACAATGGTTGTTTGATAGCGAAGCTTCTCATCATGTTGTGTCGAATTCAGCTTCTTTGCAAAGCTATTCTGACTATGGAGGTCCTGAGGAAGTACAACTTGGTGATGGTAAAACGCTTGTTGTATCACATATTGGTTTTGTGCAAATTCCTGCTTACTCTAAAAATTTATCATTGCCTAATGTGTTATGCGTGCCTAATCTGCGCAAGAATTTGATCTCAATTGCTAAGTTGTGTCGCACTAATCATGTTTCTGTAGAATTTTTTCCATCTTATTTTGTTGTGAAGGATCTGTACACGGGGGCGTCTCTGCTACGGGGAGAGAACATTGATGATATCTACTGTGCAAGTTTTTTCAGAGTTAATTCTCAACGTTCTCAGCTGAATGTTACTACTCGGTGTCTGTCTTTGCTTTCTGAATGGCATCACAAGCTTGGTCATCCCAACAATAAAGTCTTTTTGTTAGTACTTCGAAATATTGATCTTCAGTCTATGTCTAAATATGTTTCTAGTTTTCATTGTACTTCCTGCTCTATGAGCAAGAGTCATAAATTACCGTTTTCTGAGAATTCTCTTGTTAGTAATAAGCCTTTGCAACTTGTTTATTCCGATGTTTGGGGTCCTACACAAAAATCTATTGATGGCTATGCATATTATATTACATTTATTGATCACTATTCTAAGTATGTTTGGCTATATCCCATGAAGAAGAAATCTGATACTCATGATTTGTTTATCCACTTTCAGAAATTGGTTGAAAATTATTTTCACACTAGAATTGTTTCTGTGTTCACAGATAATGGTGGGGAGTATCAAAAGCTTAAGAATCATTTTTTGTCTTGTGGCATTTCACATTATACAATACCTCCACATACGCCAGAACATAATGGTACTGCTGAACGTCGTCATCGCTCAATAGTTGAAACAGGTCTTGCTATGTTACAATTTTCGTCTTTACCTTCTAATTATTGGTCTCATGCTTTCCAGGCTGCTGTTTATTTGCTCAATCAGTTGCCTTCGTCCGCTATTTTGTTTCAAACATCTTTCTCTAGATTGTTTGGTATGTCTCATAATTTTAAGAGATTGAAATCTTTTGGTTGTCTTTGTTTTCCATGGCTAAGGCCATATAATAATTCTAAACTTCAGTGTCGTTCATTGCCTTGTATTTTTCTTGGATATTCTCCAACTCAATCTGCATACAAATGTTACGATCCAAAGGCTAATCGTTTGTATTTGTCTCGTCATGTTCAATTTGTTGAGCATATTTTTCCATCTGAAACTTGCACTAGTTCTCATCAATTTACAGATTATTTTTGAGATGCTTCTTGTACAGGTTCGGCACAACAACCAAATTCATCACCTGTTGCACCAACTGCAGTTGCTTCGGTTCCATTGGCAATTTCTATTTCAAGTGATTCTGATTTGTTGGTTTCAAGTACTGGTTCCGAATCTATTACAGCATTATCAGCAGAATCTGATCAATCTGCCATGCCATTAATTAGTACTGAGACTCAACAAGTTGACCCTTTGATGACTGAATCTTCTACTGCTGATTTAGATTTGCCACTACCGATTGTTTCACAAGACTGAGTTCCAGCTCCTGTACAACGGCAGCAGCGACAAAGGAAGCCTAACTCAAAGTATTTTAATTCTTCTTTTGTTAATCTTACAACTATATATCCTTTACCGGATACACTCGAGCCAAGAACAGTGAAACAAGCTCTGGCCAGTTCACTTTGGCGGCAGGCGATGGATTCAGAGTACAATGCTCTTTTGAAAAATAAAACTTGGGAGCTGGTTCCGAGAGACAAACATCATCTTATTAGTTGCAAATGGGTGTTTCGGATTAAGCGTAAACCGGATGGTACTATTGATAAGTACAAGGCACGTTTGGTTGCCAAATGATTTCTTCAGGAACCTGGGCGTGATTATTTTGAGACATTTAGTCCGGTTACAAAACCGGTTACAATTCGGGTAGTTCTTACTCTTGCAATTTCTAAAGGATGGTAGTTAAGGCAATTGGATGTAAATAATGCCTTTTTACATGGCACACTTTATGAAGATGTCTACATGCAGCAACCTCCAGGATATGTGCAACCTGAGTTTCCTGATTATGTTTGCAAACTGAAGAAGTCTCTTTATGGTTTGAAACAGGCTCCACGAGTTTGGTATCTTGAACTTACTTCTTTTTTGCTCAAACTTGGTTTTCGCAAATCAAATGCTGATGCGTCCTTGTTTATTTTTTCCTCCAATGGGATTAATGCATATTTTGTAGTATATGTTGATGATATTGTACTTACAGGTAATAACAATTATTTTCTGCATATCTGTGTACATAAGCTATCTGCTCAGTTCTCTATCAAAGATTTGGGAATATTAAATTATTTTTTAGGGGTTGAAGTGATTTCTACAGCTACATAATTATTTCTTTCGCAACATCGACATATTGCTGATTTGTTAGACCGATTTGATATGGCTGGAGCTAAAGAGGTGAATACTCCTATGTCTATAGGAGACAAGCTGATCTTAAATGATGGTTCTAGTTTGACTGATTCCACCGTATATCGCCAAATTGTTGGATCTCTTCAATATTTGGCAATTACGCGTCCTGATGTTTCTTTTGCAGTGAATCGATTGTCACAGTTTATGCATGCACCGACGCAAACTCATCTTCAAGCACTGAAACATGTTTTGCGATATCTCAAAGGAACCATACATTATGGCTTATTTCTCAATCGAAATTCCACTCATACTCTGTCTGCCTTCTCTGATTCTGATTGGGGTGGTGTCCTTGATAATGGGCGGTCTACAACTGCTTATGTTCTATATCTTGGTTCTAATATTATCTCCTGAAAATCTAGTCGGCAAAAGACTGTCTCACGATCTTCTACAGAGGCTGAGTACAAAGCCTTAGCCAATGTTGCAGCAGAAGTATTTTGGGTTCAAAGTTTATTACAAGATTTGGGAGCACCAATATCACAACCACCAGTCCTTCATTGTGATAATCTTGGTGCGACTTACTTCTGCGCCAATCCAATCTATCATACTAGGATGAAGCATCTTGCACTGGATTACCATTTTGTTCGCGAGAAAATTAATGCTGGACAGTTAAGGGTTCTTCACATAAGTTCAAAAGATCAAGTTGCTGATGTGCTTACAAAGGCTTTGGGAAGAACTCAGTTTTGTTACTTTAGAACCAAGATTGGAGTCTCCGATGGCGCCTCAATCTTGCGGGGGCGTATTAAGGATAAAGACTACCTATAACAGTTTTATCTATTTTTAGTATTTGAGTTATAGCGGTATACTTATCTTGTATTTAGTTAGTTGTAGATATTAAGGATAAAGACTACCTATAACAGTTTTATCTATTTTTAGTATTTCAGTTATAGCGGTATACTTATCTTGTATTTAGTTAGTTGTAGATATTAAGGATAAAGACTACCTATAACAGTTTTATCTATTTTTAGTATTTGAGTTATAGTTGTATACTTATTTTTAGTATTTGAGTTATAGCTATATACTTATCTTGTATTTAGTTAGTTGTAAACTTGTATTATATAAGTTTCTGTAATATGTTCAGTAAATAACACAAAAACCCTTTTCTCTATATATGGAATGACTTATTAGCGTCTAATACGTACATTGAAGAACAAAATGCAGGAAGAAGCAAGTGTATGAAATGATGGAGAATAATCAATTGATGTGGATTTTGTAATACCCGGCATGTTCAGACATCGAAATTCCTACCGTCCGATGGAATCTAGGATGTCAGAGCATCCCTGAAGGGTAGAGTGAAGGTTTTCTAAAATATTTTTCCATGTTTTAAGCTTTTGGTTTAGAAAAGAAATGAGGTTTGAAGAGAAAAGGCTAAGGAAGTCTTTGCCACTTTCGGCTCCCGAAAGTTGAAGTTCGGCCGCCGAAAGTACCCCATGTTCGGCCCCCTAAACTCTAATGTTCGGCCTCCGAAGGTGGTGAGGTGTTGCATGTAGCTTTTGCCACCAAATGTGAAGCGGTGGTTCTTTGTTAAAGGTGCTTTTGGCCGAGAAAGGCGGTGCTTAAGCTTTCCTTTGGGTTAGAGACATGTTCATGCTTCCCCTTAGTGACTTACCTAGTTTCTCATCAAATCTTTCAAAGAAAAACAAGGTTAAAGTGAGTTAAGATAGTTGTGAGAAGTTGTGGAGTTTAAGAACTTGTGAAGCTTAAATCTCCATCTTTTCAAGTTGGGAGTCACACCAGCCTTTGTTCTGCAAGAGGTAAGTGTGAATCCTTAGTTTTTATCATGTTTTACATAAACTTGATGAAGGAGAAGGGGAGTTATGCATGTGTATGCATACGTTGTGCATAGTAGGGTGCATAAATCGTTTATGCTATATGTATGCTTGATATGTATGTTGGTTGGAGTTTTAATGTGGTTTAAGACTCCTATATGCATGATTAAGTGTTAGAGCATGTTTGGAGAGGTGGGATGCATGTTTGGAGGGTTAGTGTTTGGATGGCATGGCTGTGCACGAAGCTGAGTTCTGGATGAACTCAGGTTCGGCCGCCGAATGTGGGAGTTCGGCCGCCGAACCTCTTCTGAAGGCAGTTTTGGCTGCCTAAGGTTGCCCCCGAACATTTGGACTTTCGGATCTGTCATGCACATTCGGCCGCCGAAGGTGCCCCCGAAAGTGCCCTGTCCAGCTTTCCTTTGCATGTGTTCCATGATTGTTCTAATGATTGTTCTACGGTGTTTTAAGGGGTTTTTGGGGAGATGTTTAGAGATATGTTAGAGTATGTTTGGTCCCTCATTTAAGTCTATCTGTGTAGGCACAGACCAGAGGAACCAGAGAGTTCAGCAGTGAGTACCGCTTCAGGAGCCTGCAGAGTCAGTCAGAGTCAGTCAGAGGTGAGTGGAACTACACTTAATTCTTTTAATTACGAAATGTAATGTTTTTAGCATATTTCATTCATCATGAGTATGCATAGGATGATTGCATTAGAAATCACGAATATGTTGCATTGCATAGTTAATTGTTGATGTGGGTGAATGCTGAATGATCCAATAGTCCCAGACAGGAAGTCCAGGACCCCATTCTACGGCCTGGCAGGTATAGAGAGTTCAGGACCCCATTCTACGGCCTGACAGGTTTGTTTTTGTACAGGAAGTCCAGGACCCCATGCGATGTCCTGGCAGATTTATTATTTATACAGGAAAAATCCAGGACCTCATCAATGGCCTGGAAATTTAAAATATGTGTGTATGTATGTGGGATGTATGTAGGCATTACAGGAAGACCAGGACCCCAGTCGACGGCCTGGCACGGATTAGATACTGGGACTATGTGGTGACAGGTTTACCCTAGATGTGAATTGTCTGTGATATGATGCATTCCATAAGATCATGTTTTAATGACAGGTTTTATTGTTCTACTCACTGGGCTATAGAGCTCATCCCTCTCCCTTATTCCCAGTTTTGCAGGTTTCAGTGTACAGGTTGTACAAGGGCAAGTCAGAGGTGCATAAGAAAAACAATAAAGAGCTTGAATAGTTAGAGTGGACATGTAATATTTAAGAGATGTATTCGTTGTGTAAATAGTTAAAGTGTGCTTGACTTAGTTCTTCTGTTTTATAAGTCTTTTGTATACATGATCAAGTTATATAACTGTTTTACAAACAGGTGAAAAACCAGGCTTAACAGGTATGATTTTACCCATCTAGAGCAAGCTCTAGTCAGGGGTACATAGTACAAAGTAGAGAGATTGTGCATGCACAGGTTAAGCCATAGTTCATGTATGAGTTTTTACAGGTACACAGAGAGTATAGCAGGCTTGCTACGGGTTCTGGCGGCCTTATGCCGACCTGAATCCTAGCGCCGGTGACGGTCCATTTCCGGGTCGTTACAGATTTCATGATAACATATATAATACACTCAATTTTCTTTGGCAAAGTCATTTTATTTATTGTTTTTAATTGCTTTATTTTAATTATTGGATTGAAGTGTGAAATTTAATCGTTTTTACAATATAAAAATTAATTAATTAATTCACAATTATAAATTTAAAAAGTGATATTTGGTTTATTTATAATTTAAAAGTTTGAAATGGTAAATAAAATAAAGATAAAATTGTACGTCGAAAGTAAAATAACAAGATTGCAAATTATGCATTTTCACTGGAGTTCATTTAGTTAAGGAATGTATCATATAGTCTATCAAGACCTTATAAAATCCTTCAATGGAAATTTACAAACCGAAAGAGGAAACCTTTTCCAAAGTGGGGATTGCTTATGATAGGCCTACAAGCAGCGAAGTAATAACACCTGCCATCAGAAATAAGTCCAATCATTGTCTTTTATCACCACCACCAAAACCTTCTCTTTCATCTAGGTCCCTATCAGCGACTTCGACAAATCTGGACCTTTGGTTTCACCAAACGCGTCCATTGATGCCGTGGCCAGAGTAACAACAATAGATGATTTTGTGATTGTGCTATTGTCTAGAAGGCGACAAGATTCAAGAGATGTTGCGTAAGCATGGGTTTTGATGGGCAATGATCGATTGACCTAGAAAAATAGTGCGAGAAAAACAAAAAAGACATAATTTTTAAAGTAAGCTTAGCTAATTATCGGTCTATATTTATAGATAATAATATAATATCTTTTTTATTATATAAAAATATTATAATAACTATTTGAGTAAATATTTTTATAGAATATTTATATACCCTCTTACGTAAATATAAAAATTTCTATTTAAAGTAATAATTTATTTATTTTTTTATGATGATTAAAAAACACAACGAAAATAATAATTTTTTAAATATAAAAATAAATTATTTATTAAATGATATTATTATATACAATAAAAATTAAAAATTTTTTATAATATTTTTGAATTATTATCGAATCATTATTTAATAATATTAAGATAATAATTTTATAATAGTTATTATAATACTGTTGCATAAACATTACAATGTATTAGGTAAGTTTATTTATTGTATTCATATTTACTTATATATAATTAATTATTAATTTTAAGCTATTTTATAATAATTTATATAAATTAATTATATTTATATTTATTTAATAGCAAAAGTTTCTCAGTTTAATACCTATTTACGTTCAATTATGTTTCAGGTGATAAAGACAAAAATTTTTCCTACATGATATTGCATTGTTTGGTTAGAATTTTAATTATTTATACTTTATAAATATATTTATATTCTTAAAATCTAGTGAGAGGCTAATACATGCGTTGCTATTATGGAGTTTAGGATCGAGCTGAACTTCCAAGTCTACGCAATGTTGTTGGATTAAATCAGATTTCATAATAAGCTAAAGGTTTTATGTTAGTCTAAATCCTAATGCCCATTTGATTCGTCAAATTGGATTGAGACATAATAATATAATTTGGTAGTAAATAGGTTATATTCAAGACAAAATGAAAATAGAATAAATATAATTTTTGCATGAATTTTGGACGATATTCAATTTTGATCAAAACTAAGTTTTTTGGTTTAATTTATCTGAAATTTTTAATTAAGATAAAGTTAACCCATTTTTGAAAAAAATAATATTATAATTTTCGAATTTCCAATAATAAAAACGTTGATTGTTAAATATATATTAAAAATAATTAAAATAATAAAAGTAATTAATAATATTATTAAATAATTTTATAATATTAAGTATTAGATAATATTATTTAAAAATTAAAAATTTTATTAGAGAGTATTTAACTTGATTTATGAAAATTAATTAGCTTATAACTTAGTACCAATTGCTTATTAGTTACTTGAGCCTTATAAGCATTAAAATTTTAAGCAATTATGTTTTTTGCTAAAATTCTTATAAGTGGTTGATTAGTAGTTAGTAATAAGTAGTTTGTTTATAAGCGTATTTTATAATTAAAATCGTTAAAAGTGATATTAAATAAAATATGCTTTAAAGTTTTAAAATTAAATAAGGGCAATATATCAAAATAATTTCTAAGTTTAGTGTTTTAAAAATTGATTACACCGACTTTTTTTAACTGCATTTATAAATCTACAAAATATTATAAGTGAATAAATTAATATATTTTTAAATCAAATAAATTAATTTGACCGGTTTATAAGTTAAAGATATATACTTTTTTTTTATCTAAAAAAAATTAATATGATATGAAATTAAAATTTTAAATAAAATTAAAATAAACATTAAATTTTAGATAAATCTTATAGGAATATCAGGAGAAATTTATAAAATTAAAGAAAATTGAAAAAAATTTGTTGATATTTGCTAACAATTTTAAGGAATTGCTTATATTACCAACAACTAAATGAGAAATAGCAACGGATTTATAATAGATCACGATGCATTTTCCGCTGTTAATACTAGCAACACATTATTAGAGACAGAATTTGCTAAACTACATTGCTAAGTTTGTGACGCAATTAGACCTATCATTAATCCGTCGCATAAATTTTTTGTAACGGAAAAACTGCTTCACAAATAAAATAATTCTATCATCAAATTTTTATATTTCTATATATAATGATTACTCTAAGAACTTATTTCATTCAAAATGCCCTATTAAGAGAAAGTATATTTCTCAATAAGTATATTCTTTTACCTTATTTAGAATGGTTAATTTTTAGAAAATTCAAATAAATTAATTCTTTTTTCATAATTTTTATATTTGGCAAAATTAAAAATATAAGAACTCAAATATTTTAAATTTTTATGAGAATTGATTTTAAACTAAAAATAAATATTGTCAAACTTGTTGAGATTTTGTAAGAAATAATTTCACTATCATTAAATAGAACTCTATCTTTTCTTTTTTTTTTTTGTTTATTTAATTTTAACTTCAAATTTACTTAGTGTTGTTTAATTAATAACAGTTTTTAGAATTTAATTTAATATTAAGTATTAATTAATACATTTATAATTGTTATTAATAAATTTATTATATTATTTTATTAATTTTTTATAAAGTAGAGTCCATCTTAATTTATATTTTGCAATGATAAAAAAAATTATATAAAGTTTAAATTTTAAATATTGTGAAAATATTAATAATAATGTTCAAAAAATATTTTCAATGTGATAAAAATCATTGTTATTTATAAAATAAATATTTATGCTATTAGTTTAGAAATAATAGAGATAATGAAGGATATAGATCAATTTAAAAATTATTGTTAATTTATTTAAAATAAATGAATTCAATTAAATTTTATCACTCCAAAAATTTATTTAAATTTTTTTTTATAAATTAAATTCCACTAATAGAATTCAATTATTTTCTTGCAAGAAATACATTTTAAAAATGACTTTGTGTTTGACAAAACTAAGAATTTAAGATTTTAATTTTTTTAAATTTTTATGAAAATTGATTTTAAATTAAAATTAAATTTTGTCAAAATTGTTAAGATTTTGGAAGAATTGATTTCACTTAATGCTATTTGTGTTAAAATTACTTAATTAGCATTTGAGAATTCCGTTTTTTTCTTTTCTTTTCTTTTCTTTTATCCTTTATTTTTTTTATTTTAACTTCAAATTTATTTGTATTTTCTTAATTAATAAATCTTTTCTTTAGAATTTAATTTAATATTAAGTACTAATATTTAATGCATTTATAATTGATATTAAAAATTTTATTATATTATTTTGTTAATTTTTTTAAAAAATAGTGTCTATTTTAATTTATAATTTTTAATGGTAAAAAAATTATATAAAGTTTTTTTTAAAATAAAACTACTAATTGTATTAATAAAATTTTATCAAATAAAGATGGATATCATCTCAAACAGAAATACGATTATACCTGATAGATTCTCTAGCCAAAGTATAAGCAGTTAGAAGTAGTATTACGACGAACCCATCTAACAAAAATATTAGTTCTAAAGTCTAACAAAAATTTACAATCATTCAAAATCAAACCCTTGCATAAGATAATTTGGCAAAGATATTCCTCATTCTTTCTCTATCTCTCGAGCATGAATTATTAAAGTCTCCCGAACAAAGCCACGAAAGAGATCTTGTACGAGATAAAACTCGAATAAGATTCCAAGACTGACGTCGTCGTTGCGATTCCAGAAACCCATAATAACTAGTAAACCTCCATTGAATATTACCTTCCGAAACAACCGATTAATAAAATTTGAAGAAAAGCCAACGACAGAAACAGACTCATAACTTTTCCACATTAACCAAAGGTCTCCTCCCAATATTGTCTATTGACTGAGAAGCAAACCATCAAAATGTAAAAAACCACGAAAAAATTCTATATGAGAACTAAGAACTTTTGTTTTCATCAAAAATAAAATGTCCGACTTGTAACTAGGAACCAAATCCTTCAATACATTAACTATCAAAGGATTGCTGCCATAAATCTGTCAAAGAGGTTTGCATATTCTGAAAATTGATTGGATTATATGTGATAAACATCCCCACCATACAAAAATCATAAATGATGATCGGAATATTTCTGGAGTTCTTAATAAGGACAACAATATCTTATTTTTCATCGATAGTCAATTGACGCAGATCGTTTTTCATAAGAAAGAGGAAAGAAGAAGTTAGGTTTAAGGAAAGAAGAAGTTAGGTTTAAGGAAAAAGAAAAGGCGAGAGTATCGAGTCACAAAAAGACCACAGAGGGAAATTTGCATCGAAAGTTATGACATTTTGTTTTAAATTATGTAAAGTTTAAATTCTAAATATTGTGAAAATATTAATATAGTGTTAAAAAAATATTTTCAATGTGAGAAAATAATTATTATTTATAAAACAAATATTTATACTTAGCTTAGAAATAATAAGAATAATGAAAGAAATAAATTAATTTAAATTTTTTATTAATTTATTTAAAATAAATGAATTCTATTATTTTAAAATTTATTCTAAACAAAGGAATACTCGTATGAATTGAATGTTTTCCTTGTAAGAAATGCATTCCAAATAAAGGTTTTGAGAACTTACTTGCAGAGAAATGTGATAGAAATATGTTTAATATCAAATTAAAAGTTAAATTAATGAAATGCATGAAACTTAACTAAAGAAGTTAACTTAAAAGTACAAACTATGACTCCATTTGTTTGATGGAAAAATATTTTGATCCATTTGAAATTAAAAATTTTGTGAGAATTTAATTCAATTAAATTCTTTTTTTTCAAAATTTTTGTTTAAAATAAAAGAATTTAAAATTTTTTTTAACTTGAAAAATTTTGAAACTAAAGATTTATGTAGTTTCTGGGATTTGGATACTCAGAAAATTGAGTAAGTAGAAAATATTTTTCTGTTTAAAAGAGAAAAAGTAAGTCACTTTAAGCAATACGACTTCCCCTTCTACCGTAAAAAGAGAAAGTCATTTTCTATATCTTGATATCTTTATTAAGACCTCTATATATAAATTTGATAATAATTTTTTTTAATTAAAAAAATATTTTTTATTAACTAAATTTTTAAATATTTTAAACAATTAAAAATATAAAAAATATTTTCATAAAATAAAAAAGTCTAAATAAAAGACACTCTTTATACTTTTAAAAAATGATACTTTCTTAATTTAAGTAAAATTCAGAGCCAAAAATATGATTTATTCCAATAGACAATATATTAGCTTTTTTAGTATAGAGATCTTTTAATTAAAATTGTTGAGTATAAAGTTGGCGGCTTGTTTGATGCTTGAGGCCCATAAAATATCAATAGAGGCTCAAATCAAAATGTTTACAATATATATATACACATTAAAACTTAGTCCCGAACGGTATATGAACAGTATTAATTTTAAAATTATTAAAATACTAATTTACCATTGATTGCTTTTCAAGTATTTTTGGCCAGGATATTTATTAACTTACTGTCATATATATGAAAATCCCTGAATACTCTTTTATGCGGGCATAGACACCATCTTTTTTTTTATCGGCTTTACCGCTCGTTAGCTTCCTGCTTTTCTCCCACCTCTTACAAAAAAATGTCAAAAGATATGCGTCCACGTACTTCAATCCTTTTTTTGGTTTTTCTTAGCATTACGCTACTGTTCACTGTTGCTATTTGCCAATTTTTCTATTGCTCACATGGGACGATATCGTTATCTCTGCTGTTTACCTCTGCTTCGTATACTCTTACTGTTCTCCTCCCTGAACCCACTGTGTTTTTTCAAAAAAAAAAAAAAAAAAGTGTTTCATAGTTGTGTATTGTCTATTGGTTGACTGGCTCATCCCCTAAAATATTATTGCTGAATAAATATTATTCTGCATACAGTTCTTTATGTTTCTCTCTTCCCCTTCGAACAAGTTGTCTATTCTCCAGATTTACTAAATCTTTATGTTTAGATTCTTCAAATATGCAGTCTTTAGAAGATTTAGTTAGATTTTTATTTGATAAAAAAGTGACTTCATCATATATTTTGGAGAGTTTCGAATAAGGGATAGACTGAGTTTCTACCTATTCTTGGATAAACAAATCAATGATACACCTTCTTTCCTGTCCGATCCACCTCTAATGAGCTTGAGATGACTCCATTAGAGCAAAAGCATCGAAAATAGGTGGTTTCATAGATAGATCCAAAATTCTTTTGCTCATTTGTGGCCGTTATTGGGTTTCTTCACTCTCTTTGGTTCTGTTGGTTGGGTTTCAGTATCTATTTTGGTGGTTTTTTAATTATCTACTTCTTTGTCTGATTTCTCATTATCATTTTCCTTTCAATCGAGTTTCAAAGGAGTAAAGGAATATAAAGAATGGAGAGCTGGAAGTGGGCTTTCTGCTTTTCTACCATTGTATCAACGGTTGGAGCTGGGCAGGAGCCAACCCACCAAGAGGATTTGAGGTAATTTTGTTCCTGTTCGATTAGTGAGTTTAACGAGTCCGTCCTTCCTTAATAAGTTAAGAATCTCCTCTGCTACTCAAATCAATTTTATAGGGGAGACCATTCTTCAGCCTGATGAAAATGGATTCTCCAAGTATGTTGAATCAACCAATAAAAAATACTTTAGACATTGCCTCTGTTACTCAAATCTTCACTCTCTTTGGTTTTGTTGGTTGGGTTTTAGTATCTATTTTGGTGCTTTTTTAATTATCTACTTCTTTTTCTGATTTCTCATTATCATTTCCTTTCTATTGAGTTTCAAAGGAGTAAAGGAATATAAAGAATGGAGAGTTGAAAGTGGGTTTTCTGCTTTTCTACCATTGTATCAACTGTTGGAGCTGTCAAGCTGAGCAGGAGCCAACCCACCAAGAGGATTTGAGGTAATTTTCCTTTCTTTGGTTCCTGTTCTATTAGTGAGTTTAACGATTAGGAGAGAGTCTTTCTTCCTTACTAAGTTAAGAATCTTCTCTGCTACTCAAATCAATTTTATAGGGGAGACCATTTTGAAGGCTGACGAAAATGGATTCTCCAAATATATTGAATCAACCAATTAAAAATACTTCAGACGTTGCCTCTGCCCCAAATTTACTTTGTATTTATTTTTTTATTCTCGTCTGGATTTGATTTGCCTCTACCCCAAATGTTCCTATTCTTAATTTTTATCTGATTTTATTGTTATGATTACATGATTGCAGGTTGATCTTTATTATTGATCTTTGTTCAAATATTTTATATCAATACTTTTATTTATAATTGATGGTCTCAAATCTAATGTAAATGGTAGGTGTTATAGTGTCATTCTTTGAATAATGTGTTGATGGTAAAAGGAAATATTATTCTGCCATCATTGAATTTGACCTGATTATGTAAATGAAATTGAAAAGTTTTTCAATGGAGAAATTTGACATGGGCCATTTAGACTCCTTTTCATTAAGTAATTTTTTTACTAGATTTGAATATGAAAGATGGATATATATAAGAATGATTGCTTGAGATGTTTTTGTTTTTTACTTTTTTCATTGTTCAAATTTTAAAATTGGAGCTAACATTCAGATGTTCAATTGCTAAGTGTGGAAAATACAGAGATAATTAAATTGCTTATCTTTTATTTTTTATATTCTCAATATTTATGTGAAACTTATATGGACTGAAGGTTAAGTTTACAGCTTTCTTCGATGGAGAAACACCACAAAAAAATAGACTATTAGCGACGGAAATTACTTCCATAAAAAAAAAATCTAGCGACGAAATTAGCGACGGATTAGTGACGAATACTTTATGTTTATATTTCCGACGGATTTGCGACAGATTTTTAAAATATTAGCGAAATTCCATCGCTAATCAGTCAGAAAATGCAAACAATATAAAAAAAAACCCTAATATTCTCTTTCATCCTCTCTTTTGATTTCAGCCACCCTTTTCCTCTCCTCTCTTCTCCTCAACGCCGCATCCTTCTTCTTGCCACTGTCGCCACCGCCGCCACTGCTGATTCCGTGGCTATCACGTGTTGTTGTTGCCTCGCCGTCGCTGTTGCTGCTGCTTTTCCTGCTGCTGTGGCTGTGTCACCATTGCTGGAGCTGCCACCGCCATTGCCACTCATCGCCGCTGCCGCCACTACTATTCCCATGGCTGTTGTGCGTTGTTGTCGCCTTACAGTCGTTGTTGCTACCGCTGTTCCTGCTGCCGCGGCTGTGTCGCTATTGCTGGAGCCGCCACCGCTGTTGCCACTCACCGCTGTTGCCACTCACCGCTGCTACAGTTGCCGATCGTCGCCACTCCGTGTAAGTTAGTGATAGAAAGGTTGGTTGATCCTCTTTTGGTCTGATTAATGTATGCTTGTCCTTGAAAAAATTACTTCATTTTGATGTTGCTTGCCATGTTACCAAATCAATACCATGAATTAATTAAAAATACTTAATTAGTTCATCCATAACTAATTGTAAATAATTATATAATACTAAATTAGGAGCATAATAACAGAGAAGTTCAATGATAGACACAATTGATCTTAAATAAAAATTCACATTAAATTAGGTTCAAAAGGGATTTCAATGCTGCTGATGTACTGTTGAATTGGGCAATTATTTGTGTGCTGTTGAATTGGACCAACAGAATTTACTTACCTTGATTGTGTTAACGGTTATTTAATCTTATTGGATGCATAAATGAAAATATTATGTGAATAATTTAAAAAATTAGAATAAGAGCTTAAATTGCATCATGAAAATATGTCTTTTTATTTTTTTTTTTGCTCCTGCTTTGCTGTGTTTATAATTTCGCACAAAAATTTTAAAGCTCCATTTTTCATTTTTTTTTACCAAAATCCTTGGTTTTTTAATTTAGTCCAAATTAAAAATCTCAATTTCTTTTTTTTTCTTGATATTTAGGTTAAATTAAAATTTATAAGATAATTTAGATAAAAAGGTTAAAAATTAATTAGATTAAACTTTCCTCGTAAACTTAAGAGTAAAATTGAATATTAAGCTTTTTAATTTTAAAAACATAATTTCTTTTAAAAAATTTGTGTTGCTGCTACTGCTGTGCAGCAGCAAGCTTGCTGCACAGTAGCAGTTGCTGCTGCTGTGCTGCAGCAAGCATGCAGATTGCTGCTGCTGTGTAGCAAGCTTGAAGCAGTTGCTGCTGCTGTGCTACAGCAAGTATGCTGCACTCAGCAGAGCAACAAGCTTGTTGCAGCAGCAAGCTTGTGCTGTGAATGCTGCACTCAGCAGCAGCAACTATTGGTTACTTTTATATGAAAAATAATTACATTCTATTTCATGCATAATACTTTATAAAATATATTTATTTAATTTCTTACCTTTATATGAAAAATTGTTCAATTTTTTTTGTTAAAAAAAATAAGTGGAAGAATATTTGGATTACTTTTATTTGAGACTGCGCTGAGCATGCATGCTTATATAATAATATTCAGATTTATAAAAAAAATCAAATTTAGTGGCAGAGATCAATTCAACACTAAAAACTCATTTTTATAACTTTTGATATGTATAGTTCGGCTTGGTCAGTTTACTTTACGTGCCTTCATTCAACTCTACTTTGATATGTATTGTTAAATTAATTAGTGTGTTTGATTTGTTAAATTAGTATATAATTAGAGTTGAATTTGTTTATATTTCAGAATATATTTATCATGTCGGTAGATCGTAGATGGACGTATGAGCGATTAGATCAAAATGACTTCCTTAATTCTGAATTTGAGATTGGAGTGGAGACATTTCTAAACTTTACCCATGCACAAGTACAATTTACATGCCAAGATAAAATTCATTGTCTATGTTCTAAGTGTCAGGATAGAAAATTTCAGAATAGGCAAGATGTTACTTATCACCTTTGCAAATAGAAACATAGAAAAAGATGAGACTATTACAAAACACTCTGGTGGTTCAATAAAATTGGAGGTTCATGAGAATAGATTAGTATAACTCTTTTATTTCTTACTTTTATTTATACAATTCTGTTTTTATATAGATGGTTAGAAATTATTCGTGCATCTTGAGAAGAAATGTAGAGTTTCTCATTAATGATCAAAGAATGGTGATTACAATTGTGAAAAAATACAATGATCTAAGCTTCTACTTTTAATATTTACATAGCTCTTAAATTAACTTGAGAGAAATTAGTTGTAACTCCTTTGGAGAGAAGTTTACTTGAGAGAAGTCTGTTACAACTGTAAAATAACAGTAAAAGTAAGCTCTGAAAGTTCAGGAAATAAGCTCTGGGAGTTGCTGGAAACTACTGGAAGCTGTTGCTGGAAACTACTGGAAGCTGCTGTTAGTTGCTGGAAACTACTGGAGGCTGTTACTGTAATACCCGGCTAGAGTCCGGCATCCGAATTCCTGTCGTCCGGTGGAATCCAGGATGTCAAAATTCTCTAGAATGGTAAGATTTATGTTTTTCTAACGTAATATAGCATGTTTTCATGTTTTCAAGTTGAAATGAAAAGAGTTTTTGAAAGAAAAGAACCAAGACAGAAAAGCCAGGTTCGGCCGCCGAAGGTGACATTCGGCCGCCGAACATGCATGGCTTTCGGTTTCACGATAGGCCGCCGAAGGTGGTCTGGCCAGCCACCTATAAAAGGCCCTCAGTCGGTTGCAAGGATAAGCTTTGTCGTTTTCTTTCACTTTCTGAGGTGAGACCCTGTCCTTTTTGAGTTTTCTTCATGTTTTCATCAAATCATGCAAAGGTTTGATTGATTTTTATGGTATTTTGAAGGTTTTGAACTAAACACTTGAGATTTTGAAGTTTGGAGAGTTTGAAGGAGAGTTGCTCCAAAACTCCACGTTGGGATCGTTCATCTTCTTGTTTTCAAGAGGTAAGTGAAGATCCTGAGCTTGTTTTTATGATTTATGGAAGATTTTTGAGGTTTTGGGGGAGAGTTGCATGAATAGGGTAAAAAGAGAGGTTTTGATGATTTTGTGAGAAAAGCATGTTTATGTGTTATATGTTTGTGTTGTTGGGGTTTTAAGGTAGTTTCTGACCCCTTTGAGCATATGCTTAGGTGTATGCATGTTGAGGAATTGAGGTGTTTGAGTTTGGGAGAGTTTGGTGCATTTTGGCGTGAGGCAGAGCAAGGTTCTGCCTTGCTGATGAACCCAGCTTCGGCCGCTGAAGAATGGTTCGACCGCCGAATGTGCTGAGGAGGTGGCTTCGGTTGCCTAAGCTTGCCCCCGAGCCTTTGGACTTTTGGCTCTGGAGGGGAGGTTCGGCCGCCGAAGGTTAGAGACTTTCGTCTCTGGAGTGCCTTTCAGCCCCCAAAACTTGCCCCCGAAAGGGTTCGGCTGCCGAAAGTTGAGATTCGGCCGCCGAAGGTGCATGAGTTTCGGCTCTGGACAGGACTTTCGGCCGCCGAACCTGCCGCCGAAAGTGTTCTGTCCAGCCTTCCTTTGCATGCTTTGCATGGATGTTTGAGTGAGTTTACGGGGATTCTTGGGGAGTTTAATAGAATTGGTCATAAGCTAGTTTGGTCTCTCATTTGAGTCCATCTGTGTAGGTACAGACCAGAGGAACTAGAGAGAGCAGCAGTGAGTACTGCTCCAGCATTACAGAGCCTGCAGAGTCAGTCCAGAGAGCCAGAGGTGAGTGGAACTAAACTTAATTCTTTTAATTGAGAAATGAAATGCTTTTAGCATCATTCATGCATCATGAGTATGCAGTAGGTTGTTTGCATTAGACTCCACAAATATGTTGCATTGCATAGTTATTTGTTGATGTGGGTGAATGCTGAATGATCCAATAGTTCCAGACAGGAAGTCCAGGACCCCATTCTACGGCCTGGCAAGTATAGGAAAGTCCAGGACCCCATTCTACGGCCTGGCAGGTATAGTAAAGACCAGGTGCCCAGTCTACGCCCTGGCAAATGGT
The DNA here is from genome assembly GCF_001659605.2 of Manihot esculenta. Classification (NCBI taxonomy): domain Eukaryota; kingdom Viridiplantae; phylum Streptophyta; class Magnoliopsida; order Malpighiales; family Euphorbiaceae; genus Manihot; species Manihot esculenta. The sequence continues at coordinate 22,061,024 of NC_035172.2, forward strand.
AAGTACAGGTGTTATATACACGTATACATATACAGTATAGGAAGACCAGGACCCCATTCTACGGCCTGGCATGGAACAGTTACTGGGACTATGTGGTGACAGGTTTACCCTTGATGTGAATTGTCTGTGATATGATGCATTCCATGAGATCATGTTTTATGACTTGTTTTACTGTTCTACTCACTGGGCTATAGAGCTCATCCCACTCCCTTAACCCCAGTCTTGCAGGTTCAGTGTACAGTGTACAGGGGAAGTCCAGCAGAGTACAGGAAGAGAGAAGAGTTTTGTAATAGCTTAGAATGGACATGTAATATTAAAGAGATGTACTAGTTGTTGTGCTTGACTTAGTTATTTTGTGTTATAAATCTTGTGTTATGTACATGATCTGTATATGTATATGTTTTACAGAGTATGTGAAAAACCAGGCTTAAACTAGGCTTAACAGGTATGAGTTAACCCATCTAGAGCAAGCTCTAGTCAGGGGTACAGAGTACAGAGATAGTGCATGCACAGGTTAAGCCTTGGTTCAGAAAAGAGGTTTTATTTTCACAGGAAATGTATGATCATGTATGAGATTTACAGGTACCCAGAGAGTATAGCAGGCTTGCTACGGGTTCTGACGGCCTTAAGCCGACCTTAATCCTAGCGCCGGTGGCGATTCGATTTTCGGGTCGTTACAGATTGGTATCAGAGCCCTAGGTTCATATGATCGGACCTATAGAGTGAGTGTCGGGCTCATAGAGAGTAGAGGAAGTCAAGCACAATAGGAAATCATGTCCACTAGGATAGGATGTTGAGTCCTGTCTATTTGATGCTATGACATGCCATGATATGCATGTGCATTATTGCGATATGTGCGTTCAATATATGCTGATATGCTATGTTATGTGTTGTTTCCAGAGTTAAGATGCGAGGAACTCGTCGATCAGCTCGATTGACTGGAGTCCCACCAAAGAGTGAGAGAACAACTGCTCATCCTCCTGCATTGCCAAGGGCAAGGTCTCAGAGATCTAGCAGGGAAAGTACGTCAATAGACCCTAGAAGGTCTGTAGACGAGAGCAAAAGAGGTACAGTTAGAGGAGGAAGATCAGAGGAAGTGAGGGAGGCTATGGAGATTGATCAGTCTATAGATGACAGTATGAGTGTAGGCAGATCTGAAGAAGGTATGGGAGAGTCGCAGGGAGGCGCTCAGGCCTCAGGTTTTGACTATCCATCCTTTCCTCAGGACCCAGGGTATCCGATGGAAGGTATGTCGGAGTACTCTAGTTTTGTCCCATATCCTACTTACATGCCATATATGCCTTATCCTCATTATTATCCACCATATCCTATGTATCCCCCTTCCCCTACCCATCCAAGTGTAGCACACCCAGAGCTAAATGAACCAGTACCTCCACCACCACAACCAGAACCAGTAGCCCCTGTTGTTGAAAGACATCAACCTAGCTCATCTGGAGGTAAGGTGCAAATGACAGAGTACTTGAAATTGGATGCTCCTAAATTCAATCCGGGAGATGATCCATTTGAATACCTCAGATCAGTTAGGATGATAACCAGTGAATTGGGAGCTGATGATAGTAGAGCCATTGAGATGGCAGGGTTTACACTTAAGTGTAAGAAAGCGCGAGAATGGTTCAAGAACTATATAGAGCCCAGGATTGACAGTATGTCGTGGGGAGAGTTCGCCAATGAGTTTGCAGGGTGGGCTTTTCCTGATATCTCTAGGGAGATGAAAGTCATAGAATTTGAGCAGTTGAGACAGACAGACGAGATGAGTGTTGACGAGTTTACAGATAAGTTCCTAGATGTGCTTCAGTATGTGGGTCAAGCCTATGATACTGATCAGAAGAAGGCAAGGAGATATACTATGAGATTGCATCCCAGGTATTCTTCCTTGATTCATCCAGCAGAAAAGGAGAGTTTCCACTCTATAGTGGACGCAGCTAGGAAAATGGAAGCAAGTGCCAATAGTCAGAGACAGTCAAAGGCACAGGCTTCGGGTTCTAAGGCCCCCAGTGCAGCAACGTCAGGTAGCAAAAGATGGGAAAAGGCAAAAGGAACAAAGAGTAAGTTCTGGAGTAAAGTTAAGTCTGGTCTGGGAATAGGTAGTGGCTCAAGCTCTGGCGCAAGCAGTTCAGTATGTAGAAGATGTGGGAGACCACACAAGGGAGCTTGTCAGTTGGGATCTTCAGCCTGTTATAGGTGTGGACAGGAAGGGCATTTTGCTCGGGATTGTCCTCAGGTGACGTTTGCACCATCCCAACATATGAGTTCAGGCAGTGTAGTACAGCCAGCAGCTCCAGCCGTACCTCAGAGTAGTGGCAGAGGTAGAGGGAGAGGGGCAGCCTCTACTTCAGCAGCAGGTTCCCGAGGTGGAAATTCGGTAGCCCCAGCACGGATTTTCACTGTAACACAGGAGGAGGCTAACACGTCGAACACAGTGGTGTCAGGTAATCTCATCATAGGGTGTTCAGATGTGTATGCTTTGATGGACCCCGGTGCTTCTCATTCCTTTGTTGCTTCGAGAGCCATAGAGAGGTTGGGTTTGATGATTTCTGAGTTAGAGTATCCTCTCTGGGTCAGTGGACCCAAGTGTGACCCATCAGTGGTAGTGTCAGTCTGTCGTTTCAGTCCAGTGTTCATAGAGGGTAGATACCTTCCAGCTGACCTTGTGGTTCTAGACTTGACAGATTTTGATGTCATTCTAGGGATGGATTGGTTATCTGCATATAATGCGACCTTGGACTGTAAAGAGAAGGTAGTGAGTCTCAGAGACCAGGATGGGTCAGAGTGTGTCTTCAGAGGAGACAGGAGAGGTACACCCAGAGGTTTGATTTCAGCCCTTCAGGCTCGTCGTTTGCTTAGGAGGGGTTGTCAGGGGTTTCTAGCTCGTGTGAGAGAGCTAGACAGACAGGTTAGGGAACCAGCCGCAGTACCAGTACTCCGAGAGTTTCCAGATGTGTTTCCAGACGACTTACCAGGACTACCACCTGATAGGGAGATAGAGTTTGAAATTGAATTGTTGCCTGATACCAGACCTATCTCTATTCCTCTCTACAGGATGGCACCAGCAGAATTACAAGAGTTGAAAAAGCAGTTGCAGGAGTTGGTAGATAAGGGTTTCATCCGCCGTAGTACCTCACCTTGGGGTGCTCCAGTGCTCTTTGTCAGAAAGAAGGATGGATCCCTCAGACTTTGTATCGACTACAGACAGTTGAACAAGGTCACTACCAAGAATAGGTATCCTCTACCTAGGATTGATGATCTATTCGACCAGCTAGCTGGAGCAGGTTGTTTCTCTAAAATAGATCTGAGATCCGGATATCATCAGTTGAGAGTCATAGAGGCAGATGTGCCAAAGACAGCTTTTAGGACCAGATATGGGCATTATGAGTTCTTGGTGATGCTGTTCGGGTTGACTAACACCCCTGTAGCATTCATGGATCTCATGAATAGAGTTTTCAGTGAGTTTTTGGATCACTTTGTCCTTGTTTTTATCGATGATATCTTAGTGTATTCCAGAGATGCAGAGGAGCATGCCCAGCATCTGAGGATAGTTCTACAGACACTGAGAGAGCATGGTTTGTATGCCAAGTTCTCTAAGTGTGAGTTTTGGTTGAGGAGCATTTCCTTCTTGGGACACGTGGTATCAGTAGAAGGGATTGAGGTAAACCCTAAGAAGATAGAGGCTGTAGCTAACTGGCCCAGACCCACTATAGTGACTGAGATTAAAAGCTTTTTGGGACTGGCAGGTTACTACAGGAGGTTCGTTCAGGACTTCTCGAAGATAGCTGCTCCTATGACCAAACTAACTCAGAAAAACCAGAAGTTTGTCTGGTCAGACCAGTGTGAAGAGAGCTTTGAGGAGCTCAAAAGTAGATTGACATCAGCACCAGTGCTAGCTCTGCCTGTTAGTAACGAGGATTTCACAGTGTTCTGTGATGCGTCTCGAGTGGGATTGGGTTGTGTTTTGATGCAGAGTGATAGGGTGATTGCTTATGCTTCTAGACAGTTGAAGAAGCACGAGTTGAATTACCCCACCCATGACCTAGAGATGGCAGCAGTTATCTTTGCACTCAAGATGTGGAGGCATTACCTCTACAGGGTTAAATGCGAGATTTTCACTGATCACAAGAGTTTACAGTACATCTTGAGCCAGAAAGAGCTGAATTTGAGGCAGAGAAGATGGGTAGAATTGCTCAGTGATTATGATTGTAAGATCCAGTATCATCCGGGTAAGGCGAATGTGGTGGCAGATGCCCTAAGCCGGAAGTCACTAGGTAGTTTATCCCATATAGCAGTAGAGCGGAGACCAGTAGTGATGGAGCTTTACAAGCTCATTGAGGAAGGGTTACAGTTAGAATTGTCTGGTACAGGTGCGTTGATAGCACAAATGAGAGTGACACCAGTGTTTCTGGAGCAGATAGCATAGAAACAGCACGAGGACCCTGAATTGATGAAAATTGCCAGGACTGTTCAGTCAGGCAACAGTGCAGAGTTCAGATTTGACAGCAAAGGGATCCTTCGCTATGGGAGTCGACTTTGTGTACCAGATAGTAGCAGTGTGAAGGAAGACATTATGAGGGAAGCTCATAATGCGAGGTATAGTATTCACCCAGGAGCCACCAAGATGTATCAAGATCTGAAAAGGGTATATTGGTGGCCAGCCATGAAGAAAGAAGTGGCGCAGTTCGTGACAGCCTGTGAGATTTGTCAAAGGGTGAAACTAGAACATCAGATGCTGGCTAGAATGCTTAACCCACTGTCGATTCCAGAGTGGAAATGGGAAAATATAGCTATGGATTTTGTAGTAGGCTTACCGGCAGCGTCCAACAGGATAGACTCCATATGGGTGATTGTGGACAGACTCACGAAAGCTGCTCATTTTATTTCAGTTAGGAGTAACTATTCTGTGGATAAGTTGGCACAGATATATCTAGATGAGATAGTGAGATTACATGGAGTTCCAGTGTCTATAGTTTCAGACAGAGGACCTCAGTTCACCTCCAGATTTTGGCAAAGTCTGCAGAGTGCGATGGGCACGAGGTTGGATTTTAGCACTGCTTTCCATCCACAGACTGATGGACAGTCAGAGAGAACCATCCAGACCATTGAAGATATGCTCAGAATGTGTGTGTTAGACTTTGGCGGTTCTTAGAGGCAGCATCTACCTCTGGTGGAGTTTGCCTACAATAACAGCCATCATGCTAGCATCGGGATGGCTCCTTATGAAGCGTTGTATGGGAGGAAGTGCAGATCACCTGTTTGCTGGGAAGAGGTAGGAGAGAAAGCTCTTGCAGGGCCAGAGTTAGTAGAGATTACCAGTAGAGTGGTACCCATGATCAGAGAGAGGATCAGAACAGCTCAGAGCAGGCAGAAAAGCTATGCAGACGTACGCAGAAAGCAGATAGAGTTTCAGAAGGGTAGTATGGTATTGCTGAAAGTGTCTCCAATGAAAAGAGTGGTTCGGTTTGGCAGAAAAGGTAAGTTAGCTCCACGATACATTGGACCCTTTGAGATTTTGCAGAGGATCGGAAATGTGTCGTATAAGCTGGATTTACCTGTGTCTATGGAGAGAATTCACCCGGTATTTCATGTTTCTATGCTACGGCAGTTTGTGTCAGATCCGAATCAGGTTCTGAGTGAGCATGATGTGGAGATTCTTAGAGATCTCACCTATGTAGAGCAGCCAGTACGGATTCTGGATACACAGATCAGACAGTTAAGAAATAAGGAAATTCCGATGGTGAAAGTCCTATGGAACCACCATAATCTAGAAGAGTGTACTTGGGAGACGCGGGAGTCTATGCTCCAGCAGTATCCATATCTGTTTTGAGGTTAGTTTCCTCCTTTTTATGTGTTTATTTGTTTAGGAATATTCGAGGACGAATGGTCTTAAGGGGGGGAGAATGTAATACCCGGCTAGAGTTCGGCATCGGAATTCCTGTCGTCCGGTGGAATCCAGGATGTCGAAATTCTCTAGAAGGGTAAGATTTATGTTTTTCTAACGTAATATAGCATGTTTTCATGTTTTCAAGTTGAAATGAAAAGAGTTTTTGAAAGAAAAGTACTAAGGCAGAAAATCCAGGTTCGGCCGCCGAAGGTGACATTCGGCCGCCGAACATGCATGGCTTTCGGTTTCACGATAGGCCGTCGAAGGTGGTCTGGCCAGCCACCTATAAAAGGCCCTCATTCGGTTGCAAGGATAAGCTTTGCCGTTTTCTTTCACTTTCTGAGGTGAGACCCTGTCCTTTTTGAGTTTTCTTCATGTTTTCATCAAATCATGCAAAGGTTTGATTGATTTTTATGGTATTTTGAAGGTTTTGAACTAAACACTTGATATTTTGAAGTTTGGAGAGTTTGAAGGAGAGTTGCTCCAAAACTCCACGTTGGGATCGTTCATCTTCTTGTTTTCAAGAGGTAAGTGAAGATCCTGAGCTTGTTTTTATGATTTATGGAAGATTTTTGAGGTTTTGGGGGAGAGTTGCATGAATAGGGTAAAAAGAGAGGTTTTGATGATTTTGTGAGAAAAGCATGTTTATGTGTTATATGTTTTGTGTTGTTGGAGTTTTAAGGTAGATTCTGACCCCTTTGAGCATGTGCTTAGGTGTATGCATGTTGAGGAATTGAGGTGTTTGAGTTTGGGAGAGTTTGGTGCATTTTGGCGTGAGGCAGAGCGAGGTTCTGCCTTGCTGATGAACCCAGCTTCGGCCGCCGAAGAATGGTTCGGCCGCCTAATGTGCTGAGGAGGTGGCTTCGGTTGCCTAAGCTTGCCCCCGAGCCTTTGGACTTTCGGCTCTGGAGGGGAGGTTCGGCCGCCGAAGGTTAGAGACTTTCGTCTCTGGAGTGCCTTTTAGCCCCCGAAACTTGCCCTCGAAAGGGTTCGGCTGCCGAAAGTTGAGATTCGGCCACCGAAGGTGCATGAGTTTCGGCTCTGGAGAGGACTTTCGGCCGCCGAATTTGCCGCCGAAAGTGTTCTGTCCAACCTTCCTTTGCATGCTTTGCATGGATGTTTGAGTGAGTTTACGGGGATTCTTGGGGAGTTTAATAGAATTGGTCATAAGCTATTTTGGTCCCTCATTTGAGTCCATCTGTGTAGGCACAGATCAGAGGAACCAAAGAGAGCAGCAGTGAATACTGCTCCATCATTACAGAGCCTGCAGAGTCAGTCCAGAGAGCCAGAGGTGAGTGGAACTAAACTTAATTCTTTTAATTGAGAAATAAAATGCTTTTAGCATCATTCATGCATCATGAGTATGCAGTAGGTTGTTTGCATTAGACTCCACGAATATGTTGCATTGCATAGTTATTTGTTGATGTGGGTGAATGCTGAATGATCCAATAGTTCCAGACAGGAAGTCCAGGACCCCATTCTACGGCCTGGCAAGTATAGGAAAGTCCAGGACCCCATTCTACGGCCTGGCAGGTATAGTAAAGACCAGGTGCCCAGTCTACGCCCTGGCAAGTGGTAAGTACAGGTGTTATATACACGTATACATATACAGTACAGGAAGACCAGGACCCCATTCTACGGCCTGGCACGGAACAGTTACTGGGACTATGTGGTGACAGGTTTACCCTTGATGTGAATTGTCTGTGATATGATGCATTCCATGAGATCATGTTTTATGACTTGTTTTACTGTTCTACTCACTGGGCTATAGAGCTCATCCCACTCCCTTAACCCCAGTCTTGCAGGTTCAGTGTACAGTGTACAGGGGAAGTCCAGCAGAGTACAGGAAGAGAGAAGAGTTTTGTAATAGCTTAGAATGGACATGTAATATTAAAGAGATGTACTAGTTGTTGTGCTTGACTTAGTTATTTTGTGTTATAAATCTTGTGTTATGTACATGATCTGTATATGTATATGTTTTACAGAGTATGTGAAAAACCAGGCTTAAACCAGGCTTAACAGGTATGAGTTAACCCATCTAGAGCAAGCTCTAGTCAGGGGTACAGAGTACAGAGTACAGAGTATAGAGTACAGAGTACAGAGTACAGAGTACAGAGATAGTGCATGCACAGGTTAAGCCTTGGTTCAGAAAAGAGGTTTTATTTTCACAGGAAATGTATGATCATGTATGAGATTTACAGGTACCTAGAGAGTATAGCAGGCTTGCTACGGGTTCTGGCGGCCTTAAGCCGACCTGAATCCTAGCGCCGGTGGCGGTCCGATTTTCGCGTCGTTACAGTTGCTGGAAACTACTGGAGGCTGCTGTAAAATAACAGCAAATAAGCTACTGAAAGCTGCAGTTCATATGTTAATAGCTCCCCCTCAAGCTTGGGATGGGAAGACATGAACCATTCCTAGCTTGGAAACAAGAAATTTGAATGCAGCAGAAGGAAGAACCTTAGTAAACATATCTGCTATCTGAAATTTTGATGGAATATGAGAAGTAGTAATGAATCCAGCCTTTAATTTCTCTCTAACAATATGGCAGTCAATATCCAAGTGTGTGGCAGTTAAAAGAGTTTCTGACCAAAAATGTGAAGGAAACTTGGATTGAAACATTAAGGACCTTACCACTTGTAGTAAATGTTTATGTTTCCTTTCAACAACTCCATTTTGCTGTGGAGTATATATGCATGTCCTTTGGTGTCTAATTCCTTTAGAACTAAATAAAGAAAAACAGTCATTGTTTAAGAATTCAGAACCATTATCTGTTCTGATAGCTTTGACATGAATTTTAAACTGATTTTCGATATGAGCGAGAAAATGGGTTAATACAGAAGGTACTTGAGTTTTGGAATTTAACATATAGGTCCAAGTGAACCTAGAATTGTAATACCCGGCTAGAGTCTGACATCGGAATTCCTATCGTCCGGTGGAATCCAGGATGTCGGAAAAACAGATATATAAACAGACCATGTATATACAAAGATTTACAGAACAACTGAATCAAGCACAACTCTGACTCTATACAACTTTTACATTTCTTTATATTATTACATGTCCACACTATGCTATTACAAAAGAAGGACAGGGTCTCACCTCAGAAAGTGAAAGAAACAGGCGATCCTTATCCTTTCAACCGACTGAGGGCCTTTTATAGGTGGCTGGCCAGACCACCTTCGGCGGCCACACGTGAAACCGAAAGCCATGCATGTTCGGCGGCCGAATGTCACCTTCGGCGGCCGAACCTGGCTTTTCTGCCTTAGTTCTTTTCTCTCAACAACTCGGTTCTTTTTAACTTTAAAACATTAAAACATACTACATTACATTAGAAAAACATAAATCTGACCCTTCTAGAAAATTTTGACATCCTGGATTCCACCAGACGACAGGAATTCCGATGTCAGACTCTAGCCGGATATTACATTCTCTCCCCCTTAAGAACATTCGTCCTCGAATGTTCCTCAAACAAACAGACAAATAAACACAGAAAAGGAGGAAAACTAACCGCAAAACAAATATGGATACTGCTGGAGCATAGACTCCCGCGTCTCCCAGGTGCATTCTTCTAAATTATGATGGTTCCACAGAACTTTCACCATCGGAATTTCTCTATTCCTTAGCTGCCTGATCTGCGTGTCCAGAATCTGTACTGGCTGCTCTACATAGGTGAGATCTCTAAGAATCTCCACATCAGGCTCACTCAGAACCTGACTCGGATCTGATACAAATTACCGTAGCATAGAAACATGAAATACCGGGTGAATTCTCTCCATAGAACCAGGTAAATCCAGCTTATACGACACATTCCCGATTCTCTGCAAGATCTCAAAGGGTCAAATGTACCGTGGAGCTAACTTACCTTTTCTTCCAAAATGAACCACTCTTTTCATTGGAGACACCTTCAGTAATACCATATTACCCTCCTGAAACTCTATCTGCTTTCTGCGTACGTCTGCATAGCTTTACTGTAAATCTTTTGTGTACATGGTCTGTTTGTATAACAGTTTTATGAGCATGTGAAAAACCAAGCTTAACAGATATGAGTTAACCCATCTAGAGCAAGCTCTAGTCAGGGGGTACAGAGTACAGAGATAGTGCATGCACAGGTTAAGCCTTGGTCCAGAAAAGTTTTTATTTTCACAGGAAATGTATGATTATGTATGAGATTTACAGGTACCCAGAAAGTATAGCAGGCTTGCTACGGGTTCTGGCGGCCTTAAGCCGACCTGAATCCTAGCGCCGGTGACGGTCCATTTTGGGGTCGTTACAAGAATGATCATCAACAATGGTGAACATATAGTATGCACCTGTCACAGATTTAATTCTATATGGTCCCCATAGATCCATATGTAACAATTCAAAGATGGTGAGAGAATGTTCAACGTTGGAGGGAAACACAAGTCTTTCTTGTTTAGCCATTGGGCAAACAGTACAAGGAAGTAAATCACTGCTAATGATGGGTACAACAGATAAATGCTTCATTTTATTGGTAGAAGGGTGTCCTAATCTGCTATGCCAAAGCTGAAACAAGTGAGGTTCATGTGTCGTACAAGCATTATTTACTTTTGTAATGGAAAAAGACCGTTTGTTGATATGATATAACCTACCAACAACTAATCCAACAGCAATTTCTTCTTTACTCTGCAAATCCTGCAATACACAGTGGTCAGGATATTGAGTAACAAAGATTTTACAGGTAAAGGCAAGGTAATTCACAGATAAGAGATTGCAATGAAAATCTGTGATGTAAAGTGTATTGAACAAGGTAATTCTAGGTGAAAGTTGAATGGTTCCAGTGTGGGTAACAAGTTTTGTTCTTCCATCTGGTAGTCTAACATGTCTAGGTATTTTTAGCTTGGAAATGGAATCAAAAAGGGCAAGGTCACTCGACATATGGTCTGTAGTACCTGAGTCAACAATCCAGGTTCCTTTATCCATACATTCAAAGTTGCTAGAGTAATTAATAGAAGCAATACCTGCAAAGCTAGAAGCATGATGTGCAGTGGCAACCTCCTCAACACTCGATTGAATAGATTTCCCTTTAAGAGCCTTTGATATCTCAAATTGCACTATTCTGGAGATACTATCTGTCATATTGTCAGTGACAGTGTGAGAAGCATTAGTAGTTTCAGTATCCAAAGGAGATTCAGCTATTACATTAAAGGCCACTGTATTGTTGGATTTTGCTCCATATTTCTGCTTCTTGAATTCAGAAAACTATTCTGGATAGCCATGGAGTTTAAAGCATTTCTCCTTCAAGTGTCCAGAGGTCTGACAGAAATCACAGTACCTGTCTGCTTTGTTCTTAGAATTAAACTTACTGTCACCTGAAAATTGCCTTCTAGAGTTGTTGAATCTCTGAGCAGCCATAACAGTTGTGATATCAGAAGATTCAGGGAAGGTTACTTGAATTTCTTTCTGTTTTTCTACATTCTGTACCATTCCATATGCTTACTTGCAGAAGGTAATGGATCAAGCAACAAAATCTGATTAGACACATACTCATATTGATGATTCAGGCCCATGAGAAACTGTATCAATCTCTCCCTTTCTTCAAAAGCAGTTAATTCCTTAGCTGCACCACAAGCACATGGTGGCAAGGGACAAAGTACCGACAATTCATCCCAACATCTTTTCAATTTGTTATAATAAACAGCAAGAGTCATAGATCCTTGGCTTATATTAGCCAATTCTTTCTTGATTTGGAAAAATAAAGGACCATTACTTTCCCCAAATCTCTCAGCTATGTCATTCCATAGATCATGAGCAGATGGTGCATACAGAAATCCGTCTGACAGATCTCTAGAAATTGAGTTTAAAATCCATGAAATGATCATAGAATCTACCATTATCCATTTCTTATATTCAGGAGCATTAGAATCAGGTTTAGATATCTTGCCTGTAACAAATCCAAGCTTATCTTTGGCTTTTAAGGCAATTATCATGGATCTTGTCCAAGACAAGTAGTTTGGACCAGTGAGAAGATTACTAACCAGTTTTATGCCAGGATTATCTGAACTTGACAGTGTTAATGCTGATTCAAGTTCTAGATCAAGCGTTACATCTACAGCAGTAGGGTTTGTAGTATTTGCCATCGTATACAATCAACAAAGATCACAAAGAAAGCTATCTCAGACACAATTCACAAGGATCAAGAATGATAAAAATATGAAGAAGAAACAGAGTTTCAGAGCAGAAGCTTAGATAGCTTGCTCTGATACCATGAGAAGAAATGTAGAGTTTCTCATTAATGATCAAAGAATGGTGCTTACAATTGTGAAAAAATACAATGATCTAAGCTTCTACTTTTAATATTTATATAGCTCTTAAATTAACTTGAGAGAAATTAGTTGTAACTCCTTTGGAGAGAAGTTCATTTGAGAAAAGTCTGTTACAACTGTAAAATAACAGCAAAAGTAAGCTCTGGAAGTTCAGCAAATAAGCTCTGGGAGTTGCTGGAAACTACTGGAAGCTGTTGCTGGAAGCTACTGGAAGCTGCTGTTAGTTGCTGGAAACTACTAGAGGTTGTTGCTGGAAACTACTGGAGGCTGCTGTAAAATAACAACAAATAAGCTACTGGAAGCTACAGTTCATATGTTAACACATCTTATGTTGTGTGATTATTTCTTTTTGTAGGTAAAGAAGTTAGGTAGACAACCAACTCAACTTGAACTATTTCATGCAACTCACACAAAAAAGGAGAGTCAAGGTGTTTTCATTGATGGAAAATCACGACGAGTTGATGTAAGTTACTTTTTGCTTATTTATTGTTATCACATTATTTTTGTATTTGTTATGTTATTATTAGTTGTGTATGGTTAATGAAATGTTTATTAAGTTTTCTTTTTTTACTTAGGGAGCTTATTTGAGTGCCATTGCTAAAAATGTGAATGACAATTGTGAGAGTCAGTCTGCTTTTGATTTGAATAAGTGTATTGAAATTTCTGAAAGTAGTAAAGAGAGGGTTTATGGTTTTGGATCTTCTCATATTGCAAAATCAGGAACTCCAACTACCTCTTTCTCATGTACATCAACTCATCCTGGAGGACCTTCTCAAACTATGTTTTCTTTAGAGGAGGTTAAATAAATATTAGAGCAAAACCGGATCAAAATGAAAGAAGACATGGAGTAAATGCAAGAGCAAATGCGAGTGCAGATAAAAAAACAAATAAAAGATCAGATGAAATCATTGAAGAATAAAAAAAGATCTTCACCGCATAACACAACTGCAGATTCTATTTCTCTATCAAATGGTTCAACAAATTCATAGATTAGTTTTAAATTTTATGAACATTATTAAGTATTATGGATTTATTTTAAATTTTATGACCATTGTTAAGTATTATGAATTTATTTTAAATTTTATGAACATTGTTAAATATTATGTATTTATTTTAAATTTTATGAATATTGTTAAGTATTATGAACATTAATTATAATTATTATGAATGATGTTTGATTTATATTAAATATAATTCTTAATTATAAATTATTTGATTATACAGTGAATATCTAAATAAAAGCAGAAAATTATTTTTTGTGATCGAATTTTAATAGATTAGTGACGGATTAGCGACAGATTTGTGAGAATATTTGTTAAAATGTGTTAATATTTTCTACGGATTTCCGACGGAAATTTTCCGTCGCTAATTATTTTCGACATATTAGCGAGGAATTGTTTCTGACGGGTTGTTCGTCGCAAAAATTTTCGATGGACTTATCCGTCGGAAAAGTCGTCGCAAATTTATTTGACGGATTTCAGATCCGTCGAAAATCCGTCGCTACTATTTTCGACGGAATTCTGATCCGTTGAAAAAAATTAGCGACATGACTTTAAGCGACAGATTTGAGTCCGTCGGAAATCCGTCGTTGAAAGTTTTAGCGACAGATTTTTGACTATCAGCGATGGAAAAATCAGTTGCTGATAGTCTGTTATTTTATAGTGAAATTTGACATGGGGCCGTCCATTTAAGTTTAGACTCCTCTTCATCAAGTAATTTTTTTACTAGATTTAAATATGATAGATGGATATACATAAGAATAATTGCTTGAGATGTTTTATTTTTTACTTTCTTCATTGTTCAGATCTTAAAATTGGAGCTAACATTCAGATGTTCGATTGCTAAGTGAAAAATAGAGAGATAATTAAATTGCCTGTCTTTTATCTTTTCTATTCTCAACATTTATGTGAAACTCATATGGACTGAAATTTAAGTTTACGGCTTGAAAATAATGTCCAAGTAAGCAAGTAATAATGCTTCCATACATGAAAAGATAACATTGCAATTACAAATATTTGAATTGGTAATCTTAAAATCATGAGGTTTTACCCTATAAACTTGCAAGATTGTAATATTTGATGGTCTAGAACCACAACTTAACAAGTTAGTTTTGTTTTAATATTAGTTTGCATACATTTTGAATAGGTTACATGTTACAAACAAATAAAACTTCAAATTAAATAAAGTCTGGCTTTAACAATAATAGTCAAATTAATCTAGCTACAAAATGATTATAAAATTGAGATGATTTTAGCTTACCTATTATTTGCTGCCAATTTACTTTATACAATTTCCCATGCAACATTCTTTTGACATTGGAATTGTAATACTCGGCTAGACTCCGGTATCGGAATTCCTACCGTCCGGTCGAATCTCGGATGTCAAAAACCTCTAGAAGGATAAAAATTATGTTTTCATAAAATGTTTTAATGTATTTTAAGGTTTTAAGTAAGAAAGAAATTGAGTTTTGAATGAAAAAGACCATGGAGGCATTTCCAGGTTCGGCCGCCGAACGTGGGATAAATTAGGGGGGCACGTTAGGCTTCCGAATGTGGCTCATGCTCGGCCGCCAAACCTTATATTCGGCCGCCGAACATGCATGCGTTTTGGAGTCGCCTTCGACTTCCGAAGGTGGACTGGCTAGCCACCTATAAAAGGACCCATGGCCAAAAATGGGCGAGCTTTCTCCCCTATTTTCGGCCAACGGTGAGTCCATGCCCTCCCATGGTTGGTTTTGATGTTCTTCCTCAAATCTTTCAAGTTTTAACAAGTTCTAATTTGGTTTTGAAGATTTTTGAAGCTTAGAGCAAGTTTTGGAGCTTGGAGGTCCAAGGAGCTAGATTTCTCCCATCTCCAAGTTAGAATCGTCTTTTCTCTCGATCTTCAAGAGGTAAGCCTAGATCCTACCTTTCTTGTATGTTTTAAACAAGTTTTATGAAAGTTTATGGGGTAGAAATGCATGTTTGAGTTAGTTGATTGCATGTTAGGGTTTATGTTGAGTTTATGGGTAATGTATGTATTTTGAGTTGCTTTATGTGTTTTTGTTGGGGTTTAGGATAGTTTGAGACCCCTAAATGCTTAATTGCTTGTGTATGCATGTTGTAGAATAGCTAAATGCATGTTTGAATGGTCTGGAAGGCAAAATGTGCATAGATTGGCTGAGTTCTGCCACTTTGGAAGAAATCAGGTTCGGCAGCCGAAGGGACTTTCGGCCGCCGAAGGTGCCGCCGAACATGCATGAATTTCGTCTCTGGAGGAAAATTTTGGCCGCCGAAGGTGCCGCCGAAAGCGACTGAGTTTCGGCTCTAGAGGGACTTTCGGCCGCCGAACCTGCCGCCGAAAGTGCCCTGTTCAGCCTTTCTTTGCATGTTTTCTATGATTATTTTAAGGTGTTTTAGGGGATTTTTGGGGAGCATTTTAGAGTCATGTTCATGTATGTTTGGTCCCTCATCTGAGTCCACCTGTGTAGGTTCGGACCCGAGGAACCGAGGACCCTAGCAGTGAGATAGCTGCTTCAGTGTCTTGTCAGAGCTAGCCTGAGGTGAGTAGAATGACTCTTTATGTTTCAAAGCAAATAATGAAAGTTTAGCATGATTCACGCATCATGAATGCCATGAGATATATTAGGTTGTTTGTATTAGAATTCACGAATATGTTGCATTGCATATTATGTTGTTGATGTGGATGAATGTTGGATGATCCTTTAGCCCTCACTATGATGAGATATAATATGATGTGATATGGAAGTCCAGGTGTAGCCTGCACTACGCCCCTGGCACAATGTAAGAGAAAGTTCGGGTGTGGCCTACACTACGCCCCCGGCATGAATGGATATGTATGATATGATATGTGTAAGAGAAAGACCAGGTGTGGCCTGCACTACGCCCTTGGCATGATTGGATTATTTAGAGGGCTATTGGTGACAAGTTCATCCTTAATGTGATTTGTCTGTGATGTGATGCATTCCATGATAGCATGTGCTTTAAATATTTTATTATTCTACTCACTGGGCTCTAGTAGCTCACCCCATTCCCTTAATCCCCTAGGTTTGCAGGTTCGGGCTAGATCAGGAAGTCAGCAAGAGTAAAGTTATGTTTATGTAATAGTTAGCTGTGGACATGAGAAAAACATTGTAATGTAAAGTATAATGATGTAATGTAAAGAATTGTATTAAGGATAGAATTGTGCTTGGCCCTAGAGTATGTTAATCCCTTTGTGATACATGATCTTGTTGATGATATTTATGTAAACCAAGCTTAATGTATAATATGTTACCCCATGGGAGCATTTGATGAGGGCTCTAGTGTGGGGTTTAATGTTTATGATTATGAGTTGTGCATGCACAGGTTAAGCTTGGTAAAGGAAAGGAAAAAGTTTAAATTTTTTATGTATAATGTTGATCATGTATGGGATTAAACAGGTATATAGGATATATGTTAGGCTTGCTACGGGTCCCGGCGACCTTAAGCCGATCTGGATTCTAGCGCCGGTAGCGGTCTGGTTTTCGGGTCGTTACAGAATGGTATCAGAGCCCTAGGTTCATATGGTCGAACCTAGAGAGTGTCGAGCTCATAGATGTTATAGAAGGGCAAGTACAATAGGAAAATCATGTCCACTAGGATAGGATGTAGAGTTCTGTCTTGAATAATGATGTGAAATGCCATGATTTTATGCATGTGCATTGATGATATACTATGTATGTGATGTATGTGATGCGGGTTCATGTGTTTCCACATGAACCAATTGATGCTAATATTTATGTGGTGTGTACTATTTTTTTTCAGTAAAGCAAGATGAGAGGAACTTGTCGATCTGCACGATTGACTGGAGTACCACCTCAGGATGAGGGCACGGATGCCCGTCCTCCTGCATTGCTTAGGGCAATATCCTGCAGGTCTAGCAGGGAGAGAACGTCAAGGGACCCTAGAAGGTCTTTTGATGTGAGCAGAAGGGAAACAATTCAAGGTGGAATGTCAGAAGATGTGGGGGATGAGATGGATGTGGATCAAAGGAGGAATGGCAGTCTTGGTGTGAGCATGTCTGAAGAGGGCATGGGAGAGTCTCAAGGAGGCACTCAGGCCTCGGGGTTTGTTCAGCCACCCCAGTACCCATCCTTTTCACAGAATCCCGGGTATTCGATGGGAGGTATATCGGATTACTCCAGTTTTAACCCTTATCACTCTCACATGCCATACCCACCTTTCTACCCACCGTACCTACAGTACCCTATGTACCCACCCCCATCTTTCTACCCAGGTACAGCAAACCCTAACCCAAGGAATGTTGCACCTCCTCCACCACCAGCAGAACCTATGGTCCCAGAAACCCAAGTACCTAAACCTAGCTCATCTGGAGGGAGCAAGGTCAAGATGACCGACTACTTGAAGTTGGATGCTCCTAAGTATGAAACAGGTGATGAGTACCTCAGGACGGTCAAGATGATTACAGATGAGTTAGGGGCTGATGATAGTAGAGCCATTCAGATGGCTGGGCTCACACTAAAGTGTAAGAAGGCCCGAGAGTCGTTTAAAAATTATGTGAACCTGAGGGTGGATAGTCTATCATGGGAGGAGTTTGCTAATGAGTTTGCTGGATGGGCTTTCCCTGATAGCTCAAGGGAGCTGAAAATGATCGAGTTTGAGCAGTTGAGGCAGATGGAGGAAATGATTGTAGATGAGTACACAGATAGGTTCTTAGAGTTGTTGCCATTTGCGGGGCAAAATCTGGATTCAGATCAGAAGAAGGCTAGGAGGTATATCATGAGGCTTCATTCCAGATATTCCTCCTTGATCCAGTCAGCAGAGAGGGAGAGTTTCCATGCTATAGTGGATATGGCCCGGAGAATGGAGGCTAGTGCAATAATCGAAGGAAAAGTCAGGCAGTTAGTGGCACAGCCTTCTGGTTCCAAGACCCCCGACGGGGGAAGGTTAGACTCCTCTTCTCTGAATGCAGTAGCTTCAGGTGAAAAGAAAAAGTGGGATAGAGGCCTCAGGAAGTCCAAGAAGAACAAGTTCTGGAACAAGATCAAGTCAGGTCTGGGTTTAGGAGGTGGCTCGAGCTCAGGTGCAGATAATGCAGTATGTATGAAGTGTGGGAAGCCGCACAAGGGAGTATGTCGGTTTGGGACGACAGCCTGCTTCAGATGTGGGCAGGAGGGACACATGGCACGGGAGTGTCCTAGAGCAGCTTATATGGCACAGTCCCAACAGACAGCTTCTGGTAGTGTGGCTCAGCCAGTAGCTCCAGCCACGACGCAGGCCAGTGGCAGAGGCAGAGGGAGAGGGGCAGCCTCTTCTTCAGTGGGTTTCAGGAGTGAAGGTCCATCAGCTCCAGCACGGATCTTCACCATGACACAGCAGGAGGCAAATGCATCAAACACCGTGGTGTCAGGTAATCTCATCATTGGTTGTTCATATGTTTATGCCTTAATGGACCCTAGTGTGCATCTCATTCTTTTATTGCTCTGAGAGCCGTCGAGAGGTTGGGTTTGATGGTCTCTGGGTTAGAGTGTCCCCTAAGGGTCAGTGGACCCAAGTGTGACCCGTCAGTGGCAGAGTCAGTCTGCCAGTGTAGTCCAATTTTTGTGGAGGGGAGATGCCTTTCAGCCGACCTTGTGGTTCTAGATTTGACAGATTTTGACGTCATTCTAGGGATGGATTGGCTATCTACCCATGGTGCTACCTTGGACTGCAGAGATAAGGTAGTCAGGTTCAGAGATCAGGATGGGTCAGAGGTTATCTTCAGAGGAGACAGGAGGGGTACACCTAGAGGTTTGATATCAGCCCTACAGGCTCGTAGGCTGCTCAGGAGGGGTTGTCAGGATTTTCTAGCTCATGTGAGAGAGCTGGATAGTCATGTTAGAGAGCCCGCTTCAGTGCCTGTGGTCAGAGAGTTTTTAGATGTCTTTCCAAACGAGCTGCCAAGTTTACCACCTGCTAGGGAGATAGAGTTCGAAATAGAGTTGATGCCTGGAACCAGACCGATCTCTATCCCTCCTTACAGGATGGCACCAGCAGAATTGAAGGAGCTTAAGGAGCAGTTGCAAGAGCTGGTAGATAAGGGCTTCATCCGACCGAGTACCTCGCCTTGGGGTGCTCCAGTTCTGTTTGTGAAAAAGAAAGATGGATCCCTTAGACTTTGTATCGACTATAGGCAATTGAACAAAGTCACTACCAAGAATAAGTACCCGTTGCCTAGGATCGACGATCTATTTGACCAGCTAGCAGGAGAAGGTTGTTTCTCCAAGATAGATCTGAGATCCGGGTACCATCAGCTGAGAATAAGAGAAGGAGATGTGCCGAAGACGGCGTTCAGAACCAGATATGGGCACTATGAGTTTCTTGTGATGCCGTTCGGGTTAACCAATGCTCCTGCAGCATTCATGGATCTCATGAACAGAGTTTTCAGTCAGTATCTAGATCACTTTGTTATTGTCTTCATAGATGATATCTTAGTGTATTCCAGGAATGCAGAGGAGCATGCCCATCATCTGAGGTTAGTCTTGCAGACCTTGAGGGAACACAGCTTATATGCCAAGTTCTCCAAGTGTGAGTTCTGGCTGAGGAGCATTTCATTCTTGGGGCATGTTGTGTCAGAAAATGGAATAGAAGTGGACCTCAAGAAGGTGGAAGCTGTAGCTAACTGGCCTAGACCCACTTCAGTGACAGAGATCAAAAGCTTCTTGGGTTTGGCAGGTTACTACAGGAGGTTCGTTCAGGACTTCTCTAAGATTGTAGCTCCTATGACCAGACTGACTAAGAAGAACCAGAGGTTTGTATGGACTGACCAGTGTGAAGAGAGCTTTGAGGAGCAAAAGAGGATGTTAACTTCAACATCGGTGTTAGCTCTGCCAACTAGTAATGAAGACTTCACTGTGTATTGTGATACGTCCCGTGTGGGACTGGGTTGTGTGCTGATGCAGAATGAAAGGGTGATTGCTTATGCTTCTAGACAGTTGAAAAAGCACGAGTTGAATTACCCTACACATGACCTAGAGATGGCAGCAGTAATCTTTGCACTCAAGATGTGGAGGCATTACCTTTATGGGGTAAAATGTGAGATCTTCACAGATCATAAAAGCCTGCAGTACATCTTGAGTCAGAGAGAGTTAAATCTGAGGCAGAGGAGATGGGTAGAACTGCTTAGTGACTATGATTGCAAAATTCAGTACCATCCAGGTAAGGCGAATGTTGTGACAGACGCCCTAAGCCGGAAATCACTTGGCAGTCTATCTCATATTTCAGCAGAGAGGAGACCGGTGGTGAGGGAGTTTTATAAGCTCGTTGAT
Source organism: Manihot esculenta (assembly GCF_001659605.2). NCBI lineage: Eukaryota > Viridiplantae > Streptophyta > Magnoliopsida > Malpighiales > Euphorbiaceae > Manihot > Manihot esculenta. The sequence goes on from NC_035172.2 coordinate 22,081,488, forward strand.
GAAGGTCTACAGCTAGAGTTGTCTGGTACAGGTGCTTTGATAGCCCAGATGAGAGTGACACCCGTGTTTCTGGAGCAGGTGGCTCAGAAACAGCATGAGGACCCAGAGTTAGTGAAGATTGCCAGGACTATTCAGTCGGGTAAGAATGAAGAGTTCAGATTTGACAGCAAGGGGATCCTCCGCTATGGGAACAGATTATGTGTACCAGATGACGTGAGTCTGAAGGGAGACATTATGAGGGAGGCTCATAATGCCAGATACAGTGTTCACCCTAGAGCCACCAAAATATACCAGGATCTGAAAAGAGTCTATTGGTGGCCAGCTATGAAAAGAGAAGTGGCACAGTTCGTGTCAGCCTGCGAGGTATGTCAGAGGGTGAAGCTGGAACATCAGAAGCCGGCTGGAATGCTTAACCCACTACCGATTCCAGAGTGGAAATGGGAGAATATAGCTATGGACTTCGTGGTGGGGTTACCGGCAACGTCCAACAAATTGGACTCCATATGGGTGATTGTGGACAGACTGACCAAATCTGCTCACTTCATCCCTGTCAGGAGTGGCTATTCTGTGGACAAGTTGGCGCAGGTGTATGTTGATGAGGTTGTCATGTTGCATGGGGCTCTTGTTTCAATAGTGTCTAATAGAGGACCCCAGTTCACCTCCAGGTTTTGGCGAAGTCTGCAGGACGCTATGGGTACCAGGTTGGACTTCAGCACTGCTTTCCATCCACAAACTGACGGACAGTCAGAGAGGACCATCCAGACAATAGAGGATATGCTCAGAATGTGTGTGCTGGATTTTGGCGATTCTTGGAGGCAGCATCTACCTTTGGTGGAGTTTGCCTACAATAACAGCCATCATGCTAGCATAGGGATGGCTCCATATGAAGCTTTGTATGGGAGGAAGTGTAGGTCACCGGTCTGTTGGGAGGAAGTTAGAGAAAGGGCCTTAGGAGGGCCTGAGCTAGTAGAGATTACCAGCAGAGTGGTACCAATAATCAGAGAAAGAATCAAGACTGCTGTAAGCAGGCAAAAGAGTTATGCAGATGTCCGCAGAAGGCAAGTAGAGTTTCAGGAGGGGAATTTGGTATTGCTCAAGGTGTCTCCGATGAAAGGGGTGATTCGGTTTGGGAAGAAAGGTAAGTTATCTCCACGGTACATCAGACCCTTTGAAACCTTGCAAAAGGTTGGGAATGTATCATACAAGTTGGACTTACCTGCTTCAATGGAAAGAATCCATCCGGTTTTCCATGTTTTCATGTTACTGAAGTTTGTGTCAGATCTGGGCAAGGTTCTTAGTGAGCCTGATGTGGAGATCCTAGAAGATCTCACCTATGTTGAGCAGCCAGTACGGATCCTAGACACCCAGATCAGAAAGTTGAGAAACAAGGAAATCCCGATGGTGAAAGTCCTTTGGAATCACCACAATATCGAAGAGTGTACCTGGGAGACACGGGAGTCCATGCTCCAGCAATATCCTCATCTCTTCTAAGGTGAGTGTTATGTGTTTTATGTGTATGTCTATGTTTTATGCCATGCATGCTTGTTAGGTGAATATTCGGGGACGAATATTCTTAAGGGGGGGAGAATGTAATACCCGGCTAGACTCCGGTATCGGAATTCCTACCGTCCGGCGGAATCTCGGATGTTGAAAACCTCTAGAAGGGTAAAAATTATGTTTTCATAAAATGTTTTAATGTATTTTAAGGTTTTAAGTAAGAAAGAAATTGAGTTTTGAATGAAAAAGACCATGGAGGCATTTTCAGGTTCGACCGCCGAACGTGGGATAGATTAGGGGGGCATGCTAGGCTTCCGAATGTGGCTCAAGTTCGGCCACCGAACCTCATGTTCGGCTGCCGAACATGCATGCGTTTTGGAGTCGCCTTCGGCTTCTGAAGGTGGACTGGCTAGCCACCTATAAAAGGACCCATGGCTGAAAATGGGCGAGCTTTCTCCCCTATTTTCGGTCAACAGTGAGTCCATGCCCTCCCATGGTTGGTTTTGATGTTCTTCCTCAAATCTTTCGAGTTTTAACAAGTTCTAACTTGGTTTTGAAGATTTTTGAAGCTTAGAGCAAGTTTTGGAGCTTGGAGGTCCAAGGAGCTAGATTTCTCCCATCTCTAAGTTAGGATCATCTTTCCTCTCGATCTGCAAGAGATAAGCCTAGATCCTACCTTTCTTGTATGTTTTAAACAAGTTTTATGAAAGTTTATGGGGTAAAAATGCATGTTTGAGTTAGTTGATTGCATGTTAGGGTTTATGTTGAGTTTATGGGTAATGTATGTTGTTTGAGTTGCTTTATGTGTTTGTGTTGGGGTTTAGGATAGTTTGAGACCCCTAAATGCTTAATTGCTTGTGTATGCATGTTGTAGAATAGCTAAATGCATGTTTGAATGGTTTGGGAGGCAAAATGTGCATAGATTGGCTGAGTTCTACCACTTTGGAAGAACTCAGGTTCGGCAGCCGAAGGGACTTTCGGCCGCCGAACCTGCCTGTGGAGGCAAGCCTTTGGCTGCCGAACCCTGCCCCCGAAAGTGGACTTTCGGCTCTGGAAGGGACTTTCGGCCGCCGAAGGTGTCGCCGAACATGCATGAGTTTCGTCTCTGGAGGGAACTTTCGGCCGCCGAAGGTGCCGCCGAAAGTGACTGAGTTTCGGCTCTGGAGGGACTTTCGGCCGCCGAACCTGCCGCCGAAAGTGCCCTGTTCAGCCTTCCATTGCATGTTTTCTATGATTGTTTTAAGGTGTTTTAGGGGGTTTTTGGGGAGCATTTTAGAGTCATGTTCATGTATGTTTGGTCCCTCATCTGAGTCCACCTGTGTAGGTTCGGACCCGAGGAACCGAGGACCCCAGCAGTGAGATAGCTGCTTCAGTATCTTGTCAGAGCTAGCCTGAGGTGAGTAGAATGACTCTTTATGTTTCAAAGCAAATAATGAAAGTTTTAGCATGATTCACGCATCATGAATGCCATGAGATATATTAGGTTGTTTGCATTAGAATTCACGAATATGTTGCATTGCATATTATGTTGTTGATGTGGATGAATGTTGGATGATCCTTTAGCCCTCACTATGATGAGATATGATATGATGTGATATGGAAGTCCAGGTGTAGCCTGCACTATGCCCCTGGCACAATATAAGAGAAAGTTCGGGTGTGGCCTGCACTATGCCCCCGGCACAAATGGATATGTATGATATGATATGTGTAAGAGAAAGACCAGGTGTGGCCTGCACTACGCCTCTGGCATGATTGGATTATTTAGAGGGCTATTGGTGACAAGTTCATCCTTAATGTGATTTGTCTGTGATGTGATGCATTCCATGATAGCATGTGTTTTAAATGTTTTATTATTCTGCTCACTAGGCTCTAGTAACTCACCCCATTCCCTTAATCCCCCATGTAATACCCGGCTAGACTCCGGTATCGGAATTCCTACCGTCCGGTGGAATCTCGGATGTTGGAGACCTCTAGAAGGGTAAAACCATGTTTTCATAAAATGTTTTAATGTGTTTTATGTTTTAAGCATGAAAGGAAATGAGTTTTTGCATGAAAATAACTTTGGAGGAAAACTCAGGTTCGGCCGCCGAACCTCAAGTTCGGCCGCCGAACATGCAGGCATTTCGGGTGTGCCTTAGGCCCCCGAAGGCATAAGTGAGGGAAATCCAGGTTTGGCCGCCGAACCTCAAGTTCGGCCGCCGAACATGGCATGCATGTGGAGGCACGTTCGGCCCCCAAACGTGGCCTGGCCAGCCACTATAAAAGGGTCCCTTAGCCGAAAACGGGCGAGCTTTTCTCCCCATTGTGGGCCAAGGTGAGCTCTCCGCCGTTCCTCACCAATCTTGAGTCCTTTCCTTCAGATCTTTCAAGATTTTCACAAGTTTTTGCTTTGTTTTGAAGATTTGCAAGTTTTGAGCAAGTTTTGGGGCTTTGAGGTTCAAGAACTCAAATCTCTCCCATCTCCGAGTTTAGGTCGTCTCTCTCTCGATCTTCAAGAGGTAAGAGCCGATCTTAAGCTCATTGAATGTTTTAAGTAAGTTTTATGAAGATCTATGGGGTAGAATGCATGTTTAGCTTGTGGTTAGGTTTATGAGCTTATGTTGTGTTTTTGAGCAATGTGTTGTTGTTGTGTGTTGTAGTTGGGGTTTAAGGTAGTTTGAGGCCCCTAGGAGACAATGTATGTATATTTGCATGATTTGAATGAGTTATATGCATGTTGGATTGAGAAGGAGAGGTTTTTGTGCAAAGGGGAGCCAAGTTTCTGCCCTTTGGCAGAAACCAGGTTCGGCAGCCGAAGGACTTTCGGCCGCCGAACATGGCTGGAGAGGCAAGCCTTTCGGCTGCCGAAGCCTGCCCCCGAAAAGAGACTTTCGTCTCTGTCTGGGACTTTCGGCCGCCGAAGGTACCGCCGAACGTGCCTGGGTTTCGGCTCTGGAGGGACTTTCGGCCGCCGAAGGTGCCGCCGAACCTGCCCTGTTCAGCCTTCCTTTGCATGTTTTTGCATGATTGTTTTGAGATGTTTAGGGGGTTTTTGGGATGTTTAGGGGGTTTTTGGGATGTTTTTTTAGAGTTATGTTCGAGTTGTTTGGTCCCTCATTTGAGTCCACCTGTGTAGGTTCGGACCCGAGGAACCGAGGACCCCAGCAGTGAGTTCAGCTGCTTCTGAGTCAGTAGAGCTTCAGCCAGAGGTGAGTGGAATAACTCTTATGCTTTTAAATGAATAAACCAGTTTTAGCATGATTCACGCATCATGAATGCCATGACATATAATAGGGTGCTTGCATTAGAATTCACGAATATGTCGCATTGCATAATATGTTGATGATGCGGATGAATGTTGAATGATCCTTTAGTCCTCCTATGTTATGATATGATGATGATACGGTACGGAAGACCAGTGAGGCCCATTCTATGCCCCTGGCACCATGTAAGAGAAAGACCAGTGAGGCCCATTCTACGCCCCTGGCACAGTTGGGATGTTATGTTATGATTATGTAAGAGAAAGACCAGTGAGGCCCATTCTACGCCCCTGGCACAGTTGGACCATGTAGAGGACTATTGGTGACAAATTCATCCTTGATGTGATTAGCTGTGATGTGATGCATTTCATGTTATCATATGTTCCAAATGTTTTATTATTCTGCTCACTGGGCTCTAGTAGCTCACCCCTTTTCCCTAATCCCCCAGGATTGCAGGTACGGGCTAGACTGAGAAGTCAAGAAGAGTGAAGTCTTATGTATGTAATAGTTAGAATGTGGACATGACAAATTGTATAATGATGTATAGATATGCAATGTAACGATATTGAGGTTTAGAAGTGTGCTTGACCATAGTATATTGTAATCCTTTTTGATACATGATCTTAATGTTTATTGATGACTATGTTTAGCCAACTCAACACATGTTATGCCACCCATTGGGGGCATTGATGAGATCCCACAGAGGGGTCAAGTTTATGATTATGACTATGTTCAGTGCATGTACAGGTTGAGTTTGGTGTATGAGGAAATGAATGAAAGAAAAGTTTTAATTTTTTTATGTATGTTGTTGATCACGGGTCCCGGCGGCCTTAAGTCGACCTGGATCCTAGCGCCGGTAGCGGTCCGATTTTTGGATCGTTACAGAATGGTATCAGAGCCCTAGGTTCATATGGTTGGACCTAGAGTGTTGGGCTCATAGTTGTGTTAGAAGGTCAAGCACAATAGGAAGATCATGTCCACTAGGATAGGATGTGGAGTCATGTCTTGCATGATGATGTGAAATGCCATGATTATATGCATGTGCATTAATGATATGATATGTATGTGATGAGGGTTCATGTGTGCCCACATGAACCATATGATGCTAATGTTTGCTTGTTATGTGCTGCCTTTCAGAAAACAGGATGAGAGGAACTCGTTGATCTGCACGATTGACTGGAGTGCCACCTGAGGATGAGGGCATGAGCGCCCGTCCTCCTACATTGCCTAGGGCAATGTCTAGTAGGTCTAACAGAGAAAGAGCAGTAAGAGACCCTAGAAGGTCTCTGGATCTGGGTAGGAGCAGATCAGTGAGGGGAACAGTTCAAGGAGGAATGTCAGAGGACATGGGGGATGATATGGATGTAGAGCAAAGGAGGGATGGCAGTCTGGGAGTTAGCATGTCAGAAGAGGGAATGGGAGAGTCCCAAGAAGGCACTCAGGCCTCGGGATTTGTTTAGCCACCCCACTACCCACACTTCTCACAAAATCCTGGGTATTCGATGGGAGGTACATCGGATTACCCTAGCTTCACCCCTTATCCCACACAGATGCCATACCCACCCTACTATCCACCATATTCGCAATACCCAATGTATCCACCCCCACCTTACTATCCAAATCCAGCAAACCCTACCTCAGAAAATGTTGCACCACCTCCACCACCTACAGAACCAGCAGCCCCAGTTACCCAACCTTCTAGACTTAGCTCAGCCAGTGGGAGCAAGGTCAAGATGACCGACTACATGAAATTGGGTGCTCCTCAGTATGAAAAAGGGGATGACCCATTTGTGTATCTTGAAAGGGTTAAGGTGATCACAGATGAGATTGGGGCTGATGACAGTAAAGTCATTCAGATGGCTGGGTTCACGCTTAAGTGCAAGAAGGCACGAGAGTGGTTCAAGAATTATGTGAACCCGAGGGTAGACAGCATGTCTTGGGAAGAGTTTGCAAACGAGTTTGCAGGATGGGCTTTCCCTGATAGTTCAAGGGAGCTGAAGATGATAGAGTTTAAGTAGTTGAGGCAGACTGATGAGATGAGTGTAGAGGAGTTCACAGACAGATTCTTAGAGCTGTTGCCATTTGCAGGGCAAAATCTTGACTCGGACCAGAAAAAGTCAAGGAGGTATATCATGAAACTCCACTCCAGATATTCCTCCTTGATCCAGTCAGCAGATAGGGAGAGCTTCTATGCCATAGTGGATATGGCCCGGAAAATGGAGGCCAGTGCCATCGTTCAGGGGACAGTTAAGCAATCAGTGGCACAGCCTTCTGGTTCTAAGACCCCAGGCTCTTCTTCTTTTAGTGCAGCAGCTTCAGGCAGCAAGAGGTGGAGTAGTACCACCAAGAAGACAAAGAAGAACAAGTTTTGGAACAAGGTCAAGTCCAGTCTGGGACTAGGGAGTGGCTCGAGCTCTGGTGCGGATAATGCAGTTTGTGCAAAGTGTAGTAGACCACACAGGGGAGTTTGCCGGGCTGGGACAACAGCCTGCTTCAGATGCGGGCAAGAAGGACACATGGCTCGGGAGTATCCTAGGGTAGCTTTTGGAGCACAGTCTCAGCAGACAGCTTCTGGCAGTGTGGCTCAGCCAGCAGCTCCAGCCGTGACTTAGGCCAGTGGCAGAGGTAGAGGGAGAGGAGCAGCCTCTTTTTCAGCGGGTTTCAGAGGTGAAGGTCCATCAGCTCCAGCACGGATCTTCACGATGACTCAACAGGAGGCAGATGCATCTAACACCGTGGTGGCAGGTAACTTAGTCATTGGTTGTTCAGATGTGTATGCCTTGATGGACCCTGGTGCATCTCATTCCTTTATTGCTCCGAGAGCCGTTCAGAGGTTGGGGTTGATGATCTCTGAGTTAGAGTGTCCTCTCTGGGTCAGTGGACCCAAGTGTGATCCATCAGTGGCAAAGTCAGTCTGCCAGTGCAGTCCAGTCTTTGTTGAGGGAAGATGCCTTTCTGCCGACCTTGTGGTTCTAGACTTGACAGATTTTGACGTCATTCTAGGGATGGACTGGTTATCTACCCATGGTGCTAGCTTGGACTACAGGGTCAAGGTAGTCAGGTTCAGAGGTCAGGATGGGTCAGAGGTTGTCTTCAGGGGAGACAGGAGGGGTACACCTAGAGGTCTGATATCAGCTCTTCAGGCTCGTAGGTTGCTTAGGAAGGGATGTCAGGGGTATTTGGCTCATGTGAGAGAGCTTAGCAGTCAGGTTAGAGAGCCCGCCTCGGTGCCAGTGGTTAGAGAGTTTCTAGACGTCTTCCCAGACGAGCTACCAGATTTACCACCTGCTAGGGAGATAGAGTTCGAGATAGAACTGATGCCTGGAACCCGACCTGGATCCTAGCGCCGGTAGCGGTCCGATTTTCGGGTCGTTACACCCCAGGTTTGTAGGTTCGGGCTAGATCAGGAAGTCAGCAAGAGTAAAGCTATGTTTATGTAATAGTTAGTTGTGGACATGAGAAAAACATTGTAATGTAAAGTATAGTGATGTAATGTAAAGAATTGTATTAAGGATAGAATTGTGCTTGGCCCTAGAGTATGTTAATCCCTTTGTGATACATGATCTTGTTGATGATGTTTATGTAAACCAAGCTTAATGTATAATATGTTACCCCATTGGAGCATTTGATGAGGGCTCCAGTGTGGAGTTTAATGTTTATAATTATGAGTTGTGCATGCACAGGTTAAGCTTGGTAAAGGAAAGGAAAAAGTTTAAATTTTTTATGTATAATGTTGATCATGTATGGGATTAAACAGGTATACAGGATGTATATTAGGCTTGCTACGGGTCCCGGCGACCTTAAGCTGATCTGGATCCTAGCGCCGGTAGCGGTCCGGTTTCCGGATCGTTACAGGAATGATCACCTTTATATCCCCATGATTACTTGCTTGTTGGATGCTATGATGGAATGGTAATCAGCCTATGGTTTTATCTTTATTTAATAGTATTCTCTCCGGTTATTATAAGTGCTTATTTCTGCGGTCATTAAAAGAATAGTGAATCATACTTCCTTAAAATTAATCAACTCTTTGAAAAATTTTTGTTGATTAATTTATGTCTATCGACTTAATTTCATTTGCCATTTATTTTGAGTAATCCTACTCTCTCATATTCTCTCTGAGTTTATAATAATATGATAATCTATTTTTTTTTTATATGATGTTACAATAGCCATAAAACCCTATTTATTCTAAATATTGAGATTAAGACAAAATATTAATGAAATTAACAATGGTATGTATTTATTTTATAAGGCAATTTGTATATTATTTGATAATTTTTTCATGTTTAATTAAAAGCACATATGATTTTGTGCAATAATTTCATAGTTGTTTGTGATATGTTGGGATTACCTACTTCTATATTGGTTAGTGATGGTTAAATTTGTCCTTAGAATGATTTTTTTTTATTTTTTATTTTTTTAGATTATATTTAGATTTTAATTTGAATATTTGATAATTTTCTTCATCGACATGGACATTTGTTTCCTCAAGTGGCTTAAGGTAACAGTATAATCCACCTGAGTTCTTGAGTTAGAACTTATATGGTTTATAATTTAAAGGAAAAATACTTTTTAGTCCTTGAGATTTAACGTAATTAATACTTTTGTACCTCTATTTTGGCGACCCAATATTTAAGTCCCTCACTTTCTCTTCCGTCCAAATTCGTAATCCTTCCATCTAAAATAGCCGTTTGGTCAAAGAGTCAAAGGTGAGAGGTGAGAATTTTTTCCAAAAATAACCCCTTCAACGTGAAATCTCTCATCATTCTTCTCTTTTATATCTTCTCCATTTTCTTTTACCCATTATTGATTTTCCTTTTTTTTTTCTCTTTCTCTCTTTTCCATCTTTTTTCTCCCTTATATTTTCTCTATTTTCTTTTGACATTGTTGATTTTTCTTTTTTTTTTTTTCCTCTTTTCCATCTTTCTTCTCCCTCATATTTTCTCTATTTTCTCTTGACATTGTTGATTTTCCTTTTTTTTTTTCTTTTTTCTTTTTTCCATCTTTCTTCTCCCTAAAGCATTATTTGAGAGTTGCAAGATCTTTTCTTGGAGGGTCAATAGAGAGATGAGAGAGTGAACTCTTACAGAAACATAGAGAGATTTGTTGTAGAAAGGGTAGAAGTTATGGTGAGGAGGCTGATAGTGATTTGGAGATGGAGAGTTGGAGGAGAAGAAGAAGAACAAGAAGAAGAATCTACAGTGAAGAAGCATAGTCTACAATGAAGAAACATTGGGTTGGGTTTGAGTTTTGTGATTTTGAAATAGCAGGACTTTTAGTGAGGGTCAATTTTGTCAATTCACATGTTCCAAACGGCTATTTTGGATGGAAGGACTACGAATTTAGACGGAAGAAAAAATAAGGGACTTAAGTGTTGGGTTGTCAAAATAGAAGGATATAAGTGTTAATTACGTTAAATCTCAAGGACTAAAAAATAATTTCTTCTAACTTAAAAGTTTATTTATTGGTGTGTAATTTTTTGAGTTTTGCTTTTTATGGGTCTAGGTCCATCTTTGGTGGCTTTGATCATGGCCCACCAATCTGCAGTTGCAAAGGCAGCTAACTAATGTCTGATGGGAAGTGTAGCGGTATTCTTTCTATATTGGACTAAAGTTTAGTAAAATAACTTTTCTCTATGTATAGTTCACAGGAATATAACTAACTTTTGTATCCATATTTTCATCTATATGGTTTGAAGGTTTCATTTGTATGATCTGAAGGCGGCAAAAGAACTTGTAGATCATTTGGATACTGAAATTAAATTTATTATTATTATTATTATATACACACATTGATATTCTTTTATTCTTTTACATATATTATTAATGACACTTCATCTTTAAGTTAAAAGATGTGCTACTAAGAAAAATTAATATGAATAATAATTGTTTAATAATTTTTATATTCTATTAAAAATTGTCTGTCTATACTATCAAAACTATTTTAATGAAAAGAATCCCTTTAAAATTCATACATCCGATTTATATATTTTTATAATGATTTGAATAAAAATAAAAAATTAAAAAAATAACTTTAGACTATAAATTAAAATTAGAATAATTAATATGTAGTACACGGTATAGAGCGGATACATTGAGTTTGCGCGGGTACATCTAGTTAATAATAAAAATAAAAAAAAGGAAAGATCATTGGTTTGCCCGATTGATCATCACCCAATGAGTTGTTGAAAAGCAACATTTACATATTTTAAAAGTGAAGTTATGATTATCAAAAAATTAGAGGCACATCATAGTGTAGACCTCTTAATATTTTAAGAGAATTTATAGGAACGGGCAACTTGGCTTCAAATTATTTAACAAGTGTGGCCCCAGTTTTTCTTTTTCAAAGAATTGTCAAAATATACAATTCCTTAGCAATTTAATATTTGCAGGCCATTATGCCTAAGAAAGTGCCAATTTACGTCCATACAATCTCATCTCATATATAATTGCTTTTTGATTATATGCTATAATTATAAACCATTCAGTACTTTTTTCAAATATTTTTTATTTTAACTTTTTATATATTTTAAAGTGATTACATTTTATTAAAATAAAAAAATAAATAGCTATATTTAATTTTAATTTCATAAAATTACTATTTATAGTATAAATTTATTTTAAAGTTTAAAACTTTTGCTCTTTTGCATTACCATATAAATATTTGTCTATTAATTGTCTATGCTGTGAAATGAAATAGTTTCTCAATAAGAATCACTATTCCTTTTTTAGTTAACTTAAACTAAATTTAAAATTCAAAATCACTATACATAAAATTAACATTTCAATTTTTTTATAATTAATGCCTAATTTTTATAAAAATATAATAAATATGTGAATTACACGTTTTATTTTTCATTACCCATTTACAAAATTTAAAATTTTAATAACTACAATTTATAAAATTATTGGTGCTAAACAGTAAATTAAAGAAATAAAAATTAACGTGATAAATAATTTTTACTTGAAAAATCAAGTATCAATATAAGCAAAATCATTATTATTATTTTACATAAGGCAGGGGGATGGTTCTGGAGCAGCTGCCAACTCATACAGAGTAAATTGCCACTGGGTCGCGAGATGACCCCACTAATCCACGTATCCATCACCAGTTCATTTCTTACACAAATCTCAAAGAATCAATTTTCCATTTGGAAGAACCAGAGAGAAAAAGAAAACTCAATGCGAGCGTTACCATTACGTTCCTTTGCCTTCCCTTTTCCTTCCAATTTCCTTCTTTAGGAGACTACACTTTAATATTTCCAATTCTCTAACGAATAACCATAACTGGGTTTCTTTTCTTTTTTTGATTCGTTTTCATTCGTGTGATTGATGAGAAAATTTGCAGTTGCAGAGGAATGAAGGTTTTGAGATTAAGAGATAGAGAAAACAGAGGTGGAAGATGGAAGATGTGCCTGGTTCAATGGGGACAAGCGCGAGCTTGGCTCTGAGATTGGGCCAGGCTATTTTCTCTACGGCTTCTCTTTTCTTCATGTGTTTGGGCATTGACTTTTACAGTTATACTGCTTTCTGGTACCTCTTGATTCTTCTTATTCTGCAGTTTGATCACATTAATTGGATCTTTTTCTCATCTTAATCCAATACCCATATCTCTGTTTTTTTCAGTTTATAGCATTTCTTTTGTATTTGTTGCAATTCCTTGCCGCAGAAGATGTCTGATCAGTTGCTTTGTTCTTTGCTCTTGTTTCCATTTCATAATTTTGCTATTAATTACTGGTTAATTTTCAGCTTTGCCCTTGGAGATAATACAAGGAAAACATGATAAAGATCATTAAAGGCGAAAGTGTATTGGACTCACAAGGGGTCTGTGAGAGAAAGGGGAAGGAGGGGGAAGGGGGGGCGGGGGGGATGCATTTGGGTTTTGAGTGAGTGCCAAATGCTAAGTTTTGTCAATTACTGATCATTCCATCTGTTGCATTTCACATTTGTTTCTTAAACATATTGAAAATTACCATGGCCACATGTTATGTAAATTTTAAACCAGTTGGGATATAAATGTTGCTAACGTTTCAAACATCTTCAGAGAAACCTTCTCCATATTAGGACCTCCTTTCCAGAAGAGACCTCTAATTGCAGCCTCCTTAGATTGATGATGATGATGATGATGATTGATGATCTGATCAGATACTAGACCCTTTGTGTTTTCTAGTGGTGGATTGCCCCAGCACACCAGGATTCATAGCTTCGGTTGTTTAAATCCATGTTGATGTGTTTGGAATTGGAAAATTCTGCAAGTTTTACTAATGGGGCTGTAGAAATTTAGATGGAAATTGTTGATTTCCCTCTAGCTCTGGTAATTAGTGAAGCTCACTGCAACTTTTCTCTCCAAATTCCACTCACCATCCTTCTTTCCAGTGAACTTTCTGAAATTTATTGATTCTCGAAATAACCATTGCAATCAGCCATATGAGCTAAATGCAAATAAAAAGTGAATTTAGTGCTCTTGATTTTTCTATATATATAAACACACACACCAATTGGTTGATGAACTTCTTCTGCCTCTTCAGCAGAATTGCCCTTCTGAAAATTGCGAGAATTATGTTTTGTCATTCCCAGTTTCCCTCAGATGATAGAATTCAAAAGACCATCATTGTCAAGTCATTTTCTGTGATTTTCAAAATGAATAATGGGTTTGTTTGATTTTCATGATTGAATGTGCCTTTCTTGTACAGCTATTTGGTGACTGTAATGGGTTTGCTAATTCCATGGAGCGTAACTCTGGTGCTAGTGGATGTATATTCAGTCTTTGTTAAATGTCTACCTCATCGACCAAAAGTTCTATCAGCCATTATCATTGGAGATTGGGTATGCCGTGGTCCATTTCTCCAAAATTTTTGGTAATAAACCAATTGTAAGGATTTAACAATTCCATTGCAGGTTCTATCATTTCTATCATTAGCAGCAGCGAGCTCAACAGCAAGTGTTACAGATCTTCTTCTTGACGTTGGAACTTCATATTGCCCCGCAAAAATGTGTAGCAGATACCAGCTCTCTGCTGCTATGGCTTTCTTGTCATGGTTTCTGTCATTTGCTTCAGCTCTCTTCAATCTTTGGCTTCTTCCTTCTTTGTAAACATTTGGGCATATCTTGACAAAGTCTTGTTGCTCAATGTCAAAGCTTGTACATTTTTTAATACTGTTAACGGTTTACAGCTAATCTTAGATGATAGAATCGGTTCTTCCAACAATGTAATAAAGACCAAAGCCAAAATTTTCCTTACCATTTCTCTTTTTGAAAAGAAAATGCTGTATCCATCCATTGTTGAAGAAGAGAGGTCTTCTTTTCTTTTTCTTTTTCGATTTTTTTTTTCCTGCCGACACCTTAGCCACAGTGATCTTGATTAGCACCACTATGAGCTGGTGTTGGCCACATGAAATACATGTGCACGTAATGTATTAGCATTGGTAGACAATAAAAGAATTTAGAAAGAATGTTAGTGTGGGTCCAGATTGTAAAGACGTTAACAAATTTATATGGGTGCCTTTCCATCTTTGAATGATGGGCTTATTGTCAAGGCAAAACTCGATATACCCGCAAATGATGGTGGCCAAAGGCCAACTCTTCAGAGTTCTTCTGTACACTAAATTTGAAATAATGGGATCTTAGCTTTGGTGGGACATGAATGAGATTGAAGTTGACCTCTCCTTCTGACAATGGAGAAAATCAACTTCATCAAATATCAATTCCATCCAGAAAAAACCAAACTTCAGTCTTCACTCGCATTATTGATGATCAATAATTTTTTTTTTTGCCAGAGATAAGTGAATTTTTATTGCACGTCTGGACAACACCAACAAAAAAAATTCAAAAACAGTCCTATTTGTGAGGCCCAAAAAACAAAAAATCCAAACTAACTCAGCAAGTATATAACAAAAGCCCATAGGCCCAACAAAGAAATCCGAGTCTACTGAGAAGAGATAGCAAAATACAGAGTTGAACGTTCTCCACTCCCAAAGACCACCAGAAAAGAAAAGCACCACTCACCCAAAGGAATTCAAAACAACACAGATTCCAACAAATAGAAAATAAAAAGGAGGAGCTTGGTTAGTCAAGAGTTTCAAAACGTTGGAGATGCAGAGACCACCTCAAGTCGGGATGTGGAGACAATGGGGTAGATCAGCTGGTGGGACAAAACTCCCAAGTCCAATCAGCCCTTTAGAGACCGGATAATTCAAAATCAAGTATCGGTAACATAATTAAGAGTTACTGTCCAATAAAAATTAGATTCTATTATTCCTAGAAGAGACTTGACTTCTCAATATTGATAACATAACTAAGAGTTAATAAAAGTTAGATTCTATTGTTCCTAAAAGAGACTTGACTTCTCAATATTGATAATAAACACCGACTTATATGCAAGGAGCCGAAGAGGATCTTCTCAATGTTGATAGCAAATACGGACCTATATGCAAGGGACGGAAGAGGAGAGACAAATTTTAAAAAAGGCATTCTCTATTCTTACTCAAATTTATCACAAAGAAAATATAAATAAAAAAATATTTATATTTTCTAATGACGGAAAAGTAAAATCTATAATCGAAGAAGAAGTGAAGGCCTACCTTATTCTGCAGGCGCAGAAGAGGTTAAATATAGTCAATAAAAACCTAAATTTTTTTTTAAAAAATAAATAAAAACAGAGAAAATAAGAGAATCCGATCACTCCATTAATCGAATGATCAATAACCTAATAGAGTAGTGGAACCTACAATTTTATATATTACAAGATTTATATATATATATATATATTAGATTAAAAGTCTACAAGTTTATACTAATTTATATTTTTAATTAAAATTTTAAAATTTGAATATTAAATTTAAATTTTTTTAATTAGTTATAATAGTAGTTAAATGACTTAATTGAATTTTAAAAAAATAAATAAATATTCAATTATGATCTTATTTATCACTACTAAATTCAAGTCATTTTTTTTCTTTTTTTAATCATATTCAAAGCTTTTTAGAAATTTTTTTATGAAATAAAATTAGGAAGAATATTATATTAGCATTCTTATAAAAAAAACGAAATATTATAAATATGGTAGTAGCATACAAGTTTTTTTTGATTTTATTCATTAATATTTGTTATTTAATGCAATTATTATCAATATATTTTTAAGAAAATTAGTAGAATCCAATTATGGTATAAATTGTAGAGGTTGAAAAAGTAATTTATTATTTAACTTTATCTTAATAAAATAAAAATTTTAAAATTAATAATTTTATATTTATTTTACTTAAAATGATTGATTTCCAATAATAAATTATTTTTAGTCATTTATAATTTGAACCATATAATTAATTTTTCACAACATATAGTTTCTAATTATTTTTTTTATAATTTTATATTAATATAATAAAACATATTATTTACAAATTTTTAGTTTTATTACAAAATTTTAACACATTTTTATTTTGATATTATATTTTAATTACATTAAAATTTTAATCATTATAAGAAAAAATTAATATATAATATTGCTAAAAATACTCTGACTTGACACTCTACAGAAAAGGAAAGTGAGGTGGTTGATACTTAGAAGTAAACTCTCTGACACTCAAGTGACTAATCTGATTAATTGGGCAAGTGAAATGATAAATGAGATTTATACAAGCGAGTAGTAGAATGTGTATCTTGAACCTATATCTATATTTGCTCTTTATACTATAAAAAGATCAAATTAGTTAGTCATTTTTCTTGAGAATCCGATTGGTACTAGTCAGTGGATAAAGAATCCCGCGATAATTGGGATTCTGAAGCTTGATCTATAATAGCTTTCAATGGTAAGAATTAGAATCCATGAAGATTCTACCAACTCCTCTAGGCAGGTCTTTGCCAAAATTGAATATCCTAGATACGGTTGTCCCTAACTTCATGTCTTCGAGTGATCAAGGCTGAATATCCAAGCATCCTGATTGCAAGGATGTCACCACTTGGACTATGAAAGATTGCCTCTGTGTGATACATCTAGGGTGAATATTGAGTCATATTAGAAGTCCTCCCAAAAGTCTTCAATTCTTCAGGTTCAAAGGTCTATAACTAGCACCAATTGCCTGGACACATGGTGCTACTAGATTGGCTTCCTTTCTCACGTCTTTTTGAATGTCTGAGATGCTTCATTTCTTGAGGCCCATTAAATCCAAACGTCATATTAGCTCTGTAAATTCTTCCTTCTTCACACCATTATTACTTTTGCGCACATACTATTCTTTCTTGACAGCCTCTATAGCCCCTTTACGGGCCATTCACAATAATGAGGCATTGCTGGTAAATAATATCTCATCCCTGCTAGCAGAGAAAGACGTACAACGTCTATATGATACCTATCGTATCCCTCGAAACATTTTTAGAATGTATATTGCTCACCAAAATATTTGAGCTGATGACCATGTTTCTGCT
Source organism: Manihot esculenta (assembly GCF_001659605.2). NCBI lineage: Eukaryota > Viridiplantae > Streptophyta > Magnoliopsida > Malpighiales > Euphorbiaceae > Manihot > Manihot esculenta. Next base: position 22,098,646 of record NC_035172.2, read on the forward strand.
AAAGATACGGTTATAGTGTATGAGGTGCAGATAAAGGCTAGCCATAGATTTCTCGTTGACCCATTCTACTCGAAGGTCCTTAATTTTCACAAGTTTTCTATCGCTTAGCTACACCCCAACAATTGGTGAATCCTGATGGTGTTTCGGTTCATTTATTTCAACAATAATATTGAGTAGAGTGTTACCCTATTCTCCCAACTATATCAACTAGGTACTTGGGTCAACGAGGAGTACTAGTTCTTTAATGGAAAAAAACATCACACGCTCTTCAACTGACTCCCTTCATCCCTTAAACGGTGGAAGAACAAGTTCTTTATACTCTACCACCAAGTGTCCGGGGGGGGGGGGAGATGGTTTTGAGAAACTCCAAAAAAGCTGAAACCTCTATATAGAACTCAGAAAAGATGGAGTGAGACCTCGAAGAGAGGAGGAGGAGTCCTTGGCCTTTCTCCAAAAGATGGTTGCTAGCCGAAAAATGGACATCACCATTGTTATGAGAAATGCCACGCTTGCCTAGCAAAGTCAAATCCAGGCCGAGCAGGCTAGGGAAACCCAGCCAACCTCTCACTACTGTAATACCCGGCTAGACTCCGGTATCGGAATTCCTACCGTCCGGTGGAATCTCGGATGTCGGAAACCTCTAGAAGGGTAAAAGTATGTTTTTACGATATGTTTTCATGTTTTTAATAATTTTAAGTATGTTTTTACATGAGTTTTGTATGAAAAGTCCTTGGAGGAAAACCCAAGTTCGGCCGCCGAAAGTCAAGTTCGGCCGCCGAACATGCATGCGTTTTGGAGGCACGTTAGGCCCCCGAAAGCATGAGTGAGGGAAGTCCAGGTTCGGCCGCCGAAACTCAAGTTCGGCCGCCGAACATGGCATGCATGCGGAGGCACATTCGGCCCCCGAACGTGGCCTGGCCAGCCACCTATAAAAGGGGCACTTAGCCGAAATGGGGGAGCTTTCTCCCATTTTCGGCCACAGCTAGCTTCCGACCTCCCTCTCCCCAGATCTTGTGTTCTTTCTTCAAATCTCCTCCATTTTTCTTGAGTTTTAACCTCACATTGCAAGTTTTGAACATTTTAAACAAGTTTGGAGCTTTGGAAACTCAGGAGCTCATTTGCTTGGACCTCCAAGTTTTGGTCGTCTCTTTCTCGATCTTCAAGAGGTAAGAGCCGATCTTAAGCTCAATGTATGTTTTTAACAAGTTTTATGAAGTTTTATGGGGTAGAAATGCATGTTTAAGTTAGTTGAGCTATGTTAGGTTTTATGTGATTTATGGACAATGTATGTTGTTGATGTGTGTTTGAAGTGTTGTAGTTGGGGTATATGCTAGTTTGAGACCCCTAGGTGTAATGTATGATATGTATGCCTGTTTTAGAACAAGTTTATGCATGATTTGAGGCTTGGGGAGGCAAGAGGCTCGTTTGAGCCGAGTTTCTGTCCATTTGGGAGAAACCAGGTTCGGCAGCCGAAGGAACTTTCGGCCGCCGAACCCCCCTTGTGGAGGCAGCATTCGGCTGCCGAAGCTTGCCCCCGAAAGAGGACTTTCGGATCTGTCTGGGACTTTCGGCCGCCGAAGGTGCCGCCGAAAGTGCCTGACTTTCGGATCTGTCTGGGACTTTCGGCCGCCGAACCTGCCGCCGAAAGTGCCCTGTCCAGCCTTTCTTTGCATGTTTGCATGGATGTTTTAAGATGTTTTAGAGGGTTTTTGGGAGATGTTTTTAGAGTTATGTTCTAGTATGTTTGGTCCCTCATTTGAGTCCACCTGTGTAGGTTCGGACCCGAGGAACCGAGGACCCCAGCAGTGAGTCTGCTGCCCCAGTGTCTGGTCAGAGCTACCCAGAGGTGAGTGGAATAACTCTTATGCTTTTAAATAAATAAATCAGTTTTAGCATGATTCACGCATCATGAATGCCATGAGATATAATAGGGTGCTTGCATTAGAATTCACGAATATGTTGCATTGCATATTATGTTGATGATGCGGATGAATGTTGAATGATCCTTTAGTCCTCCTATGTTATGATATGATGATGATACGGTACGGAAGACCAGTGAGGCCCATTCTACGCCCCTGGCACCATGTAAGAGAAAGACCAGTGAGACCCATTCTATGCCCCTGGCATTATGGAATGTTATGTTATGTTATGTATGTAAGAGAAAGACCAGTGAGGCCCATTCTACGCCCCTGGCACTATTGCAATGTGTAGAGGACTATTGGTGACAAATTCATCCTTGATGTGATTAGCTGTGATGTGATGCATTTCATGTTATCATATGTTTTAAATGTTTTACTATTCTGCTCACTGGGCTTTGTAGCTCACCCCTCTCCCCTAACCCCAGATGTGCAGGTACAGGGTAGACCAGGAGGTTAGCCAGAGTTTTGAAGCATGTTTATGTAATAAGTTAGATTGTGGACATGATAATTGTACTATGATGTAATGTGAGAGATTATAGTATGTTATGTAATGAGGTATATTGAGGTTATAGTTGTGCTTGACCCTATGAGTATTGTAATCCCTTGTTGATACATGATTTTAATGTCTATTGATGCTTATGTTGTACCAACTCAACTTATGATGTATCGCCCTTTGGGGCAAATGATGAGATCCCACTGAGGGATTAATGTTTAAGTTATGCTATGATTAGTGAATGTACAGGTTGAGTTTGGTTGACATATGAGAATGTTTACAGAATTCTTTTGAGTTGTTTGATCATGTATGGGATTTACAGGTTTACAGGTATATGTCAGGCTTGCTACGGGTCCCGGCGGCCTTACGCCGATCTGGATCCTAGCGCCGGTAGCGGTCTGGATTTTCGGGTCGTTACAGAATGGTATCAGAGCCCTAGGTTCATATGGTCGGACCTAAAGTGTCGGGCTCATAGAGGTTATAGAAGGTCAAGCACAATAGGAAAGATCATGTCCACTAGGATAGAATGTGGAGTCCTGTCTTGTATGATGATGTGAAATGCCATGATAATAGGCATGTGCATTAATGATATGCTATGATATGTGATGTATGTGATGAGGGTTCATGTGTGCCCACATGAACCATATGATGCTAATGTTTATGTGATGTGTACTGTTTTCCAGAAAACAGGATGAGAGGAACTCGTCGATCTGCACGATTGACTGGAGTGCCACCTGAGGATGAGGGCACGAGCGCCCATCCTCCTACATTGCCTAGGGCAATGTCTAGCAGGTCCAACAGGGACAGAGCAGTAAGGGACCCTAGAAGGTCTTTGGATCTGGGTAGAAGCAGATCAGTCAGAGGAACAGTTCAGGGAGGAGCATCAGAGGATATGGGGGATGATATGGATGTAGAGCAGAGGAGGGATGACAGTTTGGGAGTTAGTATGTCAGAAGAAGGAATGGGAGAGTCCCAAGGAGGCACTCAGGCCTCGGGATTTGTTCAGCCACCCTACTACCCACACTTCTCACAAAACCCTGGGTATTCGATGGGAGGCACATCGGACTACCACAGCTTTAGCCCTTATCCCACACAGATGCCATACCCACCCTACTACCCACCATATTCACAGTACCCAATGTATCCACCTCCACCTTACTATCCAAATCCAGCAAACCCTACTCCAGGGGATGCTGCACCTCTTCCTCCTCCAGTAGAACCAGCAGCCCCAGCTACCCAACCTCCTAGACCTAGCTCAGCCAGTGGGAGCAAGGTCAAGATGACCGACTACATGAAGTTGGGTGCTCCCCAGTATGAAAAAGGGGATGACCCGTTCGTGTATCTGGAGAGGGTCAAGGTGATCACAGATGAGATAGGGGCTGATGACAGTAAAGCCATTCAGATGGCCGGGTTCACACTTAAGTGCAAGAAGGCATGAGAATGGTTCAAGAATTATGTGAACCCCAGAGTAGACAGCATGTCTTGGGAAGAGTTCGTAAACGAGTTTACGGGATGGGCTTTCCCCGATAGCTCGAGGGAGCTAAAAATGATTGAGTTTGAGCAGTTGAGGCAAACTGATGAGATGGGTGTAGAGGAGTTCACAGACAGATTTCTGGAGCTGTTGCCTTTTTCAGGGCAAAGCCTTGACACGGATCAGAAAAAGTCAAGGAGGTATATCATGAAACTCCACTCCAGATATTCCTCCTTGATCCAGTCAGCAGATAGGGAGAGCTTCCATGCCATAGTGGATATGGCCCGGAAAATGGAGGCCAGTGCCATCGTTTAGGGAACAGTTAAGCAGTCAGTGGCACAGCCTTCTGGTTCTAAGACCCCAGGCTCTTCTTCTTTTAGTGCAGCAGCTTCAGGCAGCAAGAGGTGGAGTAGTACCACCAAGAAGTCGAAGAAGAACAAGTTTTGGAACAAGGTTAAGTCCAGTCTGGGACTAGGGAGTGGCTCAAGCTCTGGTGCGGATAATGCAGTTTGTGCAAGGTGTGGTAAGCCACACAGGGGAGTATGTCGGTTTGGGACGACGACCTGTTACAGATGTGGTCAGGAGGGGCATATGTCTCGAGATTGTCCAAGAGCAGCCCCGATGGCACAGTCCCAGCAGACAGCTTCAGGCAGTGTAGCGCAGCCAGCAGCTCCAGCCATGACGCAGGCCAGTGGCAGAGGCAGAGGGAGAGGGGCAGCCTCTTCTTCAGCAGGTTTCAGGGGTGAAGGTCAATCAGCTCCAGCACGGATCTTCACGATGACTCAACAGGAGGCAGATGCATCTAACACCGTGGTGGCAGGTAACTTAGTCATTGGTTGTTCAGATGTGTACGCCTTGATGGACCCTGGTGCATCTCATTCTTTTGTTACACCGAGAGCCGTCCAGAGGTTAGGGTTGATGATCTCTGCGTTAGAGTGTCCTCTCTGGGTCAGTGGACCCAAGTGTGATCCATCAGTGGCAGAGTCAGTCTGCCAGTGTAGTCCTGTGTTTGTTGAGGGAAGATGCATGTCCGCCGACCTTGTGGTTCTAGACTTGACAGATTTTGACGTCATTCTAGGGATGGACTGGCTATCTACCCATGGTGCTACCTTGGACTGTAGAGACAAGGTAGTCAGGTTCAGAGGTCAGGATGGGTCTGAGGTTGTCTTCAGAGGAGACAAGAGGGGTACACCTAGAGGTCTGATATCAGCTCTTCAGGCTCGTAGGTTGCTTAGGAGGGGATGTCAGGGGTATTTGGCTCATGTGAGAGAGCTTAACAGTCAGGTTAGAGAACCCGCCTCGGTGCCAGTGGTTAGAGAGTTTCTAGACGTCTTCCCAGACGAGCTGCCAGGTTTACCACCTGCTAGGGAGATAGAGTTCGAGATAGAATTGATGCCTGGAACCCGACCGATCTCTATCCCTCCCTACAGGATGGCGCCAGCAGAATTGAAAGAGTTGAAGGAACAGTTGCAAGAATTGGTAGAAAAGGGCTTCATCCGACCGAGTACCTCACCTTGGGGTGCTCCAGTTTTGTTTGTGAGAAAGAAGGATGGATCCCTTAGACTTTGTATCGACTACAGGCAGTTGAACAAAGTCACTACCAAGAACAAGTACCCTTTGCCAAGGATCGACGATCTATTCGACCAGCTAGCAGGAGCGGGTTGTTTCTCCAAAATAGATCTGAGATCTGGGTACCATCAGCTGAGGATCAGAGATGAGGATGTGCCGAAGACAGCCTTCAGGACCAGATATGGGCATTTTGAGTTCCTTGTAATGCCGTTCGGGTTAACCAACGCCCCTGCAGCATTCATGGATCTCATGAACAGAGTGTTTAGCCAGTACCTGGATCACTTCGTTATTGTCTTCATAGACGATATCTTAGTGTATTCCAGGAATGCAAAGGAGCATACCCATCATCTGCGGTTGGTCTTGCAGACCTTGAGGGAACATGGCTTGTATGCCAAGTTCTCTAAATGTGAGTTCTGGCTGAGGAGCATTTCGTTCTTGGGGCATGTAGTGTCAGAGAATGGGATAGAGGTGGACCCCAAGAAGACAGAAACTGTGGCTAACTGGCCTAGACCCACTTCAGTGACGGAGATCAGGAGTTTCTTGGGTTTGGCAGGTTACTACAGGAGGTTCGTTCAGGACTTCTCGAAAATAGCAGCTCCTCTGACCAGACTAACCAGGAAGAATCAGAAGTTTCTGTGGACCGACCAGTGCGAAGAGAGTTTCGAAGAGCTTAAGAAGAGGTTGACTTTAGCACCGGTTTTAGCTCTGCCATCTAGTGATGAGGACTTTACAGTCTTTTGTGATGCGTCCCGTGTGGGACTGGGTTGTGTGCTAATGCAGAATGAGAGGGTGATTGCTTATGCTTCTAGGCAGCTGAAGAAGCATGAGTTGAATTACCCCACACATGACCTTGAGATGGCAGCAGTCATCTTTGCACTCAAGATGTGGAGGCACTACCTCTATGGGGTAAAATGTGAGATCTTTACAGATCATAAAAGCCTGCAGTACATCCTGAGTCAAAGAGATTTGAACTTGAGACAGAGAAGATGGGTAGAGTTGCTGAGTGACTATGATTGCAAGATTCAGTACCATCCGGGTAAGGCGAATGTCGTGGCAGACGCCCTAAGCCGGAAGTCACTAGCCAGTCTATCCCACATCACGGCAGAGAGGAGACCAGTGGTGAAGGAGTTTTACAAGCTCATTGATGAAGGCCTACAGTTGGAGTTGTCTGGTACCGGTGCTTTAGTGGCCCACATGAGAGTGACACCCGTGTTTCTGGAGCAAGTGGCTCAGAAACAGCATGAGGACCCAGAGTTAGTGAAGATTGCCAGGACTGTTCAGTCAGGCAAGGATAGTGAGTTCAGATTTGACAGTAAGGGGATCCTCCGCTATGGGAGTCGACTGTGTGTACCAGATGACATAGGGCTAAAAGGAGACATTATGAGAGAGGCTCATAATGCAAGATACAGCATTCACCCCGGGGCCACCAAGATGTATCAAGATTTGAAGAAGGTGTATTGGTGGCCAGCGATGAAGAAAGAAGTGGCACAGTTTGTGTCCGCCTGCGAAGTATGTCAGAGGGTGAAGCTGGAACATCAGAAGCCGGCTGGAATGCTTAACCCGCTACCTATTCCAGAGTGGAAATGGGAGAATATAGCTATGGACTTCCTAGTGGGGTTACCGGCGACATCCAACAGATTGGACTCCATATGGGTGATTGTGGACAGACTCACCAAATCTGCTCACTTCATCCCTGTCAGGAGTGGCTATTCTGTGGACAAGTTGGCGCAGGTGTACGTTGATGAGATAGTCAGACTGCATGGGGTTCCTGTTTCTATAGTGTCAGATAGAGGACCCCAGTTCACCTCCAGGTTTTGGCGGAGTCTGCAAAGTGCTATGGGTACCACGTTAGATTTCAGTACTGCCTTCCACCCCCAGACTGATGGACAGTCAGAAAGGACCATCCAGACTATCGAGGATATGCTCAGAATGTGTGTGCTGGACTTTGGCGGTTCTTGGAGGCAACATCTACCCTTGGAGGAGTTCGCCTACAATAACAGCCATCATGCTAGCATCGGGATGGCTCCATATGAAGCTTTATATGGGAGGAAGTGCAGGTCACCTGTTTGCTGGGAGGAAGTTGGAGAAAAGGCCTTGGCAGGGCCTGAGCTAGTAGAGATCACCAGCAGGGTGGTGCCCATTATAAGAGAGAGAATCAAGACTGCTACAAGCAGGCAGAAGAGTTATGCAGACATCCGCAGGAAACAGGTAGAGTTTCAGGAGGGGGATCTAGTATTGCTCAAGGTGTCTCCAATGAAAGGGGTGGTTCGGTTCGGGAAGAAAGGTAAGCTAGCTCCACGATACATCGGACCCTTCGAAATATTGCAAAAGGTCGGGAATGTGTCGTACAAGCTGGATTTACCTGCTTCAATGCAAAGAATCCATCCGGTTTTCCATGTTTCCATGTTGAGGAAGTTTGTGTCAGATCCGGGCAAGGTTCTTAGCGAGCCTAATGTAGAGATCCAAGAGGATCTCACCTACGTAGAACAGCCAGTACGGATTCTTGACACTCAGATCAGAAAGCTAAGAAACAAGGAAATCCCGATGGTGAAAGTCCTTTGGAACCACCACAATATAGAAGAATGCACCTGGGAGACACGGGAGTCCATGCTCCAGCAATATCCCCATCTCTTTTAGAGGTTAGTATCCTTGTGTGCTATGTATGTTATGTTGTTTTGCTATGCATGTACTAGTTGAGGAACATTCGGGGACGAATGTTCTTAAGGGGGGGAGAATGTAATACCCGGCTAGACTCCGGTATCGGAATTCCTACCGTCCGGTGGAATCTCGGATGTCGAAAACCTCTAGAAGGGTAAAAGTATGTTTTTACGATATGTTTTCATGTTTTTAATAATTTTAAGTATGTTTTTACATGAGTTTTGTATGAAAAGTCCTTGGAGGAAAACCCAGGTTCGGCCGCCGAAAGTCAAGTTCGGCCGCCGAACATGCATGCGTTTTGGAGGCACGTTAGGCCCCCGAAAGCATGAGTGAGGGAAGTCCAGGTTCGGCCGCCGAAACTCAAGTTCGGCCGCCGAACATGGCATGCATGCGGAGGCACATTCGGCCCCCGAACGTGGCCTGGCCAGCCACCTATAAAAGGGGCACTTAGCCGAAATGGGGGAGCTTTCTCCCATTTTCGGCCACAGCTAGCTTCCGACCTCCCTCTCCCCAGATCTTGTGTTCTTTCTTCAAATCTCCTCCATTTTTCTTGAGTTTTAACCTCACATTGCAAGTTTTGAACATTTTAAACAAGTTTGGAGCTTTGGAAACTCAGGAGCTCATTTGCTTGGACCTCCGAGTTTTGGTCGTCTCTTTCTCGATCTTCAAGAGGTAAGAGCCGATCTTAAGCTCAATGTATGTTTTTAACAAGTTTTATGAAGTTTTATGGGGTAGAAATGCATGTTTAAGTTAGTTGAGCTATGTTAGGTTTTATGTGATTTATGGACAATGTATGTTGTTGATGTGTGTTTGAAGTGTTGTAGTTGGGGTATATGCTAGTTTGAGACCCCTAGGTGTAATGTATGATATGTATGCCTGTTTTAGAACAAGTTTATGCATGATTTGAGGCTTGGGGAGGCAATAGGCTCGTTTGAGCCGAGTTTCTGTCCATTTGGGAGAAACCAGGTTCGACAGCCGAAGGAACTTTCGGCCGCCGAACCCCCCCTTGTGGAGGCAGCATTCGGCTGCCGAAGCTTGCCCCCAAAAGAGGACTTTCGGATCTGTCTGGGACTTTCGGCCGCCGAAGGTGCCGCCGAAAGTGCCTGACTTTCGGAACTGTCTGGGACTTTCGGCCGCCGAACCTGCCGCCGAAAGTGCCCTGTCCAGCCTTTCTTTGCATGTTTGCATGGATGTTTTGAGATGTTTTAGAGGGTTTTTGGGAGATGTTTTTAGAGTTATGTTCTAGTATGTTTGGTCCCTCATTTGAGTCCACCTGTGTAGGTTCGGACCCGAGGAACCGAGGACCCCAGCAGTGAGTCTGCTGCCCCAGTGTCTGGTCAGAGCTACCCAGAGGTGAGTGGAATAACTCTTATGCTTTTAAATAAATAAATCAGTTTTAGCATGATTCACGCATCATGAATGCCATGAGATATAATAGGGTGCTTGCATTAGAATTCACGAATATGTTGCATTGCATATTATGTTGATGATGCGGATGAATGTTGAATGATCCTTTAGTCCTCCTATGTTATGATATGATGATGATACGGTACGGAAGACCAGTGAGGCCCATTCTACGCCCCTGGCACCATGTAAGAGAAAGACCAGTGAGGCCCATTCTACGCCCCTGGCATTATGGAATGTTATGTTATGTTATGTATGTAAGAGAAAGACCAGTGAGGCCCATTCTACGCCCCTGGCACTATTGGAATGTGTAGAGGACTATTGGTGACAAATTCATCCTTGATGTGATTAGCTGTGATGTGATGCATTTCATGTTATCATATGTTTTAAATGTTTTACTATTCTGCTCACTGGGCTTTGTAGCTCACCCCTCTCCCCTAACCCCAGATGTGCAGGTACAGGGTAGACCAGGAGGTTAGCCAGAGTTTTGAAGCATGTTTATGTAATATGTTAGATTGTGGACATGATAATTGTACTATGATGTAATGTGAGAAATTATAGTATGTTATGTAATGAGGTATATTGAGGTTATAGTTGTGCTTGACCCTATGAGTATTGTAATCCCTTGTTGATACATGATTTTAATGTCTATTGATGCTTATGTTGTACCAACTCAACTTATGATGTATCGCCCTTTGGGGCAAATGATGAGATCCCACTGAGGGATTAATGTTTAAGTTATGCTATGATTAGTGAATGTACAGGTTGAGTTTGGTTGACATATGAGAATGTTTACAGAATTCTTTTGAGTTGTTTGATCATGTATGGATTTACAGGTTTACAGGTATATGTCAGGCTTGCTACGGGTCCCGGCGGCCTTACGCCGATCTGGATCCTAGCGCCGGTAGCGGTCCGGATTTTCGGATCGTTACAACTACCCTCATGGGCAATCCTATCCCACCCTAATGAATGGGGCATTTAGTTTTAAAACCATTCTTTTTACTATGTTATGCTTACTTACTCATTTTTCTATTCAGAAATGGTAGGCAAGGGAAAAGGACAATTTGCTGAAGCAGATCATGCTGCCCGAAAGTATAAAGCTGTTGCTAAGACCTTAGCCTCGCCTCTAAAGTGGACTCACCGCTAGGAGGAGATTATTTTGCTACCTCCTCCTACACCTCCAATTGTCGCCCTTGCAGCTCACACTAGGCCTTTGAGTTTCAGCCTGAGAGTGCAAGTAAGGGCACTCTTCCTAGTCTCCTAGCCACACAATCCCACCAGATTATGAGGAAGTCAGCACTAGAGTCCCCTGGCCGTGGAGTATCCAACACCTAGCTCTGGCTTTAATCCGGATCGACTCTCTCCTCAAGCAACAATGTCTCTCCCTCCTGATCGCCAAGAACGTAATGCGACATGGTGACCGTCATCGGTTGGGTGTGGTTGAAACTGATGATCTATATGACAACGCCATACACTCTGCCATAGAGTGTGTTTTATTGGTGTATCTAGCAAAAGAATGTGAAAAGGCCTTGAGGAGGGAGTTTGGGTCTCTAGAAGGGGAAAGAAAAATTTTTCTGAAGGAGAGCTAGAGGCTACAGACTCAGGTTAATGAAGTGGAAGGGATGATAAAAGGGACCTTTGAGTACATGGATAAGCTTCAGGAAAATTTTTGACGAGGCCAATGTTGCAAAGGCTGCTTTGGAAACCAAAGCAAAAGCTACTGAGGACCAAGTTGTCGAGCTTCAATGGTAAGTCCAAGTGCTTCAAGTAGAAGCTATGGAGAAATGAGCTACCGATGACAGAGTTGCAAAGCTAGAGAACAAGCTGAAAGACATGATGGCTCATGGTGGAGAGATGTTTGTTGAAGGTTAAGACTCTGCGTGGAAAGAGTCTATCAAGTGCTTTTCAGTCGAGGATTTCTCTTGGATCGACGTAATCTTTCCCGAGGAAGATGACAAGGAGGGGCAGAAGGGGGAGATGCAAGAAAATGTGAACAATCCTTCTAGCCTGACATTTACTGGAGGCAATGTTATAACTGTTTATGATAATGTAATAGATGCTCATGAGGAGGATATTGAGGATCCTCCTACCATATAATTTGTAACCCGAGTCAAATCAATGGAAAAAGACTTTTTATCACTTTTTCTTATTAGTTCGCTAACTTTTAACAATCGGTTGCCCAAAATCTCTCCTAACAGCAAACATAAAAATTTAACTTGGCAAAATAATTTTAAGGATTGTAATGTCTAGAAACTTACCCAAGGTTAACACTCGGTCTTGATATATAGATGCTTCTGTTAGAAAATCCAGAGATTACTGCAACTCAAAACACGCAGCGAAAAAATAAAAATCTTTGGTTTCCTTCACAGGATCCAAGTGCTTTGTTTATTTTGAAAGGAAGGATAAGAGACTAACCTGTTAGACTCGATGAGAAGATATTATTCCGGACTGATGGTGCTACTATTGAAATGAACACCTTCTATGGTATCCATACGAACATCTTTTATCCTTCTAGAGTGCTAGCTCTCTCAAAGATGGATAAGCTATATGTTCCCCAATCTGCAACTCAAAACAATTTCTCTAAAAACGTTACTCCCACAATTCGCAGAAGAAGTTTTTATACGTTTTAAGTCTTTTTGTTTTCCTACACTTCTTTTCATAAAAGAGTTGTGTTCATAACCCACTATCGCAATCTCACAGATATTTAAATATCTTACGTGATAGTTTGTTTTGATAAAGAAAACTGAAAAATCTTTTATCTGTAACAGTTACAAATAGACTGAAGATCTTTTAAATATTATTATCTTATAATAATAATTAATATTAATAATAATATCTTTATTATTATTAATTTACTAATGGGCTTTTAGCCCATTAATATGACATAGCACATCAACGATATTTTTTTGTGTGTGACCCAATAGGCTCACATTAATTAGCAACAGGCTCAGTCTCACCAGGCCCATAAATCATAAGCGGCCTCTAGCAAGACATTATGACTATCCAACTAATATGAGAATCGATAGTCCGATAAAGCCTAATAAATAGAACATGTATTAATCCATTTGTTACACGATATCTAGTTTGAACATAAGTCATGATTAATGTCAAACATATAATGTTCAAACTTGTGATTTCTCGATCTATAAGTAGACTGATAAAATCAAATGATATTGATCATACAATCAATTCATTTGAGCATGACTATGCATTTCTCAGTCTCACTTATCGAGGGGCCCAGAAGATATCTCTCTCAAAGAGAGGGACAAATTCTATCTTGATTGTTCAATATCCTCTACATAATTTCTATTATGCTCAATCATAACCGTTATGATTGTTCGATTAAAGACAATGTTTGGTTATGTCAAAACATAAAAGTCCTTATGTTGGAAACTATGACAATCTCAAGTCAAAGGATTAAGACATAACTACTTTGAGATTCACTTATGACAATAACCCATGTAGTGATCTCAATGCGGGTCCATCCAATACTTTGTTCTCTAACAAGTATCTATGATTATTGAATTATATCAACATATACATAACCATCTCATGATTATTAATCAATAATCATACTAGTTATATTTTATTATTATCAACATTATAATAAATAACCAGTGATGTTAATCATTATTGTATAACATGCAAACAAATAATAATGATAATAAAACCTAATTTATTAATAACCAAAACGACATACAAAAAGGTCCAAGATAATGGCCTAGGACAAATACACTAACAGCTTCAACATTTTACATTCATGAAGCTTTAACACCCAAATATTTTATCTGTTAATAAAAATTTGATTCTAAACTATTGAATGGGACTAACACCCAGTTACTTGCCTAATGGCTATCCGTCTTGTGGCATTCTTTTGGTAACAAATGCCTTTAATAATTAGTGGGACTAACATTTGATCACTTGCCTAGTGGTTACCCATCAGGTGATAATCTTTTGGCAAAAATAATGCCTTTGGTAATTAATGGGACTAACACCCGATCACTCACCTGGTAGTTACTTGCCTTGTGGCAATCCTTTGGCGAAAAAATGCCTTTGATAACTAATGATACTAACACCCAGTTACTTAACGGTTACCTACCTTGTGGCGTTCTTTTGGCAACAAGTGCCTTTAATAATTAACCGGACAAATACTCGGTCACTCGCCTAGCTGTTACTCGCCTTATGGTAGAAGTTTGTCTTTAATCATTGTCTTTTTTACTCGCATTATTTGGCAACCCATCATTCCACATGATTATAATTTGATCACAATAATTGAAAAGATACCTCATTAAATTTATTGATAAAATTTTTGTAAATTATAAATATTTTGGAATCAAATGACATAGCCGTCTAACTTAGCCAACTTATGTGCATTGGAACGAATAACTTTAGAGATTCTATATGGTCCTTTCCAGTTTTTGCTCAACTTACTAGATGTAGCATCCCTACCTGCTAAATAAGACCGCCTAAGGACTAGATCCCCACATTAAAAACTCGGAGTTTGAATCGGGAATTAAATAATTGCAACATCTTATTTCTATAGACAACCATTATGATAAGAGCTTGTTCTCTTAGGTACTTGGTCTTATCAATGTTGAATTGCATTTCTTTAGAATCACCTGTTGAATTGGGGCATTGGGTTTTAAAACCGCCTACTTAGACCTCCACAGATATAATGGCCTCGGCCCCGTATACTAGTGAGAATGGGATTTCCCCTGTTGCTGTTCTTAGATTTGTTTTGTATGCCCAAACTATATGTCGGAATTCTCTCAGGCCACCTGCCTTTGGTTTGGTCGTGCTGTTTCTTCAACCCTTAGAGAATTTTTCTATTTAAAAGCTTTATCATACTATTGATCTGTGAGTGATATGCTAATTTAAATCATAGATCAATGTCTCACTTCTTGCATAATTCTTTGATATTTGAAATTGGCTGATTGCGTCGCATTATCAGTGATAATAATTGTAGGTATACCACAGTGAGTAAAAATATTTTTGCTTATGAAAGAAATAGTTTGTTGAGTTGTGATAGATTGTATTGCTTCTGCCTCTACCAATGATAAACTGTAATGATCATATATTTTCTTGACTCTGATGCTTTTAGAAATGGGCCAAGGATGTCCAACTCCCACTAGAAGAATGGCTAGGGATTGCTAATGGCTACTTGCATTTGCGGTTGTCGAAGCCGGTCAAAAATAATCTTTTTAGTTATCAACAATTTTACAACTGCAGATAGTGGCAAAAAGATCGAATCTACAGGAAATTGATACTTACCTATTTTCCTTATCAAGACCAAGTAAATAAACTGAAAGAAATAAAAAGGGGAGGGGGTTTTGAGATTGATGAGTTAAACTAATATTGAAAGCAATAAAGTAAAGCAAATAATAAAGTAAAGAAGATTCAAATAAGAGAAAAGCTCTAGTTGAAGAATTGGATCCACTTCAGTTGTTGGGATTGATCATTGACACTTAGGTTCCTTTGTTTGATTCAATAAATTAGTTATGGAGATGGAAGACGCTTCTCACCACCATATCTCTCCTTAAGCATAAATTAATTAGGGAACGTCCTCTAACTAATCACTAGTCAACAAGTTGCCAAGAAACGTCCTTGGGCCTTTGGCATCTAACAACTGTCAATTGCATTAAGAAATAGAGAGATATAATTCTAGCTACCCAAACGCATGGTGATATTGCTAGATCATGCAATTTCCTTAGTTTTTACACCAAGAGTTACTTGTGTTTGAATAATCCAAGCAATTACGGACTTAAAACTATCCAAACTAACAAATTATTACCTTGCAATCAAGAATCAATTGACCCTATTGATCTAAACCACAAAGCAATAATGGAGTTGAGCATGAGATTGCATAAATATTGAAAAACAAAAGATAAAAAATGTATGTTCAGATCTCCTAATCCATAAAACAACTAAAGTTTCACCTAATCTTCAACTAGAAAAAAGAGTTTCAGCCACTCATGGCTGAAACAAAACAAAAAATAAAAGAAAGGAAGGAGAGAGGTGGCCGGTGGCCTTGGAAGAGATGGGCGGCTTGTGGCTGATTGTGAGAGAGAGGAGGGAGAGATAGGGCGTGCGGCACTTGAAGCTTTTATAGGCTAAAAGTTTTGCCCAAAGTTTCCTTGTAAGGTGGAGCCTTTTGAATTTCAAATTTTGAATGTCCTCTTTTGAATTTTGAATTTTAAATGCTTGAGAGGTAAGTGCATCTTCTTGATATTTGGCTTCTTGAATAAGCTGAATTTTGAATATTGAATTTTGAATGCTCTTGAAGATTTGAAATTTGAATTTCAAATTACTTGGCTGAATGTGCTTTCCTTATTTGTTTCCTCTTCAGCTGCAACTTGGCTTGTGCAAGCATGCTTGTTCTCCTTTGTCCTATTTTAGGCAATTTTAAGAACATTTTCTCCAAATTACCTCTGTACACTATTTTCTGTGAAATAAGATCAAAACCATAAAATTAGGCAGAAAAAGTGTAAATTAACATTAATAACATCATGATAAAATAGTCTAAATTTAGACTGATCAAATACCCCCACACCTAGTCTTTTGCTTGTCCTCAAGCAAATAAACTTAGTCAAACAAGCTCTCTTTGCTACTTGATCCTTTGTTTCCACTTAAACTCTTACTCTAGACCCCTACTTTGAAGCATTGCAGTGATGAATGTATGCACCAAGGTTACTCTCCTTTTTTCCTTGTCTCCCTTTATGTAACGACCCCAAAATGGACCGTCATCGGCGCTAGGATTCAGGTCGGCTTAAGGCCGCCATAACCCGTAGCAAGCCTGCTATACTCTCTGTGTACCTATAAATCTCATACATGATCATACATTTTCTGTGAAAAGAAAAAACTCGTTTCTGAACCAAGGCTTAACCTGTGCATGCACAATATCTGTACTCTGTACTCTGTACCCCTGACTAGAGCTTGCTCTAGATGGGTTAACTCATACCTGTTAAGCCTGGTTTTTCACATACTCTCTCAAACATATACATATACAGATCATGTACATAATACAAGATTTACAACACAACATAACTAAGTCAAGCACAACAACTAGTACATCTCTTTAATTTACATGTCCACTCTAAGCTATTACAAACTCTTCTCTCTTCCTGTCCTCTGCTGTTCTCCCCTGTACACTGTACACTGAACCTGCAAGACTGGGGTTAAGGGAGTGGGATGAGCTCTATAGCCCAGTGAGTAGAACAGTAAAACAAGTCAAGAACACATGATCTTATGGAATGCATCATATCACAGACAAACCACATCAAGGGTAAACCTGTCACCAAATAGTCCCAGTATCTCATACCAGGGCGTAGTCAAAGGCACCTGGATTTTTTGTCTCATATATGTATATGTGTATATAACACCTGTACTTACCATTGCCAGGGCGTAGTCACAGGCTCCTGGACTTTACTATACCTGCCAGGGCGTAATCAAAGGCTCCTGGACTTCTATACCTGCCAGGGCATAGTCAAAGGCTCCTGGACTTATCTCAGTGACTATTGGATCATTCAGCATTCACCCACATCAACAAATAACTATGCAATGCAACATATTCATGGAGTCTAATGCAATCAACCTACTGCATAACCATGATGCATGAAACATGCTAAAAACATTCCATTGCTTAATTAAAATAATTAAGTTTAATTCCACTCACCTCTGGCTATCTGGACTGACTCTGCAGGTTCTGTAAACTCGGGAGCAGGACTCACTGCTGCTCTCTCTGGTTTCTCTGGTCTGTGTAGGCACAGATAAACTCAAATGAGGGACCAAACTAGCTTATGAACTACTGTATAGAACTCCCCAAGAATCCCCCTAAACACACTCAAACATTCATGCAAAGCATGCAAAGGAAGGCTGGACAGGACACTTTCGGCGGTAGGTTCGGCGGCCGAAAGTCCTCTCCAGAGACGAAACTCAAGCACCTTCGGCGGCCGAATCTCAACTTTCGGCAGCCGAACCCTTTCGGGGGCAAGTTTCGGGGGCTGAAAGGCACTCCAGAGATGAAAGTCTCTAACCTTCGGCGGCCGAACTCCCCTCCAGAGCCGAAAGTCCAAAGGCTCGGGGGCAAGCTTGAGCAGCCGAAGCCACCTCCTCATGGGTTCGGCGGCCGAATGTACCTTTGGCGGCCGAACCTGAGTTCATCAGCAAGGCAGAAACTTGCTCTGCCTCTCGCCAAAAGCTCCAAATCTTCCCAAACTCAACCACCTCACTTCCTTAACATGCATATACCTATGCATATGCTCAAAGGGGTCAAAACCTACCTAAAAACCCCAACAACACAAAACATAAAACACATATACAAGCTTTCTCACAAAAAGATCACAAAACCTCTCTTTTACCCTATTCATGCACAACTCTCCCAAAACCACATAAAACCTTCAGAAAACATAAAAACAAGGTCAGGATCTTCACTTACCTCTTGCAACCAAGAAGATGAACGATCCTAACATGGAGTTTTGGAGCAACTCTCCTTCAACCTCTCCAAACTTCACAACTTTGTGTTTTTGAGCTAAAACCTTCAAAATCCATAAAAACTCAATCAAACCTTTGCATGATTTGATGAAAACATGAAGAAAACTAAAAAAGGACAGGGTCTCACCTCAAAAAGTGAAAGAAAGCGGCAACACTTATCCTTTCAACCGACTGAGGGCCTTTTATAGGTGGCTGGCCAGACCACCTTTGACGGCCTATCGTGAAATCGAAAGCCATGCATGTTCGGCGGCCGAATGTCACCTTCGGCGGCCGAACCTGGCTTTTCTGCCTTGGTTCTTTTCTTTCACAAACTCCATTTTAACTTAAAAACATTAAACCATACTACATTACTTTAGAAAACCATCAATCTTACCCTTCTAAAGATTCCGACATCCTGGATTCCACCGGACGACAGGAATTCCGATGCCGGACTCTCGCGGGTATTACACTTTACCTACCATGGCTAGTATTTGTTTTCCTCAAGAGAGAGATTATACATGCACATATTCTTGTTCAGTTAAGACTTCTCCTAGCTTTCAGTGTGACTTGCCTTTGACTTGAAGCACTTTATTCAGCCTTTTGCACTTTATTCTTGCTTGAAAAAGTCACCAACCTTTTGACGTGAAGGTACATATTTGTGATGCCCACCCCCAATTACTCCATTGGTCACCTGTCCAAGTGGCTACTAGCTCTGTTCATAGTCTTTTTAACCATTGGAGCAGTTTTCAATTTGTGCATTTGAAGTCTTTGCCTTTGCTGAATTTCTTTTCATTAATGAATTAGGCAAATCAACACCAATTGCTAAGACAAGTCATATTTCATTATTCACACATCTTTCAATTTATTATTCTCTCTAATGAGTAATGTCATATATTTTTCACCATGGCAAGCTCAAAGATTCAATTCAAAATGAAATTCCCAACAATGAATACAACTCACTGCAATTGATTCAACTTAGGTTTAAAGAGTCATCACATCAATGGGGTCATGGAAAGAAAGCGTATTCAACGTAGCCTATGTGTTTGAGTAAAGCATACCAAAACAGAAACAAGAAAAAACTATGGCTACATGTGTGTGCAAAAATGACAAGAATAACAAAAATGAAAAAAAAATTCAAACTGTGGCTATTCAAACTAAAAATTAAAGCAAAAATGGACTAAAAATAAAGATTCAGAGATACATGCACCCCACACCTAATTCATGCATTGTCCTCAAAGTATTGGAAATATTAAAGTTCAAAGAAAACTAAGTACTCCCCTGGTGTGGTTTGTGTGGTACGATCCACTAAGCAAGCTGAGAAGGATGATTTAGTGGAACTCCTTCTACTACTTGCACTGTGAATCCTTCATAGTATGGTTTCAAGTGTGGTTCATCCCAAACATGGTGTTTTGCACTCTTCTTTATTTTGTCTTCATACCATGGTTCATCAGTTTGGGCATGGAAGATTTGTTCATAGGAGCCATTCTCACTTTCTTCAGATTCTGGGGGTTGACACATGGGGGGTTCCTTTTGTGCATTGACTGTCTGCGAACTGAGCTGAAGAGGTGTTGGTGGTCCCTTGTCTATCTTCATTTGGTCGTAGTCCATTTGCTGAATGTAGCAGACTATTGCTTTCAGCTTTAGCTCCTTGTGGCTTCCTTCATCTTTTTGGCTAGCCTTCCTACAAAAGTCATTGTTTAGCATAATATAGTCTTCAATTATGCCTTGAGGTCTCACAGATGAACATACAATATTGAACTCTTTCAAGTGCTTGTGTGGATTTTTATTTTTTAATCCTCTAAATTTAGGAAGAAGATGAATCAAACCTGTTTTCAGTTTAAAAGGAACTGTCAGAGGTGGATAGGTGATGCAAAGAGGTGCTTGATCACCTATAGGTGTTGCCAATTCTCTCATGATTCTTTCTCTTGGCATTGGGGCTCTCATGGCTAGATTTTCTTGTATAATTTCATCACGGACAACATGTTCATTGTGGACAGCAGGTTGTGTCACGTTTTCTGCCATTTTAGGAGCTTGGTGGTGCGGTTCAATGATTTCAGAAGTGTGGTATGCGCAAGATGGCTCTTCAGGCACAGGTTCGGCTTCAGTTGGCTCTTTAGGCTGAATTACTTGCTTTCCTAGTCTCCTGATGGTGCGTTCAATTTTTGGATCGTAAGGCAAAGTGTCCCTATGTTCAGATCTGGTCATAAAAAAAAATAGCTTAGTTAAATCAATTCCCCGGCAACGGTGCCAATTTTTGACTCGCGGTTGTCGAAGCCGGTCAAAAATAACCTTTCCGGTTATCAACAATATTACTACTGCAGATAGTGGTAAAGGATCGAATCCACAGAGAATTGAAAATTTATCTATTTTTCTTAACAAGACGAAGAGAATTAACTGAACGAGAACTGAAAGCAATTAACTGAAAGCAAAATAAAAATAAAGTGCAATAAAATTAAAATGGGGAGTTTTGATATTAATTTGATTAGCAAACTACTGAAAGCAATTAAATGAGCAAATAATTAAAATAAAAGAGAAATCAATATGAGAAAAGTCTAGTTGAAGAGATGGATCCACTTTGGTTGTTTGGATTGATCATTGCAACTTATGTTCTTTAGGTTGATTCAATAGATTAGTTATGGAGATGGAAAACGCTTCTCACCACCATGTCTCTCCTTATGATTAAACCAATTAGGGAACGTCCTCTAATTAATTACTAATTAATAAATTGCCAAGGAATGTCCTTGGGCCCTTAGGCATCAAACAATTGTTAATTGCATGAAGAAAAAGAGAGATCCAATCCTAACTACTCAAATGCATGAGATGTTGCTAGATCATACAATTTTTTAGTTGTTACACCAAGTGTTCTTATGTTTGAATAATTCAAGCAATTACGGACTTAAAATTATTCAAATTAACAATATATTACCTTGCAATCAATAATCAAGTGGCCAGTTTGATCAAAATAACAAAGCAATAATAGATTCAAGCACCAAATTGTATGAATATTGAACAAACCAAAGACAAACAGTTTATGTTCAGATCTCACAATCCATTAAACAACCTTAGTTTCAACCAATCTTCAACTAGAATAAAAGGTTTCAGCCACTCATGGCTGAACCAAAAACCAAAAAAATAAAATAAAATAAGAAAGGTAGAAGAAGAAGATGTTGTCACTTGCAATCCCGTAGGCGTTGTCAAGGGGGAGTGTCAAGAGTATGGGGAGGCTCCTAATGTATCTTTTTATAATTAAAAAGTGTTGCCCCAGGTCATACTTGCTGCCCAAGTTGTTTAGAAGCTGCCCAAGGCGCTGCCCAAGTGGTGTCAGAAGAGGAAAGGGCGTGGAAGCTTGCATAAGAGAAGGAGAGGCGCGCGGCTTGGTCTCAGAAAGGGAAGGAGACACAGATTGTGCTTCCTAAATAAGTTTAGATGCTGACCTTGCTGCCCAAGAGGTACTTGCTACCCAAGTTGTGTCTGAAAAGGAAAGAATCGTATTGCAAGCTTTTCAAAAGGCAAGTGGCGCGCGGCATGCTCTTCAGAGGGAAAGTGGGGCGCGCGCAGATGCTCTGCAGAAGAGAAAAGATATCAGTCCAGTCTTTCCTTTTTAGGTGGAGGCTTCATTTAAATTTTGAATGCTGAATGCAGAAGAGGCAAGTGCGTTTCATGAAATCCTGCTGCCTAAATAGAAGATATGACTGCTGTAGTGTGTGCACATCTTTAAACAAGGAAAGAAAGATCTGCGATTTGAATTTCGAATAATCTTTTGACTGAGCTTTCCTTATTGGCTTTTACTTCTGTACTTTCCTTATTTGAAAACTTTCCTTATTTGAAAACTTTCCTTTTTTGGCACTTTCCATATTTGGCACTTTTTGGCAGTTTTAAGAGCATTTTCTCCAGATTGTCTCTTTACACCTAATATCTGCAAAACATGATTAAAACCACAAAATTAAGCAGAAAAGATGCAAATAAACATCAAGAACATAATGATAAAGTGAACTAAAATATGCTCTATCAAATACCCCCACACCTAGCCTTTTGCTTGTCCTTAAGCAAATAAACTTAGTCAAATAAGCTTTCTTTGCTACTTGATCCTTATTTCCACTTAAGCTCTTACTCAAGACACCTATTTTGAATCATTGCAGTGAAGAATATATGCATCAAGGTTACTCACCTTCTTTCCTTATTTCCCTTTACTTACCATGGCTAGGATTTGTTTTCCTCAAGAGAGAGATCATACATGCACATATTATTGTTCAATTAAGACTTTTTCTAGCTTTCGGAGTGACTTGCCCTTACCTTGAAACACTTTATTCAGCCTTTTGCACTTTAATCTTGCTTGAAAAAGTCACCAACCTTTTGACGTGAAGGTACATATTGGTGATATCCACCCCTAGTTACTCAGTTGGTCACCTGTCCAAGTGGCTACTAGCTCTGTTTATAGTCTTTTGACCATTGGAACAGTTTTCAATTTGTGTTTTTGAAGTCTAAGCCTTTGCTGAATTTTTTTTAATCAATGTATTGGGCAAATCAACACCAATTGCTAAAACAAGTCATGTTAAGTTTATTCACACAACTTTCAATTCATTCTCTCTAATGAGTGTCATCAATGTGTTTTTCACCATGGCAAGCTCAAAGATTCAATTCAAAAGGCAATTCTCAAACATGAAAACTCACTGTAATTGATTCAACATAAGTTTAAAGAGTCATCACATCAATGGGGTCATGGAAAGAAAAGCTCATCTAACATAGTCTATCATTTTGAGTAAAGCAAAATAAAAAAGAAGATTGTGGTTGTGTGTGTTATTGAAAGCATAAATGAAAACAAACTAAAAGGGAAATAAATAAAAACGCATGAACTGAAACAAAAGAAGGGAAATTTTGCAAGTCTGAAAGGAAAATTGCTCATAAACTGAAAGGAAAAGGGGGAAGAGGAAGAAAAAGAAAAGAAGAAGAAGAAAAGAAGAAAAGAAGAGAAGAAGAGATATGCACCCCTACACCTAAATCATACATTGTCCTCAATGTGTAAGAAAATAAAAGAGCAAAGGAAACTGAGTACTCCCCTGGGGTGTGGTGTGCATGGCGTGATCACTTAGGCTGAATGAGTTGGTTGATGTAGTGGAATTTCTTCCACTACTTGCATTGCAAATCCTTCATAGAAAGGTTTCAAGCGATGGCCATTCACCTTGAAGATTTTTCCTGTCTCTACACTGCGAATGTCTACAGCTCCATATGGATAAGCACGCTCTACAATGAATGGTCCAATCCACCTAGACCGTAGCTTTCTTGGAAATAATTCAAACGAGAGTCAAAGAGTAAGACTTTATCACCAACCTCAAATTATTTTCTTGAAATCTGACTGTCATGGGAGGCTTTGGTTTTTGCTTTGTAGTTCCAGGAAGTCTCATATGCATCTCGTCTTATTTCCTCTAGCTCTTGCAGTTGCAGCTTGCGATGGTGTCCAGCTTCTTTAAGGTCCATGTTGCAATTCTTTACAGCCCAATATGCCTTGTGTTCAAGTTCAACTGGAAGGTGACAAGCTTTTTTATAGACCAATATGTAAGGAGACATACCTATGGGAGTCTTATAGGCTATCCAGTAGGCCCACAAGGCATCTTCCAAACGTGCACTCCAGTCCTTTCGGTTGGGGGACACTGTCTTTTCTAGGATGGCTTTAATTTCTCTGTTGGACACTTCAGCTTGCCCATTTGTCTGAGGGTGGTAGGCTGTGGATGTCCTATGTATGATATTGTGCTTTCTGAGAAGGCTCTCCACTACCTTATTGCAAAAATGGGTCCCTTTATCACTGATGATTGCTTTAAGTACTCCATGTCTGGCAAAGATGTTGGTTTTCACAAAGTCTACTACTGCTTTGGCATCATCAGTCTTCGTTGCTCTAGCTTCCACCCATTTGGACACATAGTCTACTGCAAGGATGATGTAGGTGTATCCAAAGGATGGTGGGAATGGTCCCATGAAGTCTATGCCCCACACATCAAATACTTCACAGACCATGATGGGGTTCTGTGGCATTTGATTTCTGTTGCTCAGATTTCCAGTCTGTTGACACCTAGCACATGATCTGCAAAACAGAAAAGCATCTCGAAAAATAGTGGGCCAAAACAGGCCACTTTCAAGTATTTTATGTGCTGTCTTTCTTGGACCAAAGTGTCCACCATAACTATAGGAATGACAAAAAGTAAGCACTGAAGCTATTTCTTGGTCTGGAATACATCTCCTTATAATTTGGTCAGCACAATGTTTCCACAAATATGGCTCATCCCAGACATAGTATTTGGCATCTTTCTTTATCTTGTCTCTGGTGTGCTTAGGCATGTCAGCAGGCAAGTTACCTGTGGCTAGGTAGTTCACCATGTTTGCGTACCATGGCTCATCAGATTGGGCCTGGAAGATCTATTCAAAGAGGCCATTCTCACATTCTTCAGATTCTGAAAGGTGTCGCAAGGGTGTCTGCGCAGAACTGGTTTCAAGAGCATCCTTCTACGCAGGATCTGACTAAAAGGGAAGCTAAAGAGGACTGGTCTGCATTGGAAGCTGAAAGGACACGCCTAAACGGCTTTTAGGTGCCTCTTCCTGCGCAGGAGTGGTCTGCTCACCATTCTGAAGTGGTGCAACTGATTTCTGTACTTTCTGTTGTTGTCTGCAGTTCACCTGTTGGATGCTGCAGACTGTTTCCTTCAGTTTTGGCTCTTTCCTTCAGTTTTGGCTCTTTCTGACTCTCTATCTGTACCTGGTCAGTATCCCTACAAAAATCATTGTTCAGAATATCATCTTGGTTTTTGTAACAGCCCGGCCCTTCTCGCACGGCACTGTTACCGCTCACGGCCCAGGGCTATCCCTCGCCTGGCCTCTTGCCACCTCGGGCTTTCCACTGGCGTCGTGAGCAGCTCTTAACATCCCTTCACCCTCACGGGTTCCAGGCAGGATTTGTCCCTCGGGGGAGCCATTACGGCCCGCCCTAGCCCGAGTGGATTTGGCCCAATTCCTTCCTCAGAGGAAGGAATTGGGCCAAATCCACTCGGGCTAGGGCGGGCCGTAATGGCTCCCCCGAGGGACAAATCCTGCCTGGAACCCGTGAGGGTGAAGGGATGTTAAGAGCTGCTCACGACGCCAGTGGAAAGCCCGAGGTGGCAAGAGGCCAGGCGAGGGATAGCCCTGGGCCGTGAGCGGTAACAGTGCCGTGCGAGAAGGGCCGGGCTGTTACATAAAAACTGACTCTGCCACTGATGGATCACACTTGGGTCCACTGACCCAGAGAGGACACTCTAACTCAGAGATCATCAACCCCAACCTCTGTACGGCTCTCGGAGCAATAAATGAATGAGATGCACCAGGGTCCATCAATGCATATACATCCGAACATCCAATGACGAGATTACCTGCCACCACGGTGTTGGATGCGTCTGCCTCCTGCTGTGTCATTGTGAAGATCCGTGCTGGGGCTGACGGACCTTCACCTCTGAAACCCGCTGAAGAAGAGGCTGACTTCAGCACCAGTTTTAGCTCTGCCATCTAGTGGAGAGGACTTTACAGTCTTTTGTGATGCGTCCCGTGTGGGACTGGGTTGTGTGCTTATGCAGAATGAGAGGGTGATTGCTTATGCTTCTAGGCAGCTAAAGAAGCATGAGTTGAATTACCCCACACATGACCTTGAGATGGCAGCAGTAATCTTTGCACTCAAGATGTGGAGGCATTACCTCTATGGGGTAAAATGTGAGATCTTCACCGATCATAAAAGCCTGCAGTACATCCTGAGTCAAAGAGACTTGAATTTGAGACAGAGGAGATGGGTAGAGTTGCTGAGTGACTATGATTGCAAGATTCAGTATCATCCGGGTAAGGCGAATGTTGTGGCAGACGCCCTAAGCCGGAAGTCACTAGGCAGTCTATCCCATATCACGGCAGAGAGGAGACCAGTAGTGAAGGAGTTTTATAAACTCATTGAGGAAGGTCTACAGATGGAGTTATCTGGTACAGGTGCCTTGGTCGCTCAGATGAAAGTGACACCCGTGTTTCTGGAGCAGGTGGCTCAGAAACAGCATGAGGACCCAGAGTTAGTGAAGATTGCCAGGACTGTTCAGTCAGGCAAGGACAGTGAGTTCAGATTTGACAGTAAGGGGATCCTCCGCTATGGGAGTCGTTTATGTGTACCAGATGACATAGGGCTAAAAGGAGACATTATGAGAGAGGCTCATAATGCAAGATACAGCATTCACCCCGGAGCCACCAAGATGTATCAAGATCTGAAGAAAGTTTACTGGTGGCCAGCTATGAAGAAAGAAGTGGCACAGTTTGTGTCAACCTGCGAAGTTTGTCAGAGGGTGAAGCTGGAACATCAGAAGCCGGCTGGAATGCTTAACCCGCTACCTATTCCAGAGTGGAAATGGGAGAATATAGCTATGGACTTCGTAGTGGGGTTACCGGCGACGTCCAACAGATTGGACTCCATATGGGTGATTGTGGACAGACTCACCAAATCTGCTCACTTCATCCCTGTCAGGAGTGGCTATTCTGTGGACAAGTTGGCGCAGGTGTACGTTGATGAGATAGTCAGACTGCATGGGGTTCCTGTTTCTATAGTGTCAGATAGAGGGCCCCAGTTCACCTCCAGGTTTTGGCGGAGTCTGCAGGATGCCATGGGTACTAGATTGGATTTCAGTACTGCCTTCCACCCCCAGACTGATGGACAGTCAGAAAGGACCATCCAGACTATCGAGGATATGCTCAGAATGTGTGTGCTGGACTTTGGCGGTTCTTGGCGGCAGCATCTACCTTTGGTGGAGTTTGCCTACAATAACAGTCATCATGCTAGCATCGGGATGGCTCCATATGAAGCTTTATATGGAAGGAAGTGCAGATCACCTGTTTGCTGGGAAGAAGTAGGAGAGAGGTCCTTAGCAGGACCCGAGCTAGTAGAGATCACCAGCAGGGTGGTGCCCATGATCAGAGAAAGAATCAAGACAGCTGCAAGCAGACAGAAGAGTTATGCAGACATCCGCAGAAGACTAGTAGAGTTTCAGGAGGGGGATCTGGTATTGCTCAAGGTGTCTCCAATGAAAGGAGTGGTTCGGTTCGGGAAGAAGGGTAAGCTGGCTCCGCGGTACATCGGACCCTTTGAAGTCTTGCAAAAGATTGGGAATGTATCGTACAAGCTAGATTTGCCTGCTTCAATGGGGAGAATTCATCCGGTTTTCCACGTTTCTATGTTGAGAAAGTTCGTGTCAGATCCGGGCAAGGTTCTTAGTGAGCCTGATGTGGAGATCCAAGAGGATCTCACCTATGTTGAGCAGCCAGTACGGATCATAGACACCCAGATCAGAAAGCTAAGGAACAAGGAAATCCCGATGGTGAAAGTCCTTTGGAACCACCACAATATTGAGGAGTGTACCTGGGAGACACGGGAGTCCATGCTCCGGCAATATCCTCATCTCTTTTAAGGTTAGTCTCTATGTGTTGTATGTATGTTATGTTGATTGCTATGCATGTGCTAGTTGAGGAACATTCGGGGACGAATGTTCTTAAGGGGGGGAGAATGTAATACCCGGCTAGACTCCGGTATCGGAATTCCTACCGTCCGGTGGAATCTCGGATGTCGGAGATCTCTAGAAGGGTAGACTCATGTTTTATAAAAATGTTTTAATGTGTTTTATGAAATGTTTTCATGTTTTAATGGTTTTGAGCATGAAATTTAATGAGTTTTTGCATGAAAAGTCTTTGGAGGAAAATCCAGGTTCGGCCGCCGAAAGTCAAGTTCGGCCGCCGAACATGCATGCGTTTTGGAGGCACGTTAGGCCCCCGAAAGCATGAGTTAGGGAAGCAAAGGTTCGGCCGCCGAAAGTCAAGTTCGGCCGCCGAACATTTGCATGGATGCGGAGGCACATTCGGCCCCCGAACGTGGTCTGGCCAGCCACTATAAAAGGGTCCCTTAGCCGAAAACGGGCGAGCTTTTTCCCCTATTTTCGGCCAAGGTGAGCTTTCCGCCATCCTCCCTCAATCTTGAGTTTTTCCTTCCTTTTTCCATGATCTTTACAAGTTTATAACTTTGGTTTTGAAGATCTTTGAGCTTAGAACGAGTTTTGGAGCTTGGAGACCAAAAGTTGGAACTTCTCCCATCTCCAAGTTTAGATCTCCTCAACCCTCGATCTTCAAGAGGTAAGAGCCGATCTTAAGCTCAATGTATGATTTAAACAAGTTTTATGAAGTTTTAAGGGGTAGAATGCATGTTAGGTTATATGATGAGTTATGGGTTAATGTTGATGTTTTGAACAATGTAGCTTGTTTGTGTGTGATTGAAGTGTTGTAGATGGGGTATATGTATGTTTGAGACCCCTAGGAACTTGTATGCTTGTTTTAGTTGAAATATATGCATGTTTGGAAAGGATTGGAGGCGAGATGTGTTAAGGGAGCCAAGTTTCTGCCCTTTGGCAGAAACCAGGTTCGGCAGCCGAAGGTACTTTCGGCCGCCGAA
Organism: Manihot esculenta; assembly: GCF_001659605.2. NCBI lineage: Eukaryota > Viridiplantae > Streptophyta > Magnoliopsida > Malpighiales > Euphorbiaceae > Manihot > Manihot esculenta. Next base: position 22,127,112 of record NC_035172.2, read on the forward strand.
CATGGCTGGGAAGGCAGGCCTTTCGGCTGCCGAAGTTGCCCCCGAAAAGAGACTTTCGTCTCTGTCTGGCACTTTCGGCAGCCGAAGGTGCCGCCGAACCTAGCTGAGTTTCGTCTCTGTCCAGGACTTTCGGCCGCCGAAGGTGCCGCCGAAAGTGCCCTGTTCAGCCATTTCATGCATATTTTCTGTGATATTTTCAGGATGTTTTAGGGGGTTTTTGGGGAGTAGTTTGGAGTTGTGTTCAAGTATGTTTGGTCCCTCATTTGAGTCCACCTGTGTAGGTTCGGACCCGAGGAACCGCGGACCCCAGCAGTGAGTTCAGCTGCGGTGTTGTCAGAGTCAGCCAGAGGTGAGTGGAACTAAAACTAAATCTTTTAAATTAAATGCTTTATCATGTTCCATGCATCATGATTATGCAATAGGATGATTGCATTAGTTTTCACGAATATGCCGCATTGCATAAATTGTTGTTGATGTGGGTGAATGTTGGATGACCCAATTAGTCCAAGACAGGAAGACCAGGCCCCATGCTACAGGCCTGGCACAGAGTAAGAAAGACCAGGCCCCAGTCTACAGGCCTGGCACAGAGTAAGGCACGGTTATGGGACTCGAAGACCAGGAGCCCAGAGGAGGCCCTGGAAAAGGGTAAGTAATGTATGTTCTGACAGGAAAGACCAGGACCCCATTCTACAGGCCTGGCACAGAGTTAACTTGGACTAATTGGTGACAAGTTCACCCAACCCTTATGTGAATTGTTTGTGTTATGATGCATTTCATAGAGCATAGTGTTAATGTGTTTTAATAGCTCTACTCACTGGGCTTTTAGCTCACCCCTCTCCCTTTACCCCCTCAGGCTTGCAGGTACAGTATAGTGCGGGAGTCCGGATAGAGTAAAGAAGTTATGCCTTTGTAATAGCTAGTAATGGACATGATCAAAATTGTAATGTAAAAGTACAGCATAGTTATGTAATGAGTTTTATGGATGTTAGTGTGTGCTTGACCATAGAATGTTGTATCCCTTTTTATACATGATCTTAGAGATTTTTGATGATGTTTATGTAAACCAGCTCAACACAGGTTATGTTACCCCTTTGAGGGCACAGATGAGATCCCACAGGGGGATCAAAGTTATGTTAATGTTTATGCACAGGTTGAGTTTGGTTGATGAGTATGCAAAGGAAAGTTTTAATTTTTATGCTTATTGTTGATCATGTATGGGATTACACAGGTTCACAGGTTATATGTCAGGCTTGCTACGGGTCCCGGCGGCCTTAAGTCGACCCGGATCCTAGCGCCGGTAGCGGTCCGATTTTCGGGTCGTTACAGTTTTTATCAAAAATCTCCTGACTCAAGCAGTCAACAATATCAAGACCATAAATAGGGAACTTGTCATGTGGATATTTCATAGCATCATAGACATTAAATTTAATGACTTCCCCTTCAAACTCCATGGTCAAAGTACCATCATGCACATCAATCTTAGTCCTAGCAGTACTCAAGAAAGGACGTCCAAGAAGGATGTCAGAACTAGTGTTGCAACTGTCTTCCTTAGTATCAATGACATAAAAATTTGCAGGAAAGACAAGTTCATCTACTTGAACTAAAACATCTTCTAGAACACCTATGGGGTATATCACAGATCTATCAGCTAATTGAATCACAACTCTTGTGTCTTTTAGTGCACCTGCATTCAAAGAATTATAGATGGAAAGAGGCATAACATTTATGGATGCACCAAGATCACTCATAGCTTTCTTAATCCCAACATTTCCTATCTTACAAGAAATTGCAAACATGCCTTTATCTTTACATTTAGTTGGGAGTTCTCTTTTAATCACAGCAGTAACTACTTCACCTACACTTACTTTTTCTCTTTCAGTAAGCTTTCTTCTATTGGTACACAGTTCTTTCAGAAAATTTGCGTACCTGGGAATCTGCTTAACAACATCTAGTAGAGGTATGTTGATTTCTACTTTCCTGAAAGTCTCAAGGATCTCCTTTTCTTCTTTTTCTTTTTGTGTTCTTTCAAATCTCTTTAGAAAACTAGGTGGAATCTGAAAACTTACCTGAGGATCAGACTTCTGCGCAGGAGGTGTTTCAGATGGAGCTCGGCTGGCCGGCTCATGAAGATGGTGCGCAGGTGATTCAGTCTGCGGAGGCTCTTGTTCAACTTGCTTCTCTTCCTCATATTTAGTATCTTGAAGCTCTTTCCCACTTCTCAAGGTGATAGCACTCACATTCTGTCTAGGATTAGTTTCAGTTTGGGAAGGTAACTTACCTTGAGATTCAAGCCTACCTACTGAGGTCACCACTTATCCCATCTGCTATTGGAGAGTCTGCATAGAACTTGCTAGAGTCTCTATCATCTTCTCAAGGTGCTGGTTGGAACTTGAAGGTGCTGGTTGGACTTGATTTCTTTGGTAATTCTGATAGTTCTGGTTGTGGTTAGCCCTTCCATAGCTGAAATTGGGGTGGTCTCTCCAACCTGGATTGTAGGTGTTAGAATATGGATCATGTCTTACCTGGTTGTTGTATCCTCCAATGGCATTCACTTACTGGTTGTCTTCATGAAGAATAGGACACTGATCAGTTGGATGTCCTACATATGCACAAATCCCACATGGCCTAGGTGGCTGGGATGCTTGAACCTGTTGAACTAGTCCTGTAACGACCCGGAAATCAGACCGCTACCTGGTTGTCTTAAGGTCGCCGGGACTCGTAGCAAGCCTACTATACATCCTGTGTACCTGATAAAATCCCATACATGATAATACATTTCCACAAAAACTTAAACTTTTCATATACCAAGCTTGACCTGTGCATGCACCATAACTGTAAACATAAAAACCCCTTACTAGAGCTCTCATCAAATGCTCTAGTAGGTCAACATAACATACATCAAGCTTGGTTCAACATTTCTCATTATTAAAACATTTCATATAGATCATGTACAAAAAGGGATTACCACTACTGTTAGGGCCAAGCACAATACTAAACCATGAAACATTTCTCTACATTACATTATACCATTTTACATTACATGTCCACTACTAAGCTATTACACTTAACACAACCTTCAACCCTGACGACTTTTCGGTCTATCCTGAACCTGCAAACCTGGGGATTAGGGGAAAGGGGTGAGCTATAAAAGCCCAGTGAGCAGAACAGTAAAAATAGATTATTAAACACATGCTTTCATGAAATGCATCACATCACAAACAAATCACATCAAGGATGGACTTGTCACCAATGGCCCTCTACATAATCCAATGTGCCCGGCCCACAACGGGAGCTCCTCAGGACTTTCGCTTAACATATCATAGCATAACATATCCTTCTATGCCAAGGGCTTAGAATGGGCCTCGACCTGGACTTCCATATCATATCATATCATATCATATCATATCAAGGGCCAATGGGTCATCAAACATCCATCCACATCAATATCATATTATGCAATGCGTCAGATATTCGTGAATTCTAATGCAATACAACCTATTACATACATGGCATTCATGATGCATGAACATGCTTAAAAGTTTAATTGCTTTAAAATAAAAAGAGTTGTGTTCTACTCACCTCTGGCAGACTCTGAACTAACTCTGAAGCAGCTATCTCACTGCTGATCACTTTGGTTCCTCAGGTCCGATCTTACACAGGTGGACTCAAATGAGGGACCAAACATACTCTAACATCTCTCCAAAAATCCCCCCTAAAACATCTTAAACATGCATGAAAAAACAGGCAAAGGAAGGCTGGGCAGGGGACTTTCGGCGGCAGGTTCGGTGGCCGAAGGTCTCTACAGATTTGAAAGTCAGGCACTTTCGGGGGTAGGGTTCGGCGGCCGAAGGTCCTTCTAGAGCCGAAAGTCACAACCTTCGGGGGCAGGTTCGACGGTTGAAACTCCCCTCCAGAGCCAAAAGTCCAAACCTTCGGGGCCGAGCTTAGGCGGCCAAAACTGCCTCCACAGGCAGGTTCGGCGGCCGAACCTGGGCTCTCCCAAAGGGCATAACCCGATTCTGCCTCTCACATCCAGCCACCAAAAACCTTACAACTTGCATTCAACTATCCTAAAACATGCATAAACACATTTTCAAGCATATAGGGGCATAAAACTAGCCTAAACCCCAACAAACATCAACATTAACATGCATTTAACATTAAACTAACATAAACCCTAACATTTTAGATCTACTCTAAACATGCATCAAAACCCTTAACCCCTTCTTAAAACTTACTTAAAACATAAAAGAAGGTGAGGATTTACACTTACCACTTGAAGATCGAAGGTAGGCGTGACCCAACTTGGAGATGAGGAGAAAACGAGCTCCGTAGGTCTCCAAGCTTCAAAACTTTGATCTTAGCTTAAAAATCTTAAAAAACAAGATAAAAAATCATCAAAACTTGAAGGGTTTGAAGGAAAACAACAAATCGACCTTGGAAGGGCGAAATTTTACCTATGCTAGAAAATAGAGAGAGAAAAATCGCCCATTTTCGGACAAGGGGCCTTTTATAGGTGGCTGGCCAGACCACCTTCAGGGGCCAAAGGTGCTTCCGCAAGAGCACTATGTTCGGCGGCCGAACATGAGGTTCGGCAGCCGAACCTGAGGTTCAGCAGTCGAACCTGGGCTTTTCCCTCCTTGGTCTTTTCTTTCAAAACCCAATTTCTTTCTTCATTAAAACCATAAAACATATAAAAATAATTTAGAAAACCTTTATTTTACCCTTCTAGAAGGCTCCGACATCTGAGAATTCTGGATTTCAATGGAGATTCCACCGGAGGGTAGGAATTTCGATGCCGGAGTCTAGCCGGGTATTACATTCTTCCCCCCTTAAGAACATTCGTCCCCGAATATTCAACAAACAAGCATAGCATCAAGAGAAACACACATAAAAACATAAAACACTAACCTTAGAAGAGATAAGGGTATTGCTAGAGCATAGACTCCCGTGTCTCCCAGGTACACTCTTCTATGTTGTGGTGATTCCAAAGGACTTTCACCATCGGGATTTCCTTGTTCCTCAGCTTTCTGATCTGCGTGTCTAGGATCCGCACTGGCTGCTCAACATATGTGAGATCTCCTAGGATCTCCACATCGGGCTCACTAAGAACCTTGCCCAGATCTGACACGAACTTCCGTAACATGGAAACATGGAAAACCGGATGGATTCTCTCTATTGAAGCAGGTAAGTCCAACTTATACGATACATTCCCAATCTTCCACAAGATTTCAAAGGGTCCGATGTACCGTGGAGCTAGCTTACCTTTCTTCCCAAAACGAATCACCCCTTTCATAGGAGACACCTTGAGCAACACCATATCTTCCTCCTGAAACTCTACATGCTTCTTGCGAACATCTGCATAACTCTTTTGCCGACTCACAGCAGTTCTAATTCTTTCTCTGATAATGGGCACTACCCTGCTGGTGATCTCTACTAACTCAGGCCCTGCCAAGGCCCTTTCTCCAACTTCTTCCCAGCAGACAGGTGACCTGCACTTCCTCCCATAAAGAGCTTCATAAGGAGCCATCCTGATGCTAGCATGATAGCTGTTATTGTAGGCAAACTCCACCAAAGGTAGATGTTGCCTCCAAGAACCGCCAAAATCTAGCACACACATCCTGAGCATATCTTCAATTGTCTGGATGGTCCTTTTTGACTGTCCGTCAGTCTGTGGGTGGAAAGCAGTGCTAAAGTCTAGCCTAGTACCCATAGCATTCTGCAGACTCCGCCAAAACCTGGAGGTGAACTGGGGTCCCTTATATGACACTATTGAAACGGGAGCCCCATGTAACCTAACAACCTCTTCTACATACACCTGTGCCAATTTGTCCCCAGAATAGCCACTCCTGACAGGAATGAAGTGAGCAGATTTGGTCAGTCTATCCACAATCACCCATATGGAGTCCAATCTGTTGGACGTTGCCGGTAACCCCACCACAAAATCCATAGCTATATTCTCCCATTTCCACTCTGGAATCGGTAGTGGGTTAAGCATTCCAGCCGGCTTCTGATGTTCCAGCTTCACCCTCTGACATACTTCGCAGGCGGACACGAACTGTGCCACTTCTCTCTTCATAGCTGGCCACCAATAAACTTCTTTCAGATCATGGTACATTTTGGTGGCTCCAGGGTGAACGCTGTATCTAGCATTATGAGCTTCCCTCATACTGTCTCCCTTCAGACTCACGTCATCTGGTACACATAACCTGCTCCTATAGCGGAGGATCCCCTTGTTGTCAAATCTGAACTCTTCATTCTTGCCTGCCTGGACTGCTCTTGCTATCTTCACCAACTCGGGGTCCTCATGCTGTTTCTGAGCCACCTGCTCTAGAAACACGGGTGTCACTCTCATATGAGCTATCAAAGCACCAGTACCAGATAACTCCAACTACAGCCCTTCATCAATGAGCTTATAGAATTCCCTCACCACCGGTCTCCTCTCTGCGGTAATATGGGATAGACTGCCAAGTGATTTCCGACTAAAGGCATCTGCCACAACATTTGCCTTACCTGGATGGTACTGAATTTTGCAATCATAGTCACTCAGCAGTTCTACCCATCTTCTCTGCCTTAGGTTCAACTCTCTCTGACTCAAGCTGTACTGTAAACTCTTATGATCTGTAAAGATCTCACATTTAACCCCATAAAGGTAATGCCTCCACATCTTGAGTGCAAAGATCACAGCTGCCATCTCTAGGTCATGTGTAGGATAATTCAACTCATGCTTCTTCAACTGCCTAGAAGCATAAGCAATTACCCTCTCATTCTGCATCAACACACAACCTAGTCCCACATGGGACGCATCACAAAACACTGTGAAGTCTTCATTACTGGTAAGCAAAGCTAACACCGGTGCTGACGTTAACCTTTTCTTTAGCTCTTCAAAACTCTCTTCACACTGATTAGACTACACAAACCTCTGGTTCTTCTTGGTCAATCTGGTCATAGGAGCGACAATTTTAGAGAAGTCCTGCACGAACCTCCTTTAGTAACCAGCCAAACCCAAAAAGCACTTAATCTCTGTAACTGTAGTGGGTCTAGGCCAGTTAGCTACGGCTTCTACCTTCTTGGAATCTACCTCAATTCCTTTTTCTGACACAACATGCCCCAAGAATGAGATGCTCCTCAACCAGAATTCACACTTGGAGAACTTGGCATACAAGCCGTGCTCCCTCAGAGTCTGCAAAACTATCCTCAGATGATAGGCATGCTCCTCTGCATTTATGGAATACACTAAGATATCGTCAATGAAGACAATAACAAAGTGATCCAGATACTAGCTAAAAACTCTGTTCATGAGGTCCATGAATGCTGCAGGGGCATTAGTTAGCCTGAACGGCATCACTAGGAACTCATAATGTCCATATCTGGTCCTGAACACCGTCTTCGGCACATTTTCTTCCCTGATTCCTAGCTGGTGGTACCCCGATCTCAGATCTATCTTGGAAAAATAACTTGCTCTTGCTAACTAGTCAAACAGATCGTCGATCCTGGGTAACGGATACTTGTTCTTGGTAGTGACTTTGTTCAACTGCCTGTAGTCGATACAAAGTCTCAAGGATCCATCCTTCTTCTTTACAAACAGCACTGGAGCACCCCAAGGTGAGGTACTCGGTCGGATGAAACCCTTGTCTACCAACTCTTGCAACTGCTCCTTTAGTTCCTTCAACTCTGCTGGTGCCATCCTGTAGGGAGGGATAGAGATTGGTCTGGTTCCAAGCATCACTTCTATTTCAAACTCTATCTCCCTAGCAGGTGGTAGTCTTGGAAGCTCGTCTGGGAAGACATCTGGAAACTCTCTGACCACGGGCATTGAGGCGGGCTTGCTAACCTGACTATCAAGCTCTCTCACATGAGCTAGAAACCCCTGACAACCCCTCCTGAGCAACCTACGAGCCTGAAGGGCTGATATCAAACCTCTAGGTGTACCCCTCCTGTCTCCCCTAAAGACAACCTCTAACCCATCCTGACCTCTGAATCTGACTACCTTGTCTCTGCAGTCCAAGGTAGCACCATGAGCAGATAGCCAATCCATCCCTAGAATGACATCAAAATCCGTCAAGTCTAGAACCACAAGGTCGGCTGAAAGGCATCTACCCTCAACAAACACTGGACTATACCAGCAGACTGACTCTGCCCCTGATGGATCACACTTGGGTCCACTAACCTAGAGGGGACACTCTAACCCAGAGACTATCAAACCTAACCTTTCTACAGCTCTTGGAGGAACAAAAGAATGAGATGCACCAGGGTCCATTAAAGCATACACATCTGAACAACCAATGATGAGATTACCTGACACCACAGTGTTTGATGTGTTTGCCTCTTGCTGTATCATAGTGAAGATCCGAGCTGGAGCTGATGGACCTTTACCCCGGGAACCTGTTGAAGAAGAGGCTGCCCCTCTCCCTCTGCCTCTGCCACTGCCCTGTGTCATGGCTAGAGCTACTGGCTGAGCCACACTGCCAGAAGTTGTTTACTGGGACGGTGTCATAAAAGGTGCCCTAGGACACTCCCGTGCTATGTTTCCCTCCTGACCGCATCTGAAACATGCTATTGTCCCAAACCAAAAGACTCCCTTGTGCGGTTTACCGCACCTCAAGCATTCAGAGCCATCCGAACCAGAGCTCGAACCACCACCTAATCCCAGACCCGACTTCAACGTGTTCCAGAACTTATTCTTTTTAGGCTTGGACTTGCCCCACTTTTTACTGCCTGAAGCTGCTGCACTCAGAGAAGAGGGATCTAACTTTCCCTTGCCTGGGGTCTTGGAACCCGAAGACTGTGCCACTGTCTGCTTAACTGACCCCTCAATGATGGCACTAGCCTTCATCTTCCGTGCTGCATCCACAATGGTGTGAAAGCTCTCCCTCTCTGCTGCAAGGATCAGGGAGGAATACCTAGGGTGGAGCCTTATGGTATACCTCCTAGCTTTCTTTTGATCTGTGTCATATGCCTGACCCACATACTACAGCAACTCCAGAAACTTGTCGGTGTACTCATCCACACTCATATCCTCTGTCTGTCTCAGCTGCTCAAACTCAACAACCTTCAGCTCTCTGCAACTGTTTGGAAAAGCCTATCCTGCAAACTCATTAGCAAACTGCTCCCAAGATAAGCTCTCCAACCTTGGGTCCACATAGTTCTTAAACCACTCTCGTGCCTTCTTGCACTTCAAAGTGAACCCCGCCATCTAAATGGCTCTACTATCACTGGCTCCTAGCTCATCCGTTATCATCTTTACCGTTTTGAGGTACTCAAATGGATCATCACCTGTCTTGAACTTGGGAGCATCCAGCTTCAGATAATTTGTCATCTTTACTTTGCTCCCCACAGATGAGCTAGGTTTGAGTGTTTGGATATCAGGGACTATAGGTTCTACTGGTGGAGGAGGAGGTGCAACATTCCCTGGGCTAGGGTTTGCTGGATTTGGATAGAAGGGTGAGGGTGGAAACATGGGGTACTGGGGATATGGTGGGTAAAAAAGAGGATAAGGCATGTAGGAGGGATAAGAGTTAAAGCTGCAGTAATCCGATGTACCCCCTATCGGATACCCTAGGCCTTGAGGAAAGAGTGGATACTGGGGTGGATAACCAAACCCCGAGGCCTGAGTGCCTCCTTGCGACTCTCCCATGCCCTCTTCTGACATACTCATGCCCAAGCTACCATCTCTTCTTTGTTCATCCTCCTCTGATCTCCTCACATCAGCTGACATTCTACCCTGAACTGTCCCCCTCTTGCTTACATCAAAAGACCTTCTAGGGTCCCTTGACGTTCCCTCTCTACTTGATCTACAAGACATTGCCCTTGGCAAAGCAGGGGGACGGGCATCCATGCCCTCATTCTCTGGTGGTACTCCAGTCAATCGTGCAAGTCGACGAGTGCCTCGCATTCTATTTCTGAAACACAACATATACACATAAACATTAGCATCATACGGTTCATGTGGAAATACATGAACCCACATCATACATAGTATATCATTAATGCACATGCATATCATTATGGCATTACACATCATCATCAAGACAGGACTCTATATCCTATCCTAGTGGACATGATTTTTCCTATTGTGCTTGCCCTTCTATAACATCTATGAGCTTGACACTCTCTAGGTCCGACCATATGAACCTAGGGCTCTGATACCACTCTGTAACGACCTGGAAATCGGACCGCTACCGGCGCTAGGATCCAGATCGACTTAAGGTCGCCGGGACCCATAGCAAGCCTACTATACATCCTGTGTACCTAATAAAATCCCATACATGATCATACATTTCCACAAAAACTTAAACTTTTCATATACCAAGCTTGACCTGTGCATGCACCATAACTGTAAACATAAAAACCCCTTACTAGAGCCCTCATCAAATGCTCTAGTAGGTCAACATAATATACATCAAGCTTGGTTCAACATTTCTCATTATTAAAACATTTCATATAGATCATGTACAAAAAGGGATTACTACTACTGTTAGGGCCAAGCACAATACTAAACCATGAATTATTTCTCTACATTACATTACATTATACCATTTTATATTACATGTCCACTACTAAGCTATTACAATTAACACAACCTTCAACCCTGACGACTTCTGGGTCAATCCTGAACCTGCAAACCTGGGGGTTAGGGGAAAGGGGTGAGCTACAAAAGCCCAGTGAGCAGAATAGTAAAAACAGATTATTAAACACATGCTTTCATGAAATGCATCACATCACAAACAAATCACATCAAGGATGGACTTGTCACCAATGGCCCTCTACATAATCCAATGTGCCCGGACCACAACAGGAGCTCCTCAGGACTTTCGCTTAACATATCATAACATAACATATCCATCTGTGCCAGGGGCATAGAATGGGTCTCGACCTGGACTTTCTCTTACTCTATGCCAGGGGCGTAGAATGGGCCTCGACTTAGACTTCCATACCATATCATATCATATCATATCAAGGGCCAATGGATCATCCAACATCCATCCACATCAACATCATATTATGCAATGCGTCATATTCGTGAATTCTAATGTAATACAACCTATTACATACATGGCATTCATGATGCATGAACATGCTTAAAAGTTTAATTGCTTTAAAATAAAAAGAGTTGTGTTCTACTCACCTCTGGCAGACTCTGAACTAACTCTGAAGCAGCTATCTCACTGCTGATCACCTCGGTTCCTCAGGTCCGATCCTACACAGGTGGACTCTAATGAGGGACCAAACATACTCTAATATCTCCCCAAAACCCCCCCTAAAACATCATAAACATGCATGGAAAAACTCGCAAAGGAAGGCTGGGTAGGGGACTTTCGGCGGCGGGTTCGGCGGCCGAAGGTCCCTACAGATCCGAAAGTCAGGCACTTTCGGGGGCAGGTGATAGAGCATATTTTAGTCCACTTTATCATTGTGTTCTTGATGATTATTTGCATCTTTTCTGCCTAATTTTGTTGTTTTAATCATGTTTTACAGATATTAGGTGTAAAGAGACAATCTGGAGAAAATGCTTTTAAAACTGCCAAAAAGTGCCAAATATGGAAAGTGCCAAAAAAGGAAAGTTTTCAAATAAGGAAAGTTTTCAGAAAAGGAAAGTTTTCAAATAAGGAAAGAGCAGAAGCAAAAGCAAATAAGGAAAGCTCAGTCAGAAAATTATTTGAAATTCAAATTGCAGATCTTTCTTTCCTTGTTCAAAGATGTGCACACACTGCAGCAGTCATATCTTCCTATTTAGGCAGCAAGATCTCATGAAGACGCACTTGCCTCTTCTGCGTTCAGCATTCAAAATTCAAACGAAGGCTCCACCTAAAAAGGAAAGACTAGACAGATCCACTTCCTATTCTGCAATCTGCGCGCACACCTCTTCTGGAAGTGTGATCCGCACGCATCCTTCTTCTTCAGTGCATGCCGCGCGCCTTCTTTCCTTCCAAATAAATTTGCAATGCGATTCTTTCCTTTTCAGCACTTTGGGCAGCCTCTTCACTAATTAGAAAGCAAGTATGACCTAGGGCAGCACTTTCAACTATAAAAAGACACATAAGGAGCCTCCACACAACTTTTACACTCTCACTTGGACACACCTACGGGATTGCAATTGATATCATCTCTTCTTCTTCCTTTCTTTATTTTTTGGTTTTTGATTCAGCCATGAGTTGCTGAAACCTTTTATTCTAGTTTAAGATTGGTTGAAACTAAGGTTGTTTAAAGGATTGTGAGATCTGAACACATATTGTTTGTCTTTTAGTTTATTCAATATTCATACAGTTCATGCTTGAATTCTATAATTACTTTGTTGTTTTGATCAAATTGGCCACTTGATTCTTGATTGCAAGGTAATTAATTGTTAGTTTGGATAATTTTAAGTCTGTAATTGCTTGAATTGTACAAACATAAGAACACTTGGTGTAACAACTAAGGAATTGTATGATCTAGCAACATCTCATGCGTTTGAGTAGTTAGGATTGGATCTCTCTCTTTCTTCATGCAATTAACAATTGTTTGATGCCTAAGGCCCAAGGACGTTCCTTGGCAATTTGTTAATTAGTAATTAATTAGAGGACGTTCCCTAATTGGTTTAATCATAAGGAGAGACATGGTGGTGAGAAGTATTTTCCATCTCCATAACTAATCTATTGAATCAACCTAAAGAACATAAGTTTCAATGATCAATCCAAACAACCAAGGTGGATCCATCTCTTCAACTAGACTTTTCTCATTTGAATTTCCATTTTATTTTTCATATTCTGCCTATTTAATTGCTTTCAGTAGTTGCTAATCAAATCAATCTCAAAACCCCCTATTTTACTTTACATGCACTTTTATTTTATTTGCTTTCAGTTTATTCGTTCTCAGTGTGTTCTCTTGGTCCTGATAAGGAAGGTTGGTAAGTTTACAATTCTCTGTGGATTTGATCCTTTACCACTATCTGCAGTAGTAATATTGTTGATAACCGGAAAGGTTATTTTTGACCGGCTTCGATAACCACGAGTCAAAAATTGGCGCCGTTGCTGGGGAATTGTTCTAACTTGTTTATTTTTCTTTCATGACCAGATCTGAATGTAAGGACACTCTGCCTTACGATCCGGAGATTGAACACACTCTCAGAAGACTAGGAAAGCAAGCAATTCCACCTGAAGGAGCTCCCAACGCAGCTGAAGAGCCACCTTATGCAGAACCTTCTGCAACACATTCAGCCGCCGAACTTCATCAACATTCGGCCGCCGAACCTTCCCTTCTCCAGCTGCCGCACTTTGCACAAATGGCTGAACCTAATGCACAAGCTGCTGCCCATAATGGACATGCTGTCCATGACCAAATAATTCAAGAAAACCCAGCCATGAGAGCACCAAGACCAAGAGAAAGAACCATGAGGGAGTTGGCAACACCTGTAGGTGATCAAGCACCACTTTGCATCAACTATCCACCACTGACAGTTCCCTTTGAGCTGAAAACAGGTTTGATCCATCTTCTTCCGAAATTTAGAGGTAGAGAAAATGAAAATCCACACAAGCACTTGAAAGAGTTCAATATTTTCTGTTCATCTATGAGACCTCAAGGCATTTCTGAAGATCATGTTAAGTTAAGAGCTTTTCCTTTTTCACTTGATGATTATGCTAAGGATTGGTTATTTTATTTGCCACCTGGTTCTATTACTTCTTGGGATGATATGGTTATAACTTTTCTGAATAAATACTTCCCAACATCTAAAGCCATTGGCATAATAAGAGAAATCACTAGCATAAGACAGAAACCATCTGAGGACTTATATGATTATTGGAAAAGATTTGAAAGATTGTGTACAGGTTGTCCTCAACATGATATGTCAGACAAGTCACTCATAGAATTCTTCTATGGAGGACTGCTGTCATCAGAAAGGAAGTTCATTGATGTAGCTTGTGAAGGATCCATTGTAGACAAAATACCTAGAGAGATGAGAGAGTTGATCTCAATCCTTGCAGCCTCATCTAGGAAATATGGAGAAGAAAAGCAACTGCAAAGAGAAGCCCATGAGGTAAGTACATATGCTCTTTCCTCTTAAATCTCTGCACTAACCTCTACCATGACAAATTTCTTCACAGGCCAGACCCAACAAGCCCAGCCGACTAGGCCATATGGGATTTGTGCATTCGTAGGACATCCAACTGATCAATGTCCTACACTACAAGAGGATGGCCAGCAAGTGAATGCCATTGGAGGGTATAAAAACCAGCCTAGACATGATCCATATTCCAATACATACAATCCAGGCTGGAAAGACCATCCCAATTTCAGTTACGGAAGGGCCAACAATAATCAAAACTATCAGAACTACCACAGGAATCAAGCCTAGCCAGCACCTTCAAGTTCCAATCAACACCTTGAAAGGATGATAGAGACACTTGCAAACTCTGTGCAGACTCTCCAACAACAGATGGGACAACTAATGAGCAAATCTGAATCCCAAGGTAAGCTTCCTTCTCAAACTGAAACTAACCCCAGACAGAATGTCAGTGCCATTACCTTGAGAAGTGGAAAAGAACTTCAAAATGCTAGTCATGAGCAAGAGAAGCAGGTTGCACAAGAACCAATTGATTCAGAAGCCTCTCCAACGCAATCTGAAGAGCCATCTGCGCAAAGGCAAGCCTCTGCAGAGCCTCCAGTGCAATCTGAAGCCATTCCTACGCAGAAGGCTAATCAAAAGGTACGCTTTTAGATTCCACCTCCTTTTCCAAAGAGATTTGAAAGAACACAAAAAGAAAAAGAAGAAAAGGAGATCCTTGAGACTTTCAGAAAGGTTGAGATCAACATACCTCTGCTAGATGTTGTCAAGCAGATTCCCAGGTACGCAAAATTTCTGAAAGAGCTTTGCACCAATAGAAGAAAGCTTGCTGAGAAAGAGAAAGTAAGTGTAGGTGAAGTTGTTACTGCTATTATTAAAAGAGAGCTACCTACTAAATGCAAAGATAAAGGTACATTTGCTATTTCTTACAAGATTGGAAATGTTGGAATTAAGAAAGCTATGTGTGATCTTGGTGCATCCATAAATGTTATGCCTCTTTCCATCTATAATTCTCTGAATGCATGTGCACTGAAAGACACAAGAGTTGTGATACAATTAGCTGATAGATCTATGGTATACCCCATAGGTGTTCTAGAAGATGTGTTAGTTCAAGTAGATGAACTTGTCTTTCCTGCAGATTTTTATGTGATTGATACTAGGGAAGATAGTTGCAATACTAGTTTTGACATCCTTCTTGGATGTCCTTTCTTGAGTACTGCTAGGACTAAGATTGATGTGCATGATGGTACTTTGACTATGGAGTTTGAAGGGGAAGTCATTAAATATAATGTCTATGATGCTATGAAATATCCACATGATATGTCCCCTGTTTATGGTCCTGATATTATTGACTGCTTGAGTCAGGAGATGTTTGATGAGAATCAAGATTGTATTCTGAATGATGATCTTTGTAGGAATGAGAGCCAGAAAGAGCCAAAACTGAAAGAGACAGTCTGTAGCATCCAACAGGTAGTTTGCAGTCAAGCACAAAATGAAGAAAAATCTGTTGCACAACTTTAGAAAGACCTTGCGCAGACTGAAGCCACTGCCTTTCGGCCACCGAACACCACCATCTTTCGGCCGCCGAACTCCACCATCTTTCGGCCGCCGAACCCTTCACCTCAGCACCCATCGCAGATTGAAACCATCTTCAGCGCAACTCTTCAGCCTCCAGCCCAGGCAAGCTCTTCCAGTCCGCCTTTACAGTCAGATCTTGCGCAAGGTACAACTGAAAAGCTTCCAATGCAGAACACCAGTCAGAAAGCACCAGAATCAGATCTGAAACCTCTTCCAGACCATCTAAAGTACTTATACTTAGGAGCCGAAAAGACACATCCAGTGATAGTGTCCAGCCAGTTGAGCCAGACTGAGGAAGAAAGCCTCCTGAGAGTCCTGAAAAAGCACAAAGGAGCCATAGGATGGACCATAGATGACATAAAAGGTATTTCTCCTTCCACATGCATGCATAGAATTCACATGAAGGATGAATGCAAGCCAGTCAGAGATGCTCAAAGAAGACTGAATCCTCCTATGATGGATGTGGTGAAAAAGGAGATAGTAAAGCTCCTAGACGTAGATATTATCTATCCTATCTCTGATAGCAAAAGGGTAAGTCCTGTGTATGTAGTTCCAAAGAAAACTGGAATTACCATTGTTCCAAATGCTGAAGGGGAACTTGTCCCCACTAGAGTTCAAAATGGATGGAGAGTATGCATGGACTATATGAAGCTCAATGCTGCAACAAGGAAAGACCACTTCCCGCTACCATTCATTGATCAAATGCTAGAAAGGCTTGTAGGTAAGTCCCATTACTGTTGTCTTGATGGTTATTCAGGTTTTTATCAGATTCCAGTTGCTCCAGAGGACCAAGAGAAGACCACCTTCACTTGTCCTTTTGGCACTTTTGCCTTTAGAAGAATGCCATTTGGACTATGCAATGCACCTGCCACCTTCCAACGATGCATGATGAGCATATTCTCTGACTATGGGGGTAAGACAATTGAAGTGTTTATGGATGACTTCACAGTGCATGGCAACTCTTTTGAAGAATGCCTTGCCAACTTGGAAAATATCCTACAAAGATGCCTTGAATCTAACCTTGTACTTAATTATGAAAAATGTCGTTTTATGGTTAATCAAGGTATGGTTTTAGGTCATGTTGTTTCAGCTAAGGGAATTGAAGTGGACAAAGCTAAGGTGGATACTATTAAAAATCTGCCTTACCCGCAAATGTTAGGGAAATTCAGTCATTCCTTGGCCATGCAGGGTTCTATAAAAGATTCATCAAAGATTTCTCTAAAATTACATTGCCATTATGCAAATTGCTCCAACAGGATGTAACATTTGATTTTGATGCAGATTGCAAAAAGGCATTTGATCTGATTAAAGAATTGCTTGTGACTGCTCTAATTATTCAGGCACCTGACTGGAACCTGCCTTTTGAAATCATGTGCGATGCAAGCAACCAAGCTGTAGGAGTAGTCTTGAGGCAACGTTTGGGACACTCACCTCACGTTATTCACTATGCCTCTCGCACCTTGGATGCTGCCCAAAGCAACTACTCAAAAATAAAAAAGGAGCTCTTGGCTGTTGACAGAGCATATTTTAGGCCATATTATCATGATCTTAATGATGTTTATTTGCACCTTTTCTACCTAATTTGGTGGTTTTGTTCATGTTTTGCAGAAACTAGGTGTGAAAAGACAATCTGGAGAAAATGCTATTAAAACTGCCAAAAAGTACCAAATATGGAAAGTTTCAGAAAAGGAAAGTTTTCATATATGGAAAGTTCCAAATAAGGAAAGTTTTCATATATGGAAAGTGCCAAACAAGGAAAGAGTCAGAAAGCACAGTTAGCAAACTGTCCGAAATTTGAACTGCAGAATCTTTCCTGCCTTATTTAGAACATGTGCCAAGAAAGGAAAGTTTTCAAATAAGGCAAGTTTTCAGAAAAGGAAAGTCTTCAAATGAGGAAAGTGCGGAAGCAAAAGTAAATAAGGAAAGCTCTGTTAGAAGATTATTTGAAATTCGAATCGCAGATCTCTCTTTCCTTGTTCAAAGATGTGCACACACTGCAGCAGTCATATCTTCCAATTTAGGCAACAAGATCTCATGAAGGCACATTTGCCTCTTCTGCGTTCAGCGTTCAAAATTCAAACTAAGGCTCCACCTAAAAAGGAAAGACTGGACAGATGCACTTTCCCTTCTGCATTAAATGACCGCGCGCGAACTTCCTTATGCAGTATGATCCGCGCGCCACTCTCTATTCAGGAAGGAGATCTCAATGCACTTGGCCTTTGTTTAGTCCAGATTCAAGATTCAAAAGAGGCTCCACCTAAATAGGAAATATGGACAACTCATACTTCCTATTCAGAAGCATCTGAGCACCTGCCTCTTCTACAGAGCACAATCCGTGCGCCTCTCCTTCCTGATCCGGTTCAAGCCGTGCGCACACCTGCCTTATGAAGACCTACACGTGCCATCTTCCTCTTCTGGCAGCCTTGAATCACTCTTCCTTCCTTTTCCAGCACAAGGTACGCTCCTTTCCTATTCTGAAGGCCATCTGCACGCCACCTTCCATCTGAGAGCCTTGCAGTCCGATTCTTTCCTCTTTTGTAACAACCTGGGCAGCAAGTTGAGCATGGGCAGCATTATGGGCAGCCTCTACACTAATTAGGAAGCAAGGAAGACCTAGGGCAGCATCTAATCTCTATAAAAAGGTACTCTCATTGGCAGCCACGAATTTTTTTTCAGACACTCTCAGACTCTTCTCTTTCTCCCATCCGGATCAAGCAAGGCCGCCATGCCTCCACCTCCTTCGGATTCTTCTTCTCTTCTTTTACCTTTCTTTTTGGTTTTTATTTCAGCCATGAGTGGCTGAAACCTTTTCATTCTAGTTGAAGAACAAGTGAAGCTTTTGTTGTATTGTGGATTGAGAGACTTGGACTTGATTGTTAATCTTTTGTTATTCAGTATTCATGTGATTTCATGCTTTGAGACATTATTGCTTTGTTATTTAAGATCTACATTGATTCTTTGTTGTAAAGTAATATATTGTTAGTTTGAATGGTTTTAAGTCCGTAATCGCTTGAATCGTTTAAGCACAAGAACACTTGGTGCACAACCAAGGGAATTGCATGATCTAGTGTGTCTCCATACATTTGGGTAACTAGAATTGGTTCTCTCTATTTCTTAATGCGATTGACTATTGTAAAAGGCCTAAGGCTCAAAGATGTTCTTTGACAACTTGTTAATTAGTAATTAATTGGAGGACTTTCCCTAAATGATTTAATCTTAAGGAGAGATAATGGAGGTGAGAAGCTTCTTCAATCTCTATGGCCAATTTATTGAATCAAACAAAGGAACATATGAGTCAATGATCAATCCCATCAACTAAAATGAATCTGAATCTTCAACTAGAGTTTTTATCATTATAGTTACATCCTTAATTTACCATCTGCTTTCTTTTTAATTGCTCTTCTTATTAGTATAGTCAAATCAATTTCAAAACTCCCATTTTTACTTTACATGCACTTGCACTTTATTTTATTTTATTTGGTCCTAACAAGAGAGGTAAGTAAGTGTCAATTCCCTGTGGATACGATCCTTTCACCACTGTCTACAGTTTTAATATTGTTGGTAGTTAAAAAGGTTATTTTTGACCAGTCTCGACAACCGCACTGTCAGCTGTTGTATTTGCCTTGGAGAAGTTCAGACCATACCTCCTTGGGACTAAAGTCATTGTCTATTCCGACCACACAGCCTTGCGATACTTGATCAAGAAAAAGGAGGCAAAACCAATGCTCATTAGGTGGATTCTTCTACTACAAGAATTTGATCTGGAAATAAGAGACAAGAAAGGTAAAGAAAATCTTATAGCCGACCACCTCAGCCGACTTCCCTCTAGCTCTGTGCCATGTCCAGTCAAAGAAGAGTTCCCAGACGAACATCTGTTCGTCGCTCATTCAGCCTAAGTGGATCGCACCATGCACCTTACACCCCAAGGGAGTACTCAGATTTCCTTTGTTCTTTTATGTTTCTTACACATTGAGGACAATGCATGATTTAGGTGTGGGGGTGCATATATCTCTTCTTCTCTCCTCTTCTTCTTCTTCTTTTCTTCTTCTCCCTTTTCTTCTTCTTCTTTTCCTTTCAGTCTGCAAAAATTTTTCCTTTCAGTTCAGCTTTTGCGCAAATTTCCCTTTCAGATTTGCGATCCAATGCTTGATTTTGTTTCAATTCATGCGAATTTTTTTTTGCTTTCAGTTTTCCTTTAGTTTGTTTTCATTTATGCTTTCAATAAAACACACACAACCACAACCTTCTTCTTCTTTTTGATTTGCTCTACTCAAACTGATGAACTATGTTGGATGAGTTTTTCTTTCCATGACCCCATTGATGTGATAACTCTTTAAACATATGTTGAATCTATAATACTCGGCTAGACTCCGGTATCGGAATTCCTACCGTCCGGTGGAATCTTGGATGTCGGACACCTCTAGAAGGGTAAAATCATGTTTTTATAAAATGTTTTAATGTATCTTATGGTTTTAAGCAAAAAGGAAATTGAGTTTTAAATGAAAAAGACCAAGGAGACATTTCCAGGTTCGGCCGCCGAACCCCAAGTTCGGCCGCCGAACGTGGGATGGTTTAGGGGGCAAGTTAGGCTTCCGAAAGTTTCAAAGGTTCGGCCACCGAACCTCATGTTCAACCGCCGAACTTGCATGAGTTTTGGAGGCACCTTAGGCTGTCGAAAGGTGGTCTGCCAGCCCCTATATAAGAGCTCCATGACCGAAACGGGCGAGTTCTCTCCCCATTTTCGGCCACGGTGAGTTCTTGCTCTCCCGTGGTTCATTTTAGATGTTTTTCCTTCGATCTTTCATGTTTTAACAAGCTTTATGTTGATTTGAAGATATTTGAACAAAAGAGTGAGTTTTGGAAGCTTGGAGACTAAAGAGTTGAGATCTCTCCCATCTCCAAGTTGGATCGTCTCTCCTCTCGTTCTTCAAGAGGTAAGAGTAGATCCATAGTTCCTTTAATATTTTAAGTAAGTTTTATGAAGTTTCTTGGGGTAGAAATGCATGTGTAGGTTTATGTGGAGTTTATGGGTTCACTGTGCGTTATGAACAATGTATGTTGGATATGCATGTTTGATGTGTTGTAGATGGGGTTTAGGATAGTTTGAAGCCCCTAGGAGCTTGTATGCTTGAGTATGCATGTTGTAGAATAGGAAAATGCATGATTGAATGAGTTGGGAGGCGTTTATGCATGTTGAGCTGAGTTTCTGCCCTTTTGGGAAGAACTCAGGTTCGGCAGCCGAAGGCTCTTTCGGCCGCCGAACCTGCCTTTGGTAGCATGTATCGGCTGCCGAACCCTACCCCTGAAAGTGGACTTTCAGCTCTGGAAGGGAGTTTCGGCCGCCGAAGGTGCCGCCGAACATGCATGAGTTTCATCTCTAGAGGGAACCTTCGGCCGCCGAAAGTGCCGCCGAAGGTGCATGACTTTCGGCTCTGGAGGGCCTTTCGGCCGCCGAACCTGCCGCCGAAAGTGCCCTGTTCAGCCCTCCTTTGCATGATTTATGTGATTGTTTTAAGGTGTTTTAGGGGGGGTTTTTTGAGGAGTATTTTAGAGTCATTTTTATGTATGTTAGGTCCCTCATTTGAGTCCACCTGTGTAGGTTCGGACCCGAGGAACCGAGGACCCCAGCAGTGAGTTCAGCTGCTTCTGAGTCTGTTAGAGCTTTTAGCCAGAGGTGAGTGGAATATCTTATTTTGTTTCAAAGTAAATAAATAAATTCTGAGCATGATACACGCATCATGAATACCATGAGATATACTAGGGTGCTTGCATTAGAATTCACGAATATGTTGCATTGCATAATATGTTGTTGATGTGGGTGAATATTGGATGATCCTTTAGCCGCACTACATTATGATATGATGTGATACGGTATGGAAGACCAGTGAGGCCCATTCTACGCCCCTGGCACTATGTAAGAGAAAGACCATCGAGGCCCATTCTACGCCCCTGGCATATTGGAATGTTATGTTATGAATGT
This sequence comes from Manihot esculenta, assembly GCF_001659605.2. NCBI lineage: Eukaryota > Viridiplantae > Streptophyta > Magnoliopsida > Malpighiales > Euphorbiaceae > Manihot > Manihot esculenta. Next base: position 22,148,711 of record NC_035172.2, read on the forward strand.
AATGTAAGAGAAAGACCAGTGAGGCCCAGTCTATGCCCCTGGCACTATTGGAATGAGTAGTGGGCTATTGGTGACAAGTTCATCCTTGATGTGAATTGTTTGTGATATGTTGCATTTCATGAAAGCATGAAATTTAAATTGAATGTTTAATTATTCTGCTCACTGGGCTTTATAGCTCACCCCTCTCCCTTAACCCCCAAGTTTGCAGGTACAGGGTAGACCAGGAGGTCAGCAGGAGTAGAGTCATGTGTTATGTAATAGCTAGATGTGGACATGGATATGATTTAATGGAAAAGTATGATATAGAAATGTTATGTAATGATGCTTATGAAAGTTTAGAGTTGTGCTTGACCATAGTATTATGTTAATCCCTTTCTAGTACATGATATTAAATGTAAATTGATGGTTATTGTAGACCAAGCTTAATGTATGTTATGATTTATGCATGCACAGGTTAAGCTTGGTTAAGGAAAGATTGAATGAAAGAATGAATGAATAAATGAATGATTGAATGAGAAAGTTTTAAATTTTTATGTATGTTGTTGATCATGTATGGGATTAAGCAGGTTCACAGGATGAATGTTTGGCTTGCTACGGGTCCCGGCGGCCTTAAGCCGATCTGGATCCTAGCACAGGTAGCGGTCCGATTTTCAGGTCGTTACAGATTGGTATCAGAGCCCTAGGTTCATATGGTCAGACCTAGAGTGTCGGGCTCATAGATGTTCTAGAAGGTCAAGCACAATAGGAAAATCATGTCCACTAGGATAGGATGAAGAGTCCTGTCTTGATTGATGATGTGAAATGCCATGATTATATGCATGTGCATTAATGATATGTTATGTATGTGATGTATGTGATGCGGGTTCATGTGTTTGCACATGAACCATTTGATGCTAATGTTATGCTATGTGCTGTTTTTCAGTAAACAGGATGAGAGGAACTCGTCGATCTGCACGATTGACTGGAGTACCACCGGAGGATGAGAGCATGAGTGCCCGTCCCTCTGCATTGCCAAGGGCAATGTCTAGCAGGTCTAGCAGGGAAAGAGCAATGAGAGACCCTAGAAGGTCTTTGGATATGAACAGAAGCAAATCAGTAAGGGGAACAGTGCAATGAGGAATGTCAGAGGATGTGGGGGATGATATGGATGTGGATCAGAGGAGGGATGGCAGTCTTGGAGTGAGTATGTCGGAGGAGGGTATGGGAGAGTCCCAAGGAGGCACTCAGGCCTCGGGATTTGTTCAGCCACTCCAGTACCCACCCTTTTCTCAGAATCCTGGGTATTCGATGGGAGGTACATCGGATTACCCTAGCTTTAACCCTTACCACTCCCACATGCCATACCCACCTTTCTACCCACCATACCCAAAGTACCCTATGTACCCACCCCCGTCCTTCTACCCAGGTACAGCAAACCCTACTGCAGGGGATGCTGCACCTCCTCCACCATCAGCAGCACCTACTGTCCCAGAAACCCAAATGCCTAAACCTAGCTCATCTGGGGGGAGCAATGTCAAGATGACCGATTACATGAAGCTGGGTGCTCCCCAGTTTGAAACCGGTGATGACCCATTTGTGTACCTTGAGAGGGTCAAGACAATTACAGATGAGATAGGAGCTGATGACAGTAGAGCCATTCAGATGGCTGGGTTCACACTAAAATGCAAGAAGGCCCGAGAGTGGTTTAAGAACTATGTGAACCCGAGGTTGGACAGCCTATCATGGGAGGAGTTTGCAAATGAGTTTGCAGGATGGCTTTCCCTGACAGTTCAAGAGAATTGAAGATAATTGAGTTCGAGCAGCTGAGGCAGACGGATGAGATGAGTGTGGATGAGTTCACAGACAGGTTTTTGGAGCTGTTGCCGTTTGCCAGGCAAAATCTGGATACAGATCAGAAAAAGTCAAGGAGGTATCTCATGAAGCTCCATTCCAGGTATTCCTCCTTGATTCAGTCAGTAGAGAGGGAGAGTTTCCATGCCATTGTGGATATGGCTCGGAGGATGGAGGCTAGTGCAATCATCGGGGGAAAGTCAAACAGTCAGTGGCACAGCCTTCTAGTTCCAAGACCCCAGGTGGGGGAAGGATGAACCCTTCTCCTCTGAGTTCAGCTAGTAAGAGGTGGAGCAGTACCACTAAGAAGTCAAAGAAGAACAAGTTCTAGAATAAGATCAAGTCTAGTCTGGGATTAGGAAGTGGTTTGAGCTCAGGTGCAGATAATGCAGTATGCAAGAAGTGTGGGAAGCCGCACAAAGGAGTATGTCTGGTTGGGACGACAGCCTGCTTCAGATGTGGGCAGGAGGGACACATGGCACGGGAGTGTCCTAGGGCAGCTTTTGTGGCATAGTCTCAGCAGACAGCTTCTGGTAGTGTGGCTCAGCCAGTAGCTCCAGCCGCGACTCAGGCTAGTGGCAGAGGTAGAGGAAGAGGGGCAGCCTCTTCTTCAGCGGGTTTCAGGGGTGAGGGCCCGTCAGCTCCAGCACGGATCTTCACCATGACTCAGCAGGAGGCAAACACATCCAACACCGTGGTGTCAGGTAATCTCATCATTGGTTGTTCTGATGTGTATGCATTAATGGACCCTGGTGCATCTCATTCTTTCATTGCTCCGAGTGCCGTCGAGAGGTTGGGATTGATGGTCTCTGGGTTAGAGTGTCCCCTATGGGTCAGTGGACCCAAGTGTGACCCGTCAGTGGCAGAGTCAGTCTGCCAGTGTAGTCCAGTTTTTGTGGAGGGAAGATGCCTGTCTGCCGACCTTGTGGTTCTAGATTTGACAGATTTTGACGTCATTCTAGGGATGGATTGGCTATCTACCCATGGTGCTACCTTGGATTGCAGAGACAAGGTAGTCAGGTTCAGATGTCAGGATGGGTCAGAGATTGTCTTCAGAGGAGACAGGAGGGGTACACCTAGAGGTTTGATATCAGCCCTACAGGCTCGTAGGCTCCTCAGGAGGGGTTGTCAGGGTTTTCTAGCTCATGTGAGAGAGCTGGATAGTCATGTCAGAGAGCCCGCCTCAGTGCCAGTGGTCAGAGAGTTCTTAGATGTTTTCCCAAACGAGGTGCCAGGTTTACCACCTGCTAGGGAGATAGAGTTTGAAATTGAATTGATGCCTGGAACTAGACCGATCTCTATCCCTCCCTACAGGATGGCACCAGTAGAATTGAAAGAGTTAAAAGAGCAGTTGCAAGAGCTGGTAGATAGGGGTTTCATCCGACCGAGTACCTCACCTTGGGGTGCTCCAGTGCTATTTGTGAAAAAGAAGGATGGATCCCTTAGACTTTGTATCGACTATAGGCAGTTGAACAAGGTCACTACCAAGAATAAGTACCCGTTGCCAAGGATCGACGATCTATTCGACCAGCTAGCAGGAGCAGGTTGTTTCTCCAAGGTAGATCTGAGATTAGGGTACCATCAGCTGAGGATAAGGGAAGAGGATGTGCCGAAGACGGCGTTCAGGACCAGATATGGGCATTATGAGTTCCTTGTGATGCCATTCGGGTTAACCAATGCCCCTGCAGCATTCATGGATCTCATGAACAGAGTGTTTAGCCAGTACCTGGATCACTTTGTTATTGTCTTCATATATGATATCTTAGTGTATTCCAGGAATGCAGAGGAGCATGCCCATCATCTGAGGTTAGTTCTGCAGACCTTGAGGGAACATGGCTTGTATGCCAAGTTCTCCAAGTGTGAGTTCTGGCTGAGGAGCATCTCCTTCTTGGGGCATGTGGTGTCAGAAAATGGAATCAAGGTAGACCCCAAGAAAGTGGAAGCTGTAGCTAACTGGCCTAGACCCACCACAGTGACAGAGATCAAGAGCTTCTTGGGTTTGGCAGGTTACTACAGGAGGTTCGTTCAGGACTTCTCTAAGATTGCAGCTCCCATGACCAGATTATCTAAGAAGAACCAGAGGTTCGTGTGGACCGACCAGTGTGAAGAGAGCTTTGAGGAGCTAAAGAAGAGGTTGACTTCAGCACCGGTGTTAGCTCTGCCGACTAGTAATGAGGACTTCACAGTCTTTTGCGATGCTTCCCGTGTGGGACTGGGTTGTGTGCTAATGCAGAATGAAAGGGTGATTGCTTATGCTTCTAGACAGCTAAAGAAGCACGAGTTGAATTACCCTACACATGACCTAGAGATGGCAGCGGTGATCTTTGCACTCAAGATGTGGAGGCACTACCTTTATGGGGTTAAATGTGAGATCTTCACAGATCATAAAAGCCTGCAGTACATCCTGAGTCAGAGGGAGCTGAATATGAGGCAGAGAAGATGGGTAGAATTGCTTAGTGACTATGATTGCAAGATCCAGTACCATCGGGGTAAGGCGAATGTTGTGGCAGACGCCTTAAGCCGGAAATCACTTGGCAGTTTGTCCCATATTTCAGTAGAGAGGATGCCAGTGGTGAGGCAGTTTTTCAAGCTCATGAATGAAGGTTTACAGTTAGAGTTGTCTGGTACAGGTGCTTTAGTTGCCCAGATGAGAGTGGCACCCGTGTTTCTGGAGCAGGTGGCTCAGAAACAGCACGAGGACCCAGAATTAGTAAAGATTGCCAGGACTGTTCAGTCAGGCAAGAACGAAGAGTTCAGATTTGACAGCAAGGGGATCCTCCGCTATGGGAATAGATTATGTGTACCATATGATGTAGGCCTGAAGGGAGACATTATGAGGGAGGCTCATAATGCCAGATACAATGTTCACCCTGGAGCCACCAAGATGTATCAAGATCTGAAGAGAGTGTATTGGTGGCCAGCTATGAAGAGAGAAGTGGCACAGTTTGTGTCAGCCTGCAAAATATGTCAGAGGGTGAAGCTGGAACATCAGAAGCCGGCTGGAATGCTTAATCCACTACCTTTTCCAGAGTGAAAATGGGAGAATATAGCTATGGACTTCGTGGTGGGGTTACCGGCAACGTCCAACAGATTGGACTCTATATGGGTGATTGTGGATAGACTGACCAAATCTGCTCACTTCATCCCTATAAGGAGTGGCTATTCTGTGGACAAGTTGGCGCAGGTGTATGTTGATGAGATCGTCAGGCTGCATGGGGTTCCTGTTTCAATAGTGTCTGATAGAGGGCCCCAGTTCACCTCCAGGTTTTGGCGGAGTCTGCAGAACGCTATGGGCACCAGGTTGGATTTTAGCACTGCTTTCCATCCACAGATGGATGGGCAGTCAGAGAGGACCATCCAGACAATAGAGGATATGCTCAGAATGTGTGTGCTGGATTTTGGCGGTTCTTGGAGGCAGCATCTACCCTTGGTGGAGTTTGCCTACAATAACAACCATCATGCTAGCATAGGGATGGCTCCATATGAAGCTTTGTATGGAAGGAAGTGCAGGTCACCTGTTTGCTGGGAAGAAGTTGGGGAAAAGGCCTTGGCAGGGCCTGAGCTGGTAGAGATCACCAGCAGAGTGGTGCCCATAATCAGAGAAAGAATCAAGACTGCTGCAAGCAGGCAAAAGAGTTATGCAGATATCCGCAGAAGGCAAGTAAAGTTTCAGGAGGGGGATTTGGTATTGCTCAGGGTGTCTCCAATGAAAGGGATGATTCGGTTTGGGAAGAAAGGTAAGCTAGCTCCACGGTACATCGGACCCTTTGAAGTCTTGCAAAAGATTGGAAATGTATCGTACAAGCTGGACTTGCCTGCTTCAATGGAGAGAATCCATCCGGTTTTCCATGTTTCCATGTTAAGGAAGTTCGTGTCAGATCCGGGCAAGGTTCTTAGTGAGCCTGATGTAGAGATCCAAGAGGATCTCACCTATGTTGAACAGCCAGTACAGATCCTAGACACCCAGATCAGAAAGCTAAGGAACAAGGAAATCCCGATGGTGAAAGTCCTTTGGAATCACCACAACATCGAAGAGTGTACCTAGGAGACACGTGAGTCTATGCTCCGGCAATATCCTCATCTCTTCTAAGGTGAGTTTTTATGTGCTTTGTATGAATGTTTATGTTTTATCCTATGCCATGTGTTTGTTTGGTGAACATTCGGGGACGAATGTTCTTAAGGGGGGAAGAATGTAATACTCGGCTAGACTCCGGTATCGGAATTCCTACCGTCCGGTGGAATCTCGGATGTCGGAAACCTCTAGAAGGGTAAAATCATGTTTTTATAAAATATTTTAATGTATCTTATGGTTTTAAGCAAAAAGGAAATTGGGTTTTAAATGAAAAAGACCAAGGAGACATTTTCAGGTTCGGCCGTCGAACCCCAAGTTCGGCCGCCGAACGTGGGATGGTTTAGGGGGGCAAGTTAGGCTTCCGAAAGTTTCAAAGGTTCGGCCGCCAAATCTCATGTTCGGCCCTCGAACTTGCATGAGTTTTGGAGGCACCTTAGGCTGCCGAAAGGTGGTCTGTCAGCCCCTATATAAGAGCTCCATGGCCGAAACGGGTGAGTTTTCTCCCCATTTTCGGCCACGGTGAGTTCTTGCTCTCCCGTGGTTCATTTTAGATGTTTTTCCTTCGATCTTTCATGTTTTAACAAGCTTTATGTTGATTTGAAGATATTTGAACAAAAGAGCGAGTTTTGGAAGCTTGGAGACTAAAGAGTTGAGATCTCTCCCATCTCCAAGTTGGATCGTCTCTCCTCTCGTTCTTCAAGAGGTAAGAGTAGATCCATAGTTCCTTTAATGTTTTAAGTAAGTTTTATGAAGTTTCTTGGGGTAGAAATGCATGTGTAGGTTTATGTGGAGTTTGTGGGTTTACTGTGCGTTATGAACAATGTATGTTGGATATGCATGTTTGATGTGTTGTAGATGGGGTTTAGGATAGTTTGAAGCCCCTAGGAGCTTGTATGCTTGAGTATGCATGTTGTAGAATAGGAAAATGCATGATTGAATGAGTTGGGAGGCGTTTATGCATGTTGAGCTGAGTTTCTGCCCTTTTGGGAAGAACTCAGATTCGGCAGCCGAAGGCTCTTTCGGCCCCCGAACCTGCCTTTGGTAGCATGTATCGGCTGCCGAACCCTGCCCCCGAAAGTGGACTTTCGGCTCTGGAAGGGAGTTTCGGCCTCCGAAGGTGCCGCCGAACATGCATGAGTTTCGACTCTGGAGGGAACCTTTGGCCGCCGAAAGTGCCGCCGAAGGTGCATGACTTTCGGCTCTGGAGGGCCTTTCGGCCGCCGAACCTGCAGCCGAAAGTGCCCTGTTCAGCCCTCCTTTGCATGATTTATGTGATTTTTTTAAGGTGTTTTAGGGGGTTTTTTTAGGAGTATTTTAGAGTCATGTTTATGTATGTTAGGTCTCTCATTTGAGTCCACCTGTGTAGGTTCGGACCCGAGGAACCGAGGACCCCAGCAGTGAGTTCAGCTGCTTCTTAGTCTGTTAGAGCTTCAGCCAGAGGTGAATGGAATATCTTATTTCGTTTCAAAGTAAATAAATAAATTCTGAGCATGATACACACATCATGAATGCCATGAGATATACTAGGGTGCTTGCATTAGAATTCACGAATATGTTGCACTGCATAATATGTTGTTGATGTGGGTGAATGTTGGATGATCCTTTAGCCGCACTACATTATGATATGATGTGATACGGTATGGAAAACCAGTGAGGCCCATTCTACGCCCCTGGCACTATGTAAGAGAAAGACCATCGAGGCCCATTCTACGCCCCTGGCATATTGGAATGTTATGTTATGAATGTAATGTAAGAGAAAGACCAGTGAGGCCCAGTTTACGCCCCTGGCACTATTGGAATGAGTAGTGGGCTATTGGTGACAAGTTCATCCTTGATGTGAATTGTTTGTGATATGTTGCATTTCATGAAAGCATGAAATTTAAATTGAATGTTTAATTATTCTGCTCACTGGGCTTTATAGCTCACCCCTCTCCCTTAACCCCCAGGTTTGCAGGTACAGGGTAGACCAGGAGGTTAGCAGGAGTAGAGTCATGTGTTATGTAATAGCTAGATGTGGACATGGATATGATGTAATGTAAAAGTATGATATAGAAATGTTATGTAATGATGCTTATGAAAGTTTAGAGTTGTGCTTGACCATATTATTATGTTAATCCCTTTCTAGTACATGATCTTAAATGTAAATTGATGGTTATTGTAGACCAAGCTTAATGTATGTTATGATTTATGCATGCACAGGTTAAGCTTGGTTAAGGAAAGAATGAATGAAAGAATGAATGAATAAATGAATGATTGAATGAGAAAGTTTTAAATTTTTATGTATGTTGTTGATCATGTATGGGATTAAGTAGGTTCACAGGATGAATGTTTGGCTTGCTACGGGTCCCGGCGGCCTTAAGCCGATCTGGATCCTAGCGCCGGTGGCGGTCCGATTTTCGGGTCGTTACATAATCATTTGCAGTGAGTTATATTCATGTTTGAGAATTACCTTTTGAATTGAATCTTTGAGCTTGCCATGGTGAAAAATGTATTGATGACACTCATTAGAGAGAATGAATTGAAATTTGTGTGAATAAACTTAACATGACTTGATTTAGCAATTGGTGTTGATTTGTCCAATGCATTGATTAAAAAAATTCAGCAAAGGCTTAGACTTTATAAGCACAATTGAAAACTGTTCCAATGGTTGAAAGACTATGAACAGAGCTAGTAGCCACTTGGACAAGTGACAAACTGAGTAACTGGGGGTGGGTATCACCAATATGTACCTTCACGTCAAAAGGTTAGTGACTTTTTCAAGCAAAACTTAAATGCAAAAGGCTGAATATGGTACTTCAAGATAAGGGCAAATCACTCTGAAAGCTAGAAAAAGCCTTAACTAAATAGAACATGTGCATGTATAGTCTCTCTCTTGAGTAAAACAAATCCTAGCCATGGTAAGCAAAGGGAAACAAGGAAAGAAGGTGAGTAAGAGCTTAAGTGGAAATAGGTATCTTGAGTAAGAGCTTAAGTGGAAATAAGGATCAAAAGCAAAGAAAGCTTGTTTGACAATGTTTATTTGCTTGAGGACAAGCAAAAGGCTAGGTGTGGAGGGTATTTGATAGAGCATATTTTAGTCCACTTTATCATTGTGTTCTTGATGATTATTTGCATCTTTTCTGCCTAATTTTGTGGTTTTAATCATGTTTTGTAGATATTAGGTGTAAAGAGAAAATCTGGAGAAAATGCTCTTAAAAATGCCAAAAAGGAAAGTTTTCAAATAAGGAAAGTTTTCAGAAAAGGAAAGTTTTCAAATAAGGAAAGAGCAGAAGCAAAAGCAAATAAGGAAAGCTCAGTCAGAAGATTATTTGAAATTCAAATTGTAGATCTTTCTTTCCTTATTCAAAGATGTGCACACACTGCAGCAGTCATATCTTCCTATTTAGGCAGCAAGATCTCATGAAGACGCACTTGCCTCTTATGCGTTCAGCATTCAAAATTCAAACGAAGGCTCCACCTAAAAAGGAAAGACTAGACAGATCCACTTCCTATTCTGCAATCTGCGCGCACACCTCTTCTGGAAGTGTGATCCGCACGCATCCTTCCTCTTCAGTGCATGCCGCGCGCCTTCTTTCCTTCCAAATAATTTTGCAACGCGATTCTTTCCTTTTCAGCACTTTGGGCAGCCTCTTCACTAATTAAGAAGCAAGTATGACCTAGGACAGCACTTTCAACTATAAAAAGACACATAAGGAGCCTCCACACAACTTTTACACTCTCACTTGGACACACCTACGGGATTGCAATTGATATCATCTCTTCTTCTTCCTTTCTTTATTTTTTAGTTTTTGATTCAGCCATGAGTGGCTGAAACCTTTTATTCTAGTTGAAGATTGGTTGAAACTAAGGTTGTTTAAAGGATTGTGAGATCTGAACACATATTGTTTGTCTTTTGGTTTATTCAATATTCATACAGTTCATGCTTGAATTCTATAATTACTTTGTTGTTTTGATCAAATTGGCCATTTGATTCTTGATTGCAAGGTAATTAATTGTTAGTTTGGATAATTTTAAGTCCGTAATTGCTTGAATTGTACAAACATAAGAACACTTGGTGTAACAACTAAGGAATTGTATGATCTAGCAACATCTCATGCGTTTGAGTAGTTAGGATTGGATCTCTCTTTTTCTTCATGCAATTAACAATTGTTTGATGCCTAAGGCCCAAGGACGTTCCTTGGCAATTTGTTAATTAGTAATTAATTAGAGGACGTTCCCTAATTGGTTTAATCATAAGGAGAGACATGGTGGTGAGAAGCATTTTCCATCTCCATAACTAATCTATTGAATCAACCTAAAGAACATAAGTTTCAATGATCAATCCAAACAACCAAGGTGGATCCATCTCTTCAACTAGACTTTTCTCATATTGAATTTCCATTTTATTTTTCATATTTTGCCTATTTAATTGCTTTCAATAGTTGCTAATCAAATCAATCTCAAAACCCCCCATTTCACTTTACATGCACTTTTATTTTATTTGCTTTCAGTTTATTCGTTCTCAGTGTGTTCTCTTGGTCCTGATAAGGAAGGTTGGTAAGTTTACAATTCTCTATGGATTCGATCCTTTACCACTATCTGCAGTAGTAATATTGTTGATAATCGGAAAGGTTATTTTTGACCGGCTTCGACAACTGCGAGTCAGCAGGGTTCAGTGGTCGAAGGTCCTTCTAGAGCCGAAAGTCACAACCTTCAAGGGCAGGTTCGGCGGCCGAAACTCCCCTCCAGAGCCGAAAGTCCAAACCTTCGGGGGCGAGCTTAGGCGGCTAAAACTGCCTCCACAGGTAGGTTCGGCGGCCGAAACTGGCTTCAGCGGCCGGACCTAGGCTCTCCCAAAGGGCAGAACCCGATTCTGCCTCTCACATCCAGCCACCAAAAACCTCACAACATGCATTCAACTATCCTAAAACATGCATAAACACATTTTCAAGCATATAGGGGCATAAAACTAGCCTAAACCCCAACAAACATCAACATTAACATGCATTTAACATTAAACTAACATAAACCCTAACATTTTAGATCTACTCTAAACATGCATCAAAACCCTTAACCCCTTCTTAAAACTTACTTAAAACATAAAAGAAGGTGAGGATCTACACTTACCTCTTGAAGATCGAAGGTAGGCGTGACCCAACTTGGAGATGAGGAGAAAACGAGCTCCGTAGGTCTCCAAGCTTCAAAACTTTGATCTTAGCTTAAAAATCTTCAAAAACAAAATAAAAACTCATCAAAACTTGAAGGTTTTGAAGGAAAACAACAAATCGACCTTGGAAGGGCGAAATCTCACCTATGCCTGAAAATAGAGAGAGAAAACTCACCCATTTTCGGACAATGGGCCTTTTATAGGTGGCTAGCCAGACCACCTTCGGGGGCCAAAGGTGCTTCCGCAAGAGCACCATGTTCGGCGGCCGAACCTAGGCTTTTCCCTCCTTGGTCTTTTCTTTCAAAACTCAATTTCTTTCTTCATTAAAACCATAAAACATATAAAAATAATTTAGAAAACCTTTATTTTACCCTTCTAGAAGGCTCCGACATCTGAGAATTCCGGATTCCAACGGAGATTCTGCCGGAAGGTAGGAATTCCGATGCCAAGGTCTAGCCGGGTATTACAAGTCCTATGGCAAAATCTTTCATAAAAGATGTCAGTTCAGAAATAGAAGGTGAACTTACCTCATTGACTCCTCTCTGTAGTTGCTTTTCTTCTCCATATTGCCAAGAAGAGGCTGCAAGTGTTGAGATCAACTCTCTCATGTCCCTAGGTGTCTTGTCTGCAATGGATCCTCCACAGGCTACATCAATGAATCTCCTTTCAGATGAAAGCAGTCCTCCATAGAAGAATTCTATGAGTGCCTTATCTGAAATATCATGTTGAGGACAACCTGTACACAACCTTTTAAACCTTTCCCAATAATCATATAAATCCTCAGATAGTTTCTGTCTAATGCTACTGATCTCTCTTCTTATGCCAATGGCTTTAGAAGTTGGGAAATATTTATTCAAAAAGGCTACTACTATGTCATCCCAAGAAGTAATAGATCCAGGTGGCAAATAAAATAATCAATCCTTAGCATAGTCATCAAGTGAAAAAGGAAAAGCTCTTAACTTAACGTAGTCTTTAGTTATGCCTTGAGGTCTCATAGATGAACATACAATATTGAACTCTTTCAAGTGCTTGTGTGGATTTTCATTTTCTAATCATCTAAATTTAGGAAGAAGATGGATCAAACCTGTTTTCAATTCAAAAGGAACTGTCAGAGGTGGATAGGTGATGCAAAGAGGTGCTTGATCACCTATAGGTATTGCCAATTCTCTCATGGTTCTTTCTCTTGGCATTGGGGCTCTCATGGCTGGATTTTCTTGTATAATTTCATCACGGACAGCATGTTCATTGTGGACAGCAGGTTGTGCCACATTTTCTGCCATTTCAGGAGCTTAGTGGTGCGGTTCAATGGTTTCAGAAGTGTGGTCTGCGCAAGATGGCTCTTCAGGCACAGGTTCAGCTTCAGTTGGCTCTTTAGGCCGAATTACTTGCTTTTCTTGTCTCTTGATGGTGCGTTCAATTTTCGGATCGTAAGGCAGAGTGTCCCTACGTTCAGATCTGGTCATGAAAAAAAAAACAGATTAGTTAAATCAATTCCCCAGCAACGGCGCCAAGTTTTGACTTGCGGTTGTCGAAGCCGGTCAAAAATAACCTTTCCGATTATCAACAATATTACTACTGCAGATAGTGGTAAAGGATCGAATCCATAAAGAATTGAAAACTTATCTATTTTTCTTAACAAGACCAAGAGAATTAACTGAACGAGAAACTGAAAGCAATTAACTGAAAGCAAAATAAAAATAAAGTGCAATAAAATTAAAATGGGGGGTTTTAAGATTGATTTGATTAGCAAACTACTGAAAGCAATTAAATGAGCAAATAATTAAAATAAAAGAGAAATCAATATGAGAAAAGTCTAGTTGAAGAGATGGATCCACTTTGGTTGTTTGGATTGATCATTGAAACTTATGTTCTTTAGGTTGATTCAATAGATTAGTTATGGAGATGGAAAACGTTTCTCACCACCATGTCTCTCCTTATGATTAAACCAATTAGGGAACGTCCTCTAATTAATTACTAATTAACAAATTGCCGAGGAACGTCCTTGGGCCTTAGGCATCAAACAATTGTTAATTGCATGAAGAAAAAGAGAGATCCAATCCTAGCTACTTAAACGCATGAGATATTGCTAGATCATACAATTTCTTAATTGTTACACCAAGTGTTCTTATATTTGAACAATTCAAACAATTACGGACTTAAAATTATCCAAACTAACAATATATTACCTTGCAATCAATAATCAAGTGGCCAATTTGATCAAAATAACAAAGCAATAATAGATTCAAGCACCAAATAGTATGAATATTGAACAAACCAAAGACAAACAATTTATGTTCAGATCTTATAATCCATTAAACAACCTTAGTTTCAACCAATCTTCAACTAGAATAAAAGGTTTCAACCACTCATGGCTGAACCAAAAACTAAAAAAATAAAAGAAAATAAGAAAGGTAGAAGAAGAAGATGTTGTCACTTGCAATCCCGTAGGCGTGCTCAAGGGGGAGTGTCAAGAGTATGGGGAGGCTCCTAATGTGTCTTTTTATAATTAAAAAGTATTGCTCCAGGTCATACTTGTTGCCTAAGTTGTTTAGAAGCTGCCCAAGGTGCTGCCCAAGTGGTGTCAGAAGAGGAAAGGGCGCGGAAGCTTGCACAAGAGAAGGAGAGGCGTGCGACTTGGTCTCAGAAAGGGAAGGAGACACAGATTGTGCTTCCTAAATAAGTTTAGATGCTGACCTTGCTGCCCAAGAGGTACTTGCTGCCCAAGTTGTATCTGAAAAGGAAAGAATCGCGTTGCAAGCTTTTCAGAAGGCAAGTGGCGCGCGACATGCTCTTCAGAAGGGAAAGTGGGGCGCGCGCGGATGCTCTGCAGAAGAGGAAAGATATGAGTCTATTCTTTCCTTTTTAGGTGGAGGCTTCATTTGAATTTTGAATGATGAATGCGGAAGAGGCAAGTGCGTCTTCATGAAATCTTGCTGCCTAAATAGGAAGATATGACTGCTGCAGTGTGTGCACATCTTTGAACAAGGAAAGAAAGATCCGCGATTTGAATTTCGAATAATCTTCTGACTGAGTTTTCCTTATTGGCTTTTACTTCTGCACTTTCCTTATTTGAAAACTTTCCTTTTCTGAAAACTTTCCTTATTTGAAAACTTTCTTTTTTTGGCACTTTCCATATTTGGCACTTTTTGGCAGTTTTAAGAGCATTTTCTTCAGATTGTCTCTTTACACCTAATATCTGCAAAACATGATTAAAACCACAAAATTAAGCAGAAAAGATGCAAATAAACATCAAGAACATAATGATAAAGTGGACTAAAATATGCTCTATCATCGATCAAAAATAACCTTTTTGGTTATCAACAATTTTAAAATTGCATATAGTGGCAAAAGGATTGAATCCACAAGGAATTGATACTTATCTATTTTCCTTATCAAGACCAAGTAAATAAACTGAAAGAAATAAAAAAGGGAGATTTTGAGATTGATGAGTTAAACTAATACTAAAAGCAATAAAGTAAAGCAAATAATAAAGTAAAGAAGATTCAAATATGAGAAAAGTTCTAGTTGAAGAATTAGATCCACTTCAGTTGTTGAGATTGATCATTGACGCTTAGGTTCCTTTGTTTGATTTAATAAATTAGTTATGGAGATGGAAGACGCTTCTCACCACCATATCTCTCCTTAAGCATAAATTAATTAGGGACGTCCTCTAACTAATCACTAATCAACAAGTTGCCAAGGAATGTCCTTGGGCCTTTGGCATCTAACAATTGTCAATTGCATTAAGAAATAGAGAGATCTAATTCTAGCTACCCAAACGCATGGTGATATTGCTAGATCATGCAATTTCCTTAGTTTTTACACCAAGAGTTACTTGTGTTTGAATAATCCAAGCAATTACGGACTTAAAACTATCCAAACTAACAAATTATTACCTTGCAATCAAGAATCAATTGGCTCTATTGATCTAAACTACAAAGCAACAATGGAATTGAGCATGAAATTGCATAAATATTGAAAAACAAAAGATAAACAATGTATGTTCAGATCTCCCAATCCATAAAACAACTAAAGTTTCACCTAATTTTCAACTAGAAAAAAAAGAGTTTTAGCCACTCATGGCTGCAACAAAACAAAAAATAAAAGAAAGGAAGAAGAAGAGAGGTGGCCGGTGGCCTCGGAAGAGATGGGCGTCTTGTGGCCGATTGTGAGAGAGAGGAGGGAGAGATGGGGCGTGCGCACTTGAAGCTTTTATAGGCTGAAAGTGTTGCCCTAAGTTTCCTTGTGAGGTGGAGCCTTTTGAATTTCAAATTTTGAATGTCCTCTTTTGAATTTTGAATTTTGAATGCTCTTGAAGATTTGAAATTTGAATTTCAAATTACTTGGCTGAATGTGCTTTCCTTATTTGTCTCCTCTTCAGCTGCAACTTGGCTTGTGCAAGCATGTTTGTTCTCCTTTGTCCTATTTTAGGTAATTTTAAGAGCATTTTCTCCAAATTACCTCTCTATACCATTTTTTGCAAAATAAGATCAAAACCACAAAATTAGGCAAAAAAAGTGTAAATTAACATTAATAACATCATGATAAAATGATCTAAATTTGGACTGATCACCTGGTGCTTGAGGTATGTTAGCATGCACATGGAATCTTTCACATTTCTTTACCAGCTCCTTTGCATCTTGTATTACTATGGGCCAGTAATAACCCTGCCTGAAGGCCTTTTGAGCGATCGTCCAAGCCCCCTCGTGGCTTCCACAGTCACCTTCATGGATATTCTTAAGGATTCTTTTTCCTTCATCCTCCGTTACGTAATGCCAACCATGGTTGGGTCGTGGACGCCTATACAACCAACCTTTTATTACTGCATATCTTGAATATTTTCTTATTACTTATTGGGCTGCTAAGTTCTCCGTAGGTAACTTGTCCTCTATTAGGAATTTCTAAACTAGAGTCATCCATATATCTGTGACTTCAATTGGTAGTTTCTCCACCACCTCGGTTGTCGGGATATGCAATACTTCAAACGACAAAGGTTGCGTCAAATGTTGCTCTCCTACTGCTGATACGGATTCAATAGGGCAGATTTGCAATAATGGTGTGGAGCAACCTTATATTATTCAAATGGGTCTAAAAGAAGTTCAAAATCATATTTATATAAATCAAATACACTTAGAGCGTGCTTCAATTTATATGGGATAGATTTTGTGCAACACTTGTATTTATGGACTTATGGAGCATAATAAAGCCTATAGGCTAAAACAATACAAAGGTAAGCCTAAAGTGAAGATCAAGGAAGATTTTTGTGAAGATTTAAATCTATTGGGCCTAATTAGAAGGAGTACAAGTCTATCAAACCAAGTGGGCAGATTTGAACAAGCATGTGCAACTTAAGGAGCATGTGTAAGGCATGTGCACAACTCATAGGTAGCTTTAGGGGATGTGTTATACATGTTATTTGGACCTTAATGATATATTTTGTTAGCCTATTTGTTTGGGTTAAACTTATACTATCTTATTTGCTTTAGTATTGCTAGTTTAGTTGTTTGGACCTAGTTTTTGGGCTTTAGTATGCTGCCCCATTGTTATGAATTTTTAATTTGACTAGTAATCATGAGATGATTATGTATATGTTGATATAATTCAATAATCATAGATACTTGTTAGAGAACAAAGTATTGGATGGATCCGCGTTGAGATCACTACATGGGTTATTGTCATAAGTGAATCTCAAAGTAGTTATGTCTTAATCCTTTGACTTGAGATTATCATAGTTTCCAACATAAGGACTATTATGTTTTGACATAACCAAACATTGTCTTTAATCGGACAATCATAAAGGTTATAATTGAGCATAATAGAAATTATGTAGAGGATAATGAACAATCAAGATAGGATTTGTTCCTCTCTCTGAGAGAGATATCTTCTGGGCCCCTCAATAAGCGAGACCGAGAAATGCATGGCCGTGCTCAAATGAATTGATAGTGTGATCAATATCATTTGAATTTATCAGTCTACTTAGAGATCGAGAAATCATAAGTTTGAATATTATAAGTTTGACATTGACCATGACTTATGTTCAAACTAGATATCGTGTGACAAAGGGATTAATACATATTCTATTTATTAGGCTTTATTGGACTATTGATCCTCATATTAGTTGGGTAGTCATAATGTCTTGCTAGAGGCCACTTATGACTTATGGGCCTTGTGAGACTGGACCTATTGCCAATTAATGTGAGCCTATTGGGTCACACATGAAAGAACGTTGTTGATGTGCTATGTCATATTAATGGGCTAAAAGCCCAAAGCCCATTAATATAATTAATAATAAAGTGTTATTATTATTAATCATTTATTATTACGAGATAATAATATTTAAAAGATCTGCTGTCTATCTGTAACTGTTACATATAAAGGACTCTATCACATAAGATATTTGAGTATCTGCGAGATTGTGATAGTGGGTTATGAACACAACTCCTTTTAGGAAAAAGAGTTATGGGAAAAATGCAACTCCTTTTAGGAAAAGGAGTTGTGGGAAAAACAAAAGACTGAAACATATAAATATCCCTTCTACGAATTGTGGAAGGTACGTTTTTTAGAAAACTCAGTCTAAAAAGCTGCAGATTGTGGAGCACATAATCTATCTATCTTTGAGAGAGCTAGCACTCTAGAAAGATAGAAGACGTTCGTGTGGATACCATAGAGGGTATTCGTTTGAAAAAAACAGCACCATCAGTCCAACATTGTATCTTCTCGATGAGATTAACAGGTTAGTCTCTGATAGAGCATAATTTAATCCATTTTATACTAATATTATTGATGAATATTTACATGATTTCTGCTTAATTTATTGTTTTTAATATTATTTTGCAAAAAAGGGTGTAAAAGGGCAATTTGGAGAAAATCCCCCTAAAACTGCCTTATTTGGAGTAAAAGAGAGCAAGCCTGCCAAATTGGATCCAAGACAAGCTAAACGGGAAAAATATTTTGAAGCTTAAATATTGAAGCACTTGGGCCAAGTACATGGACCAAGGAATTCGCGCAAATGGGCCAATCACCAGCAAGCGGACCAAGCCCTTCGCGAGGACCCGCCAGCGCGCATGGCCTGCCTTCAACGCCAACTCCACCTTGTACAAGGGCTATGGAAAGCTCAATCCACGCACATGGACTCCATCATGGGCCCGCGCTCCACGCTCCTGCACCGCCAATACAATTCACATGACCCGCGCTCCACACATTCACGCCCAATTGGATCAATTCGCACCAAACACATGCACATGGCCCGCTTCAACGCGCGTTTCACCGTGGACCGCACAGCTTGCTCCAACTCCAGCCCGTTCTTGCACGTGGATAGCACTCACGGGCCAAGCTCTCCTCACATGGACAGCACTCACGGGCCAAGCAATCCATGCATGGGACCAAAGCTCCCGCACCACTCACGTATGGGCCTGCGCTCCACTTCACCATTCCCATTCAAGCCCTCTTCACATGGACTAGTGCACTTCACCAGATGACCGCGTTTCACCGTGGGACCGCGTGGATAGAAAATTTATAATTTAGGGCTCCTTCTGCAGCTCTATTTAAAGAGCTTTAAGCGACCTTCAACAGAGACAATTTCTCCATTCGGCAATTTCCGCAGCTCTTCTCCGTCGTCGGTTCTTTTCTTCCTTTCCCTTTTATTTTTTACTTTTCTGTTTTTAAATCAGCCAATGAGTGGCTGATTTCTTTTGATCTAGTTGAATATTGGTTGAAACTTTAGTTGATTAATGGGTTGTGAGACTTGATCAAATATTGTTTAATTTTTGAGAATTCAATATTCATGCAATTTCATATTTAATTTTCATATTATTTTGTTATTGAGATCTACGTTGATTTTTTATTGCAAAATAATTATCTGTTAGTTTGAATAATTTAAGTCCGTAATTGCTTGGATTATTCTTACATGAGAACACTTGGGATAAAACCCAAGGAAGTTGCATGATTTAGCGTTATCTCCATACGTTTGGGTAGCTAGGATTGGATCTCTCTATTTCTTAATGCAATTGACAATTGTTTTGATGCCTAAGGCCCAAGGACGTTCCTTGACAATTTGTTAATTAGTAATTAATTAGAGGACGTTCCCTAATTGGTTTAATCATAAGGAGAGATAATGGTGGTGAGAAGCGTCTTCCATCTCCATAACTAATCTATTGAATCAACCCAAAAGAACAAAGCGTATGTGATCAATCCCAACAACTAAAGTGGATCCAATACTTCAACTAGAACTTTCTCATCATTGATTACTTTTTATTTAATTATTTGCTTCCCATTATTATTCTCATTATTAGTTTACTACAATCAATCTCAAACCCCCATGTTATTTTGTTCACAGTTTTGATCCCAATTTGCAGTTTATCTAATTTGATCTCACTTTTAGTCTTTTATCTCATTTTAATTTATTATTGTTTCAGTTAATTTTATTGGTCTTGTTGAGAAAAATAGATTGGTAATCAATTCTCTGTGGATTCGATCCTTTACCACTATCTACAGTTGTAAAATTGTTGATAACCGGAAAGGTTATTTTTTATCGGCTTCGACAACCGCGAGTCAGTCTCATATCCTTCTTGTGAATTAAATGAAGCACTCAGATTCTGGGAAAAAGGAAATTAGAAAAATTTTATTTTTTCGCTGCGCCTTTGGGTTGCAATAATCTCGGAATTTCCCAATAGTCCACAAGTACAAGAACAAGCTGCTAAAGAAAAACAACCAGAAAACTGTTTGTCCAAACAAACTGGTCAAACAGAACCTGTTGATGGTTTAGATATTATTGATTGTTTGAGCCAAGAAGTTTTTTATATGAATCAAAATGATATGCTAAACAATTATTTTTGCAGGGAGGCTAGCCAAATAGATGAAGGAAGCCAAAAAGAGCCAAAACTGAAAGCAAAAGTCTACTGCATTCAGCAGATGGACCAAACGCAGAGTGACCATGCACAAAAGGAGAAGGCCAAATCCAGTTCAGCCAGACAGCCAACGCAAACAGCCCATGCGCACAAGGAACAAATGGAATTCCAAGCGCCCAAACCAAAGGAGCATGCGGAACATTGCCTGCCCAAACCACCAGATAAGGTAGAATTTATTTTGCCTGAATTCAGTACCAAATTGCAGCCACCTATGGAGAAATATGCATTGGAGTTCAAAGTGCTATCCAATCATCTCAAAAATGCAAACATAAGGGCTAGAGACACACCTCACCTGAAAGAGGAGAACCTAATCATGTTACTTCATGAGTACATGAAAGAAATATGATAGGTTATTACCAAATCAAAATGCGAGCTACACTTTTTACTTAATTCAGTTGGGACCCTTTTTTCTCCCTCAATTACTTGAGCCATGATCAAATGGAGAAGGTCCAGCCTATGACCTTAAACCAAGGCCCTACTGGGAGGCAACCCAGTGGAGACAACTTGCCTAGTGGATCGCACCAAACACCACACCAGGGGAGTATTCAGTTTCCTTTGAACTTTAATTTTTCCAATACATCGAGGACAAATGCATGAATTAGGTGTGGGGATGCATATCTCTGAACTTTTATTTTTAGTCCATTTTTGCTTTAATTCTTAGTTTGAACAGCCACAGTTTGATTTTTTTTATTTTTGCGTTCAATGCACACACATGTAGCCACAGTTTTTTTTCTTCTTTCTGTTTTGGTTTGCTTTACTCAAACACATAGACTATGTTGGATGAGCTTTCTTTCCATAACCTCATTGATGTGATGACTCTTTAAACCTATGTTGAATCAATTGCAGTGAGTTGTATTCATGTTTGGGAATTTCCTTTTGAATTGAATCTTTGAGCTTGCCATGGTGAAAAATATATATTGCTCATTAGAGAGAATGAATTGAAAGATGTATAAATGAACTTAATATGACTTGTTTTAGCAATTGGTGTTGATTTGCCCAATGCATTGATTAAAGAAATTCGGCAAAGGCTTAGACTTCATGAGCACAAATTGAAAACTCTTCCAATGGTTGAAAGACTATGAACAGAGCTAGTAGCCATTTGAACAGGTGACCAACTGAGTAACTGGGGGTGGGTATCACTAATATATACTTTCACGTCAAAAGGTTGGTGACTTTTTCAAGTAAGATTAAAGTGCAAAAGGCTGAATAAGTACTTCAAGGTAAGGGCAAATCACTCTGAAAGCTAGAAAGAGTCTTAATTGAACAAATAATATGTGCATGTGTAATCTCTCTCTTGAGGAAAATAAATACTAGCCATGGTAGGTAAAGGGAGCCAAGGAAAGAAGGTGAGTAACCTTGTGCATACATTCTTCATTGCAATACTTCAAAATAGGGATCTCGAGTAAGAGCTTGAGTGGAAATAGAGGATCGAGTAGCAAAGAAAGCTTGTTTGACTAAGTTTATTTACTCAAGGACAAGCAAAAGGCTAGGTGTGGGGGTATTTGATCAGTCTAAATTTAGACCATTTTATCATGATATTATTGATGTTAATTTATGCTTTTTCTGCCTAATTTTGTGATTTTAATCATATTTTGCAGAAAATGGTGTAAAGAGGTAATTTACAAAAAATGCCCTTAAAACTGCCTAAAATGGAACAAAGAAGAGCAAGTATGCCAAGTTACAACTGAAGAGGAGATAAATAAGAAAAGAAATTTGAAATTCAAATTTCAAATCTCCAAGAGCATTCAAAATTCAAGATTCAGCTTATTAAGGAAAGTGCTAAATAAGGAAAGTGGCAAACAAGAAAAGTGCAGAGCAATTTGAAATCCAAATCTTCAAGAATCCCTTTCCTTATCGAAGAAGCCAAATCTTTAGAAGATGCACATTCAAATTTGAAATTCAAATTCAGCTTGTCAAGGAAGCCAAAGAAGACACATATGCCACCTCAAGTCTTGCACATTCAAAATTCAAAATTCAAAGAGAGACTACACCTCATCACTTCATATGGGCGGCATGGGCAGCACCTTGGGCAGCAAGGAGATCAACTTGGGCAGCAAGGAGATCAACTTGGGCAGCAAGAAAGACCTAGGGCAGCACCAAAATCCTATATAAGGATCCCTTCAAGGCTGCCACACATCTCTTCTCCACATTCTCTCCATTCAGCCGGCGCAAAGGCTCTCCATCCTCTCCATTTGGTTCCATCTTCTCTTTTGTTTATTTTCTTATTTTGGTTCAACCATGAGTGGCTGAAACCTATAATTCTAGTTGAAAATTGGTTGAAACTTTAATTATTTTGTGGATTGGGAGATCTGAACATATATTGTTTAACTTTTGTTTATTCAATATTTATGCAATTTCATGCTTGATTTCATTATTGCTTTGTTATTTTGATCAATGTGGCCAGTTGATTCTTAATTACAAGGTGATATATTGTTAGTTTGAATAGTTTTAAGTAAGTAATTGCTTGGATTGTTCAAACACAAGAATACTTGGTGTAAAAACTAAGGAAATTGCATGATCTAGTGATATCTCCATGCGTTTAGGTAGCTAGAATTAGATTTCTCTATTTCTTAATGTAATTGACAGTTGTTAGATGCCTAAGGCCCAAGGACGTTCCTTGGCAACTTATTGATTAGTTATTAGTTAGAGGACGTTCCCTAATTAATTTATGCTTAAGGAGAGACATGTCGATGAGAAGCGTATTCCATTTCCATAACTAATTTATTGAATAAAAAAAAAGAACCTAAGTATCAATGATCAATCCCCACAACTGAAGTGGATCCAATTATTCAACTAGACTTTTCTTATATTTGATTATCTTTATTTTAATTATTCACTTTATTTTATTGCTTTCACAATTAGATTAACTGAATCAATCTCAAAACCCCCTCTTTTTACTTTACTTGCAGTTTATTTTATTTTATTTTCAGTTTGCTCTCTTGGTCTTGATAAGAAAGATAGGTGAGTATCAATTCCCTGTGGATTCAATCCTTTCACCACTATCTACAGTTGTAAGATTGTTGATAACCAGAAAGGTTATTTTTGACCGGCCTCAACAACCACACAGTCAATTTTTTACTGTGCGGTTGTCGAAGTCGGTCAAAAATAACCTTTTCAGTTATCAACAATCTTACAACTACAGATAGTGGTGAAAGGATCGAATCCACTGGGAATTGATACTTACCTATCTTTCTTATTAAGACCAAGAAAACAAACTGAAAGCAAAATAAAAGTAAACTGCAAGTAAAGTAAAAAAAGGGGGGTTTGAGATTGATTCAATTAAACTAATGATGAAAGCAATAAAGTAAGCGAATAATAAAAATAAAGAGATTCAAATATGAGAAAAACTCTAATTGAAGAATTGGATCTACTTCAGTTGTTGGGATTGATCATTGATACTTAGGTTCCTTTGTTTGGTTCAATAAATTAGTTATGGAAATGGAAGATGCTTCTCACCACCATATCTCTCCTTAAGCATAAATTAATTAGGGACATTCTCTAACCAATTACTAATCAACAAATTGCCAAAGAATGTCCTTGAGCCTTAGGCATCTAACAACTGTCAATTACATTAAGAAATAGAGAGACCTAATTCTAGCTATCCAAACGCATGGTGATATCGCTAGATCATGCAATTACCTTAGTTTTTACACCAAGAGTTACTTATGTTTGAACAATCCAAGCAATTATGGACTTAAAATTATCCAAACTAACAATTTATTACCTTGCAATCAAGAATCAATTGGCCATATTGATCAAAATAACAAAGCAACAATGGAATTAAGCATGAGATTGCACGAATATTGAAAAACAAAAGTTAAACAATGTGTGTTCAGATCTCCCAATCCATAAAACAACTAACGTATCAACCAATCTTCAACTAGAATTAAAGGTTTCAGCCACTCATGGCTGAAACAAAACCAAAAATAAAGAAAGAGATGTGGCCACTTGCAATTCCGTATGTGTTTCCAAGGGAGAGTAGAAAAAGCATGGGGAGGCTCCTTATGTGTCTTTTTGTAGTTGAAAATATTTCTCTAGGTCTCCTCGCTACCTAAGTTGGTCTTCCTTGCTGCCCAAGTTGCTGCCTTTGCCGCCTAAGTGTACATTAGTGAGGTGGAACCTCTTTTTGAATTTTGAATTTTGAATGTGCAAGACTTGGGGAGCAAGTATGTCTTCTTTGGCTTCCTTAACAAGCTGAATTTTGAATTTCAAATTTTGAATGTGCATTTTCTTGAGATTTGGCTTTCTCAATAAGGAAAGGGATTCTTGAAGATTTGAAATTTAAATTTCAGATTGCTCTGCTGACTGCACTTTCCTTATTTAGTACTTTCCTTAATAAGCTGAATCATAAATTTTAAATTTTGAATGCTCTTGGAACATTTGAAATTTGAATTTCAAATTACTTTCCTTATTTATCTCCTCTTCAGTTGCAACTTGGCATGCTTGCTCTCATTTTTTCCATTTGAGGCAGTTTTAAGGGCATTTTCTGCAAAATAAGATCAAAATCACAAAATTAGGCAGAAAAAGTGTAAATTAACATCAATAACATCATGATAAAGTGGTCTAAATTTGGATTGATCAAATACCCCACACCTAGCATTTTGTTTGTCCTCAAGCAAATAAACTTAGTCAAACAAGCTATCTTTGCTACTTGATCCTTTATTTCCACTTAAGTTCTTACTCTAGATGCCTACTTTGAAGTATTGCAGTGAAGAATGTATGCACTAAGGTTACTCACCTTCTTTCCTTGCCACCCTTTACCTTCTATGGCTAGTATTTGTTTTCCTCAAGAGAGAGATTATACATGCACATATTCTTGTTCAGTTAAGACTTTTCCTAGCTTTCAGAGTGACTTGCCCTTACTTGAAGCATATTATTAAACCTTTTGCACTTTAATCTTGCTTGAAAAAGTCACCAACCTTTTGACGTGAAGGTACATATTTTTGATACCCACCCCCAGTTACTCAATTGGTCACCTGTTCAAGTGGCTTCTAGCTCTCTTCATAGCTTTCAACTATTGGAACAGTTTAATTTGTGCTTTTGAAGTCTAAGCCTTTTCCAAATTTCTTATCTCAACGAGTTGGGCAAATCAACACCAGTTGCTAAAATAAGCCATATTAAGTTTATTCACACATCTTTCAATTTATTCTCTCTAATAAGCAATATATATTTTTCACCATGGCAAGCTCAAAGATTCAATTCAAAAGGAAATTCCTAACAATGAATACAACTCACTGCAATTGATTCAACATAGGTTTAAAGAGTCATCACATCAATGGGATCATGGAAAGAAAGTTCATCCAACATAGTCTATGTGTTTGAGTAAAGCATATCAAAACAGAAAAAAAAAATTATGGCTACATGTGTGTGTATTGAAAGCAAAAATAATAAAAAAAATCAAACTGTGGCAATTCAAACTAAAAAAAAATAAAGCAAAAATTGACTAAAAATAAAAGTTCAGAGATATGCACCCCCACACCTATTTCATGCATTGTCCTCAATGTATTATAAATATTAAAGTTCAAAGGAAACTGAGTACTCCCCTAATGTGGTTTGTGTGGTGCGAAACACTAAGCAAACTAAGGAGGATGATTTAGCGGAATTAAATTCACTTTTTGCACTGTGAACCCTTCATAGTATGGTTTTAGGTATGGATCATCCCAAACATCATGTCTTGCACTCTTCTTTATTTTGTCTACGTGCCATGGTTCATCAGTTTGGGTATGGAAGATTTGTTCATAGAAGCCATTCTCTTCAGATTCTGGAAGTTGCTGCATGGGGAGCTTCTGATTGGGCAGATAAGGGTCTGTCTGCGTTGGGTTTCTAACTGAACTGGATTTCGCATGCTTCATTGGTGTGGGCGATTTGACTTCATATTTCAGAAGGGGGACGGGCGGTCCACTGCTCAACTGTGTTTGGTCGCAGTCCATCTGCTGAAGGTAGCAGACTTTTGCTTTTAGTTTTGGCTCCCTTTGTCTTCCTTCATCTTTTTGGCTAGTCTCCTTTAGGCTTTGTTTCACAGCATCTAGCAAGGGTATATTGATCTCTACTTTTCTGAAGGTCTCAAGGATCTCTCTTTCTTCTTTTTCTTTTTGTGATTTTTCAAATCTTTTTGGAAAGGGAGGTGGAATCTTGAAACTTACTTGCTGATTTGTATTCTGCCGGTGTACTGGTGCTGTTTTCCCAGTCTATTTGGACAAACAGTTTTCCGGCTGTTTTTCTTCAGCAACTTGTCTTTGCACTTGTGTACTTCCATCATCAGTCTTGACATCTTGAAGCTCTTTCTCACTTCTTAACATGATTGCACTTACATTTTGCCTAGGATTAGTTTTAGTTTGGGAAGGTAACTTACCTTGGGATTCAAGCTTGCTCACTGAGGTGGCTATTTGACCCATCTGCTGTTGGAGGCTTTGCACAGAATTTGCCAATGTCTTCATCATCTCCTCAAGGTGCATATTGGAACTTGGAGGTATTGGACTTCTTTGATAGTTCTGGTGGTTGTTAGCCCTAGCATAGCTAAAGTTTAGATGGTCCCTCCAACCTGGATCTACTTATTGGTCATCCTCATGAAGTGTAGGACATTGATCAGTTGGGTGTCCTACATGTGCACATATCCCACATGGTCTTACTTGCTGAAGTTGTTGAGCTTGTTGAGCTTGACCTATAGCAAGACTTTTCACAACAGAGGTTAGTTCAAAAATTTGAGAAGTGAGAACAGATGTACTTATCTTATTGACTCCTCTTTGCAGTTGCTTTTCATCTCCATATTGTCTAGATGCTACTACAAGTCTTGAAATCAACTCTCTAATTGCTTGAGGTGTGCTATCTTCAATTGAACGTCCACATGCTACATCAATGAATTTCCTTTTGGATGGTAGCAAACTTCCATAGAAGAATTCTATGAGTGATTTTTCTGAAATGTCATGTTGAGGACAGCTTATGCACAATCTATTAACAATCTTCAGTTTCTTTTTGCTCAATGCCACTAATCTCTCTTCTTATGCTTATGGTGTAATATCCGGCTAGACTCCGGTATCGGAATTCCTATCGTCCGGTCTCGGATGTCGGAAACCTCTAGTAGGGTAGACACATATTTTCATAAAATGTTTTAATGTGTTTTATGGTTTTAAGCAAGATGGAAATGAGTTTTGCATGAAAACAACCTTCGAGGAAAACTCAGGTTCGGCCGCCGAAACTCAAGTTCGGCCGCCGAACATGCATGCATTTCGGGTGTGCCTTAGGCCCCCGAAGGCATAAGTGAGGGAAGTCCAGGTTCGGCCGCCGAACATGGCATGCATGCGGAGGCACGTTCGGCCCCCGAACGTGGCCTGGCCAGCCACTATAAAAGGGTCCCTTAGCCGAAAACGGGCGAACTTTTCTCCCCATTGTTGGCCAAGGTGAGCTCTCCGCCATCCCTCGCCATTTTGAGTTCCTTCTTTCAAATCTTTCACAATTTTCACTAGTTTTCACCTTATTTTGAAGATTTTCAAGTTTTGAGCAAGTTTTGAGCTTGGAGACCCAAGGAAGTTGAAAATCTCCCATCTCCAAGTTTTGGTCGTCCCTCTCTCGATCTTCAAGAGGTAAGGGCCGATCTTAAGCTCATTCCATGTTTTAAGTAAGTTTTATGAAGATCTATGGGGTAGAATGCATGTTTAGCTTATAGTTAGGTTTTTGAGTTTATGTTGTGTTTTTGAACAATGTGGCTTGCCAATGCATGTTTGATGTGTTGTAGATGGGGCTTAGGATGGTTTGGAGCCCTAGGAGCTTGTATGCTTGAGTATGTGTGTTGTAGAATAGGTTTATGCATGATTGGAAGTTTTGGAGACAAATGTGCATAGAGGAGCCAAGTTTCTGCCCTTTGGCAGAAATCAGGTTCGGCAGCCGAAGGACTTTCGGCCGCCGAACATGGCTGGGGAGGCAAGCCTTTCGGCTGCCGAAGCCTGCCCCCGAAAAGAGACTTTCGTCTCTGTCTGGGACTTTCGGCCGCCGAAGGTGCCGCCGAACCTGCCTGGGTTTCGGCTCTGGAGGGACTTTCGGCCGCCGAACCTGCCGCCGAAAGTGCCCTGTCCAGCCCTCCTTTGCATGTTTTTGCATGATTGTTTTGAGGTGTTCTAGGGGGTTTTTGGGGGATGTTCTTAGAGTTATGTTCTAGTTGTTTGGTCCCTCATTTGAGTCCACCTGTGTAGGTTCGGACTCGAGGAACCGAGGACCCCAGCAGTGAGTTCAGCTGCTTCTGAGTCAGTAGAGCTTCAGCCAGAGGTGAGTAGAATAAACCTTTATGATTTAAAGCAAATAAATTATAAAGTTTTTAGCATGTTCATGTATCATGAATGCCATGTGATGAATTAGGTTTTTTGCATTAGAATTCACGAATATGGTGCATTGCATTTATGATGTTGATGTGGATTGGTTATTGGATGATCTTTTAGTCCTCATATGGTATGATGATGATTACGGCATGATATGGTATGGAAGTCCAGGTTCTACCCATTCTACGTCCCTGGCACTATGTAAGAGAAAGTTCAGGTTGTACCCATTCTATGTCCCTGGCACATCGGAATGTTATGATATGTTATATTAAGAGAAAGATCGGTTGTACCCATTCTACGTCCCGGCACTTTGGAATGTAGAGGACTATTGGTGACAATACCATCCGAGATGTGATTTGTTGTGATGTGTTGCATTACATGATGGCATGAGAACTTAAATGTTGTTTTTTCATTATTCTGCTCACTGGGCTCTAGTAGCTCACCCCTTTTCCCTAATCCCCCAGGATTGCAGGTACGGGCTAGACAGAGAAGTCAAGAAGAGTAAAATCATGTGTTTGTAATAGATAGAAAGTGGACATGATAAATTTGTAAGATGATGTAAAGTTTGAATAGTCATGTTATGTATAATGATATTGAGGATTAGAAGTTGTGCTTGACCCTATGGATGTTGTTATCCCTTTTAATACATGATCTTAGATGTTTTATGATGTTTATATAAACCAACTCAACACATGTTATGTCACCCTTTGGGGACATTGATGAGATCCCATAGAGGGGTCAATGTTTATGATTATGACTATGTATAGTGCATGCACAGGTTGAGTTTGGTGTATGAGAGAATGTATGAAAGAAAAGTTTTAATTTTTATGTATGTTGTTGGTCATGTATGGGATTAAACAGGTTATCAGGATGTATGTTAGGCTTGCTACGGGTTCCGGCGGCCTTAAGCCGATCTGGATCCTAGCGTCGGTAGCGGTCCGATTTTCGGGTCGTTACAGAATGGTATCAGAGCCCTAGGTTTATATGGTCGGACCTAAAGTGTCGGGCTCATAGATGTTATAGAAGGTCAAGCACAATAGGAAGATCATGTCCACTAGGATAGGATGTGGAGTCCTGTCTTGCATGATGATGTGAAATGCCATGATTATATGCATGTGCATTAATGATATATGATGTATGTGATGAGGGTTCATGTGTGCCCACATGAACCATATGATGCTAATGTTTGCTTGTTATGTGCTGCCTTTCAGAAAACAGGATGAAGGGAACTCGTCGATCTGCACGATTGACTGGAGTACCACCTGAGGATGAGGGCACGAGCGCCCGTCCTCCTGCATTGCCTAGGGCAATGTCATGTAGATCAAGCAGAGAAAGAGTGTCAAGGGACCCTAGAAGGTCTTTTGATGCTAGCAGAAGGGGGACAGATAGAGGAGGAAGTTCTTCAGATGTGAGGGATGTTATGGAAGAGGACCAGAGGAGGGATGGGAATCTGGATGTCAGCATGTCGGAAGAAGGGACAGGGGAGTCTCAGGGAGGCGCTCAGGCCTCGGGGTATGGTTTTCCACCCCATTATCCACCCTTCCCACAGGGTTCAGGATATCCGATGGGAGGCACATCGGATTACTCCAGCTTTAGCCCCTACCCTACCTACATGCCCTATCCACCTTTCTATCCACCTCACCCCCAGTACCCAGCTTATCCACCCCCACCCTTTTATCCTCACCCGGCAAACCCCACCTCGGGGAATGCTGCACCCCCACCTCCACCACCTATAGAACCAGCAGCCCCAGTTACTCAACCTTCTAGACCTAGCTCAGCCAGTGGGAGCAAGGTCAAGATGACCGACTACATGAAACTGGGTGCTCCTCAGTATGAAAAAGGGGATGACCCATTTGTGTATCTCGAAAGGGTTAGGGTGATCACAGATGAGATTGGGGCTGATGACAGTAGAGCCATTCAGATGGCTGGGTTCACGCTTAAGTGCAAGAAGGCACGAGAGTGGTTCAAGAATTATGTGAACCCGAGAGTAGACAGCATGTCTTGGGAGGAGTTTGCAAACGAGTTTGCAGGATGGGCTTTCCCAGATAGTTCAAGGGAGCTGAAGATGATAGAGTTTGAGCAGTTGAGGTAGACTGATGAGATGGGTGTAGAGGAGTTCACAGACAGATTCTTGGAGCTGTTGCCATTTGCAGGGCAAAATCTCGACTCGGACCAGAAAAGGTCAAGGAGGTATATCATGAAACTCCACTCTAGATATTCCTCCTTGATCCAGTCAGCAGATAGGGAGAGCTTCCATGCCATAGTGGATATGGCCCGAAAAATGGAGGCCAGTGCCATCGTTCAGGGAACAGTCAGACAGTCAGTGGCACAGTCTTCTGGTTCCAAGACCCCAGGCTCTTCTTCTCTGAGTGCAGCAGCTTCAGGTAGCAAAAAGTGGAGTAACACCACTAGGAAGCCGAAGAAGAACAAGTTCTGGAACAAAGTCAAGTCCAGTCTGGGACTAGGGAGTGGCTCAAGCTCTGGTGCGGATAATGCAGTTTGTGCAAAGTGTAATAGGCCACACAGGGGAGTTTGCCGGGCTGGGATAGCAGCCTGCTTCAGATGCGGGCAAGAGGGACACATGGCTCGGGAGTGTCCTAGGGCAGCTTTTGGAGCACAGTCTCAGCAGACAGCTTCTGGTAGTGTGGCTCAACCAGCAGCTCCAGCCATGATTCAGGCCAGTGGCAGAGGCAGAGGGAGAGGGGCAGCCTCTTCTTCAGTGGGTTTCAGAGGTGAAGGTCCATCAGCTCCAGCACGGATCTTCACCATGACTCAACAGGAGGCAGATGCATCTAACACCATAGTGGCAGGTAACTTAGTCATTGGTTGTTCAGATGTGTGTGCCTTGATGGACCCTGGTGCATCTCATTCTTTTATTGCTCCGAGTGCCGTCTAGAGGTTGGGGTTGATGATCTCTGAGTTAGAGTGTCCTCTCTGGGTCAGTGGACCCAAGTGTGATCCATCAGTGGCAGAGTCAGTCTGCCAGTGCAGTCCAGTCTTTGTTGAGGGAAGATGCCTTTCCGCCGACCTTGTGGTTCTAGACTTGACAGATTTTGACGTCATTCTAGGGATGGACTGGTTATCTACCCATGGTGCTACCTTGGACTGCAGGAACAAGGTAGTCAGGTTCAGAGGTCAGGATGGGTCAGAGGTTGTCTTCAGGGGAGACAGGAGGGGTACACCTAGAGGTCTGATATCAGCTCTTCAGGCTCGTAGGTTGCTTAGGAAGGGATGTCAGGGGTATTTGGCTCATGTGAGAGAGCTTAGCAGTCAGGTTAGAGAGCCCGCCTCGGTGCCACTCGTTAGAGAGTTTCTAGACGTCTTCCCAGACGAGCTGCCAAGTTTACCACCTGTTAGGGAGATAAAGTTCGAGATAGAACTGATGCCTAGAACCCGACCGATCTCTATCCCTCCCTACAGGATGGCTCCAGCCAAGTTGAAAGAATTGAAAGAACAGTTGCAAGAACTGGTAGAAAAGGGTTTCATCTGACAGAGTACCTCACCTTGGGGTGCTCCAGTGCTGTTTGTGAAAAAGAAAGATGGATCCCTTAGACTTTGTATCGACTACAGGCAGTTGAACAAGGTCACTACCAAGAATAAGTACCCGTTGCCGAGGATCGACGATCTATTCGACCAGCTAGCAGGAGCAGGTTGTTTCTCCAAGATAGATCTGAGATCCAGGTACCATCACCTGAGGATAAGAGAAGAAGATGTGCCAAAGACAGCTTTCAGGACCAGATATG
Source organism: Manihot esculenta (assembly GCF_001659605.2). Classification (NCBI taxonomy): domain Eukaryota; kingdom Viridiplantae; phylum Streptophyta; class Magnoliopsida; order Malpighiales; family Euphorbiaceae; genus Manihot; species Manihot esculenta. The sequence goes on from NC_035172.2 coordinate 22,180,717, forward strand.
GGCATTTTGAGTTCCTTGTGATGCCGTTCGGGTTAACCAACGCCCCTGCAGCATTCATGGATCTCATGAACAGAGTGTTTAGCCAATACCTGGATCACTTTGTTATTGTCTTCATAGATGATATCTTAGTGTATTCTAGGAATGCAGAGGAGCATGCCCATCATCTGAGGTTGGTTCTGCAGACCTTAAGGGAACATGGCTTGTATGCCAAGTTCTCTAAGTGTGAGTTCTGGCTGAGGAGCATCTCATTCTTGGGGCATGTAGTGTCAGAGAATGGAATAGAGGTGGACCCCAAGAAGGTAGAAGCTGTGGCTAACTGGCCTAGACCCACATCAGTGACGGAGATCAGGAGTTTCTTGGGTTTGGCAGGTTACTACAGGAGGTTCGTCCAGGACTTCTCAAAAGTTGCAACTCCTCTGACCAGACTAACCAGGAAGAATCAAAAGTTTGTGTGGACCGACCAGTGCGAAGAGAGTTTTGAAGAGCTTAAGAAGAGGTTGACTTCAGCACCAGTGTTAGCTCTGCCATCTAGTGATGAGGACTTTACAGTCTTCTGTGATGCGTCCCATGTGGGACTGGGTTGTGTACTAATGCAGAATGAGAGGGTGATTGCTTATGCTTCTAGGCAGCTGAAGAAGCATGAGTTGAATTACACCACACATGAGCTAGAGATGGCAGCAGTAATCTTTGCACTCAAGATGTGGAGGCACTACCTTTATGGGGTTAAATGTGAGATCTTCACAGATCATAAGAGCCTGCAATACATCCTGAGTCAAAGAGATTTGAATTTGAAACAGAGGAGATGGGTAGAGCTGTTGAGTGACTATGATTGCAAGATTCAGTATCATCCGGGTAAGGCGAATGTCGTGGCAGACGCCCTAAGCCGGAAGTCACTAGGCAGTCTATCCCACATCACGGCAGAGAGGAGACTAGTGGTGAAGGAGTTTTACAAGCTTATTGATGAAGGTCTACAGTTGGTGTTGTCTGGTACAGGTGCTTTAGTGGCCCAGATGAGAGTGACACCTGTGTTTCTGGAGCAAGTGGCTCAAAAACAGTATGAGGACCCAGAGTTAGTGAAGATTGCCAGGACTGTTCAGTCGGGCAAGGACAGTGAATTCAGATTTGACAGTAAGGGGATCCTCCGCTATGGGAGTCGATTGTGTGTACCAGATGACATAGGGCTAAAAGGAGACATTATGAGGGAGGCTCATAATGCAAGATACAGCGTTCACCCCGGAGCTACCAAGATGTATCAAGATCTGAAGAAAGTTTATTGGTGGCCAGCGATGAAGAAAGAAGTGGCACAGTTTGTGTCAGCCTGCGAAGTGTGTCAGAGGGTGAAGTTGGAACATCAGAAGCCGGCTGGAATGCTTAACCCGCTACCTATTCTAGAGTGGAAATGGGAGAATATAGCTATGGACTTCGTAGTGGAGTTACCGGCGATGTCCAACAGATTGGACTCCATATGGGTGATTGTGGACAGACTCACCAAATCTGCTCACTTCATCCCTGTCAGGAGTGGTTATTCTGTGGACAAGTTGGCGCATGTATATGTTGATGAGATCGTCAGGCTGCATGGGGTCCCTGTTTCTATAGTGTCGGATAGAGGGCCCCAGTTCACCTCCAGGTTTTCGCGGAGTCTGCAGAATGCCATGGGTACCAGGTTGGATTTTAGCACTGCTTTCCATCCACAGACGGACGGACAATCAGAGAGGACCATCCAGACAATAGAGGATATGCTTAGAATGTGTGTGCTGGACTTTGGCGATTCTTGGAGGCAGCATCTACCTTTGGTAGAGTTTTCCTACAATAACAGCCATCATGCTAGCATCGGGATGTCTCCATATGAAGCTTTATATGGAAGGAAGTGCAGGTCACCTGTTTGCTGGGAGGAGGTTGGAGAAAAGGCCTTGGCAGGGCCTGAGCTAGTAGAGATTACCAGCAGGGTAGTACCCATAATCAGAGAAAGGATCAAGACTGTTGCAAGCAGACAGAAGAGTTATACAGACATCCGCAGACGGCAAGTAGAGTTTCAGGAGGGGGATCTGGTATTGCTCAAGGTGTCCCCAATGAAAGGAGTGGTTCGTTTTGGGAAGAAAGGTAAACTAGCCCCACGATACATCGGACCCTTTGAAATCTTGCAAAAGATGGGGAATGTGTCGTACAAGCTAGATTTACCTGCTTCAATGGAAAGAATCCATCCGGTTTTCCATGTTTCTATATTGAGGAAGTTCGTGTCGGATCCGGGCAAGGTTCTCAGTGAGCCTGATGTGGAGATCCAAGAAGATCTCACCTATGTTGAGCAGCCAGTACGGATCCTAGACACCCAGATCAGGAAGCTGAGAAACAAGGAAATCATGATGGTGAAAGTCCTGTGGAACCACCACAATATGGAAGAATGCACTTGGGAGACACGGGAGTCCATGCTCCAGCAATACCCTTATCTTTTATGAGGTTAGTTCCTTGTGAGTTTTATGTGCTTCGTATGTATGATATGTGTATACCATACTATGTGCTAGTTGAGGAACATTCAGGGACAAATGTTCTTAAGGGGGGGAGAATGTAATACCCGGCTAGACTCCGGTATCGGAATTCCTATCGTCCGGTGGAATCTCGGATGTCGGAAACCTCTAGTAGGGTAGACACATGTTTTCATAAAATGTTTTGATGTGTTTTATGGTTTTAAGCAAGATGGAAATGAGTTTTGCATGAAAACAACCTTCGAGGAAAACTCAGGTTCGGCCGCCGAACATGCATGCATTTTGGGTGTGCCTTAGGCCCCCGAAGGCATAAGTGAGGGAAGTCCAGGTCCGGCCGCCGAACCTCAAGTTCTGCCGCCGAACATGGCATGCATGCGGAGGCACGTTCGGCCCCCGAACGTGGCCTGGCCAGCCACTATAAAAGGGTCCCTTAGCCGAAAACAGGCGAACTTTTCTCCCCATTGTCGGCCAAGGTGAGCTCTCCGCCATCCCTCGCCATTTTGAGTTCCTTCTTTCAAATCTTTCACAATTTTCACTAGTTTTCACCTTATTTTGAAAATTTTCAAGTTTTGAGCAAGTTTTGAGCTTGGAGACCCAAGGAAGTTGAAAATCTCCCATCTCCAAGTTTTGGTCGTCCCTCTCTCGATCTTCAAGAAGTAAGGGCCGATCTTAAGCTCATTCCATGTTTTAAGTAAGTTTTATGAAGATCTATGGGGTAGAATGCATGTTTAGCTTATAGTTAGGTTTTTGAGTTTATGTTGTGTTTTTGAACAATGTGGCTTGCCAATGCATGTTTGATGTGTTGTAGATGGGGCTTAGGATGGTTTGGAGCCCCTAGGAGCTTGTATGCTTGAGTATGTGTGTTGTAGAATAGGTTTATGCATGATTGGAAGTTTTGGAGACAAATGTGCATAGAGGAGCCAAGTTTCTGCCCTTTGGCAGAAACCAGGTTCGGCAGCCGAAGGACTTTCGGCCGCCGAACATGGCTGGGGAGGCAAGCCTTTCGGCTGCCGAAGCCTGCCCCCGAAAAGAGACTTTCGTCTCTGTCTGGGACTTTCGGCCGCCGAAGGTGCCTCCGAACCTGCCTGGGTTTCGGCTCTGGAGGGACTTTCGGCCGCCGAACCTACCGCCGAAAGTGCCCTGTCCAGCCCTCCTTTGCATGTTTTTGCATGATTGTTTTGAGGTGTTCTAGGGGGTTTTTGGGGGATGTTCTTAGAGTTATGTTCTAGTTGTTTGGTCCCTCACTTGAGTCCACCTGTGTAGGTTCGGACCCGAGGAACCGAGGACCCCAGCAGTAAGTTCAGCTGCTTCTGAGTCAGTAGAGCTTCAGCTAGAGGTGAGTAGAATAAACCTTTACGATTTAAAGCAAATAAATTATAAAGTTTTTAGCATGTTCATGTATCATGAATGCCATGTGATGAATTAGGTTGTTTGCATTAGAATTCACGAATATGTTGCATTGCATTTATGATGTTATATGGATTGGTTATTGGATGATCCTTTAGTCCTCATATGGTATGATGATGATTACGGCATGATATGGTATGGAAGTCCAGGTTGTACCCATTCTACGTCCCTGGCACATCGGAATGTTATGATATGTTATGTTAAGAGAAAGACCGGTTGTACCCATTCTATATCCCGACACTTTGGAATGTAGAGGACTATTGATGACAATACCATCCGAGATGTGATTTGTTGTGATGTGTTGCATTACATGATGGCATGAGAACTTAAATGTTGTTTTTTCATTATTCTGCTCACTGGGCTCTAGTAGCTCACCCCTTTTCCCTAATCCCCCAGGATTGCAGGTACGGGCTAGACAGAGAAGTCAAGAAGAGTAAAATCATGTGTTTGTAATAGATAGAAAGTGGACATGATAAATTTGTAAGATGATGTAAAGTTTGAATAGTCATGTTATGTATAATGATATTGAGGATTAGAAGTTGTGCTTGACCCTATGGATGTTGTTATTCCTTTTAATACATGATCTTAGATGTTTTATGATGTTTATGTAAACCAACTCAACACATGTTATGTCACCCTTTGGGGACATTGATGAGATCCCATAGAGGGGTCAATGTTTATGATTATGACTATGTATAGTGCATGCACAGGTTGAGTTTGGTGTATGAGAGAATGTATGAAAGAAAAGTTTTAATTTTTATGTATGTTGTTGGTCATGTATGGGATTAAACAGGTTATCAGGATGTATGTTAGGCTTGCTACGGGTCCCGGCGGCCTTAAGCTGATCTGGATCCTAGCGCCGGTAACGGTCCGATTTTCGGGTCGTTACATATGGCTTTAGAAGTTGGGAAGTATTTGTTCAGAAAAGCTCTAACCATACCATCCCAAGAAGTGATTGATCCAGGTGGTAAGTAAAATAACCAATCTTTGGCATAATCATCAAGTGAGAATGGGAATGCTCTCAGTTTTACATGCTCTTCAGATATGCCTTACGGCCTCATGGATGAACATACAATGTGAAATTCTTTCAAGTGCTTATGTGAATTTTCATTTTTCAAACCTCTAAATTTAGGTAGTAGATGTATCAAACTTGTTTTGAGCTCAAAAGGGACTGTCAAAGGTGGGTAAGTGATGCACCATAGTGCTTGATCATCCACAGGGGCTGCCAACTCTCTCAGTGTTCTTTCTCTTGGTATTGGTGCCCTCATGGCTGGATTTTCTGGTTCAATATCAGCATATACAGCAGGTCCAGCTGGTCTTTGAATAGGGGTAGCAGGTTGCACATGAAATTCAGCCATCTCAGCGGCTGTTTGGGCAATTTCTGCAGCTGTGTTTGCAAGGGCTGATTCTGCAAATTCTTATGTGGCAGATTTTGGTACAGAAAATTCTAGTTCAGCAGTGTGTGTTTCAGCAGGCTCTGATTTTTGGACAGTAGCAGGGAATGTAGGCTGTGCTGTTTTTGCAGCTAGCATTGCTGGTTCTATTTGGACAGCAACTTCTGATTCTGTTGAAGTAATTTCAGTGTGTGCTGTCTCCTAGATAGCAGCCAATGCTTGTTCTATAATTTCTGCAGATGCTATTTTTTGGATAGCAACAAATTCAGCAGGTGATGTTTGAGCAGCAGCAGCTTCGGCAGTGACTTGCTGGTCAGCAAGTGCTGTTTGGACAGCAGCAGGGGATGCAGAAGGTGGACGGCAATTGCTGTCTCTGTTTTCAGTAGCTTGGACAACAACAAATTCTGGACGTTTGACAGGAGGTGCTGCATAATTTTCTTCAACAAAAGTGTGTTGTGCAGCATTGTTTATGGCTGCCTTTCGGACAACAGCTGGTTTTGTTTCTTGGAACAGCAAGTTTGACAGCGGATTCAGCTTTGATTTCAGTAGTAGGTCGACAAAATTGTTTTGTTTCTTAGACAGCAGTCTTGACAGTAGGTGCAGAAGGTGATTGTTCAGCAGCATTGTTGAGGGTGGCTTTGAGGCCTGGTTCCTCAGATTGACTTGCTTTCCAAGTCGCTTGATTGTTCTCTCAATTTTTGGATCGTAAGGTAGAGTTTCCTTGCGTTCAGATCTGGTCATGAAAGAAAAACAAATTAGTTAAATCAACTCCCCGACAACGGCGCCAATTTTTTACTATGCGGTTGTCAAAGCCGGTCAAAAATAACCTTTTCAGTTATCAATAATCTTACAATTAGAGATAGTGGTGAAAGGATCGAATACACAGGAAATTGATACTTACCTATCTTTCTTATCAAGACCAAGAAAACAAACTGAAAGCAAAATAAAAGTAAACTGCAAGTAAATTAAAAAAAAGGGGGGGTTTGAGATTGATTCAATTAAACTAATGATGAAAGCAATAAAGTAAGCGAATAATAAAAATAAAGAGATTCAAATATGAGAAAAGCTCTAGTTGAAGAATTGGATCCACTTCAGTTGTTGGGATTGATCATTGATATTTAGGTTCCTTTGTTTGATTTAACAAATTAGTTATAGAGATGGAAGACACTTCTCACCACCATATCTCTCCTTAAGCATAAATTAATTAGGAAACGTTCTCTAACCAATCACTAATCAACAAGTTGTCAAGGAACGTCCTTGGACCTTAGGCATCTAATAACTGTCAATTGCATTAAGAAATAGAGAGACCTAATTCTAGCTACCCAAATATATAGTGATATCGCTAGATCATGCAATTTCCTTAGTTTTTACACCAAGAGTTACTTATGTTTGAACAATCCAAGTAATTACGGACTTAAAATTATCCAAACTAACAATTTATTACTTTGCAATCAAGAATGAATTGGCCATATTGATCAAAATAACAAAGCAGTAATGGAATTAAGCATGAAATTGCATGAATATTGAAAAACAAAAGTTAAACAATGTGTGTTCAGATCTCCCAATCCATAAAACAACTAAAGTATCAACCAATCTTCAACTAGAATTAAAGGTTTCAGCCACTCATGGCTGAAACAAAACCAAAAATAAAGAGATGAAGAAAAGATGTGGTCACTTGCAATCCCGTATGTGTGTCCAAGGGAGAGTAGAAAAAGCATGGAGAGACTCCTTATGTGTCTTTTTGTACTTGAAAGTGTTGCCCTAGGTCTCCTCGCTGCCCAAATTGGTCTTCTTTGCTGTCCAAGTTGCTGCCCTTACCGCCCAAGTGTACATTAGTAAGGTGGAGCCTCTTTTTGAATTTTGAATTTTGAATGTGCAAGACTTGGGGAGCAAGTATGGTCTTGTTTGGCTTCCTTAATAAGCTAAATTTTGAATTTCAAATTTTGAATGTGCATTTTCTAGAGATTTGGCTTCCTCAATAAGGAAAGGGATTCTTGAAGATTTGAAATTTAAATTTCAGATTGCTCTGCTGACTGCACTTTCCTTATTTGCCACTTTTCTTATTTAGCACTTTCCTTAATAAGCTGAATCTTAAATTTTGAATTTTGAATGCTCTTGGAGATTTGAAATTTGAATTTCAAATTACTTTCCTTGTTTATCTCCTCTTCAGTTGTAACTTGGCATGCTTGCTCTCCTTTGTTCTATTTTAGGCAGTTTTAAGGACATTTTCTCCAAATTACCTCTTTACACCATTTTCTGCAAAATAAGATCAAAATCACAAAATTAGGCAGAAAAGTGTAAATTAACATCAATAACATCATGATAAAGGGGTCTAAATTTGGACTGATCTCATAAGTCAAATCAGGTTCAATATCAATTGTCTTAGAAGAAATGATATGAGAAGGATTAGATATGTATCTTCTCAGCATGGATACATGGAAGACATTATGTATCTTATCTAATTCTGGGGGTAGTGCTAATCTGTAGGCTATCGAACCCACACGTTCAATTATCTCATATGGACCGATAAACCTAGGACTTAACTTTCCCTTTTTGCTAAATCTAAGCACCCTTTTCCATGGAGAGACTTTAAGAAACACTTTATCTCCAACTTCATATGCTATATCTTTTCTCTTCAAATTTGCATAAGACTTCTGTCTATCTGAAGCTGCTTTCAACCTTTCCTTGATAGTTCTAACTTTCTCTTCCGTTTCCCTCACCAAATCTAGACCTATCAATTTAGCCTCACTGAGTTCTGTCCAGCACAATGGAGTTCCACATTTTCTTCCATACAATGCTTCATAAGGTGCCATTTTAATACTTCCCTGATAACTGTTGTTGTATGCAAATTCAATAAATGGAAGGTATCTCTCCCAGCTCCCTTCGAATTCAATAACACAACTTCTAAGCATATCTTCCAGTGTTTGAATTACCGTTTCAGATTGCCCATCTATTTGAGGATGAAAAGTTGTACTAAAATTTAACTTACTACCCAGTGCTTCATGCAATTTCTCCCAAAATCTGGATGTGAATCTCGGGTCCCTATTTGAAATAATGGAAAAAGGTACTCCATATAATCGAACTATTTCATTGATGTATAGTTCTGCATATTTCTCCAATGGTAAGAAATGCGCTGACTTAGTCAATCTATCTATAATCACCCAGATGACATCTTTTTTTCTTAGTGTCAGTGGCAATCCCATAACAAAATCCATAGTGATCCTATCCCACTTCCATTCTGGTATGGAAATAGGGTGTAAAAGACCAAATGGAACTTGATGCTCAGCCTTCACCTGCTGACAAGTCAGACATTTAGCCATAAATTCAACTATATCTTTCTTCATACCTGGCCACTAATAATGCAATTTCAAATCTTGATACATTTTAGTGCTACCCGGATGCATAGCATATGAACTATTGTGTGCTTCCTCCAGAATGTTCTTCCTCAAGTCATCAACATTAGGTACACATATTCTGCCTTCATAATACAAATAGCCTTCATCCTGAACCATATGTTTCTGCTTTTTCCCCTCTTGGACTTGCCTTATCCACAAAACTATTTCAGTATCCCCTTTTTGTGCTTCTTGGACTTGTTGGAGCAGATTGGGTCTAAGCTTTAGTTCTGCTATGATAGCCCTATCATTAGCTAAAGATAGATGAGCATTCAAAGCTCTTAGAGCAGCTAAGAATTTCCTGCTAAGTGCATCTACTACCAGATTGGCCTTACCTAAATGATAGTCAATAATGCAGTCATAATCCTTAAGCAACTCTAATCATCTTCTCTGTCTCAGGTTAAGCTCCTTTTGTGTGGGCAAATATTTTAAACTTTTATGATTTGTATAGATATAACAGTTTTCTCTATACAAGTAATGCCTTCATATCTTTAATGCAAAGACTATGGCTGCTAACTCTAAATCATGGGTAGGGTAGTTCTTCTCATGCGGCTTTAATTGTCTTGAAGCATAAGCAACTACCTTCCCCTCCTGCATGAGTACACAGCCCAGCCCATTATGTGAGACATCATTGTAGATCACAAAATCTTTACCCGACTCTGGTTGTGTAAGGATAGGTGCCTCTGTAAGTATCTTTTTAAGCTTTTCAAAACTCCTCTGGCATTTGTCATCCCAATCATACTTAACATTCTTGTGCAATAATTTAGTCAATGGGGCAGCAATAATTGAAAATCCCTTTACAAACTGCCTAAAGTATCCAGCCAAACCCAGAAAACTCCTAATCTCTACTACGTTCTTAGGTGGTTTCCATTCAAGGATAGCTTCTATCATTTTAGGGTCTACTCTAATTCCTTTAGCTGAAACAACGTGTCCAAGAAAGGATATATCATTTAGCCAAAACTCACATTTACTAAGCTTGGCATAAAGTAGTTTCTCTCTTAGAGTCTTAATACTATCCTCAAATGTTGATCATGATCTTCCTTAGTCTTTGAGTATATTAAGATATCATCTCTGAACACTACTACAAATTGATCCAAGTAGGGATGGAAGATGCGGTTCATCAGATCCATGAAAGCTGCAGGAGCATTAGTCAATCCAAAAGGCATAATAAGAAATTCATAGTGTCTATATCGGGTTCTAAAAGGAGTTTTAGAAACGTCTGTTTCTTTTATCTTCAACTGATGATAACCCGATCTCAAATCAATTTTAGAAAAGACACTTGCTCCTTTTAGTTGATCAAACAAGTCATCTATTTGGGGCAAAGGATATCTATTTTTAATTGTTACCTTATTTAGTTGCCTGTAATCTATACACAACCTTAGTGTCCTATCCTTTTTTAATTTTTTACAAACAATACAGGTGCGCCCCAAGGTGAGATACTAGGTCGTATAAAACTCTTGTCAAGCAACTCTTATAATTGTATTTTTAACTCTTTTAGTTCAGTAGGTGCCATCCTATAAGGAGCAATAGAGATTGGTGAGGTGTCTGGTATAACATCTATGGCAAATTTCACCTCTCTCTCTAGTGGTAACACAGGAAAATTATTAGGAAAAACATCAGAGAAATCACACACTGTGGATATGTCATGCACACCTGGATTCTCCTTTTTGGTTTCAAGTGCACAGACTAGGTAGGCTTCACAACACTTGCTGATTAATCTCCTAGCTGTAGCGGTTGATATAATATTAGACAGGTAATTTAACCTCTCCCCTACAACTACCACATCGTGATCTGCAAGTGTTTTCAATGTAATTCTTTTTGATCTGCAATCCACTATTACCTGATGCCTAGATAACCGATCCATGCCAAGGATTACATCAAATTCTCTAAAGGGTAACTCTATCAAATCACCATGGAAAAGTCTAACCATGGATGGATATAGGACAATCTCTATATACTTTACTCACTATCACACTATGACCAAAGGGGTTGGTTACTATTATATTTTGGTTTAGAGAATCTGCCTGTAATTTCCCCTTATTGATAATGGTTAAACATATGTATGAATGTGTAGATCATGGGTCTATCAATGCATGCACAGGTTTATCAAAGATTAAGAATGTACCAATAATCACATATGGGGAGTCCCTGTCCTCCTTAGCCCTGATGGCATAAGCTCTAGCAGGTGTTCTGAAGTCTGGTCTATCTACTGTTTTAGACACCCTCTGACTGGCTAAAGTTGCCCCTGTTTGATTACCTCTACCTCTTCCTCTTCCTCTAGGTCCAGCAGGAACATGCCTCTCTGCAGGTGGTGCTGATGATACCTGTCCCCTAGGACAATCTCTCATAAGATGCTCAAGGGATCCACACCTGAAGTAAGCCCCTGTTAGTTTTCTGCAGGGTCCCAAATGCCTTCTACCATAGTGTTCACATACTGGGTATTGTCTCCTGCTTGCCCCTCCTGAATTGGCTACAGTAGTACTAGTTTGCTGCCCAAACCTTCCTGCAAAACTCTACGCTGGTGGCTGCCTTTATCTCTGTACTTGACTCTGCCTTGATGGTTGGGCACCCCTTTGTCTCTTGATAGGTGCCTAAGAGGCTGAGGATTGCCCTTGTATCTTGGTTTTCCCTCTCTTCTATTGTTCTTTCTGTCTCCAGCTCTGTTCTTCTTCTTTTAACTTTTTTATATTCAATGCTGCATTTACTGGAGTAGAGAACTCTCTGATGGGATGGGCTGCCAAAAGCACCCTAATGTCATTATGCAAACCTTGCTCAAATTTCTTACATCTAGCTTCCTCTGTAGGCACCATTTCACGGGCATAATTACTCAGTCTGATGAAATATTTTTCATACTCACTAACAGTCATCTTGCCCTGCCTCAAATACATGAACTCTCTTCTCTTTTCATCTAGATATAAATCTCCAATATACTTCTTCTGAAACTCAACTAGAAAGAATTCCCAAGTACGCTGCTCAGGTTGCACTGTTTGTGATGTAGTGTCCCACCACTAATAGGCTTCCTCTTGTAACAAAGCAGCTGCAGAAGCCACACTATCTGGTGGTGTGCATTGGAGCTGCTGCAACACTCTCTCTGTACTTTGCAGCCAGTACTCCGCTGCTAGAGCATCATCTTCTCTTCTACCTTTAAATTCAATAGCTCCATATTTTCTAAGCTTGTCTATTAGTGGTCTAGCAAGAGCCTGCACATGTCCTGCAACTGGTGGTGGCTCATGAGGTGCTGCCCCTGAAACTCGTCTAAGCATATCTGCCAACTGTTATAAGAATGCATCTTGTCCTGGCCTATCTTCACCAGGAGGAACTGGTGCAACTGCTGGCTCAACGGGCTCTAAGGGGGCATGACTTCTCACCTCCTCATCCATAGCACGCTGTGATTCCTCAGACATCCTCTGTAAATAATTAAAGACACAAAATAGGTCTGCATCAATTTTACGGAGATACATCATAACCTTGACACATTTGGCATGTACATTCAATTATGCTATATCCTAGAACCGCCTAAACCTCTGCTCTGATACCAACAAATGTAACACTCCTTACCCGTCTATAAAATAGCTTAGTAAAGGATGCCACGTGGTATACTATATGCAATTATATATGTGGACTTAAGTTAGCTTTTACATTATAAATTGTTCTTTAGTTTGTTTAAATGCATGATGATTCACATAACAATTTTAAATGGAGAAACTACAATAGTCTCCCCTGTTTATTAGTAATTATCCCTTTGAAAAATAGTCATAAAATCTTAGTGTTTGCTCATTTTACATTATTAAATCCATAAATAGAACATAATAACTTAACATAGTAAACACATTTGTTTATATTCGTACTATTTTCAACACTCATTTACAGACTCTTGGTAGACTATCAATGTACATGCCAAACATAAACAACCTCTAGTACAAAAGTTGTGAATAACTGGTTATGATGATGTCTCTGTGCTGATGCAGAACCAGACCTCTTGACTATTGCTTCTTTTATCTATTATCTGCGCATGAAAAAGTCCAATACGCTGAGCTTATACTCAGTGAGTGAGTAACAATATATATATCATTCAAGTATAAATACGAATACTCATGACAAATACTCATGACAAATACAATGAAATCATTTTATAAAGGCAAGTGAAAATTTTATGTGTCAGTGGGTGAAAAGTGGACAAATTAAGTCATGCAATTTTATAACTGTAAGATCATTCATATTTTGGTAACCATCTTGTGTGCATGCTTATAAGGTATTAACAAGTCATATAATTAAATCTTAGCCCCTATAAACTCTTCATAGGATCAACTAGCTAGATAAGGGAAAACTGTATCTGTATAGCACAAAGTGCCAAACTGTATGGCTTGGGGGCTGAATGTTGTGCCTGTATGGCTCAAAAGCTGAGAAAGTATATGACACATAGTGTGTTGAAAATATCATATCATGTAGCCCATTAGAGCGCAATATTGCTAAACTGTATATGGCATGCCATACCCTTATTCTATCTATGACTCTCACTGAGGTTTACTGGGGCCAAGAATGCATATTTACATGTTAAATATTTTATTAGTATTAAAATTATTCATTTTCATGCTTAACATGTTGAAACAAGAAAGTATGTCGAACTATTTATTCATAAACAAGCACGTCGATAAAAAGAGTCCATAAAAGAATACAAATGTGTGTAATAGACCATATTCACTCATGAACATAATATTCAGTCATGAGCATATTACTATTTCATCAGAATATGTGTGTAAAGTTTTAGTCTGTTAAGCTAGCATGTACATAAAGCAAGCATGTCAAACTAGCATGTGTATAATTTGGCCACAAAGTTAGCATGTCAATCCCTTTTAGGTCAACATTTAGATTTAGGTTGGTTTTTGCCTGAGATTGTGTCATATTTTTAAGTGTCTTATGGACAAAATTAGACTCACCTGTCTTTATGAACTTTGTGTATTTATGTCTTAGATTTCTAACAAGATATATTACATCTAATTCTGACCTTCCTAACTTAAGTTATGAATTTTTATTTGCAAGCTGCTCAATCAGGTTCTAACTAGTACAGTTTTAGTATCTGTTTTTAATCTAACAAAACATATCATATGCATACATTTTCATATAGATTCAAGCTTAACTTTCTTGTACAAAGTTTTAGGTATACTTCTCAAGGTTCATTTGGCACTGGTATTAATTCTTTTCATTGAATAAATCATTGGTTATGGTCTAAGAAATACATACTGTTCCGGATGCACAATTCCCTATGACTAGCTTAGGTTCACTAGCAATTTGCATATAATTAGCTACAGATTCAGAATTTGGTCACTTCATGAAAATTTTAGCTTTTTGTCTTACCTTTCATTTGGTATATATTAAGATTAATTTCAATGATCATACAATATGTTATGAGATTTTCAACATAGGTTGTCCTGTTGGAACCTATTCTGCCAGTTTTGTATTTTTGGCTCCCATATTGTATCTATGTGTCTTAAACCTTCCAATCATCATTTCAACATTCATATTACAAATCTACACAATCAAAAGAGTATTTCCAGCAAGCAAAACCAATCCCTAATTTTACATATTCATGAGAAAATCAAAGGAAAAATATAACTTCATATAATAACCAAACTTTTTGCAAGTTCTTTTCAAAATCTTTAGGTACACCTTAGTTACTCTTTTTCCTTGCCTTTCCCCTTTGATGCACCTTCCTCCTTTTGAGTTTGTTATTTACGAAGAATAAGAAAAACATGAGTTTTAATTTATTTAACAACATATAATTGATTGAAAATATGGAAGAATATGGTTACCTAATCTAGTTTTCAATTTCTATCATTTACCACTTAAGCACCTTAACTTCTCCTTCTTCCCTCCTTCTCTATGGTTGCTTTGCTGGTTATTACACTTAGGAAAAGATTTTGCATGGATGAAGTTTTTTGTCTTTATAGTGAAATATGGTGGAAATGGAAGATAAGAAGGCAAACTAATTTTCTCTTTCTTTTGGTGTAAGTACGGCAAGCATGGAACAAATGGAAGACAACTTTTCATTTCATGCTTAGTCATGTCTTCATGTATGGCTAGGTGACACATGGTAGGTTTAGGTGAAAAATTAGAAAAAGATGGAGGCCAAACTTAGAATTTACTTTTAAACTTTTCATATTCACACATTAACCTACTAAACTTTTCCACATGTTTCAATTTAGTTTTTAAACTTTCAATATTCATAGATTGACCTACTACACTTACATTTTTAACCTTTAGAAGTTTATTTCATTTAAGCAAGCACGTCGGTTTTAATAAGCACCTCAAGCTAGTATATCGGGAAATCCATAAGCACCTCTCGATAGCAACTTGATTTCGACCTGCTTTTCACATTAGATGCATTATTTTAAGATATGTTTGTTTTCTTATTTGAGCTTTCTATGATTCAGTATTACAGCTTAAAGATATGAAAATACTATTACTTGTCATTCTTATTTTAACTCTGTAATACCCGGCTAGAGTTCGGCACCGGAATTCCTGTTGTCTGGTGGAATCCGGGGTGTCGGAATTCTATATTTATGTTTTACTCCGTAGTGTGATTTGTGTTGATGTGTTAAGGTTAATGAAAGTGAGTTTTGAGTTGAAATGAACCAAGGCAGAGGAGCCAAGTTCGGCCGCCGAAGGTAAGTTCGGCCGCCGAAAGTGCCCAAGGTTCGGCTTCCGAATTTAGGTTCGGCCCCCGAATGTTGCATGGTTTTGCATGCGATTCGGCAGCCGAAGCTGAGTTGCTTAGCCAGCAGTTTTGTATCCCTTAGTCAGCATTTTGGACAGGTGTTATGTCCACCTTGTTGCCAGAAGCTTGGCCACGTCTCCCCTGGTTTATTTGCTGAGTTTGAGCAGCTCATGCAGAGTGTTTTGATAGTTCACAAGGTTTTGAATGTGTTGAAGCAAAAAGCTCCGTTTGTGCGAGTGTGAGAGTTTGAGGAAAGTTGGTCCGTTTTCCTTAGTTCAGAGTGTTCAGCTTCTTGTTACAGGAGGTAAGTAATGCTTTTGACCCTGTTTATGTGTTGTCTGAAGGGTTTATGGAAGTTAAGGGAGAGAGATGCATGGTTAAGTGAGAAGTAGTGGTTTTGATGAGTTATGTATGTATACCTGTTTCTGTGTTATGTTTGCTTTGTTGTTTGGGGTTATTAGATAGTTTTGGACCCCTGTGATCATATACGTGAGTATATGTGTGTTGAGGAGTGGGAGTATATATGGTTTGACTGGTTGAAGGGAAGGAGAAGATGGTTTGCCGTTGAAGCTGAGTTCTGGATGAACTCAGGTTCGGCAGCCGAAGGTTCCTTCGGCCGCCGAACCTCTTGCATGGTGGCTTAGGCTGCCACAGCTTGCCCCCGCGAGTTTTGCATGTTCGGCTCTGTTTGGGGGATTCGGCCGTCGAAGGTGCCGCCGAAGGTGCCGCCGAAGGTGCTTGAGTTTCGTCTCTGGAGAGGACATTCGGCCGCCGAACCTGCCGCCGAAAGTGTCCTGTCCAGCTTTCTTTTGCATGCTTTGCATGGATAGTTGAGTGAATTTAAGGGGATTCTTGGGGAGTTTAAGAGAGTTATGGCTATGCTTGTTTGGTCCCTCATTTGAGTCCATCTATATAGGTACAGACCAGAGGAACCAGAGAGAGCAGCAGTGAGAGTACTGCTCCAGAGGTTCAGAACCTGCAGAGTCAGTCAGTCCAGATAGCCAGAGGTGAGTGGAACTAAACTTATGCCTTTTAATTGAACCACAAACTGCTTTTAGCATATCTCATGCATCATGTTTATGCCATAGGTTGATTGCATTAGTATTCACGAATATGTTGCATTGCATTGTTATTTGGTGATGTGAGTGAATGCTGAATGATCCAATAGTCTCAGACAGGAAGTCCAGGAGCCTTTGACTACGCCCTGGCAGGTATAGTGAAGTCCAGGAGCCTTTGACTACGCCCTGGCAGGTAAAGCAAAGTCCAGGAGCCTTTGACTACGCCCTGGCAATGGTAAGTACAGAGGTGTTATATACACATATACATATATGACAGGAAGACCAGGTGCTCGATTCTACGCCCTGGCACAGAGTTACTGGGACTATGTGGTGACAGGTTTACTCTTGATGTGGCTTGTCTGTGCTATGGTGCATTCCATGAGATCATATTTTCCTGAGATGTTTTATTATTCTACTCACTGGGCTATAGAGCTCATCCCACTCCCTTAACCCCAGTTTTGCAGGTTCAGTGTACAGTGTACAGGGACAGTCCAGCAGAGTACAAGAAAAGTAAAGAGATCTGTAATAGCTTAGAGTGGACATGTAATTTTAAAGAGGTGTAATAGTTGTTGCTTGACCTAGTGATGTATGTGTTATACATGATCTGTATATGTATATGTTTTCCTGTATGTGAAAACCAGGCTTAACAGGTATGAGTTAACCCATCTAGAGCAAGCTCTAGTCAGGGATACAGAGTACAGAGTACATGAGTACAGAGTACAGAGATAGTGCATGCACAGGTTAAGCCTTGGTTCAGAAAAGAGTTTTATTTTCACAGAAAATGCATGATCATGTATGAGGTTTACAGGTACACAGAGAGTATAGCAGGCTTGCTACGGGTTCTAGCGGCCTTAAGCCGACCTGAATCCTAGCGCCGGTGACGGTCCATTTTGGGGTCGTTACAAACTCTGTCTTGCTGTATAACTCTATATGAAATGCAAGTTGGACCTCTAAACACAACTTTTAGTGCTCTATCTATAAACGAATTGAGTGTCAAACGGCCATGGATAAGCAAGCACCTCCCTAATTTGCTCGAGGTCAAGCTAGCACCTCCCCTGAAGCTAATTACTCTAACTTTGGAATGGTACATTTTAAATCTAATAGTTGCTCTATTTCTATCCGTAGGTTTTGGAATGTGACAAGTATCAATTAACAAATAGGACTTAGAGATATGAGATTGCATAAAGTTTAGTAACCATGTCATAACAAGACAATTATCCGAGTCCCATTGAGGAAAATCTGGATCACTCTCATCAGGTTGCTTTTTATTACTAGTGACATAACCCTGCATCCTCTAGCCTTGATAAACAACAAACAAGACCTTGACCAAGCAAGATAATTGGTTCCATCAAGTTTTATGGGACTAATTTGCACGAAAGGATTATCTGAGTTAGGAATCGAGACCCTTTTACCTTCTGCCATAGTAAAGATTTATGAACTGTGAAAGAATAGGAGATACCCAAGGTTGTACACACAAGAAACCCCAATTGATTCACCAAAAGACCGGGTAACAGCACGGGAAGGCCGGAAAGATGGTCGGAATCGTCGCCGGAGTGATCGGAGCAGTGAAGCAATGACAGACGATGGGTCACGCACCGGGAAGCGACGGGTCACGGGCCGGAAAGGGGTGGCGCGTGAGCCTCACGCGCAGGCTTTTCCGGCGTCGGAGCTAGTCGATTGACCGGTGGCAGTCCGGCGATTCTCCTGGTGTCGGCGGTGAGAGAATGAGAGGCTCCTAGATGGGTTAGTACCAAAAAAGGTAGATCTAAGATTTTGAAACCCTAAAGAGGAAAAATTGAATTTAGACCAAAAAAATCAGGAAAAGGCTCTGATACTATGAAGAATTTTAGAAAAATTTTGAGTATTCTTGTATTTCACTCTTAATCTTTACAATTGATCTATATGATTATTTATACACAAAGAATCATATCTAAACAGAAAGTAAATAATCAAATAATAATTATAGAGATAATTAAGGATCCTAATCAGATCAAATCAAATCCCTAGAATCAGCTAGGATTAGCAAATAAGTCAACAAAAGACATTCAAGTATAGTAAATTTACACAATTAACACAACTAAATAGCATATACACATTGAGAGTTAAGTGAGCACAAACCATCTAAGCTTGTAATTTCTTTAGTTCATCATCTCCTTCTCCTTTCCCTTTACTTTGGTACTTCAGGAAGCTTTCTTTTCTATAATTCCAACAATTAAAACATCAAATTAGAGTTTATTTAACTCAATTCTAGGTCTCTTTGTTCATGCAAAGTGAGGAAAAACTCCTAATCATCTCTTATACCAATTATAACACAAGTTGATCATGGTTTCAATCCTTCTTTCTATTAATTAATTATTCAATTGCCTTTTTCCATCACTTCCACATCCTTTCTCTATCCTTAGAATACTTAAAGAAGAGAAGAAAAAAGTTGAAGAAAGGTGGAATTACTAACCTAAGAGCTAGTCAAATTCTTTTCTTCCATCAATCTTCTACTTCCTTCCTCTATTGCTTGCTACCCCAACTTCAATTGTTGTCTTCCTTCTTGATTTCTAGTTCAATTTAGGTGAGAAATGGCATGGAAGTAGTGCTAAAGGCTGGTCAAAACGCGAAAGAAGAAGAACAAAAGAAAAAAAAGGGAGAAATGGGTGGAAAAGAAAGAAGGAAGAAATGGTGAAATGCATTCTTCTACTAACTATATTATATATTTTTTTTTCTTTTGCTTTTCTTTCTTTTCTTACCTTCTCTTCTTTTCCTTTTTAATTTTATTTAATTAAATTAATTAATGATTTTACTTATGAATTTAATGATCTTTAGAATTTTGGAACGTTACACAACATATTTTGTAAAATAAACTCATCAATACATGTGATATGTAGTGAATATGAATCAGACTGATTAGCTTGAGTTAATCTCGATTGAAACCCAGTTATTATGGATATAGAAAATCGAGATAGTTTTGTTAGAGTTAAACTTGTTGTCCCAGTATTCTTATTGGACTAAAATTTAGGTCCAAGCAATAATAGATTTATTACGAGCTTCAGAGGCCTTATGCCAGCCCAAATCTAATGCTAGTCCACCCCATAAATTTAGGTCATGACAACTATAGCCATTATTGTATCCTTCATCAAATCAGAATTATAGGCCTCCACAAAGATGCAAGTGTATCATGCATTGTGCTCAAATTGATTATTTTAACAATAAGAAAACAACCAAGAACTTCATATCAGAATTATAGGCCTCCACAAAGACACAAGTGTACCGTGCATAGTGGTGAAATTGATTGTTTTATCGGTAAGAAAACAATCAACATTGATGAATTACATATTTATACCCCTAAATTTTACTAGAAAAATCTTGCGGCATTCTAAACTTTGAAAACATCCTATTATACATCTGAATTATTTAAAAGTAGAACTAAAAGGGTCTCAAAATCTCATTTATTAGGTAATATGAATCTTTTATAGCATTCTTATGTCAATTTGAATTTAAAGAGAAAATTTATTGAGTATAGAAAATATTAAATGAGTTTTAATGTCAAAATTTATACATTATATATAATGATTATTATTAGGTTATTAATTATGAATGGTGAAATTATGTAAAAAAAATTTTGAATTTTATAAATATATTTCACTATATTTATATTTTATACAAGTACTAACTTGTAGTAAGATTGTAAGTTCATATTAATTGCACTTTTCAATATTTTAGTTGTGTTAGAAGTGTA
Organism: Manihot esculenta; assembly: GCF_001659605.2. Lineage (NCBI taxonomy): Eukaryota > Viridiplantae > Streptophyta > Magnoliopsida > Malpighiales > Euphorbiaceae > Manihot > Manihot esculenta. Next base: position 22,200,890 of record NC_035172.2, read on the forward strand.
AATATCTATTTGGCCGAGAGTATTCCACTTAAAATCCAAGGATACCTCACTATCATCAATATGCAGATCCTCCAAAACTAATCCATCGACATCATCCATATCCATACTATGTGAAGACATACCAAAATCAGGATACATAGTATCATTCTTATGACTGCATAGATAGAAATTTGTTAGATACAAGAAGATAAACCATCAACTTGTCACTGGTAGAAAACTATCACCAGAGTAAGACAATACCATAAAGCAAAGAAATATTAACTGCCACAAAGAAATCCCTAAATACAAGTACTTAATTTTTTTATATATATCACGATATTTAAAATCATAAAATTTAATAGCTTAATTTCTTCATTTTCTTCCATTCTTTATAATAAGGGTAAACTGCAATCTAGTCTCTTTGGTTTAATGAAATGTCTATTTTAGTTTCTATATTTTTAAAAATCTACAATTTAATCCTTCACATTTAAAAAAAAAAACTATAATTTAGTTTCTGCAATTAGAATTAGAGTTAATTTACCGTTAGTTTTTATAAAAATAACCAAAATACCCTTTAAGTAAAAAAACTTATCCAAACATTATTTTCCACTTCCATATTTGTGCATCTCACTACCTCTCCTTCTTGATTCGCTTCTTTTTTTTTTTTTTCTCCTCCTCCTCCTCTTTAGTGGACCCAAATGCTTCAAAGACCAAAATACTACTCTCAATGTTGTAATTGATGCCACTCCCAGTTTCGCCCTTACTATGGATTTGGTCTTCATCGTCATCGTCTCCATCATAGTCGATGTAGCTCTGTCTCGCCAGTGCTGCTCTATCTCGCCTTTTGTCTGTATTTCGCTACCATCACCATCACCGCCAATACTGCTCTGTCTCGCCAGTGCTGCTCTATCTTGCCTTTTCTCTGGATCTCGATGTCATCCATGTCATCTCGGTGCTATTTTGTCTCGCTGTCATCGCCGGTACTACTTTATCATGCCCTCAATATTGTACCATCCACAGCTCTCCTTATGACGATTTTGTATTTGTCATTAGTTGTTTTCTTTTTGAAATTTGTAATTATAATTGTAATTAGTTGTTTTCTTTTTGAAATTGAAGAATTTGTTGATGAAACTATTGAATTTTGAGTGATTTTATAATTGATTTGGCCATAGAATTGAGGAAGAAGGGAAAGGGATAAAGCATGCATGATGTATCTTTTAACTTCAGTTATTCGAATTGAATTGAATCAAATCGATTTGGTTTGGTTCGATTCAATTATTCTCTAATTTTCATTCGATTTCAGTTATAATTTTTTATTTTTTTATAATTTTTCATGTTAGGGTATTTCTATTATAAATAGTCTTTCCTTGGCTGTTTATAAACACTTTTCAATCTTTCAAACATTTCAATAAGAGTTTTTAGCTTCTAACCCCTTGTTTCTATTATTTTCTCTTAGCCAATCATTATTGGTTAAAATTCCTAATGGTTTCTAATTAGTCCGAACTCCACCATTTAGGGGGTCAATTTTGCATTTTGATTACTTTTTTTTATATTTTGTAATTTTCCATATTAATATTTTTTTATTATAAATAGCATTTCCTTGGTTGTTTATAAACACTTTTCAATCTTTCGAGAATTTCAATAAGAGTTTTCAGCTTATAGCATCTTGTTTTTATTGTTTCATTTTAGCCAAACGTTATTGGTTAAAAGTTCTATGGGAGTCTAATCAGTCCAAACTCCATCGTTTAGAGATTCAATTTTGCATTTTGATTAATTTTTTTTATTTTTTGTAATTTCTCATATTAAGGTTTTTCTATTATAAATAGTCTTTCCTTGACTGTTTATAAACACTTTTCAATCTTTTGAGAATTTCAATAAGAGTTTTCAACTTCGAGCGTCTTGTTCCTATTGTTTCGTCTTAGCCAAACATTATTGGTTAGAACCCTTGACGGAATCTAATCAGTCTAAACACATCCGTTTAGGGGGCGAATTTTGCATTTTGATTATTTTTTAGATTTTTTATAATTTTCCATATTAGAGGTTTTCTATTATAAAAAGCTTTTTTCTGGCAGTTTATAAATACTTTTCAATCTTTCAAGAATTTCAATAAGTGTTTTTGGTTTCTAACCTCTTGTTTTTATTATTTCGTCTTTGTCATACATTATTGCTTAAAACTACTGACGGAGTCTAATCAGTCCAAACTCCATTGTTTAGGGGGTCAATTTTGCATTTTGATTACTTTTTTTTTATTTTTTTGTAATTTTTCATATTAGGGTAATTCTATTATAAATAGCCTTTACTTGCTTGTTTATAAACACTTTTCAATGTTTCAAGAATTTCAATAAGAGTTTTCAGCTTCTAGCCTCTTCTTTCTATTGTTTTGTCTTAGCTATACGTTACTGGTTAAAACTACTGATGGAGTCTAATCAGTCCAAACTCCACCGTTTAGGGGGTTAATTTTGCATTTTGATTAATTTTTTTAGATTTTTTTGTAGTTTTCCATATTAGAGTTTTCCTTTCCTTGACTGTTTATAAACACTTTTCAATCTTTCAAGAATTTCAATAAGAGATTTCGGCTTATCGCCTCTTATTTCTATTGTTTCGTCGTAGCCAAATGTTATTGGTTAAAACTCCTCACGGATTCTAATCAGTCCAAACTCCACCTTTTAGGAGCCAATTTTGCATTTTGATTACTTTTTTGGATTTTTTTATAATTTTTCATATTAAGGTTTTATATTATAAATAGCCTCTCCTTGACTATTTATAAACACTTTTCAATCTTTCAAGAATTCAGTAAGAGTTTTCAGCTTCTAGCCTCTTTTTTCTAATTTTTTGTTTTAGCAAAACTTTATTGGTTAAAACTCCCGACAGAGTCTAATCAGTCAAAACTACATCACTAAGGAGTTAATTTTCCATTTTGATTAGTTTTTTGGATTTTTTTATAATTTTCCATTTTAAGGTTTTTCTAATATAAATAGCCATTCCTTGACTGTTTATAAACACTTTTCAATCTTTCAAGAACTTTAAAAAAAAAAAAATTGGCTTCTAACCTCTTATTTCTATTATTTTGTCTTAGCCAAACGTTATTAGTTAAAGCTCCTAACGGAGTCTAATCAGTCCAAACTCTACCTTTAGGGGATCAATTTTGCATTTTTCTGATTTTTTTTGTAATTTTCCATATTAAGGAATTTCTATTATAAATAGCATTTACTTGGCTGTTTAAAAACACATTTCAATCTTTCAAGTATTTCAATAAGAGTTTACGACTTCTAGTCTGTTGTTTCTATTGTTTTGTCTTAGCCAAATTTTATTGGTTAAAACTCCTGATGGAGTCTAATTAGTCTAAACTCCACAGTTTAGGATGTCAATTTTTCATTTTGATTATTTTTTTGGTTTTTTTGTAATTTTTCATACTTGGGTTTTTCTATTAGAAATAACATTTCCTTGACTATTTAAAAACACTTCATTTTTTTAAAAATTTCAATAAGAATTTTTAGTTTATCGCCTCTTATTTCTATTGTTTCGTTTTAGCCAAATGTTATTCGTTAAAACTCCTCACAGATTATAATCAGTCCAAACTCTACCCTTTAGGAGCCAATTTTGCATTTTGATTACTTTTTTGGATTTTTTTATAATTTTTCATATTAGGGTTTTTCTATTATAAATAGCCTCTCCTTGGTTGTTTATAAACACTTTTCAATTTTTCAAAAATTTCAATAAGAGTTTTCATATTCTAGTATCTTGTTTCTATTGTTTCGTTTTAGCAAAACGTTATTAGCTAAAACTCTTGACGGAGTCTTATTAGTCCAAACTCCACCATTTAGGGGGTCAATTTTGCATTTTGATTACTTTTTTTTGTAATTTTTCATATTAGGGTTTATCTATTATAAATAGTTTTTCCTTGGTTGTTTATAAACACTTTTCAATCTTTCAGGAATTTCAAAAAGAGTTTTTAGTCTCTAACCTCTTGTTTCTATTATTTCGGTTTAGCAAAACTTTATTGGTTAAAACTCCTGACGGAGTCTAATCAGTCGAAACTCCACCCTTTAGGAGCCAATTTTGCATTTTGATTACATTACCTACCTGAATTAATCCTATATGAATATACTTGTATTTTTTACTCCGATGGTGATTTAATGTCTTTGTTGATAAAAGAGTTATTTTCTCAAAAGGTTTACTTAACTGAAAATCTCTTTCCTCAATTTTTATCACATTTTTCAGTACTATAAAACTACATTTCTAACTAGGCTAATGTTAAGGGAAGATTCAAATCAAGATTTTTGGAAAGAAAAATTCTTGGCAGGACTTCCTTATTTCCTAGGAGAGAAAGTTTGGAATAATATAAAGTATAAGAACATTTAATTCCCTATTTATATTATTTATATTTTCTGTTATAGCAGATGCTGATGGTGATGATGGTGAAGAAGGTGTTATTTCAGCTTGCTTATTTAAATAATTTTCTATCGGGTTATACACTGCTTGGGGAACTAAGGAACTATAATCTACTCCTTTCATTTTAAGATATCTATATGGGATATCTAATGTAGAAAACCTGGGTTTTACTATAGTCTGGATTATAGGTTTAGGATCATCTCCTTTATATGTAGCATATATTACTGAAGGTAGGTTTGAAGCTCTACCTATATCTTCTGTGATTACAATAAGTCAATTAGATAGTAAAGAAGTAGATAATAATTTTATATTATTATTACAAGAAATAACATCTAGAATGTAATACCCGGCTAGACTCCAGTATCGAAATTCCTACCGTCCGGTGGAATCTCGGATGTCGAAAACCTCTAGAAGGGTAAAATCATGTTTTCATAAAATGTTTTAATGTATTTTAAGGTTTTAAGTAAGAAAGAAATTGAGTTTTAAATGAAAAAAGACCATGGAGGAAAATCCAGGTTCGGCCGCCGAACCTCATGTTCGGCCGCCGAACTTGCATTAGATTTGGAGGCATATTCGGCTTCCGAAGGTGGCTTGGCCAGCCCCTATAAAAGGCCCCATGGCCGAAAATGGGCGAGTTTTCTTCCCCATTTCCGGCCAGAGGTGAGTCCATGCCCTCCCATGGTTGGTTTTGATGTTCTTCCTCAAATCTTTCAAGTTTTAACAAGTGGTTGCCTGGTTTTTGAAGTTTTTGAAGCTAAGATCAAGTTTTGGAGCTTGGAGACCCAAGGAGCTAGATTTCTCCCATCTCCAAGTTAGGATCGTCTCTCCTCTCGATCTTCAAGAGGTAAGCTCAGATCCTACCTTTCTTGTATGTTTTAAACAAGTTTTATGAAAGTTTATGGGGTAGAAATGCATGTTTAAGTTAGTTGTTTGTTGTTAGGGTTAATGTTGAGTTATGGGTAGTGTATGTTGTTTAAGTTGCTTTATATGTTTGTGTTGGGGTTTAGGATAGTTTGAGACCCCTAAATGCTTATTTGCTTGTGTATGCATGTTGTAGAATAGCTAAATGCATGTTTGAATGATTTGGGAGGCAAAATGTGCATGAGGAGGCTGAGTTCTGCCACTTTGGAAGAACTTAGGTTCGGCAGCCGAAGGCACTTTCGGCCGCCGAACCTGCCTGTGGAGGCAAGCTTTCGGCTGCCGAACCCTGCCCCCGAAAGCTGGACTTTCGGCTCTGGAAGGGAGTTTCGGCCGCCGAAGGTGCCGCCGAACATGCATGAGTTTCGGCTCTGGAACCACTTTCGGCCGCCGAAGGTGCCGCCGAAAGTGGCTGAGTTTCGTCTGTGGAGGGACTTTCGGTCGCCGAATCTGCCGCCGAAAGTGCCCTGTTCAGCCTTCCTTTGCATGTTTTCTATGATTGTTTTAAGGTGTCTTAGGGGGTTTTTGGGGAGTATTTTAGAGTCATGTTCATGTATGTTTGGTCCCTCATTTGAGTCCACCTGTGTAGGTTCGGACCCGAGGAACCGAGGACCCCAGCAGTGAGATAGCTGCTTCAGTGTCTTTTCAGAGCTAGCCTGAGGTGAGTAGAATAACTCTTTATGTTTCAAAGCAAATAGATCAGTTTTTGAGCATGTTCATGCATCACGAATGCCATGAGATATATTAGGATGTTTGCATTAGAATTCACGAATATGTTGCATTGCATAATATGATGATGATGTGGATGGGTATTGGATGATCCTTTAGTCCTCGTATGATATGATATGATGATGATATGGTATAGTATGGTATGGAAGTCCAGGACGAGGCCCATTCTACGCCCCTGGCACTATGTTAAGAGAAAGACCAGGTCGAGGCCCATTCTACGCCCCTGGCATTATTGGAATGCTATGTTATGTTATGTTATGATAAGAGAAAGACCAGGACGAGGCCCATTCTACGCCCCTGGCACTATTGGATATGTAGAGGACTATTGGTGACAAGTCCATCCTTGATTGTGATTTGTTTGTGATGTGATGCATTCCATGAGATCATATGTTTTAAATATAATGTTTTACTATTCTGCTCACTGGGCTCTAGTAGCTCACTGGGCTTTAGTAGCTCACCCCGTTCCCATCACCCCCAGGTTTACAGGTTCGGGATAGACCAAGAAGTCCGCAAGAGTAAAGAAGTCATGTTTTATGTAATAGCTAGATGTGGACATGAAAATAATGTAATGTGAAGTATAGTACAGTAATGTAATGTAATGATGTTTATTGAGGTTTAGAGTTGTGCTTGACCCTAGTATGTTGTTAATCCCTTTTTGGTACATGATCTTTTTAATGAAATGTTTTAATGATGTTTATGTAAACCAAGCTTAATGTATGATATGTTACTCCATTGGAGCATTTGATGAGGGCTCCAGTGTGGGGTTTTATGTTTATGAGTTGTGCATGCACAGGGTAAGCTTGGTGAATGAAAGAAAAAGTTTAAAATTTTTATGTATATGTATGATCATGTATGGGATTTAACAGGTACACAGGATGTATGTTAGGCTTGCTACGGACCCCGGCGGCCTTAAGCCGACCTGGATCCTAGCGCCAGTAGCCGTCCGGTTTCCGGGTCGTTACAGATTGGTATTAGAGCCCTAGGTTCATATGGTCGGACCTATAGTGTGTCGGGCTCATAGAGGTTATAGAAGGGCAAGCACAATAGAAAAATCATGTCCACTAGGATAGGATGTAGAGTCCTGTCTTGAATGATGATGTGAAATGCCATGATTTTATGCATGTGCATTAATGTTATGTTATGTATGCTGTGTATGTGATGTATGTGATGCGGGTTCGTGTGTTTCCACATGAACCATATGATGCTAATGTTTTATGTGATGTGTGCTATTTTTCAGTAAACAGGATGAAAGAAACTCATCGATCTGCACGATTGACTGGAGTACCACCTCAGGATGAGGGCACGGATGCCCGTCCTCCTGCATTACCTAGGGCAATGTCCTGCAGGTCTAGCAGGGAGAGAGTGTCAAGGGACCCTAGAAGGTCTTTTGATGTGAGCAGAAGAGGAACAGTTCAAGGTGGAATGTCAGAAGATGTAGGGGATGAGATGGATATGGATCAAAGGACGGATGGCAGTCTTGGTGTGAGCATGTCGAAAGAGGGCATGGGAGAGTCTCAGGGAGGCACTCAAGCCTCGGGGTTTGTTCAACCACCCCAATACCCACCCTTTTCACAGAATCTCGGGTATTCGATGGGAGGTACATCGGATTACCCCAGTTTTAACCCTTATCCTTCTTACATGCCATACCCACCTTTCTACCCACCATACTCACAGTACCCTATGTACCCACCCCCATCTTTCTATCCATGTACAACAAACCCTAACCCAGGAAATGTTGCACCTCCTCCACAACCAGCAGAACCTACAGTCCCAGAAACCCAAGTACCTAAACCTAGCTCATCTGGAGGGAACAAGGTCAAGATGACCGATTACATGAAGCTGGGTGCTCCCTAGTATGAAACAGGTGATGATCCGTTTGAGTACCTCAGGACGGTCAAGATGATTACAGATGAGTTAGGGGCTGATGATAGTAGAGCCATTCAGATGGCTGGGTTCACATTGAAATGCAAGAAGGCCCGTGAGTGGTTCAAAAACTATGTGAACCCGAAGTTGGATAGTCTATCATGGGAGGAGTTTGCTAATGAGTTTGCTGGATGGGCTTTCCCTGATAGCTCAAGGGAGTTGAAGATGATCGAGTTCGAGCAGGTAAGACAGACGGAGGAGATGAGTGTAGAAGAGTTCACAGACAGATTCTTGGAGCTCTTGCCGTTTGCAGAGCAAACTCTTGATACAGATCAGAAAAAGGCTAGGAGGTATATCATAAAGCTTCATTCTAGATATTCCTCCTTGATCCAATCAGCAGATAGGGAGAGCTTCCATGCCATAGTGGATATGGCCCGGAAAATGGAGGCTAGTGCCATCATTCAGGGAACAATTAAGCAGTCAGTGGCACAACCTTCTGGTTCCAAGACCCCAGGCGGGGGAAGGTTAGACCCTTCTTCTTTGAGTGCAGCAGCTTCAGGCAGTAAAAAGTGGGGTAAAGCTAAGTCCAAGAAGAACAAGTTCTGGAACAAGATCAAGTCAGGTATGGAATTAGGAAGTGGCTCGAGCTCAGGTGCAGACAGTGCAGTATGTATGAAATGTGGGAAGCCACATAAGGGAGTATGTCGGTTTGGGACGATAGCCTACTTAGATGTGGGCAGGAGGGATACATGGCACGGGAGTATCCTAGAGCAGCTTATGTGGTACAGTCCCAGCAGACAGCTTCTGGTAGTGTGGCTCAGCCAGTAGCTCCAGCCTCGACTCAGGCCAGTGGCAGAGGCAGAGGGAGAGGGGCAGCCTCTTCTTCAGCGGGTTTCAGGGGTGAAGGTCCATCAGCTCCAGCACGGATCTTAACGATGACACAGTAGGAGGCAAATGCATCAAACACCGTGGTGTCAGGTAATATCATCATTGGTTGTTCAGATGTTTATGCCTTAATGGACCCTGGTGCGTCTCATTCTTTTATTGCTCCGAGAGCCGTCGAGAGGTTGGGTTTGATGGTCTCTAGGCTAGAGTGTCCCCTATAGGTCAGTGGACCCAAGTGCGACCCATCAGTGGCAGAGTCAGTCTGCCAGTATAGTCCAGTTTTGTTGAGGGGAGATGTCTTTCAGCCGACCTTGTGGTTCTAGATTTGACGGATTTTGATGTCATTCTAGGGATGGATTGGCTATCTACCCATGGTGCTACCTTGGACTGCAGAGACAAGGTAGTCAGGTTCAGAGGTCAGGATGGGTCAGAGGTTGTCTTCAGAGGAGACAAGGTTTAGTAATGATACAGATAAGAAGGTTATAGAATAAAATAATTTTAGTAATGCAAGTTTAATATGCATAGGTACTCAGTTAAAAAAGATAGAAAAAATTCTAAAAGAAAAGGAGGTAGAAGTAGAAGAAAAAAGGGAAATAAAACCACATATTTTTAAGCCATATCAGATATCTATTTCAAGTCAAAAGGAATTAAAAGCTAATAAAATAAATTTTTGTAGAGTCTAAAAGACCAGTTAAGTAAAATAGAAACTTCAGAATCAAGTAAAAACATAGTTCCAGAAACACCTCAGCCTAGAAATATAAATGTAATAGAGGAAGAAACAAGATCTAAGACTGAGCAAAGTGAGCCAGATTCAGAAGATATAAAACAATTTGAAATAAATCCTATATCACATAAAGAAATAGTAAGTAGAGCACTAGATCTAAGATTAATGGAAAAACCAAATATTACTTATCAATTTAAATATAATGCTTCAACAGTATATGAATGGAATATAGATGAATTATCTGAATATAATATTTTAAGTTTATTGCAACAAATGACTATGGCAGCTAATGCATATAAAACCCAGTCTTTTGCTTCGGATAGGGTAATAGCTGAAATAATTATAGCAGGTTTTACATGACAGTTAAAAGGATGGTGGGATTACCACTTAACAGACATGCATCAGTTAGAAATTTTAAACTCAGTTCAAGTAAATAGTGATGGTGAACCTATATATAATGAATCAAGAGAAGCCATTCAGGACTCACAATTTCATTACATTTTATAGGAGACCCTTCCCTTTTAAAAGATAAAAATGCTGAACTATTGAGTAATTTAAAATGTAAAAAATTAAGTGATTTTCAGTACTATAAAACTACATTTCTAACTAGGCTAATGTTAAGGGAAGATTCAAATCAAGATTTTTGGAAAGAAAAATTATTGGCAGGACTTCCTTATTTCCTAGGAGAGAAAGTTATGAATAATATAAAGCAACAATTTAGTAACCCAATACCATATAAAAAATTGACATATGGCCAACTGGTAAGTATAATTCAAAAGGAAGGCTTACAAATTTGTCAAGATTTAAAATTGCAAAGAACTTTAAAGTATGAGATGCATAGAACTAAACAGAAATTAGGATCTTTTTGTAAGCAGTTTGATTATGGAATAGCCCAGGATAAAAGCTGTAATGGTCAATGTTCTAAATCTAAACCAAGAAAATATTATAAGAGAGATCAGTATTATAAGAAAAAATATATAGCAAAACCAAGTAAAGAAAAATATTATAGAAAGAAAAGTTATAAACCTTATAAAAAATATGAAAGAAAACCTTAGAAAATAAAAATCAGAATAAAAAATCATTTAAAGATTTATAATTGTGGAAAGAAAGGACATACATCTAAATTTTGTAGGTTTAATAAAAAACTAAATGAATTAGAACTAGATGAAGAGGTAATAAATAAAATTCAAGAATTATATATAGATTCAGAAAGTTCAGAATCACAATTCATAGAAAGTGAAAATCAGATAGATGAGTTAAGAACTAGCTCGTCAGAAAAATCAATAAGTGTCCTAACTAAAGAGTAAGACTCATTATTGGAATTAATAAATAATATAGAAGATAATAATACTAAGGAAAAATTTCTTAAAAAATTAAAAAAAAAAAAAAGTTTTGATGAAACGGAAGAAGTTAAAAATATCACTCCTAAAATAGAAAAACAAACTTATGATTTAACTAAAATCTTAAGTAAAAATAAAAAATCTAAAGAAACAGTATCAATAGAAGATTTGCAAAAAGAAATTAGAATAATAAAGACTAAAGTAAAAGATTTAAAGCATCAACTTCAGAAAGATTCAAAAAGATAAAATTTTTGGAGGAACAATTAATTTCCGAATCATCTTTCTTCATCTAAAAAAGAAGAGGAAGATGGCCAGAATGAAATAAGTCAATTAGATAGTAAAGAAATAGATAATAATTTTATATTATTATTACAAGAAATAACATCTAGAAAATATTTAATAAAAATAATGATTAAATTGTCAGAAGAATTTATAATAGATACAATAGCATTATTTGATACAGGAGCAGATTTAAATTGTATAAAGTCAAGTCTAGTACCCAAGAGGGTTTGGAATGAAACTCGAGAAAAATTAACAACAACAAATAAAACTAGTTTAAATATTTTGAAAAAAACAGAAGCATTAATAGTAGATCAGGACCTAGAATTAAAAACTGTGTTTTTGTTATCTCAACAAATAAATCATATAGTAATATTAGGAATATCATTTATAAACCTTATAACACCTTATTCAGTAAAAGAAGATTGTATAAAATTCAAAGTAAAAAATAAGACAATTAGAATAGAATTCACAGAAAAGCCTAAAAGAAAAAATTTAAATTTAATAAAAGCACATTCCATTAGGACAATGGAAATAAATTCGATAATAAAATCTAGAACAGAAGATTTAAAAGATTTAAAAAATAATATACATTTAACTAGGATTAAAAATCAATTAGGAAGTGAGATTATGAAAACTAGAATAGAGAAACTAAAAATTTATATGGAAGAAGAATTATGTGCAGAACATCCTAATGCTTTTTGGACTAGAAAATATCATATAGTCGATTTGCCATATGAAGAAGGATTTGATGAAAAATCAATTTCAACTAAGCCAAACCAATTCAAATGGCACCAGAATTGTTAGAGCATTGTAAAAAAGAAATTAAAGAATTAGAAGATAAAAAATTAATTAGTAAATCAAGAAGTCCTCGGTTGTGTGCAGCATTTTATGTTAATAAAAATGCAGAGAAATAAAAAGAGGAACACCAAGGTTAGTCATAAATTATAAACCATTAAATACAACATTAAAATGGATTAGGTATCCTATCCCTAATAAAAAAGATCTTTTAAATAGGTTATATAATGCAAATATTTTTAGTAAATTCGATATGAAGTCAGGTTATTGGCAGATTCAGATCCATCCTAAAGATAGGTATAAAACAACATTTATTGTTCCTTTTGGTCAATATGAGTGGAACGTAATGCCTTTTGGATTAAAAAATGCACCATCAGAATTTCAGAGAATAATGAACGATATTTTTAATCCCTATTTAAAATTCTGCATAGTCTATATAGATGACGTATTGGTATTCAGCCAAAGTATAGAAGAACATTTTAAACATTTAAAGACATTTTGTATGGTAATAAAAAAGAATGGGTTAGCTCTAAGTAAAACTAAAATGAATCTATTCCAGACTAAAATTAGATTTTTAGGACACTATATAGAATAGGGCATAATTCAGCCTATAGAAAGAACAATGATGTTTGGAGATAAGTTTTCCGATGAAATAACTAATAAAACTCAATTACAGAGGTTTCTAGATTGCGGAAATTATGTTGTAGATTTTTACCCAAATTTAAATAGAATGATAAAATCATTACATGATAAACCTAAGAAAAATGTTGGACCATAAACCAAAGAACATACCAGTATTATAAGACATAAAATCATTAGTAAAAGAAATTCCTTATTTGTATATCCCAAATCCGACTGTATTTAAAATAGTAGAAACAGATACTTCAGATCTAAGATATGGAGGAATTCTAAAACAGAGAATAGATGATAAAGAAAAAATAATCCAGTTTATCTCAGGACACTAGAATTCAGCCCAGTGAAATTATTCTACTATTAAAAAAGAAATTTTAAGTATTGTAATTTGTATAAATAAATTTCAGTCTGATTTGTTAAATCAAAAGTTCTTAGTCAGAATTGATTATAAATCGGCAAAGAATGTTTTAAAGAAAGATGTTAAAAATCTTGCCTCTAAACAGATTTTTGCTAGATGGCAAGCGATTTTAAATATTTTTTATTTTGACATTGAGTATATTAAAGGTAGTAATAATAATATACCATATTTTTTAACTTGAGAATTTTTACAGAAAGATGGGAAGAAAGAAGAATAAGCAAAAGGAAATAAAATCCAGAATTTTGAATCGGGTTCCAAACGGATTGAAATAATTCTAATAAGATTTTGTTTATCATCTTTAAGTAATTATTGCATTAAAATTAACTTCTATATATCTTCGAAAACTCCATCCCAAAGCTAAGGTTTTGCATTGGAAAACTCCATCCCAAGGCTAAGAGATGCTTCTTTGCTTTCATGGTCATTTGTTCTATATCTTCTCTCTTCATCTTGCTTCTAAATCTCAACTCATATCCAAATCTATACCAGTCCACAGCTGCTTCAGGACAATATTCAGGCTCCATAGCAACTACATCAGACTGAGAAAAAACAACAGTATCCTGACTCACGGTTGGTTGTGCACTGAAAACAGAAGGCAATTAGCAGGGCAACTAAGATTAGTACCCTCAGCTTGGGACATTGAGGAAAGAATATCTGCATGAGATTTTGTTAAATTTAAACAGACTTCATGAAGAGAGTAGTACACCTTCCCATTAGGTGAGATGTAACGAAGTCTTATCATTCTTTATCTGCAGTACTCAATTTTCCACTTCAGATATGCAAGATGCTTACGAACTTCGACAAGGAGATCTACACTTGGATGCCTTTTTCCCCACATATTTGCATATTTTATAATTGCATTTGGGCAAAATTCAGCTCCAGGAACAAGGTCTATGCCAGCAGGTAGCTATCTTGATTTTCTGCATTTTAAACTTCTGTTAATTTTATTGGCATTGGGACTGGAAAAATCTTCCTCAATGATTGAATCAGAAGGCAAAACGGATGAAACCTGAGGTATCACAGATGTTGCTTCTTCATGAGAGGTTATGTTTGACTCAGTCAAAACACTATTTAAACAATTATTCAATGAAAGAGATTCTAATCGGTGCACATTAGACCCTTCTTAAATGGAATGCACACCAGAAGATTTTGGGTAGAACACATTGCTATTTAATCTGTTTTGAACAAGTAATGTACCAATTATGGGCCAAATCTGCTTCCAGATGTGTATTAACATGACTAAAGGGTTTTGCCGACTCCAACAGCCCCAATGCACCTTCTGGAAGGCCTATTACCTGGAAAAGATGATCATCAATTGCCTCTAACACCAAATTTTTACATAAATCTTTATCAGAAGAAGTCCACTCGGCAAGCTTATGAAAATTGTCTTTCTCTCGCAAATCATACCAAAGTTGCTTTATGGAAATTGGAATATAATTTTCTTGCTCAGTTTCCTCAACAACCTCAAGAAACAACCATGTCCCACGATTCTTCCAAGTCCCTGCGACCTCACTCCAGTCCTGGGTAATCCTTATTTGATCAATATGTGACGTCATTTCATCACCCAAATCTGGGAAAAAGATCTTCCTCTCCTCTAAACCAACTTCATGATCAAAAACACACCTTCCCACCAACCTTCACTATAACAGACATCCACACAAATCCCATAATGGAGATCCCATTTGCCAAACTGAAATGGGATGGGAACGGCCTATTGGGTCCACGATAATCACACATGTTGATGGTGGAACGATCATTCTCATCCCAATCATGTTTAAAATGATCAATAACAGTTCCTGGGTGCCATGAACCTTTAAACCCTTCTTCCAGACTCCTTATCTACAAAGTTACAAATTTTAACAATAATAAAGGTTTTATTGCAATTGAAAAAATTTAAATTAAAAGAATATATGTTTATTAATATAAAAATTTATGGACAATATTATAGTTTGGTATTAATTTTTTTAAATTCAATTTAGCCGAAAAAATTTAGTTTTATTATATAAAATTTTAAATTTTAAATATAAATATAAATTAATATAAACAATAAATCTTTTAAAATTAGGGATGGCCGGGTATTTTTAGATATCTGATCCGACCGAACCCTAATAGGATGGATTTGAATAATTATAGTCTTATTTGGGACGGATTTAATTTAAAAAATAATATCCGTTGCGGGTTCATATTGGGTTTGGATTTTATGTATAAGGTATTCACGACCTAAATTGATTTATATAAATAATTAATTTAATATAAAAATATATTTTATAATAATATTTATAAATTTTTTTATATTTTTTATTTAAAAATTAAAATTAAAATATATTTAAAAATATTAAATTTTTTAAATAAAAATTATTAATAAAAAATATTATTATATAAATTATTAATTAAAATATATAAAATTAAACGGGTTGGAATTTTATTCGATAATAATCGGATTTGGAATGGATTTAAATAGTTGAGATTAATTTTGAATCGGACTCGAAACAGATTCAAATAATGCTAATATAAATCGAATTTAAGTTCGAATAAATTAATTTTTCGTGGGTATTCTACCCATTTATATCTTTAATTAAAATATAAATATAAATCGGTAAAGATTTAAATTTTTTGTATCCAATAAGCTTGATAATTCAATAAGCCTTGTAAAAGTTATAATGAGTAGTATTTTTGTTTTCAAAAAAAAAAATGAGTCCTATTTTAATTTGAAATAAATAATTAATTTTAATTATATTTTAATTTAGATTTTGTTTATCATCTTTAAGTAATTATTGCATTAAAATTGACTTCTATATAAGATTTATTTTGCAAGCTAAAATTTTTCATTTATTAATTTTTATTTTACCTGTATGTATTTTGAAACAAACATAAAAAACTTTACATAATAAATTTTGCAGTTCAAATTCCCATTAATGTCCTCCTCCGTCTGTAGCACTTCAAATTCCCATTAATGTCAAATGAGTCACCGTTGCTGTTGTCACTTTTCTCCTTGTTCAAAGTTGAATCCTCAACTAAGCTTTCCACATTGACAGCCCTGGTGAACGGTTCACATTCTGAATCAACTGGTTTCACTTATTGATGAAAACATGCAAAAAGAAAAAAAGCAAAAGATAATAAATAATAAATTAAACAGGATAAATGAGTTCTGGACAAATGAAAGATATTATCAAGAGAGGGTTACCGAATGCATAGGCTCATCACTGCAGCTACAATTGCTCTGAGGAACACTGTCCATATAGCAAGGTTCAATACTGAGAAGCAATACAAGCAACTCCAAAAAATAGAAATTCTCAGCAGTATGTGAAAGGAGAAAACAAATTACACCAATTTGCTAAGAAATACAGCTTAATTACTCATTTTCCAATCTTACCTTACAGTGCAGAAGAAATATCTTTGATATGAAACCGATTATGAAAAAGCTTACCTTACAGTGGCCACTGTAATAAATTCATCATCCTTTTGCAGAAACATCCCTGAA
Organism: Manihot esculenta; assembly: GCF_001659605.2. NCBI lineage: Eukaryota > Viridiplantae > Streptophyta > Magnoliopsida > Malpighiales > Euphorbiaceae > Manihot > Manihot esculenta. Next base: position 22,217,326 of record NC_035172.2, read on the forward strand.
CACTGATGCGGATTACCTGAGACTTCAACACAACCTGAGCACCAGGAGATTCCTGCTTCCTTTTCTCAGGAAATCATTGTTTTCATAATAGGCCTTCAGCCTTACAATGAATTTTAAGCACATTCATACCCCAGGAACCTGGGAAGTGTAGCTTTGGGCAGTCAGAAGAGCTACCTATATCTCTCTTGGTGAGAGGTTCTCCAACAGGCTCAAAACATTCATGCATCACATCAAGTGCAACACTAAGCTTGCTGTACATCTCAGTCGGGCCTCAATATCATAACAATTGAGTTTCTGACTATCAGATTGGGTGAATTTTAACAATGTTCAAGTAAGATTGTTTGAACCCACTGGAATTGGTTTTCCTAGAAGCTCACGTAGGCCGAAGAAAATCTGCAATAATAACACATGCGTCAGCGGTTGAATTAATTTAAAATAATCGGGTTTGGAAAAAATAATATCATGGATTCGAAATGAATATTTTATGTATAGCACTACCTTTATATAAATAATTAATTTAATATAAAAAAATATATTTTACAATAATATTTATAATGTTTTTTATATATTTTTATTTTAAAATTAAAATTTACATATTTTTTAAAAATATTAAATTTTTTAAATAAAAATTATTAATAAAAATTTTTTATATAAATTATTAATTAAAATATATAAAACTAAACGGATTCGATTTTATTTTTCGATTTTATTTGAATAATAATAATCGAATTTGAAATGGACTATCAGATTCAAGACGAATTTCAATATTGCTAATATAAATCGAATTCGGTTCGAATAATTTAATTTTTGTAGATATCAATCCATTTATATCTCTAATTAAAATATAAATATAAATTGATAAAAATTTAAATTTTTTTTATCCAAAGCTTTATAATCCAAATAGTATTATAAAAAAAGTTATTATATAGTCCTATTTTAATTTGAAATAAACAATTAGTTCTAATTCTATCTTAATTTTTATGTTTAATTTTGTTTATCATCTTTTAAGTAATTATTGCATTAAAATTAATTTTTATATAAAATTTATTTTGCAAGCTAAAATTTTTCATTTATTAATTTTTCTTTTATCTATATGTATTTGAAACAAACATAAAAAATTTTACATAGAAAACTTTTCTTTATATCGCTACGGCAAAAGATTAGAATCTGTGGTAATAAATGTTGCAGTTCAAATTCCCATTAATGTCCTCCTCTGTCTGTAGCACTTCAAATTAACATATAGAATATAACAGAATAATATAATATATATAATAAAAAATAAAACAGTAATAAAATATATAAATATAACTAAATAAAGCAATATTAAATTTCTATAAATAAACACTATTTATAAATATTTATTATAGATTAATATTTCTAATATTTATATTTTATTTTCATATTTCTAATACCTAAGTAATTTATTATATAAAACAAGGAAAAAGTAAAAATAGAAGAAAACGTATAAAATTTTTGTCTCTTATTCTTTCAAGAATAAGAAGTAACTTTTAAATATTATTTAATTACTGCACTCCCCGAGGTTTAGCTTGGTGGAATGTGCATCCTTAGTCTTGAGAGATCTAAGGTTCGACTCCCCCAACCCCTATTTCAAAAAAAAATATTTATATTATTTAACTACTTACTCTCCGACTGGATCTCCTTCTTCCTCCTCTTCTTTTTTTCTTTCTCTCTCCTTTATTCTAAAGCTCTGCTTCTTTCTTTTTTTTTTTTTTTTTTTATTGTTGAAGTAGAAAAATGGAGGGTTGATGCCCATTTACGCACTCGCCTTGCCTAATGTCTCCCATCGCCTTTAACAACACCGATTAAGTTTAAATCATTCCCATCGCCTTTAACAACATCGATTAAGTTTAAACTCTTCTACCCCTTTACGTTGTATGTTACAAAATACTTCTTATTGTAAAATTTGAATTCTATTATTTTGGTATATGGCCACTATAACAAGATATTTAGAAAGATTTCCTAAAAAACTCTATGTTACCATTAGAGATGAATATACTATTTGGCTTGATAAATTAATTAAATAATAAAGTCCAGTGTTGTTATTTCAAATTTTTGAATTCTTATAGATCAGTTTATGCTTTCCCTTTTTCAAGTATTGTTTTTTCAATTAAAGTTTTAAATAGAAAGATTGCAAACTTCTAATAAGCACTCTTCTTTCCACTATTTTTTGCTTTTTATAAATGATATATTAATGTTTTATGAACTCCTTCTCATACTCATTCACTGTAAATCAGCCTTGCTTCAAATACATAAATCTTTCCTTATGTCATCTAGATAAACTTGGCCACTTCTTCATATATTCAGTGATGAAAAACTCCCATGTTATGTGCTCTAGAGTCACATACTGGATCATTGTATACCACCATTCATATGCTTCCTCTTTCAATAGTGATACTACACATGTTAATCAGTCTACTAGTGACCATTGCATTTGCTCTAAAACTAAATGGATCATTGTATACCACCATTCATATGCTTCCTCTAACACCAAATTTTTCCATAAATCTTTATCAGAAGAAGTCCACTCGGCAAGCTTATGAAAATTGTCTTTCTCTCGCAAATCATACCAAAGTTGCTTTATGGAAATTGGAATATAATTTTCTTGCTCAGTTTCCTCAACAACCTCAAGAAACAACCATGTCCCACGATTCTTCCAAGTCCCTGCGACCTCACTCCAGTCCTGGGTAATCCTTATTTGATCAATATGTGACGTCATTTCATCACCCAAAGCTGGGAAAAAGATCTTCCTCTCCTCTAAACCAACTTCATGATAAAAAACACACATTCCCACCAACGTTCACTATAACAGACATCCACACAAATCCCATAATGGAGATCCCATTTGCCAAACTGAAATGGGGTGGGAACGGCCTATTGCGTCCACCATAATCACACATGTTGATGGTGGAACGATCATTCTCATCCCAATCATATTTAAAATGATCAATAACAGTTCCTGGGTGCCATGAACCTTTAAACCCTTCTTCCAGACTCCTCACCTACAAAGTTACAAATTTTAACAATAATAAATGTTTTATTGCAATTGAAAAAATTTAAATTAAAGGAATATTCTAGTTTTCTATTAATTTTTTTAATTCAATTTAGCCTTTTTAATTATTGGGCAAATTGAAAAATTTTAGTTTTATTATATAAAATTTAAAATTTAAAATATAAATATAATTAATGTAAAAAATAAATCTTTAAGGAATAATCCTAATAAAACTTAATAAATCTTTTGAGGAATAATCTTGCGAAGCATAATAAATTGACTATAAAATGTGAAAAAATTTACTTTATCATCTTATATTTTAAGATTAAAATTACGGTGGTCGGGTATTTTCGAATACCTGATCCGACCGAACATGGAATAGATTTAAATAATTATAATTGAGTTTGAAACGGGTTCGATTTAAAAAATAATATCTGTTGCGGATTCAGATTGGATTTGAATTTTATGTATAAGTATCTATCTCCCAAATCCGTTTATATAAATAATTAATTTAATATAAAAAATATATTTTATAATAATATTTATAATATTTTTATATTTTTTAATTTAAAAATTAAAATTAAAATATATTTTAAAAATATTAAATTTTTTAAATAAAAATTATTAATAAAAAATATTTTTATATAAATTATTAATTAAAATATATAAAATTAAACGGTTCGAATTTTATTCGGATAATAATCGGGTTGGAAACAGATTCAAATAGTTTAGATTAATTTTGAATCGGGTTCAAAACATATTCAAATATTGTTAATATAAATCAAATTTGAGTTTGAATAATTTAATTTTTGCAATGCTCTATCCATTTACATCTCTAATTAAAATATGAAATATAAATTGATAAAATTTTAAATTTTTTTATCCAATAACCTTTATAATCTAATAAATCTTATAAAAGTTGTAATGAGTCCTATTTTAATTTGAAATAAACAATTAGTTCTAATTCTATTTTGATTTAGATTTTGTTTATCATCTTTAAGTAATTATTGCATTAAAATTAACTTCTATATAAGATTTATTTTGCAAGCTAAAATTTTTCATTTATTAATTTTTCTTTTACCTATATGTATTTTGAAACAAACATAAAAAATTTTACATCGCTACGGCAAAAGATTAGAATCTGTAGTAATAAATGTTGCAGTTATTGCAAGAAACTCATTTGCCACGTGCTAATGTCCTCCTCCATCTGTAGCACTTCAAATTTCCATTAATTTCAAATGAGCTTTCCACATTGACAGTCCCGGTGAACGGTTGACATTCTAAATCCCTTTTCTCCTTGTTCAAAGTTGAATCCTCAACTGAGCTTTCCACATTGACAGCACCGGTGAACGGTTCACATTCTAAATCAACTGGTTTCACCTATTGATGAAAACATGCAAAAAAGAAAAAACACAAAAAATAATAAATAATAAATTAAACAGGATAAATGAGTTCTGGGCAAATGAAACACATTATCAACAGAGGGTTACGGAATGCATAGGCTCATCACTGCAGCTACAGTTATTGCTCTGAGGAACACTGTTCATATAGCAAGGTTCAATACTGAGAAGCATTACAAGCAACTCCAAAAAATAGAAATTCTCAGCTGGATGTGAAAGGAGAAAACAAATTACACCAATTTGCTAAGAAATACAGCTTAATTACTCATTTTCCAATCTCATGGGACAGGATTTACAGATATCTGGTAGAAGGTAAATGATGTTCTCCATCATTTAAGAGCACTAGGACTTTTCTCAGATGTTTCATCTAAGGCTCCATAAAGATAGGTGTGAATTTCAAATGATTTTATGAGGAAGTGACACTTCATTTAAATATGATAAATTCTTTTAATAGATTGTAAAGTTTTTCGAAAATCTTACAAATTTTTTGAAAAAATTTATAAAATTCGTGAAATTAAAATATATTAAAAAATATAATGAAAATTAAGTTATACAATTTAACAATAAATATAAATATATCAAATAAATATAAAATACATAAATTTTAAACATTATATATAGTAATTTTTTTCAATTAATATTATCAGGATAATCGTTTAAGGTAGATTTTTGAGTAAAAATTTAAATATATAAGATGCTATCAAAAAATTTTAAAGAAATATGACAGTTTTTAGTTTGAAAAGTTGAAATGAAAGCTGAAAATAAGTATGGAAGAAAGTTGGAGTCTAGAGCTAGAGTATATACTCTAGAAAAGGGGAGAGAGTGCTGGATGGAGGACTGCTTGGCTTGCTGATTATGGCGAAGACACAAAATAGTAAAAAGTAAAGAAAGACAAAAGGCCAAAGAGAAGAAGTAGAGAAATCGATTTTTCCCCCTTCAATAATGCATACAAAGGCTGGTGCTGGACTACTAATAAGGAAAGTAGCGGCCGTTATGGCCGTTACATCACCGCCGATAACGGCCATTACATTTGCGTAACAGCCGTTATGGTAATAAAATTTTCCTGTCGTTATTATAGGCCTAAACGGTCACGGCAGGCTCGAAAACCATGATTGGGATAATCCTATTTCAAGAAACTCCTATATATCCCTTACACTATATGATATATGGGTCTTGTACTTATCGTGTCCACCCATATTAATATAAAATTTCCTATTTATACCTTAGGTATGTCTCCTTCCTTTATATTACTTTTTTACCGATTACCAAATTTGACATACTTCTAATACATTGAAAAGATTTTTCTTTTTTTCTTTTTCTACTTTATAGGTATTATTGAAATTCTGAAATTATGGTAGAATTCCCACGAAAAAAATTAGGTTTTGTTCATCCACATAATATTTTTATATGCTTTAGGGTGACTTTGCATTCTTTTTCTTTTCTTATGCCTCTCTCATTCCTTTTGTAATACCCGGCTAGACTCCGGTATCGGAATTCCTACCGTCCGGTGGAATCTCGATTGTTGGAAACCTCTAGAAGGGTAAAATCATATTTTCATAAAATGTTTGAATATATTTTATAGTTTTAAGTAAGAAAGAAATTGGGTTTTAAATGAAAAAGACCATGGAGGCATTTCCAGGTTCGGCCGCCGAACCTCAAGTTCGGCCGCCGAACGTGGGATAGTTTAGAGGGGGGCACGTTAGGCTTCCAAATGTGGCTCAAGGTCGGCCGTCGAACCTCATGTTCGGCCGCCGAACATGCATGAGTTTTGGAGGTACTTTAGGCTTCCGAAGGTGGTCTTGCCAGCCCCTATAAAAGGGCTCCATGGCCGAAGCGGGCGAGCTTTCTCCCCTATTTTCGGCTAACGGTGAGTCCATGCTCTCCCATGGTTGATTTTGATGATTTTCCCTCAACCTTTCAAGTTTTAACGAGTTCTAACTTGGTTTTGAAGAGTTTTGGAGCTAAGATCAAGTTTTGGAGCTTGGAGACCTAAGGAGCTTGGAGACCTAAGGACCTAAGGAGCTTGGAGACCTAAGGAGCTGCCGAACCTGCCGCCGAAAGTGCCCTGTTCAGTCTTCCTTTGCATGATTTCTATGATTGTTTTAAGGTGTTTTAAGGGATTTTTGGGAAGTATTTTAGAGTCATGTTAGTATATGTTTGGTCCCTCATTTGAGTCCACCTGTGTAGGTTCGGACTCGAGGAACCGAGGACCCCAGTAGTGAGATAGCTGCTTCAGTGTCTTGTCAGAGCTAGCCTGAGGTGAGTAGAATGGACCTTTATTTCCAAAGCAAATAAATAAAATTGAGCATGTTCATGCATCACGAATGCCATATGATATATTAGGTTGTTTGTATTAGAATTCACGAATATGTTGCATTGCATATTATGTTGTTGATGTGGATGAATGTTGGATGATCCTTTAGCCCTCACTATGATGAGATATGATGTGATGTGATATGGAAGTCCAGGTGTGGCCTGCACTACGCCCCCGGTACGAATGGATATGTATGATATGTTATGTGTAAGAGAAAGACCAGGTGTGGCCTGCACTACGCTCCTGGCATGATTGGATTACTTAGAGGGCTATAGGTGACAAGTTCATCCTTGATGTGATTTGTTTGTGATGTGATGCGTTTGTGATGTGATGCATTTCATGAAAGCATGAATGTTAAATATAATGTTTTATTATTCTGCTCACTGGGCTCTAGTAGCTCACCCTATTCTCTTAATCCTCCAGGTTGCAGGTTCGGGATAGAATCAGGAGGTCAGCAAGAATAAGAAGTCATGTTTTATGTAATAGCTAGATGTGGACATGAAAATGATGTAATGTAAAGTATAGTACAATAATGTAATGTAATGATTTAATGAGGTTTAGAATTGTGCTTGACCCTAGTATGTTGGTTAATCCCTTTGTACATGATCTATAAAATATTTTTATCAATATTTATGTAAACCAGGCTTTATGTATGATATATTACCCCATTGTAGCACTTGTTGAGGGCTCCAGTGTGAGGTTTGATGTTTATAGTTATGAGTTGTGCATGCACAGGTTAAGTTTGGTAAATGAATGAGAAAGTTCAAAATTTTTATGTATATGTTGATCATGTATGAGATTAAACAGGTATACAGGATGTATGTTAGGCTTGCTACGGGTCCCGGCGGCCTTAAGTCGATCTGGGTCCTAGCTCCGGAAGCGGTCCGATTTTCGGATCGTTACACCTTTACTTTCACTAATTTTTCCTTTTTTTTTTTCTAATAGTTCATTAAGTTCAATGTTATAAAGAGGATCCTAATGCAATAGAAGCTCTTATCACCTTAGGCGAGAGGCAAGAGGCGAGAAGCGAAACGATGCCTTTCTTAAAAGAAGCAATAAAGTCAAATTTTTTTTTATATATATTTTAAATATATATATATATATGTACATACAGGTATAATGTACCATCAACAATAGTTTATCTAACTAAATATTAATTTCTTTAATTAGATTTAAATATATATAAGAGATTAATATTAATTTTTTATTATATATAAATAAAATTAATGTATAAATAATTAAATAATAATAAAATTAATAATTAATTAAATAATAATATTAATTATTAAAATAGTATATAAATCTCTAAATTATATATACTATAGTCTATATGATAAATAATAATATTATTTAGTATAGAATATAATTAACATATAGAATATAAAAGAATAATATAATATATATAATAAAAAATAAAATAGTAATAAAAATATATAAATATAACTAAATAAAGCAATATTAAATTTCTATAAATAAACACTATTTATAAATATTTATAATAGATTAATATTTTTAATATTTATATTTTATTTTCATATTTCTAATATCTAAGTAATTTATTATATAAAACAAAGGAAAAAGTAAAAAAAAAAAAGAGTAAAAAGATTTTGTCTCTTATTCTTTCAAGAAGAAGTAACTTTTAAATATTATTTAACTACTTTCTCTCCTACCGGGATCTCCTTCCTCCTTCTTCTTCTCCTTCTTTTGTCTTTTTTTCTCTCTCTTTTATTCCAAAAATTCTGCTCTATTTTTTTCTTTTTTATTTTTATTATTCAAAATTCATGTCTGTGACGAATGCCATCAAACCAACCATCAATCTTCCCTTGAAACAATTTATATACATTATCTACTTTATTTAGATCAATCATTTTAATTAATTCAAACACTTTTATTACTTTCTTTAACCATTTATTTGCAATATCGTAGAAGAATCCTCAAAATTATAAGTCTCCAAATGTCTAGCACGATCCATTATCTCCAACGGATCTTTAAATTTAGCTGTAACAACTGCTGTAACTATTTATGTCATAAAAGTATTCAAGTATGTATTTATCTGAAAATAAATGGTTGGTGCTACAGGTGGAACAACAAATGGAGCTGCAAGTGCAATTGCAGGTGCCGAGGGTGCAGTCGGATATGCCCCTAATTCAACATCACGAGAAACACAAAAAATTTAGTATAAATAAAATCTTATATATAAACAAAAAAATTGTTGAAAAGTTTAATATAAATAAAATCATAAATGAATTCTACACGATAAAATAGCGACCTGCACAACTTTTTAGTGAAAATAAAGAATATATATATATATATATTTAAGTTTTATATTTTATTTTTTTAGATGCTATATCTTTAGTTATTTTTATGTGTTGATGTTTTTTACTTAATATTTTGAATTTTAAGTTAAATGTATAAGGTAAGTTTGATGATTTGGGTTCAGTTATTTTTTTCTAGATTTTAATTTTATAATATATTAATATTTTAAAAATTAATAACAGAACTCTATATATTATGATGAATACATAAATTATGATATCATTACTTTTGACCACCTAAAATTTTTCTCTGGTTCTGCCCTGTTCAGTAAATTAGTATTTATCCTTAATAAGAGTAAAATATATATTTAACAACTTTAAAGCCAATGTAATTATGCTAATCTAATAATAGCTTACCTAGAATTAGATTTAAAAAAATATAATTTTAATTTATTAAATTTAAACTCTTTAAATTTTTATCTAATTAGACCAATAAAAAAATAATTTTCTAAACTTTTTTTTTTTAAATGAAGGAGCTAAACGTGTAGTATATCATAAATAAACTTATTTTTAACCTATTTTCATTTAAAAATTAAAATTTCAAAGAAGAACAACGATCTTACCTGTTCCTTGGATCTGTCACAGGACAAAATTAATACAGCTAAATCCTTAAACCACAATGAAAATGAATAAAGAATTAAGTAACCGTTGGATTTGACAACCTAGCATGCAATATAGAGATAAAAGAGAAAAAAAGACAACAAAATTGAGACAGAAGAACCTTCTTGGCAATGACAAAGGCAAACTTTATAACGTGAATCCATGAATGGGCTGAAAGATAGAATTAGAAATATTGTCTCCATAGAGAAGAACCTAAGAGATCTAATTGGAAATTGTTTAAATTATATTATATTTATGCTGGTTGGTGGTTTTAATTATTTGCTCTTGCCAACTATTTTTGCCTTATAATTCTTTGAATTGTGCAAGAACAGGATCCTGGAATGTCATGGTTCCTCATCACTTTCAAAATATTAATTATGTTTATCAAAATAATCATTGCACACATGGATATATAGCCACATGCAAAGGCCTTCAATTATAAGCCAAAAGATTTGCCCTACTATTATATACGGGTAGGGATGCCATCCTATTTAGGATCCATTTATTTTCATTGTTATTGGCATTTAGATTTTTTTTTTAATAAAAAAGGTAAATCAGTAAAAAAATATTTTACTGATAAAAAAATTATCCATTGGACTTGATCTGCATTAGTTGTTGCCTGATTAGATTAAGGACGAACCCAGACATAGTGATTCTAGTCTATGGAAAGAAGAAACTGCTGCATTGAGTGGCTTGGTCCAAAAGAACCAACTCCGTATTTTTTGTGAACTTTTGCAGTGCCACTAATGAAGCAAGAGCAACTGGTTGATTTTGCATGATGAGTTAACAGCAAAAAAAAAAAAAAATAAATAATAATAATAATAATAATAATAATAATAATAATAATAATAATAATAATAATCTTATACAAAGAGACACATATGTTAATTATATTATATTTTAGGAATTAAGTGGAATTTTTTTATATTTATATTTATATGTGATTAAAAGTATATAACCTATCTAATTCACCTATAATTATAAGTGCATATAATTTAATATTATCTTTTTTTTTCTATTTTTTAAAATCATTTTAGCCATAAATGCATTATATATTACTTTTAGTTCTTAATTATACGACTAAATTTCATATTAGTTTTATAATATATTTTTAGAAATTAGTTATATACTATATGTTTTAACTAACTATATAATTAAGAAATATATAAAAGATAATACAGTATTCTTATTAAAAATAATATGTATTATAACTATATAATTTTCATTGCCTTTGCTACTGGTGGACTCCTCTTTGCCCCAACTAGATAATGGGTCTCATCCTTCTTTTCCCATATCAAAATGTGGATTTTCTCTCTCTGTCTCTAAGTGGAGGGATTTTGTGATATGCATTTTTGCTACTACTTCAGTGTTATTTGCTTGGATTTCCTGTTACATGCAGGTTTAGACTTATTAAATCGATGCTTCCTTCGTTTAGAATCATCGACAAGTTGTGGGTGGTGGATCATAGAGCAAAGTTTGAAAAGGTGTGAGTGAGTATTCAAAGAGCCCATTCTTCACACTTTATAGGGCGCTTTTTGATTTTTAAAAACTTTTCTTGCCCAACTTCCTATGGTATGAAAAAAGCAACATTTCATCTCGTTAGCCCTGCTCTTTTTTTATCAGTTTTATGTCCCTTTGCTGGTGTTCCTTTTGGTGATCGAAACTTTCCAAACAATAGATGAGTGGATCAGGTAGATTGGTGGCTGTCGGGTCAACTTCTAAATTAAGGTTTTGAGTGTCTAGATTTGGATTTAATTATGTTGGCTTATCAATATTGATATGACCCAATACTTTGATCGGTTGACATTTCTCATTGGTTTTCCATAATGAAGTGTTGGTGACTCATTCATCATCCATTTTGACTGAATCAAACGAGACTTGATTGCACAGGTCATGTAACCAGACGGCCAAAACTCGCCCTTAGCCAGAATCTTACCATCATCATATAACCGTTAATAGTTACAACTACACGATTTTCAAAATCTCTACAAGCACAGAATCACACATTCACTAGCCAATAATATTAGATTCTAAAGAAAAATGGCAACTAACTCTATTATTTTATAATATAAAAATAATCAGAATTTAGAGTTCATGATATGCAACTCTAAACATTCAAATTATTTTTTTTTTAATATTAAACTCGTCCATTTATATAAGATACTAACTTAAGTATTGGACTAGTTGTCCACGAAGCACCAATCGATTTATATATTCTCTTTTATAGATCGTCAGCTCATAATGTACATGATTCAGACAACATCATATATGTTAAGGGTGGAGGCATTTTTATGTATTTATGAATTAATCTATATTATTTTAGTCCTTCTCTTATTAATAATAAAGCCATTATCTCTTTAAAAAAATTGACACTATTGAATCTTCTAATTTAATGAGTAGTTAATTTTATTTATGTAATTCTATTTTTTAATGAGTAGTTAATTTTATTATGTAAATATTATAATATAATTCATATTTTCTTTTATATTCTAATTTAATTAATGAAATTCGTTTTTATAAAATAACTATAACTAGAGATAGATGATAGAACGGTTGTCGAAGCCGGTCAAAATAAATAACCTGTTTAACTACCAACAATATTAAGATTGCAGACAGTGGTAAGAGGATCGTATCCACAGGGAATTGATACTCGTTTACCTTCCTTGAATAGACCAAATTAAAGAGAGCAGAAAAGAAAAGAAAGTGCAAGTGCATGTAAAGTAAAAATGGGGGTATTGAGATTGATTTGATTAAGCTAATGAAAAGAGTAATTAAAAAGTAAGCAGAAAGTAAATTGAGGGTAAAACAATGATGGTAAAAGCTCTAGTTGAAGATTTAGATCCACTTTAGTTGATGGGATTGATCATTGACTCAAATGTTCCTTTGTTGATTCAATAAATTGGCTATGGAGATTGAAGAAGCTTCTCACATCCATAGTCTCTCTTTTAGATTAAATTAATTAGGGAAAGTCCACCAATCAATTACTAATTAACAATTGCCAAAGAACGTCTTTGAGCCTTAGGCCTTTTGCAAAAGTCAATCGCATAAAGTAATGGAGAGAACCAATTCTAGTCACCCACATGCATGGAGACAACACTAGATCATGCAATTTCCTTGGTTGTGCACCAAGTGTTCTTATGTTCAAACGATTCAAGCAAATACGGACTTAAAATCATTCAAAACAACAATATATCACTTTGCAACAAAAATCAATGGAGATCTTAAATAACAAAGCAATAATATCCTTAAGCATGAAATCACAAGAATATTGAATAACAAAAGGTAAAACAATGAATGTCCAAGTCTCTCAATCCACAGTACAACTAAAGCTTCACTTGATCTTCAACTAGAATGAAAGGTTTCAGCCACTCATGGCTGAAACAAAAACCATAAAGAAAGGTAGAAGAAGAAAAGAAGAAGCCGAAGGTGGTGGAGGCGCGGCCTTGCTTGATCCGGATGGAGAAGGAGAAGATGAGTCTGAAAGTGTCCAAATTCGTGGCTGCCAAAGAGAGTACCTTTTTATAGAGTTTTGATGCTGCCTAGGTCTTCCTTATTAGTGTAGAGGCTGCCCAAGTTGCTGCCCAAACTCAACTTGCTGCCCAAGTTGTTGCAGAAGAGGAAAGAATCGTAGTGCATGCACTTCAGAAGGCAGGTGCGCGCAGATGGCTTTCAGAATAGGAAAGGAGCGTACCTTGTGTCTGAAAAGGAAGGAAGAGCGATCCAAGGATGCCAATAGAGGAAGAAAAGTCGTGGCTTGCTCTGCAGGAGAGAGGCATGCGCGCGGATAGCACTGAAAGGGAAGGAGGCGCGCGGATCAGGCTTTGCAGAAGAGGTAGGCGCGCGGACAGCACTGTATAGGAAATATTTGCTGTCCAAACTTCCTATTTAGATGGATCCTCTATTGAATTATGAATCTGGACTGTATGAAGGCCAAGTGCATAGAGATCTCCTTCCTGAATAGGGAGTGGCGCGCAAATTGTGTTGCAAGAGGCAAGTGGTGCGCAGTCATTGAATGCAGAAGGGAAAGTGGATCTGCCAAGTCTTTCCTTTCTAGGTGGAGCCTTCGTTTGAATTTTAAACGTTGAACGCAGAAGAGGCAAGTGTGCCTTCATGAGATCTCGCTGCCTAAATTGGAAGATATGACTGCTGCAGTATGTGCACATCTTTGAATAAGGAAAGAAATATCTGCGATTTGAATTTTAAATAATCCTCTAACCGAGCTTTCCTTATTTGCTTTTGCCTCTGCACTTTCCTCATTTGAAGACTTTCCTTTTCTGAAAACTTGCCTTATTTGAAGACTTTCCTTTCTTGGCACACGTTCTAAACAAGGCAGGAAGGATTCTGCAGTTCGAATTTCGGACAGTTTGCTGGCTGCGCTCTTTGACTCTTTCCTTGTTTGGCACTTTCCATATATGAAACTTTCCTTATTTGGAACTTTCCATATATGAAAACTTTCCTTTTCTGGAACTTTCCATATTTGGCACTTTTTGGCAGTTTTAACCACATTTTCTCCAGAATGTTTTTTCACACCTAGTTTCTGTAGAACATGAACAAAACAACCAAATTAGGCAGAAACTGTGCAAATAAACATCATTAAGATCATGATAATATGGCCTAAAATGCGCTCTGTCAAATACCCCCACACCTAACCCTTTGCTTGTCCTCAAGCAAACAAACACAGTTGAACAAACTCTCTTCACTTAGATCCTTTATGTCTACTTAAGCTCTTACTCTAGACCCCTATTTTGAATCATTGCAATAAAGAATGTATGCATCAAGGTTACTTACCTCTTTCCTTGTTTCCCTTTACTTACCATGGTTAGGATTGGTTTTCCTCAAGAGAGAGATCATACATGCATTAGTTCTTGTTCATTCAAAGACTTAATCTAGCTTTCAGAGTGACTTGCCCTTACCTTGAAGTACTTAATTCAGCCTTTTTGCACTTTAAACTTGCTTGGAAAAGTCACCAACCTTTTGACGTGAAGGTACATATTGGTGATACCCACCCCCAGTTACTCAGTTGGTCACCTGTCCAAGTGGCTACTAGCTCTGTTCATAGTCTGTTGACCATTGGAACAGTTTTCACATTGTGCTTATGAAGTCTAGGCCTTTTCTGAATTTCTTTTCTCAATGATTTGGGCAAATCAACACCAATTGCTAACAAGTCACATTAAGTTCATTCACACAATTTCAATTTATTCTCATCAGTTGAGGGTCATCAGTATGTTTTTCACCATGGCAAGCTCAAGGATTCAATTCAAAAGCAATTCCCAAACATGAATACATCTTATTGCAATTGATTCAACCTAGGTTTAAAGAGTCATCACATCAATGGGGCCATGGAGAGAAAGTTCATTCAACATAGTTTGTTCAGTTTGAGTAAAGCAAATCAAGAAGAAGATTGTGGATGAGTGTGTTATTGAAAGCAAGAAAAAACGAAAAATTTTAAACAAAAACTGAAAGCAAAACGCAAACTGAAAGGAATAACTGAAAGCAAAAACGCAAACTGAAAAACTGAAAGCAAAGACGCAAAAATATAAAGCAAAAATTAAAATGCAAAAATTAAAATGCCGTACCCCCACACCTAAATCATACATTGTCCTCAATGTAATAGAAACATAAAAGAACAAAGAAACTGAGTACTTCCCTTTGGTGTGGTTGGCATGGTGCGATGAGCCTATTCAGAGTGAGTGACGATCTAGTGGAATTTCTTCCACTAGTTGTACTTTGAATCCTTCGTAGTAAGGCTTCAGGCGATGGCCATTCACCTTGAACTGCTTTCCTGTATCTATACTGCGAATGTCTACTGCTCCATGAGGGTAAGTGTACTCAACAATGAATGGTCCAATCCACCTAGATCGTAGCTTCCCTGGAAACAGTTTCAAACGAGAATCAAAAAGTAAGACTTTATCACCAACCTCGAAGTGCTTCCTTGAAATTCGGTTGTCATGGGAGGCCTTGATCTTGGTTTTGTAGTCCCACGAAGTGTCATATGCATCTCTTCTTATCTCTTCTAGCTCTTGCAGTTGCAACTTGCGATGGTGTCCAGCTTCTTTTAGATCCATGTTGCAATTCTTGACAGCCCAGTAGGCTTTGTGCTCTATTTCAACTGGAAGGTGACATGCTTTTCCATAGACCAGTCTATAAGGAGACATACCTATGGGTGTTTTGTAGGCTGTTCTGTATGCCCACAAGGCGTCTTCTAGTTTTGTACTCCAATATTTTCTGCTAGGTGACACGGTTTTTTCTAGAATGGCTTTGATCTCTCTGTTGGACACTTCAGCTTGTCCATTAGTCTGCGGATGATATGCGGTAGATGTTCTGTGCACCACATTGTGCTTCTTGAGAAGATTTGCAACGACCTTGTTGCAAAAGTGGGTGCCTCTGTCACTGATGATTGCCTTGGGAACTCCATGCCTAGCAAAAATGTTAGTTTTTACAAAATCAACTACTGCCCTTGCATCATCTGTCTTAGTTGCTTTGGCCTCCACCCATTTGGACACATAGTCCACTGCAAGAATGATGTAAGTGTATCCAAAAGAAGGTGGGAAGGGGCCCATGAAATCTATGCCCCATACATCAAATACCTCACAAACCATGATGGGGTTTTGTGGCATTTGGCTTTTGTTGCCAAGATTTCCTGTTTGTTGGCATCTACCACATGTCCTGCAAAACAGATTAGCATCTCGAAAAAGAGTAGGCCAAAAGAATCCACATTCAAGTATTTTATGAGCTGTTTTTCGTGGTCCGAAATGGCCACCACAATTGTATGAGTGACAGAATGTGAGTACTGAAGCGATTTCTTGATCTGGAATGCATCTCCTTATCATCTGATCAGAACAATGTCTCCACAGGTATGGTTCATCCCAAACATAGTACTTTGCATCATTCTTTATTTTGTCTCTTGTGTGCTTGGGCATGTCAGAAGGTAGATTACCTGTAGCAAGGTAGTTTACAATATCTGCGTACCATGGTTCATCATCCTGGGTGTGGTGGACCTGCTCATAGAGGTCATTCTCACTCTCTTCAGACTTCAGAATTTGTTGTGAAGAGGATTCTGTTTGTTCATGAACCATTTGCGCTGGGGCTGGAGGCAGAAGAAGTTGCGGAAGTGGCTCAGGAGGCGCCGATTGAGGCATTGAGGAGTTCGGCGGCCTAAGGATGCCTTTTTGCGGAAGCTGAAAGGTCTTCTGCGATTGGTCCTGCAGTCCTTTCTGGAGTGGTGCGATTTCCCCCTGTTCTTCCTGCAGTGGTTTGCAGCTCAGCTCTTGAATGCTGCAGACGGTTTCTGTCAATTCTGGCTCTTCATTTTTCAGATCAGATTCCCTGCAAAAGTCACGGTTTAGCACATCAGCATGATTCTCATTAAAAATCTGTTGACTCAAACAATCAATCATGTCTAAACCATAAACAGGGGAAAAATCGTGGGGAAATTTCATTGCATCATAGACATTAAATTTGATTACTTCCCCTTCGAATTCCATGGTCAAGGTACCATCGTGCACATCTATTTTGGTTCTGGCAGTGCTCAAGAAGGGACGTCCAAGAAGGATGTCTGAAGATGTGCTGCAGCGGTCTTCCTTAGTGTCAATCACGTAAAAGTCTGCTGGGAAGACAAGCTCATCTACTTGCACTAGAACATCTTCGAGCACACCTTTTGGGTATACCACGGATCTGTCAGCTAGTTGAATTACAACTCTAGTTTCCTTCAGTGCACCTGCATTCAGAGAATTGTAAATGGACAGGGGCATAACATTTATCGATGCACCTAGATCACACATAGCCTTTCTAATCCCAACATTTCCTATCTTACAAGAGATTGCAAACATGCCCTTGTCCTTACACTTGGCTGGAATTTCTCTTTTAATGACAGCTGTCACAACTTCACCTACACTTACCTTTTCCCTCTCTGCCAGCTTCCTTCTGTTGGTACATAGTTCTTTCAAAAATTTCGCGTACCTGGGAATCTGCTTCACAGCATCTAGCAGAGGTATGTTGATCTGTACCTTCCTGAAGGTGTCAAGGATCTCCCTTTCCTCTTTTTCTTTCTGTGCTTTCTCAAATCTCTTCGGAAAAGGGGGAGGGATCTGAAAACGTACCTGGGGGTCATCCTTTTGCGCAGAAGGTGCTTCAGTTTGCGCAGGAGGATGGCTAGCCGGCTCAGGTGGATGTTGCGCAGGGGTGGTTTCAGCTGAAACCTCTGATTGTTGCGTAGGAATGGTTTCTGGCTCATCTGTCTGGGTATGTTGGAGCTCCTTCCCACTTCTCAGTGTTATAGCATTCACATTCTCTCTAGGATTGTCTTCTGTTTGAGAAGGTAACTTACCTTGAATGCCAGATCTGTTCATTGCGGAGGCCAATTCCCCGATCTGCAGTTGCAGCACTTGTATCGTCTTTGTCAACTCACCAATGGCATGGTCTGAATTTGCAGGTGCTGGTTGGACTTGATTCCTTGGGTTGATCTGATTGTTTGTCCTGGCGTAACTGAAATTGGGATGGTCTCTCCAACCTGGGTTGTATGTGTTAGAATAAGGATCACGTCTTACCTGATTGTTGTATCCTCCAATTGCATTAACGTGCTGGTCCTCTTCTTGAAGTGTGGGACATTGATCAGTTGGGTGTCCCACATAGGCACATAAACCACATGGTCGAAGTTGCTGAGGCTGTTGGACTTGATGAACTTGTTGAGCTTGGCTAAGGAGAAGCTTTTCCACAAGACAAGTTAGCTTTGAAACTTGAGAATCAGAATTACTTACCTCATGGATCCCTCTTTGCATCTGCTTTTCCTCCCCATATTGCCTAGATGAGGCTGCAAGAGTGGAGATCAGCTCCCTCATCTCTCCAGGTGTTTTGTCCTTGATGGATCCCCCACAGGCTACATCGATGTATCTCCTTTCTGATGACAACAATCCTCCGTAGAAAAATTGTATAAGGGACCTGTCTGTCATATCATGTTGTGGACAACCTGTACAAAGCCTTTCAAACCTTTCCCAATAGTCATATAAATCTTCAGCAGGTTTCTGTCTTATGCTAGTTATTTCTCTTATTATGCCAATTGATTTAGATGTTGGGAAGTATTTGTTCAAAAAGGTTTGAACCATTTCTTCCCAAGAATTAATAGATCCAGGTGGCAAATAGAATAACCAATCTCTAGCAAGGTCCTCAAGAGAGAAAGGAAAAGCTATTAATCTAACATGTTCTTCAGTAATTCCTTGAGGTCTCATGGATGAACAAATAATGGTGAATTCCTTCAAGTGCTTGTGTGGGTTTTCATTTTCTAATCCTCTAAATTTTGGGAGAATATGAATCAAACCTGTTTTGAGCTCAAAGGGAACGGTCAGAGGTGGATAGTTGATGCACAGAGGTGCTTGATCACCCGTTGGGGCCGCCCATTCTCCCATGGTTCTTATTCTTGGCTCTGGGGCCCTTACGGCTGGATTTCCTTGAGGAATTTCCTCACGGACAGCATGTTCAGCATTGGCAGCAGGTGGTGCCACGTTTTCAGCCATTTCAGATGGTTCAGGATGCGTTGGAGTGGTTTCAGAAGGCTGATCTGCGATTTCAAGGTGTCTTTGCGCAGATCCGGATTGCGCAGTCCCCAAATGTGTACCTGTTTGCTTACCTAATCTCCTGATTGTGCGCTCAATTTCTGGATCGTAAGTAGGATTTCCTCGCGTCCAGATCTGGTCATAAAAGAAAGAAAATAAACAAGTTAGACAACTCCCCGGCAACGGCGCCAATTTTGACAGAACGGTTGTCGAAGCCGGTCAAAATAAATAACCTGTTTAACTACCAACAATATTAAGATTGCAGACAGTGGTAAGAGGATCGTATCCACAGGGAATTGATACTCGTTTACCTTCCTTGAATAGACCAAATTAAAGAGAGCAGAAAAGAAAAGAAAGTGCAAGTGCATGTAAAGTAAAAATGGGGGTATTGAGATTGATTTGATTAAGCTAATGAAAAGAGTAATTAAAAAGTAAGCAGAAAGTAAATTGAGGGTAAAACAATGATGGTAAAAGCTCTAGTTGAAGATTTAGATCCACTTTAGTTGATGGGATTGATCATTGACTCAAATGTTCCTTTGTTGATTCAATAAATTGGCTATGGAGATTGAAGAAGCTTCTCACATCCATAGTCTCTCTTTTAGATTAAATTAATTAAGGAAAGTCCACCAATCAATTACTAATTAACAATTGCCAAAGAACGTCTTTGAGCCTTAGGCCTTTTGCAAAAGTCAATCGCATAAAGTAATGGAGAGAACCAATTCTAGTCACCCACATACATGGAGACAACACTAGATCATGCAATTTCCTTGGTTGTGCACCAAGTGTTCTTATGTTCAAACGATTCAAGCAAATACGGACTTAAAATCATTCAAAACAACAATATATCACTTTGCAACAAAAATCAATGGAGATCTTAAATAACAAAGCAATAATATCCTTAAGCATGAAATCACAAGAATATTGAATAACAAAAGGTAAAACAATGAATGTCCAAGTCTCTCAATCCACAATACAACTAAAGCTTCACTTGATCTTCAACTAGAATGAAAGGTTTCAGCCACTCATGGCTGAAACAAAAACCATAAAGAAAGGTAGAAGAAGAAAAGAAGAAGCCGAAGGTGGTGGAGGCGCGACCTTGCTTGATCCGGATGGAGAAGGAGAAGATGAGTCTGAAAGTGTCCAAATTCGTGGCTGCCAAAGAGAGTACCTTTTTATAGAGTTTTGATGCTGCCTAGGTCTTCCTTATTAGTGTAGAGGCTGCCCAAGTTGTTGCAGAAGAGGAAAGAATCGTAGTGCATGCACTTCAGAAGGCAGGTGCGCGCAGATGGCTTTCAGAATAGGAAAGGAGCGTACCTTGTGTCTGAAAAGGAAGGAAGAGCGATCCAAGGATGCCAATAGAGGAAGAAAAGTCGTGGCTTGCTCTGCAGGAGAGAGGCATGCGCGCGGATGGCACTGAAAGGGAAGGAGGCGCGCGGATCAGGCTTTGCAGAAGAGGTAGGCGCGCGGACAGCACTGTATAGGAAATATTTGCTGTCCAAACTTCCTATTTAGATGGATCCTCTATTGAATTATGAATCTGGACTGTATGAAGGCCAAGTGCATAGAGATCTCCTTCCTGAATAGGGAGTGGCGCGCAAATTGTGTTGCAAGAGGCAAGTGGTGCGCAGTCATTGAATGCAGAAGGGAAAGTGGATCTGCCAAGTCTTTCCTTTCTAGGTGGAGCCTTCGTTTGAATTTTAAACGTTGAACGCAGAAGAGGCAAGTGTGCCTTCATGAGATCTCGCTGCCTAAATTGGAAGATATGACTGCTGCAGTATGTGCACATCTTTGAATAAGGAAAGAAATATCTGCGATTTGAATTTTAAATAATCTTCTAACCGAGCTTTCCTTATTTGCTTTTGCCTCTGCACTTTCCTCATTTGAAGACTTTCCTTTTCTGAAAACTTGCCTTATTTGAAGACTTTCCTTTCTTGGCACACGTTCTAAACAAGGCAGGAAGGATTCTGCAGTTCGAATTTCGGACAGTTTGCTGGCTGCGCTCTTTGACTCTTTCCTTGTTTGGCACTTTCCATATATGAAACTTTCCTTATTTGGAACTTTCCATATATGAAAACTTTCCTTTTCTGGAACTTTCCATATTTGGCACTTTTTGGCAGTTTTAACCACATTTTCTCCAGAATGTCTTTTCACACCTAGTTTCTGTAGAACATGAACAAAACAACCAAATTAGGCAGAAACTGTGCAAATAAACATCATTAAGATCATGATAATATGGCCTAAAATGCGCTCTGTCAATAGACTCCTGATTTATGGTTTAATTAACCGAAACTAAACTGTAAAGCTTTTAAAAGCAGATTAAAGAGATCAAAGATAAATAGAATTTAGGTTTTTAAGTTGATTTTTCTCCTGTATTGGAAACCTTTATATAATAGTTACAGATCATATTTATCCATGTTCTATTGAGATTTTTAAATATAGAATCTATTGTACAAGGAGAAGATATACACAAGCAATTTAAATTTGGTATATGTAGTTATGTATTCTTATTATCCCCCCACAAACGAATGGGAGGAGAAACCATTAGTTTGTCTTTCATTTGTAGGAACCACTGCTTCGACAGTTGTTTCATCAGCATATCAGCTATTTGATCCATCGTGGGAATATAGGACACAACAAGATGTTTTTGGTGTACCTGTTCACGAACAAAATAAAAATCTAATTCCAAATGTTTTCATCTTGAGTGAAACACAGGGTTTGCTGCTAAGTATGTGGCTGCAACATTGTCATACCATTTTTTGGAATCATTGTCACTAGTTAGTGAAGCTCTCGAAGTAAAAATCGTAACCAGTAAACTTCGAACACTATAGTGGCTAGTGCACGATATTCAAAGTCAGTATTCGACCTGGTGACAGTCTTTTACTTCTTAGAATACCATGATATAATATTGGATCCATGATAAACAATATAGGTAGATGTACTTTTACGATTCGATTTGTCACCACCCTAATGGGTATCGGACTAGGCCACTAAATTACTAATCTTTGATGAAGGAAACACAAGACCATGCTCAATCGTCCCTTTTAGATAGTGTGTAATTCGCTTGAATGCTTGCCAATGATTTGCATGAATTGCGCAGCCTTGTTGACAACAAAAGTGATGTCTAGACGAGTAAGTGCCAAATATTGTAAGGCACCTACAACCTAGTGGAACTTAGATGCATCTTCATAATGATTAGAGTCACTGCTGTCAAGGTAATAGTAGGCAAAGCAGGAGAAGGCATAGGGATGCCTTCATGCATGTTGACCCAGCATAGTAAATCCTTGATATGTTTTATCTGTATTTCCAAAGTTTATTTTTCAACCAACAGACTTCAATTCCTAAAAAATAGGACAGAGATCTCAAATCTTTTAGTGTAACATGTCGACCAAGTTGTGTGATCAACGAGTGAACAAGATGCGTTGAGGAACCTGTTAACAGTAGATCATCCATATACACTAGAAAATATGCAATCTGATTTCCTTTTTGATAAACAAACATAGAGTTATCAGCCTTTGAGTCTTTGAAACCTAGTGTTTGTGATGCTTGAACCAAACAAAAAAACCATGTTGTTGGTGCTTGGCATAAGCCATATAGTGATTTTCTAAGAAAATAAACATATTGAGGTCGGGTTGAATCCACGAAGCCTTAAGGTTGTTCCATATACATAGGTTCTTTCAATTTTCCATCTAAAAAAGCATTAGAAACATCAAGTTGCCAAATTGGCCAACCGAAATTCACAGCAATAGATAGAACTAGTCGTATGATTGTTGGTTTAACCACTACACTAAAAGTGTCAAAAAAGTCAACCCTTGGCTGTTGAAGAAAGTCCTTTGCTACAAGTAGGGCCTTATAATGGTTAATCGTGCCATCTATGTAATACCCGGCTATTACTAGGTGTTATGATGTGTTTAAATGTTTTAAGGTTAAGGGAAGTGAGTTTGGAGTGGAAATGACCTAAGGCAGAGGAGCCAAGTTCGGCCGCCGAAAGTAAGTTCGGCCGCCGAAAGTGTTTGGCTTCCGAAGGGAAGTTCGGCCCCCGAAGGTTGCATGCGCGTGCATGTGAATGGGCAGCCGAAGCTGAGTGGCTAGTGAGCTGAGTCATATGTTTTGACAGATGTTGGCTTCAGATTCTTGCCATGAATTAGCCACGTCTTCTATGACTCATCTGCAAGTGTTTTGAGCAGCTCATGCAGGAGTTTGCTCATTCACCAAGTTTTGAAGGGTTTGAAGCAAAAAGTGAGTTTGAGAGAGAGTTTGAGAGTGTGAGAAGGGGTGATCCGTTTTTCCCTTGTTCAGAGTGTTTAGCTTCTTGCTACAGGAGGTAAGTGATGCACTTGAACATGTGAATATGTTTTCTGAAGGTTTTAGGGGGATTTGTGGAAGGAGATGCATGCTTAGGTTATTCATGATAGTTTTGATGAGTTATGCATGGATACATGTGTATGTGTTATGTTTGATTTGTTGTTTGGGGTTATTAGCTAGTCTTGGACCCCTGTGAGCATATACATGAGTATATGTAAGGTGAGGAGGTGACGTTTGCATGGTTTGAGAAGGTGAAGGAAAGAAGGAGATGGTTTGCCGTTGCAACTGAGTTCTGGATGAACTCAGGTTCGGCAGCCGAATGTTCATTCGGCCGCCGAACCTCTTGCATGGTGGCTTAGGCTGCCACAGCTTGCCCCCGAGTGTTTTGCATGTTCGGCTCTGTTTGGGGGTTTCGGCCGCCGAAGGTGCCGCCGAAGGTGCTTGAGTTTCGTCTCTGGAGAGGACATTCGGCCGCCGAACCTGCCGCCGAAAGTGTTCTGTCCAGCTTTTCTTTTGCATGCTTTGCATGGCTAGTTAAGTGAGTTTCAGGGGATTCTTGGGTAGTTTAATAGAGGTATTGATACAGTAGTTTGGTCCCTCATTTGAGTCTATCTGTATAGGTACAGACCAGAGGAACCAGAGAGAGCAGCAGTGAGTACTGCTCCAGAGTTCAGAACCTGCAGAGTGAGTCAGTCCAGAGCCAGAGGTGAGTGGAACTAAACTTATGACTGTTAAATGAATCACAAACTGCTTTTAGCATATCTCATGCATCATGTTTATGCCATGAGGAGGTGACGTTTGCATGGTTTGAGAAGGTGAAGGAAAGAAGGAGATGGTTTGCTGTTGAAACTGAGTTCTGGATGAACTCAGGTTCGGCAGCCGAAGGTTCATTCGGCCGCCGAACCTCTTGTATGGTGGCTTCGGCTGCCACAGCTTGCCCCCGAGTGTTTTGCATGTTCGGCTCTGTTTGGGGGTTTCGGCCGCCGAAGGTGCCGCCGAAGGTGCTTGAGTTTCGTCTCTGGAGAGGACATTCGGCCGCCGAACCTGCCGCCGAAAATGTTCTGTCCAGCTTTTCTTTTGCATGCTTTGCATGGCTAGTTAAGTGAGTTTCAGGGGATTCTTGGGTAGTTTAATAGAGGTATTGATACAGTAGTTTGGTCCCTCATTTGAGTCTATCTGTATAGGTACAGACCAGAGGAACCAGAGAGAGCAGCAGTGAGTACTGCTCCAGAGTTCAGAACCTGCAGAGTGAGTCAGTCCAGAGCCAGAGGTGAGTGGAACTAAACGTATGACTGTTAAATGAATCACAAACTGCTTTTAGCATATCTCATGCATCATGTTTATGCCATAGGTTGATTGCATTAGTATTCACGAATATGTTGCATTGCATTGTTATTTGATGATGTGAGTAAATGCTGAATGATCCAATAGTCACATATAGGAAGACCAGGAGCCTTTGACTACGCCCTGGCACGTATAGCAAAGACCAGGAGCCTTTGACTACGCCCTGGCAGGTATATAGCAAAGTCCAGGAGCCTTTGACTACGCCCTGGCAATGGTAAGTTTACAGGTGTTATATACACATATACATATATGACAGGAAGACCAGGTGCTCGATTCTACGCCCTGGCACAGAGTTACTGGGACTATGTGGTGACAGGTTTACTCGTGATGTGGCTTGTCTGTGTTATGACGCATTCCATGCGATCATATTTTACTGAGATGTTTTACTGTTCTACTCACTGGGCTATAGAGCTCATCCCACTCCCTTAACCCCAGTTTTGCAGGTTCAGTGTACAGTGTACAGGGACAGTCCAGCAGAGTACAGGAAGAGTAAAGAGATCTGTAATAGCTTAGAGTGGACATGTAATTTAAAGAGATGTACTAGTGGTTGCTTGACCTAGTGACCTCGTAATGTATGTTTTGTACATGATCTGTATATGTATGTATGTTTTCCTGTATGTGAAAACCAGGCTTAACAGGTATGAGTTAACCCATCTAGAGCAAGCTCTAGTCAGGGATACAGAGTACAGAGTACATGAGTACAGAGTACAGAGTTAGTGCATGCACGGGTTAAGCCTTGGTTCAGCAAAGAGTTTTATTTTCACATAAAATGTATGATCATGTATGAGGTTTATAGGTACACAGAGAGTATAGCAGGCTTGCTACGGGTTCTGGCGGCCTTAAGCCGACCTGAATCCTAGCGCCGGTGACGGTCCTTTTTGGGGTCGTTACAGATTGGTATCAGAGCCCTAGGTTCACATGATCGGACCTATAGAGACAGTGTTGGGCTCAGACAGGTTAGAAGTGGTCAAGCACAATAGGAAATCATGTCCACTAGGATAGGGTCTTGAGTCCTATCTGCTATGATTTGCTATGAGTGTTGTATGTGTATGATTGATATGTGATGTTTATGTGCTAAAGTGGTATGTTATCTGTTGTGTTTCCAGAGTAAAGATGCGAGGAACTCGTCGATCAGCTCGATTGACTGGAGTCCCACCAGAGAATGAGAGACCAGCTGCTCGTCCTCCTGCATTGCCAAGGGCAGGGTCTCAGAGATCTAGCAGGGAAGGTACGTCAATAGACCCAAGAAGGTCTGTAGACGAGAGCAGAAGAGGAACAGTTAGGGGAGGAAGATCAGAGGAAAGGAGGGAAGCTATGGAGATTGATCAGTCGAGAGATGACAGCATGGGTATAGGCAGTTTTGAGGAAGGTATGGGAGAGTCGCAGGGAGGTGATCAGGCCTCAGGTTTTGACTATCCATCCTTGTTTCAGGAGCCAGAGTATCCGATGGAGGGGATGTCGGAGTACTCTCGATTTGACCCATATCCTACGTATATGCCATATATGCCATATCCTCAGTATTACCCATCATATCCACCATATCCTATGTATCCATCTTCCCCTATACATCCAAGTGCAGCATACCTAGAGCCAAATGAACCAAATGACCCAGTACCACCACCAGAACCAGTAGCCCCTGTTGTTGACAGACATGAACCTAGCTCATCTGGAGGTAAAGTTCAAATGACGGAGTATTTGAAATTGGATGCTCCTAAATACAACACAGGAGATGATCCATTTGATTACCTCAGAGCAGTTAGGATGATCACCAGTGAATTGGGAGCAGATGATAGGAGAGCCATTGAGATGGCAGGTTTCACAATAAAGTGCAGGAAAGCCAGAGAATGGTTTAAGCATTATGTGGAGCCTAGAATGGATAGCATGTCATGGGGAGAGTTCGCCAATGAGTTTGCAGGGTGGGCTTTTCCTGACAGCTCCAGGGAGATGAAAGTCATAGAATTTGAACAGTTGAGACAGACAGACGAGATGAGTGTTGATGACTTCACAGATAAGTTCCTGGATCTGCTTCAGTATGTGGGTCAGACCTATGATACTGATCAGAAGAAAGCAAGGAGATATACTATGAGACTTCATCCCAGGTATTCTTCTTTGATCCTTCCAGCAGAAAAGGAGAGTTTTCACTCTATTATTACCCGGCTAGAATCCGGCACCGGAATTCCTGTTGTTTGGTGGACTCCGGGGTGTTGGGATTCTATATAAGGGTAGGAGTTATGGTTTCTATGTGTTATGATGTGGTTAAAAACATTAAGGTTAAGGGAAGTGAGTTTTGAGTTGAAATGACCTAAGGCAGTTGAGCCAAGTTCGGCCGCCGAAAGTAAGTTCGGCCGCCGAAAGTGTTTGGCTTCCGAAGGGAAGTTCGGCCCCCGAAGGTTGCATGCGCGTGCATGTGAATGGGCAGCCGAAGCTGAGTGGCTAGTGAGCTGAGTCATATGTTTTGATAGATGTTGGCTTCAGATTCTTGCCATGAATTAGCCACGTCTATGACTCATCTGCAAGTGTTTTGAGCAGCTCATGCAGGAGTTTGCTCATTCACCAAGTTTTGAAGGACATTCGTCCTCGGATGTTCCGAAAACATACAAAACAAAACACAAGGAGGGAACTAACCTCAAAACAAATAGGGATATTGCTGGAGCATCGACTCTCGCGTCTCCCAGGTGCACTCTTCTAGGTTATGGTGGTTCCACAACACTTTCACCATCGGAATCTCCTTGTTCCTTAGCTGTCTGATCTGCGTGTCCAGAATCCGCACTGGCTGCTCTATATAGGTGAGATCTGTCTGAATCTCCACCTCAGGCTCACTTAGAACCTGATTCGGATCTGACACAAACTGTCGTAGCATAGAAACATGAAATACCGGGTGAATTCTCTCCATAGAAGCAGGTAAATCCAGCTTATACGACACATTTCCGATCCTCTGCAACACCTCAAAGGGTCCAATGTACCGTGGAGCCAATTTACCTTTCTTCCCAAATCGAACCACTCCTTTCAGTGGAGATACTTTCAGCAATACCCAATTACCCTCTTGAAATTCTAACTGCTTCCTGCGAACGTCTGCATAACTTTTCTGTCTACTCTGAGCTGTTCTAATTCGCTCTCTGATCATGGGCACCATTCTGCTGGTAATGTCTACTAACTCTGGCCCTGCAAGAGCCTTCTCTCCTACCTCTTCCCAGCAAACAGGGGATCTGCACTTTCTCCCATACAAAGCTTCATAAGGAGCCATCCCGATGCTAGCATGATGACTGTTATTGTAGGCAAACTCCACCAAAGGTAGATGCTGCCTCCAAGAACCGCCAAAGTCTAACACACAAAGGCGAAGCATATCCTCTATGGTCTGGATGGTCCTTTCTGACTGTCCATCAGTCTGTGGGTGGAAAGCAGTACTAAACTCTAATCTTGTGCCCATTGCACTTTGCAGACTCCGCCAAAAGCGGGAAGTAAACTGAGGTCCTCTGTCTGAAACTATAGACACTGGCACTCCATGTAACCTCACTATCTCATCCAGATAGACCTGTGCCAGCTTATCCACAGAATAGTTACTCCGTACTGGAAGAAAATGAGCAGATTTCGTGAGTCTGTCCACAATCACCCATATCGAGTCTATTCTGTTGGACGCTACTGGTAAACCCACTACAAAATCCATGGCTATGTTCTCCCATTTCCATTCTGGAATCGGTAATGGGTTAAGCATTCCTGCAGGTTTCTGATGCTCTAATTTCACCCTCTGACAAACCTCACAGGCTGTCACGAACTGCGCCACTTCTTTCTTCATGGCTGGCCACCAATAGACCCGTTTTAGATCCTGATACATCTTGGTAGCTCCTGGGTGAACACTATACCTCGCATTATGAGCTTCCCTCATAATGTCTTCCTTCACACTGCCCCTATCTGGTACACAAAGTCGACTCCCATAACGAAGGATCCCTTTGCTGTCAAATCTGAACTCTGCATTGTTGCCTGACTGCACAGTCCTGGCAATTTTCATCAACTCAGGGTCCTCATGCTGTCTCTGAGCTATCTGCTCCAGAAACACAGGTGTCACTCTCATCTGTGCTATCAACGCACCTGTACCAGACAACTCTAGCTGTAATCCCTCGTCAAAGAGTTTATAAAGCTCCATCACAACTGGTCTCCGCTCTGCTGCTATATGGGATAAACTGCCTAGTGACTTCCGGCTTAGGGCGTCTGCGACAACATTCGCCTTACCCGGATGATACTGGATCTTACAATCATAATCACTGAGCAATTCTACCCATCTCCTCTGCCTCAAATTTAGCTCTCTCTGACTTAAGATGTACTGTAAACTCTTGTGATCAGTGAAGATCTCGCATTTAACCCCGTAGAGGTAATGCCGCCACATCTTAAGTGCAAAGATAACTGCTGCCATCTCTAGGTCATGGGTAGGGTAATTCAACTCGTGCTTCTTCAACTGTCTAGAAGCATAAGCTATTACTCTATCACTCTGCATCAATACACAACCCAATCCCACTCGAGATGCATCACAGAACACTGTGAAGTCCTCATTACTGACAGGCAGAGCTAACACTGGTGCTGTTGTCAATCTCCTCTTGAGCTCCTCAAAGCTCTCTTCACACTGGTCTGACCAGATAAACTTCTGGTTCTTCTGAGTCAGTTTGGTCATAGGAGCTGCTGTCTTTGAGAAGTTCTGAACGAACCTCCTGTAGTAACCTGCCAGTCCCAAAAAGCTTTTAATCTCAGTCACTGTTGTGGGTCTGGGCCAGTTAGCTACAGCCTCTATCTTCTTGGGGTCTACCTCAATACCCTCTGCTGATACCACATGCCCCAAGAAGGCAATGCTCCGTAACCAAAACTCACACTTCGAGAACTTGGCATATAAACCATGCTCTCTCAGTGTCTGCAGTATTATCCTCAGATGCTGGGCATGCTCCTCTGTATCTCTGGAATACACTAATATATCATCGATAAACACAATGACAAAGTGATCCAGAAACTCACTAAATACCCTGTTCATGAGATCCATAAATGCTGCAGGGGCGTTAGTCAACCCGAACGGCATTACTAAGAACTCATAATGCCCATATCTGGTCCTAAAAGCTGTCTTAGGCACATCGGCCTCTCTGACTCTCAACTGATGATACCCAGATCTCAGATCTATTTTCGAGAAACAACCTGCTCCAGCTAACTGGTCAAATAGATCATCAATCCGAGGTAAGGGATACCTATTCTTGATAGTGACCTTGTTCAACTGTCTGTAGTCGATACAAAGTCTGAGGGATCCATCCTTCTTTCTGACAAAGAGCACTGGAGCACCCCAAGGTGAGGTACTAGGGCGGATGAAACCCTTATCTACCAAGTCCTACAACTGTTCTTTCAACTCTGCTAACTCAGCTGGCGCCATCCTGTAGGGAGGAATAGAGATAGGTCTAGTACCTGGCAGTAATTCAATTTCAAACCCTATCTCCCTATCAGGTGGTAGTCCTGGCAAATCGTCTGGGAACACATCGAGAAACTCTTGGACTATTGGTACTGTGGCTGGTTCCCTAGCCTGACTGTCTAGCTCTCTCACATGAGCTAGAAACCCCTGACAACCCCTCCTAAGCAAACGACGAGCCTGAAGGGCTGAAATCATACCTCTGGGTGTACCTCTCCTGTCTCCTCTGAAGACACACTCTGACCCATCCTGGTCTCTGAGACTCACTAGCTTCTCTCTACAGTCCAACGTCGCACTATATACAGATAACCAATCCATCCCTAGAATGACATCAAAATCTGTCAAATCTAAAACCACAAGGTCAGCTGGAAGGCATCTACCCTCAATAAACACTGGACTGAAACGACAGACTGACACTGCCACTGATGGGTCACATCTAGGTCCACTGACCCAGAGAGGATACTCTAACTCAGAACTGATCAAACCCAATCGCTCTATGGCTCTCGACGCAATAAAGGAATGAGAAGCACCGGGGTCCATCAAAGCATACACAACTGAACACCCAATGATGAGATTACCTGACACCACTGTGTTCGATGTGTTAGCCTCCTCCTGTGTCACTGTGAAAATCCGTGCTGGGGCTATCGGATTTCCACTTCGGGAACCTGCTGCTGAAGTAGAGGCTCCCCCTCTCCCTCTACCTCTGCCACTACTCTGAGGCATGACTGGAGCTACTGGCCGTACAACTGGCTGTACCACACTGCCTGAACTCATCTGCTGGGATGGTGCAAAAGTCATCTGCGGACAATCCCGAGCAATATGCCCTTCTTGTCCACATCGAAAACAAGCTGTAGATCCCAACCGACAAACTCCTCCATGTGGTTTTCCGCATCGTCTGCAGACTGGAGCTGTGCCAGAGCTTGAGCCACTACCTATTCCCAGACCTGACTTGACTCTATTCCAGAACTTACTCTTTGTTCCTCTCGCTCTATCCCATCTTTTACTGCTTGGTGTAGGGGCTTTAGAACCCGAAGCCTGTGCCTGTGACTGTTTCTGAATATTGGCACTAGCTTCCATCTTCCTAGATCTTGTAATAGCTTAGAGTGGACATGTAATTTAAAGAGATGTACTAGTGGTTGCTTGACCTAGTGACCTCGTAATGTATGTTTTGTACATGATCTGTATATGTATGTATGTTTTCCTGTATGTGAAAACCAGGCTTAACAGGTATGAGTTAACCCATCTAGAGCAAGCTCTAGTCAGGGATACAGAGTACAGAGTACATGAGTACAGAGTACAGAGTTAGTGCATGCACGGGTTAAGCCTTGGTTCAGCAAAGAGTTTTATTTTCACATAAAATGTATGATCATGTATGAGGTTTACAGGTACACAGAGAGTATAGCAGGCTTGCTACGGGTTCTGGCGGCCTTAAGCCGACCTGAATCCTAGCGCCGGTGACGGTCCTTTTTGGGGTCGTTACAGATTGCATTGTTATTTGATGATGTGAGTAAATGCTGAATGATCCAATAGTCACAGACAGGAAGACCAGGAGCCTTTGACTACGCCCTGGCACGTATAGCAAAGACCAGGAGCCTTTGACTACGCCCTGGCAGGTATATAGCAAAGTCCAGGAGCCTTTGACTACGCCCTGGCAATGGTAAGTTTACAGGTGTTATATACACATATACATATATGACAGGAAGACCAGGTGCTCGATTCTACGCCCTGGCACAGAGTTACTGGGACTATGTGGTGACAGGTTTACTCGTGATGTGGCTTGTCTGTGTTATGACGCATTCCATGAGATCATATTTTACTGAGATGTTTTACTGTTCTACTCACTGGGCTATAGAGCTCATCCCACTCCCTTAACCCCAGTTTTGCAGGTTCAGTGTACAGTGTACAGGGACAGTCCAGCAGAGTACAGGAAGAGTAAAGAGATCTGTAATAGCTTAGAGTGGACATGTAATTTAAAGAGATGTAATAGTTGTTGCTTGACCTAGTGACCTAGTAATGTATGTTTTGTACATGATCTGTATATGTATGTATGTTTTCCTGTATGTGAAAACCAGGCTTAACAGGTATGAGTTAACCCATCTAGAGCAAGCTCTAGTCAGGGATACAGAGTACAGAGTACATGAGTACAGAGTACAGAGATAGTGCATGCACAGGTTAAGCCTTGGTTCAGCAAAGAGTTTTATTTTCACATAAAATGTATGATCATGTATGAGGTTTACAGGTACACAGAGAGTATAGCAGGCTTGCTACGGGTTCTGGCGGCCTTAAGCCGACCTGAATCCTAGCGCCGGTGACGGTCCTTTTTGGGGTCGTTACAATCTAAGTTTGTCTTTACTCAATAAATCCATTTGTAGCCGATAATATTAGAAGCCTGTGACCATGGTACCAAGTCTTATGTTCCATTGGACAATAGAGCATCTATTTCTTCTAACATTGTTGTTCGCCAAATAGAAAGTTTTACTGCCTTTGTATATATTGATGGAGCATTAGGCAACATCAGTAGTAGTAAAAAAGTTCTTGGCTTAAGATTTCCTATTTTGGATCTTGTAAGCATCAGGTAATTATTAGAAGCAACATGAGATTGATTATATGACGGTGGTGGCAAGGTTAAAGGTAGGGAGGACGAAATAGATGGAGTTGTAGCCGTTGGTGTTTGGGTATGTGACGAGTCTGTTGTGGGTTGGTTCAAAATAGCAGGTTTAAGTAGTGGTTCGGCTATAGGAGAGGTCAAAACTGATGGAGGTGCATATGTCAGATTTAGAGTTGGTGGTTTGCTAAGGAGTATATGTTTGATGGTGGTAATGGACCAAGAACAGAAGGTGCCCATCATTCTCTTTGAACGGGAAAACCTATTCATCAAACAAGACATGGTGTGAGTAGAAAGTTTTGTTACTGGAAAGAGATAAGCACTTATACCCTTTGTGAAGAATACTATCACCCTATAAAACACATTTATTAGAACTTAGTTTAAGTTTGTTCTTAGTATAGAGACGAAGCCAGGGATAACAGCAACATCAAAAAACACGAAAGAACTTATATTCTGGATTACGTTGAAAAATAATTTGATATAGGGATTTGTTGTTCAATTTTGGAGTAGGTAGCCTATTAATGGTATAAACAGCAGCGGCAAATGCATGATCCCAGTACTTGGGTGGAATAGAAGAGTGATATAAATAGTCACGACCTATTTCTGTAATATGACAGTGTTTTCTTTCTACACATCTATTTTGTTAAGGTGTGTGAGGATAGGGGCTACGTTGAATTATACCATTTTTGGCTAAGTAAGGTTTTAATGCTTGATATTTCACCCCCCAGTCACTTTGAAATTATTTAATGGATTTATTAAAAAAAATTTCAATAGCAGTTTGAAATGTGATAAAAGTATTAAAGATATTAGATTTAGTGCGTAAGAAATAGATCCATGTATACTTAGTAAAATTATCGAAGAAAATGACATAATATAAATAACCATCAACATACGCTATTGGAGCAAGACCCTATAAATCTGAACAAATTGATTCTAAAGGAACAAACGTAGAATAATTAGAATTATAAAATGGTAATTTATGAGACTTGCTCACACAACACGTTTCACACAAAGAAATAGACGACTTTGACATAGTAAATAAATTATTCAATGGCAATACTTTATTAACTGTCGAAAAAGAGTCATGCCCTAATCTAGCATGCCAAGTTGTCAAAGACACTGAATTGCAAACTAGAGCAACGTAAGAAGAAGCTAATTGATAGAGGCCATCTTTAATGAGTCCCTTATGGAGGATCTGCTTCGTGCAAATGCCTTTGATAACAAAATAAGTTGGAAAAATTCAATAGAAACACCATTTGAATTAGTAAATTGTAAGACTAATAACAAATTGGAACATGTAAAATATTGTTCAATGAAAATTTACTAGAATCAATGGAAATGACATTAGTTCCAACACGAGTAATAGGAAGAGTTTTACCATTTATGAGAGCAACTTCGTCCGTCCTAGTATACTCAAAATGGACTCCTAGATTTTTCAATTTAGATGTCAGATGATGGGTAGATCCACTGTCCATAATCCACAGTTTCGATGAAGAAGAAGGCGATGAGGTAAAATTTGTTGCAAGTTTAATAGCATTGTCATGAAGCTTGGGACTAGGACATTGGCGAAAGGTATGAGCTTAGCCACCACAATTGTAACAAGTTATAGACAACGGATTTCTTTGAATGGAAGAAAAATGACTACCACCAGAATAACTATTACAACTCCGACCTTGCCCTTGTGCTCTGTTACTACCAAAATAGCTTTGATGAGATGAGTAATGGGCAATAGTAGGTGGTTGAATAATCTCATAAGAGGATTTTAACTGCAATTCCTCAGTGATGATCTGAAATCTAGAAAATAAGGTTTACAAAGGGTTCTATAAGCTTAGGAAAACTTAGTCCGAGAGGAGGATGCCCTTCCCATTTTTATTTATTTCCTTTTGTCTACTAGTGACGTATAACAAACTTCTCGTCATTGGGCCACCTGTCTCTGCCATGTTGATACGGACGTACGAGAATATCAGATCTATGCTCTGAGACAGAGAAGATGGGTAGAATTGCTTAGTGATTATGATTGTAAGATCCAGTATCATCCGGGTAAGGCGAATGTTGTGGCAGACGCCTTAAGCCGGAAATCACTAGGCAGTTTATCCCATATAGCAGCAGAGCGGAGGCCAGTAGTGATGGAGCTTTATAAGCTCATTGAGGAGGGGTTACAGTTAGAATTGTCTGGTACAGGTGCGTTGATAGCACAGATGAGAGTGACACCAGTGTTTCT
The DNA here is from genome assembly GCF_001659605.2 of Manihot esculenta. NCBI lineage: Eukaryota > Viridiplantae > Streptophyta > Magnoliopsida > Malpighiales > Euphorbiaceae > Manihot > Manihot esculenta. Next base: position 22,252,419 of record NC_035172.2, read on the forward strand.
GGAGCAGATAGCTCAGAGACAGCACGAGGACCCTGAGTTGATGAAAATTGCCAGGACTGTTCAGTCAGGCCACAGTGCAGAGTTTAGATTTGACAGTCAGGGGGTTCTTCGTTATAGGAGTCGACTTTGTGTACCATAGCAGGCTTGCTACGGGTTCTGGCGGCCTTAAGCCGACCTGAATCCTAGCGCCGGTGACGGTCCATTTTGGGGTCGTTACACCATGCGTAACGGCCATTTAATTCTCCCCTGGCACGCATGCGGATGGACCCACCAGGCGGACGGGCTGGCCACCTTCCTTCCTTTGGGTTGGGCTGGTAGAGGAGATCAAGACTGAGCCTAGAGGAGATCTAATCATTGGGCTGAAAAGACTGGGCCGGTCTGATTGAGAAATCTAGGTGGACCCCGGTTTTAAGGCTGAGCGGGCTGGACCTGGTTCATGCGAGAGACTTGAGGGCCTCCAAGTAATGGGCTGTCGTCATGGGCCTGGCCCCAGACCGGGATGGAGAAATCCAGCAGTCATCAATTGCCCCTTTACCTTCTCATCAGTTATTGCCCGACTGATGAGGGGGTAAATACCGAGAATCATTATGACCGCGCCGTCTAAGTACAGTCTGCCTCAAACATCTTTTCACCTCATTACTGTTTCAAATTTTGAATTCCCTCTGCCTTCTCGAAACTCTTATTCTCCTTTGCTCTCTGTGCGATTTGCTTGTTCCGTCCTTCTGCTCTCTTCGATTTCCTCTGCTCATCTGCTCTAACTGCTTTCTAGGTACGTCTCTTCTCCCACCATGGATAGCTCTAGTCTCCCCGATGTCGTCAACCTAGAGTCTAGCATTACCCCGTCCAACATCAGAAACTTCATTTCCACGGAGTACCTGGATACCTCCCTTTTTCACATCCGGGCCCCTTACCGGAATGAGAGGATCGTTCTTCCCGATCCTCCTCCCTCTGGCCTGGTCGACCCTCAGAAGGACGTCAGCTTGGTCTTCTTTGCCAAGCAGTGGGAATACGGTTTATCGTTTCCCTTCACTCCCTTCTTTATCGAGGTCTTCCAGTATTTCGAGATTACCCCTCGAATGCTGACTCCTAATTCCGTTCTCTTCATGTCTTCTTTTGAATCTGTTTGTCGGAGCTGGGGGTTCACACCCACGGTGCGTCTGTTCGTCACCTTCTTTAGGCTAGTCAAGGCAAGCCAAAGGTTTTACTACTTTGCCCCTCGTGGAGGGTTGTCAATTTTTACGAGTTATAAGGACTCTATCAAAGGCTGGGTAGAGGGGTTTATGGTGGTGGAGTTGAAGAAGGAAACTGGGCTGGTTTGGGAGCTCGATCTCCCCTGGGAGGATGTATCTCTGGGTTGCAACGACCTGCCCCAGTTGAACCTTACCGATCTGGTTGGGTTCATTCGACTGACTTCTGCAGAAAAGAAGTATAACGTCGAAAAGTGTTTGTATGCGTCCGAACTTCGGGATATCAAGGACGCGGATACTTTATCCCATTTGCCTACTTTGTTTTGTTTTTGTGATTTTTATTGAGCGCTGTTCTGACTTGCCCTGATTTTGGATTTTTGCAGCTTCCGGGGTGAAAATAGACCAGATCAAGCCTTCAAAGAACTTCACACTGTCCTGAAAGAGCATGAATGTAATGCCCGGCTAGACTCCGGTATCAGAATTCCTACCGTCCGGTGGAATCTCGGATGTCGGAGACCTCTAGATGGGTAAAACCATGTTTTCATGAAATGTTTTAATGTTTTGATGATTTTAAGTAAAAAGGAAATGAGTTTTTGAATAAAAAAAACCTTGGAGGAAAACTCAGGTTTGGCCGCCGAAACTCAAAGTTCGGCCGCCGAACATGCATGCGTTTCGGGTGAGCCTTAGGCCCCCGAAGGCATAAGTGAGGGAAGTCCAGGTTCGGCCACCGAACCTCAAGTTCAGCCGCCGAACATGGCATGCATGCGGAGGCACATTCGGCCCCCGAACGTGGCCTGGACAGCCACTATAAAAGGGTCCCTTAGCCGAAAACGGGGGAGCTTTTCCCCATTTTCGGCCAAGGTGAGCTCTCCGCCGTCCCTCACCGATCTTTGATGTTTTTCCTCTAGATCTTTCAAGTTTTTCATTTGTTTTAACTTTGTTTTGAAGATTTGAGCTTTTGAGCAAAGTTTTGGAGCTTTGAGGTCCAAGAACTCAAATCTCTCCCAACTCCAAGTTTGGTCGCCTCTACTCTCGATCTTCAAGAGGTAAGAGTCGATCTCTAGCTTATATTATGTTTTAAGTAAGTTTTATGAAGTTCATGGGGGTAGAATGCATGTTTAGGTTATAGTTATGTTTATGGGTATAAATGTATGTTCATGAACAATGTGGCTTGTAATGTGTGTTTGAGATGTTTTAGGAGGTTTTTGGGGGATGTTTTTAGAGTCATGTTCTAGTATGTTGGTCCCTCATTTGAGTCCACCTGTGTAGGTTCGGACCCGAGGAACCGAGGACCTCAGCAGTGAGTTCAGCTGCTTCTGAGTCAGTAGAGCTTCAGCTAGAGGTGAGTGGAATAACTCTTATGCTTTTAAATAAATAAATAAATCAGTTTTGAGCATGTTCATGCACCACAGATGCCATGTGATATTTTAGGATGCTTGCATTAGAAATCACGAATATGTTGCATTGCATAATATGTTGTTGATGTGGATGAATGTTGAATGATCCATTAGCCCTCATATGTTATGATATGATGATATGGTATGGAAGTCCAGGTGTGGCCTGCACTACGCCCCTGGCACTATATAAGAGAAAGACCGGACGTGGCCTGCACTACGCCCCCGGCACTATGGATTATGTATGCTATGTTATGTTATGTATAAGAGAAAGACCAGGTGTGGCCTGCACTACGCCCCTGGCATGATTGGAATAGGTAGAGGGCTAAATGGTGACAAGTTCATCCTTGATATGATTAGTTGTGATGTGATGCATTTCATGTTATCATATGTTTTAAATGCTTTACTATTCTGCTCACTGGGCTCTAGTAGCTCACCCCTCTCCCAAATTCCCCAGGTTTGCAGGTACGGGTTAGACAGAGAAGTCAAGAGGAGTAAGGAAGTCTTGTGTATGTAATAGTTAGAATGTGGACATGACAAATTGTATAATGATGTTTGGATATGTAATGTAATGATATTGAGATTAGAAGTGTGCTTGACCATAGTATAATGTAATCCCTTTTTGAATCATGATCTGAATGTTATTGATGTCCATGTTTAGCCAACTCGACACTTGTTATGCCACCCATTGGGGGCATTGATGAGATCCCACAGAGGGGTCAAGTTTATGATTATGTATATGTTCAGTGCATGCACAGGTTGAGTTTGGTGTATGATAGAATGAATGAAAGAAAAGTTTTAAATTTTTATGTATGTTTGTAGATCATGTATGGGATTAAACAGGTTTACAGGTTTCATGTCAGGCTTGCTACGGGTCCCGGCGGCCTTAAGCCGATCTGGATCCTAGCGCCGGTAGCGGTCCGATTTTCGGGTCGTTACAGAATGGTATCAGAGCCCTAGGTTCATATGGTCAGACCTAGAGTGTCGGGCTCATAGATGTTATAGAAGGTCAAGCACAGTAGGAAAGGTCATGTCCACTAGGATAGGATGTGGAGTCCTGTCTTACATGATGATGTGAAGTGCTACGATATGAATGATATGCTATGATGTGTGATGCGGGTTCATGTGTGCCCACATGAACCATATGATGCTAATGTTTATGTGATGTGTACTGTTTTTCAGAAAACAGGATGAGAGGAACTCGTCGATCAGCAAGATTGACTGGACTACCACCTGAGGATGAGGGCACGAGCGCCCGTCCTCCAGCATTGCCTAGGGCAATGTCTAGTAGGTCTAGCAGAGAAAGAGCAGTAAGAGACCCTAGAAGGTCTTTGGATCTGGGTAGAAGCAGATCAGTCAGAGGAACAGTTCAGGGAGGAGCGTCAGAGGATATGGGGGATGATATGGATGTAGAGCAGAGGAGGGATGGCAGTTTGGGAGTTAGTATGTCAGAAGAGGGAATGGGAGAATCCCAAGGAGGCACTCAGGCCTCGGGATTTGTTCAGCCACCTTACTACCCACCCTTCTCACAAAACCCTGGGTATTCGATGGGAGGCACATCGGACTACCACAGCTTTAGCCCTTATCCCACACAGATGCCATACCCACCTTATTATCCACCATATTCACAATACCCAATGTATCCACCTCCACCTTACTATCCAAATCCAGCAAACCCTACCCTAGGGGATGCTGCACCTCCTCCTCCTCCAGCAGAACCAGCAGCCCCAGTCACCCAACCTCCTAGACCTAGCTAAGCCAGTGGGAGCAAGGCCAAGATGATTGACTTCATGAAGTTGGGTGCTCCCCAGTATGAAAAAGGGGATGACCCATTTGTGTATCTGGAGAGGGTCAAGGTGATCACAGATGAGATTGGGGCTGATGATAGTAGAGCCATTCAGATGGCTGGGTTCACACTTAAGTGCAAAAAGGCACGAGAGTGGTTCAAGAATTATGTGAACCCGAAAGTGGATAGCATGTCTTGGGAGGAGTTTGCAAACGAGTTTGCAGGATGGGCTTTCCCTGATAGTTCAAGGGAGCTGAAGATGATAGAGTTTGAACAGTTGAGGCAGACTGATGAGATGGGTGTAGAGGAGTTCACAGACAGATTTTTGGAGTTGTTGCCATTTGCAGGGCAAAACCTTGATTCAGACCAGAAAAGGTCAAGGAGGTATATCATGAAACTCCACTCCAGATATTCCTCCTTGATCCAGTCAGCAGATAGGGAGAGCTTCCATGCCATAGTGGATATGGCCCGGAAAATGGAGGCCAGTGCCATCGTTCAGGGGACAGTTAAACAGTCAGTGGCACAGCCTTCTGGTTCTAAGACCCCAGGCTCTTCTTCAATGAGTGCAGCAACTTCAGGTAGCAAGAAGTGGGACAGAGGTCCCAGGAAGTCTAAGAAGAACAAGTTCTAGAACAAGGTTAAGTCCAATCTGGGACTAGGGAGTGGCTCAAGCTCTGGTGCGGATAATGCAGTTTGTGCAAGGTGTGGTAAGCCATACAGAGGAGTATGTCGGTTTGGGACGACAGCCTGTTACAGATGTGGTCAGGAGGGGCATATGTCTCGAGAATGTCCAAGAGCAGCCCCGATGGCACAGTCCTAGCAGACAGCTTCAGGTAGTGTAGCGCAGCCAGCAGCTCCAGCCATGACGCAGGCCAGTGGCAGAGGCAGAGGGAGAGGGGCAACCTCTTCTTCAGTGGGTTTCAGAGGTGAAGGTCCATCAGCTCCAGCACGGATCTTCACGATGACACAGCAGGAGGCAGATGCATCTAACACCGTGGTGGCAGGTAACTTAGTCATTGGTTGTTCAGATGTGTATGCCTTGATGGACCCTGGTGCATCTCATTCTTTTGTTACACCGAGAGCCGTCCAGAGGTTAGCGTTGATGATCTCTGAGTTAGAGTGTCCTCTCTGGGTCAGTGGACCCAAGTGTGATCCATCAGTGGCAGAGTCAGTCTGCCAGTGTAGTCCTGTGTTTGTTGAGGGAAGATGCTTGTCCGCCGACCTTGTGGTTCTAGACTTGACAGATTTTGACGTCATTCTAGGGATGGACTGGTTATCTACCCATGGTGCTACCTTGGACTGCAGGGACAAGGTAGTCAGGTTCAGAGGTCAGGATGGGTCAGAGGTTGTCTTCAGAGGAGACAGGAGGGGTACACCTAGAGGTCTGATATCAGCTCTTCAGGCTCGTAGGTTGCTTAGGAGGGGATGTCAGGGGTATTTGGCTCATGTGAGAGAGCTTAGCAGTCAGGTTAAAGAGCCCGCCTCGGTGCCAGTGGTTAGAGAGTTTCTAGACGTCTTCCCAGACGAGCTGCCAGGTTTACCACCTGCTAGGGAGATAGAGTTCGAGATAGAATTGATGCCTGGAACCCAACCGATCTCTATCCCTCCCTACAGGATGGCGCCAGCAGAATTGAAAGAGTTGAAGGAGCAGTTACAGGAGCTGGTAGACAAGGGCTTCATCCGACCGAGTACCTCACCTTGGGGTGCTCCAGTCTTGTTTGTCAGAAAGAAGGATGGATCCCTTAGACTTTGTATCGACTACAGACAGTTGAACAAAGTCACTACCAAGAACAAGTACCCTTTGCCAAGGATCGACGATCTATTCGACCAGCTAGCAGGAGCGGGATGTTTCTCCAAAATAGATATGAGATCTGGGTACCATCAGCTGAGGATCAGAGATGAGGATGTGCCAAAGACAGCTTTCAGGACCAGATATGGGCATTTTGAGTTCCTTGTAATGTCGTTCGGGTTAACCAACGCCCCTGCAGCATTCATGGATCTCATGAACAAAGTGTTTAGTCAGTACCTGGATCACTTTGTTATTGTCTTCATAGATGATATCTTGGTGTATTCCAGGAATGCAGAGGAGCATGCCCATCATCTGCGGTTGGTTTTGCAGACTTTGAGGGAACATGGCTTGTATGCCAAGTTCTCTAAGTGTGAGTTCTGGCTGAGGAGCATTTCGTTCTTGGGGCATGTAGTGACAGAAAATGGGATAGAGGTGGACCCCAAGAAGACAGAAACTGTGGCTAACTGGCCTAGACCCACTTCAGTGACGGAGATCAGGAGTTTCTTGGGTTTGGCAGGTTACTACAGGAGGTTCGTTCAGGACTTCTCGAAAATAGCAGCTCCTCTGACCAGACTAACCAGGAAGAATCAGAAGTTTCTGTGGACCGACCAGTGCGAAGAGAGTTTTGAAGAGCTTAAGAAGAGGTTGACTTCAACACCAGTTTTAGCTCTGCCATCTAGTGATGAGGACTTTACCGTCTTTTGTGATGCGTCCCGTGTGGGACTGGGTTGTGTACTAATGCAGAATGAGAGGGTGATTGCTTATGCTTCTAGGCAGCTGAAGAAGCATGAGTTGAATTACCCCACACATGATCTTGAGATGGCAGCAGTAATCTTTGCACTCAAGATGTGGAGGCACTACCTCTATGGGATAAAATGTGAGATCTTCACGGATCATAAAAGCCTGCAATACATCCTGAGTCAAAGAGACTTGAACTTGAGACAGAGGAGATGGGTGGAGCTGTTGAGTGACTATGATTGCAAGATTCAGTATCATCCGGGTAAGGCAAATGTCGTGGCAGACGCCCTAAGCCGGAAGTCACTAGGCAGTCTATCCCACATCACGGCAGAGAGGAGACCAGTGGTGATGGAGTTTTACAAGCTCATGGATGAAGGTCTACAGTTGGAGTTGTCTGGTACCGGTGCTTTAGTGGCCCAAATGAGAGTGACACCTGTGTTTCTGGAGCAAGTGGCTCAGAAACAGCATGAGGACCCAGAGTTAGTGAAGATTGCCAGGACTGTTCAGTCAGGCAAGGACAGTGAGTTCAGATTTGACAATAAGGGGATCCTCCGCTATGGGAGTCGATTGTGTGTACCAGATGACATAGGGCTAAAAGGAGACATTATGAGGGAGGCTCATAATGCAAGATACAACGTTCACCCCGGAGCCACCAAGATGTATCAAGATTTGAAGAAGGTTTATTGGTGGCCAGCGATGAAGAAAGAAGTGGCACAGTTTGTGTCAGCCTGCGAAGTGTGTCAGAGGGTGAAGCTGGAACATCAGAAGCCGGCTGGAATGCTTAACCCGCTACCTATTCCAGAGTGGAAATGGGAGAATATAGCTATGGACTTCGTAGTGGGGTTACCGGCGGCGTCCAACAGATTGGACTCCATATGGGTGATTGTGGACAGACTCACCAAATCTGCTCACTTCATCCCTGTCAGGAGTGGCTACTCTGTGGACAAGTTGGCGCAGGTATATGTGGATGAGATCGTCAGGCTGCATGGGGTTCCGGTTTCGATAGTGTAGGATAGAGGGCCCCAGTTCACCTCCAGGTTTTGGCGGAGTCTGCAGAATGCCATGGGTACTAGATTGGATTTCAGTACTGCCTTCCATCCCCAGACGGACGGACAGTCCGAAAGGACCATCCAGACTATCGAGGATATGCTTAGAATGTGTGTGCTGGACTTTGGCGGTTCTTGGAGGCAACATCTACCTTTGGTGGAGTTTGCCTACAATAACAGCCATCATGCTAGCATCGGGATGGCTCCATATGAAGCTTTATATGGGAGGAAGTGCAGGTCACCTGTTTGCTGGGAGGAAGTTGGAGAAAAGGCCTTGGCAGGGCCTGAGCTAGTAGAGATCACCAGCAGGGTGGTACCCATAATCAGAGAGAGAATCAAGACTGCTGCAAGCAGACAGAAGAGTTATGCAGACATCCGCAGAAGACAGGTTGAGTTTCAGGAGGGAGATCTGGTATTGCTCAAGGTGTCTCCAATGAAAGGAGTGGTTCGCTTTGGGAAGAAAGGTAAACTAGCTCCGCGATACATCGGACCCTTTGAAATCTTGCAGAAGATTGGGAATGTGTCGTACAAGCTAGATTTGCCTGCTTCAATGGCAAGAATCCATCCGGTTTTCCATGTTTCAATGTTGAGGAAATTTGTGTCAGATCCGGGCAAGGTTCTTAGTGAGCCTAATGTGGAGATCCAAGAGGATCTCACCTATGTTGAGCAGCCAGTGCGGATCATAGACACCCAAATCCGAAAGCTGAGAAACAAGGAAATCCCGATGGTTAAAGTCCTATGGAACTACCACAATATGGAAGAGTGCACCTGGGAGACACGGGAGTCCATGCTCCAGCAATACCCTTATCTTTTCTAAGGTTAGTTTCTTATATGTTTCATGTGTATGATATGTGTATGCCATGCTATGTGTTAGTTGAGGAACATTCGGGGACGAATGTTCTTAAGTGGGGGAGAATGTAATGCCCGGCTAGACTCCGGTATCGGAATTCCTACCGTTCGGTGGAATCTCGGATGTCGGAGACCTCTAGATGGGTAAAACCATGTTTTCATGAAATGTTTTAATGTTTTGATGATTTTAAGTAAAAAGGAAATGAGTTTTTGAATAAAAACAACCTTGGAGGAAAACTCAGGTTCGGCCGCCGAACATGCATGCGTTTCGGGTGAGCCTTAGGCCCCCGAAGGCATAAGTGAGGGAAGTCCAGGTTCGGCCGCCGAACATGGCATGCATGCGGAGGCACATTCAGCCCCCGAACGTGGCCTGGACAGCCACTATAAAAGGGTCCCTTAACCGAAAACGGGCGAGCTTTTCCCCATTTTCGGCCAAGGTGAGCTCTCCGCCGTCCCTCACCGATTTTTGATGTTTTTCCTCTAGATCTTTCAAGTTTTTCATTTGTTTTAACTTTTTTTGAAAGATTTGAGCTTTTGAGCAAAGTTTTGGAGTTTTGAGGTCCAAGAACTCAAATCTCTCCCAACTCCAAGTTTGGTCGCCTCTACTCTCGATCTTCAAGAGGTAAGAGTCGATCTCTAGCTTATATTATGTTTTAAGTAAGTTATATGAAGTTCATGGGGGTAGAATGCATGTTTAGGTTATAGTTATGTTTATGGGTATAAATGTATGTTCATGAACAATGTGGCTTGTAATGTGTGTTTGAGATGTTTTAGGGGGTTTTTGGGGGATGTTTTTAGAGTCATGTTCTAGTATGTTGGTCCCTCATTTGAGTCCACCTGTGTAGGTTCGGACCCGAGGAACCGAGGACCTCAGCAGTGAGTTCAGCTGCTTCTGAGTCAGTAGAGCTTCAGCTAGAGGTGAGTGGAATAACTCTTATGCTTTTAAATAAATAAATAAATCAGTTTTGAGCATGTTCATGCACCACGGATGCCATGTGATATTTTAGGATGCTTGCATTAGAAATCACGAATATGTTGCATTGCATAATATGTTGTTGATGTGGATGAATGTTGAATGATCCATTAGCCCTCATATGTTATGATATGATGATATGGTATGGAAGTCCAGGTGTGGCCTGCACTACGCCCCTGGCACTATGTAAGAGAAAGACCGGACGTGGCCTGCACTACGCCCCCGGCACTATGGATTATGTATGCTATGTTATGTTATGTATAAGAGAAAGACCAGGTGTGGTCTGCACTACGCCCCTGGCATGATTGGAATAGGTAGAAGGCTAAATGGTGACAAGTTCATCCTTGATATGATTAGTTGTGATGTGATGCATTTCATGTTATCATATGTTTTAAATGCTTTACTATTCTGCTCACTGGGCTCTAGTAGCTCACCCCTCTCCCAAATTCCCCAGGTTTGCAGGTACGGGTTAGACAGAGAAGTCAAGAGGAGTAAGGAAGTCTTGTGTATGTAATAGTTAGAATGTGGACATGACAGATTGTATAATGATGTTTGGATATGTAATGTAATGATATTGAGGTTAGAAGTGTGCTTGGCCATAGTATAATGTAATCCCTTTTTGAATCATGATCTTAATGTTATTGATGTCCATGTTTAGCCAACTCGACACTTGTTATGCCACCCATTGGGGGCATTGATGAGATCCCACAGAGGGGTCAAGTTTATGATTATGTATATGTTCAGTGCATGCACAGGTTGAGTTTGGTGTATGATAGAATGTATGAAAGAAAAGTTTTAAATTTTTATGCATGTTTGTAGATCATGTATGGGATTAAACAGGTTTACAGGTTTCATGTCAGGCTTGCTACGGGTCCCGGCGGCCTTAAGCCGATCTGGATCCTAGCGCCGGTAGCGGTCCGATTTTCGGGTCGTTGCTTTGGATGCCCTCCTGGCTGGGCGGTCGGTGGGAGAAGCCACTCAAAGGGTGGCTGAAGTTATTTCTTCCAGGTCGGCTAGCCGACCTCCTCCTCCTCCGGTCACTTCTCAGGCTCCTAGACCGAGCTCTCGAGGCGTCAGGTCTACCAGACCCTCCAGCCGCAGCAGGTCGAGCTCGGCTTCCCAATCTGCTCAGGCCCCCAGGTCCCCACGGGCTTCTACCGAAGGGGCGAAAAAGGCTCCGAAGATTACAATCAGTCCGATCGAGAGCACCAAGCAAATGAAGACGGATACTGCCGCATCCTCGGTGGTTGTTTCTGAAGAAAGGTCTAGAGCCTCTTCTGCTGGATGCAGGGTTCCCAAGGACGGGCTGAAGGTCGTTCCCATAAGTGAGGGTGCTCAGGGAGTCGCTGTAACAGCCTGGAAATCCGGACCGCTACCGGCGCTAGGATCCAGATCGGCGTAAGGCCGCCGGGACCCGTAGCAAGCCTGACATATAACCTGTAAACCTGTAAATCCCATACATGATCAAACAATCTCAAAAGAATTCTGTAAACATTCTCATATGTCAACCAAACTCAACCTGTATATTACATTATCATAAACATAAACCACCACTGGAGCCCTCATCAAAAGCTCCAATGGGGTATCTCATCATAACATAAAGCTTGGTTGAATCATAACATCATAAACATATCTCTGGATCATGTATATAAAAGTGGGATAACAACATATATTGGTCAAGCACAACTCTATCCTCAATATCCAAATTACATAACATACTATAATCTCTTACATTACATCATAATACAAATGTCATGTCCACAAACTAGCTATTACACAATCATACTTCAAACTCTGGCTAACCTCCTGGTCTACCCTGTACCTGCACATCTGGGGTTAGGGGAGAGGGGTGAGCTACAAAGCCCAGTGAGCAGAATAAAGAAAACATATACTAAAATTTCATGCTTTCATGAAATGCAACACATCACAAACATATCACATAAGGATGGTATTGTCACCTGTAGTCCTCAACATAGTCCAAACGTGCCAGGGGCGTAGAATGGGCCTCACTGGTCTTTCTCTTACATAACATAACGTAACATAACATTCCAATATGCCAGGGGCGTAGAATGGGCCTCACTGGTCTTTCTCTACCATGACATCATCATATCATAACATAGGAGGACTAGAGGATCATCCAATAACCAATCCACATCCACATCATATTATGCAATGCAACACATTCGTGATTACTAATGCAAACACCCTATAATATCACATGGCATATATGATGCATGAACATGCTCAAAAAGCTATATTTCATTTATTTAAAAACTTAAGGTTTTTCCACTCACCTCTGGCTAGCTGTGACAACTCTGTAGCAGCTGGCTCACTGCTGGGGTCCTCGGTTCCTCGGGTCCGAACCTACACAGGTGGACTCCAATGAGGGACCAAACATACATAAACATAACTCTAATATATTCCCCAAAAACCCCCTAAAACATCATGAAACATCCATAGAAGAACATGCATGAAATGGCTGAACAGGGCACTTTCGGCGGCACCTTCGGCGGCCGAAAGTCCCAGACAGATCCGAAAGTCAGGCACTTTCGGCGGCACCTTCGGCGGCCGAAAGTCCCAGACAGATCTGAAAGTCCTCTTTCGGGGGCAAGCTTCGGCAGCCGAATGCTGCCTCCACAAGGGGGGGTTCGGCGGCCGAAAGTTCCTTCGGCTGCCGAACCTGGTTTCTCCCAAATGGGCAGAAACTCGGCTCAAACGAGCCTCTTGCCTCCCCAAGCCTCAAATCATGCATAAACTTGTTCTAAAACATGCATACATATCATACATTACACCTAGGGGTCTCAAACTAGCATATACCCCAACTACAACACTTCAAACACACATCAACAACATACATTGTCCATAAATCACATAAAACCTAACATAGCTCAACTAACTTAAACATGCATTTCTACCCCATAAAACTTCATAAAACTTGTTTAAAAAATACATTGAGCTTAAGATCGGCTCTTACCTCTTGAAGATCGAGACAGAGACGACCAAAACTCGGAGATCCAAGCAAATGAGCTCCTGAGTTTCCAAAGCTCCAAACTTGTTTAAAATGCTCAAAACTTGCAATGTGAGGTTAAAACTCAAGAAAAATGGAGGAGATTTGAAGAAAGAACACAAGATTTGGGGAGAGGGAGGTCGGAAGCTAGCTGTGGCCGAAAATGGGAGAAAGCTCCCCTATTTCGGCTAAGTGCCCCTTTTATAGGTGGCTGGCCAGGCCACGCTCGGGGGCCGAATGTGCCTCTGCATGCATGCCATGTTCGGCGGCCGAACTTGAGTTTCGGCGGCCGAACTTGAGTTTCGGCGGCCGAACCTGGACTCCCCTTTTCTCATGCTTTCGGGGGCCTAACGTGCCTCCAAAACGCATGCATGTTCGGCGGCCGAACTTGACTTTCGGCGGCCGAACCTGGGTTTTCTTCCAAAGACTTTTCATACAAAACTCATGTAAAAACATACTTAAAATTATTAAAAACATGAAAACATATCATAAAAACATACTTTTACCCTTCTAGAGGTTTCCGACATCCGAGATTTCACCGGACGGTAGGAATTCCGATACCGGAGTCTAGCCGGGTATTACATTCTCCCCCCCTTAAGAACATTCGTCCCCGAATGTTCCTCAACTAGTACATGCATAGCAAAACAACATAACATACATACATAACACATAGCACACAAGGATACTAACCTCTAAAAGAGATGGGGATATTGCTGGAGCATGGACTCCCGTGTCTCCCAGGTGCATTCTTCTATATTGTGGTGGTTCCAAAGGACTTTCACCATCGGGATTTCCTTGTTCCTTAGCTTTCTGATCTGAGTGTCAAGAATCCGTACTGGCTGTTCTACATAGGTGAGATCCTCTTGGATCTCTACATCAGGCTCGCTAAGAACCTTGCCCGGATCTGACACAAACTTCCTCAACATGGAAACATGGAAAACCGGATGGATTCTTTGCATTGAAGCAGGTAAATCCAGCTTGTACGACACATTCCCGACCTTTTGCAAGCTTTCGAAGGGTCCGATGTATCGTGGAGCTAGCTTACCTTTCTTCCCGAACCGAACCACCCCTTTCATTGGAGACACCTTGAGCAATACTAGATCCCCCTCCTGAAACTCTACCTGTTTCCTGCGGATGTTTGCATAACTCTTCTGCCTGCTTGTAGCAGTCTTGATTCTCTCTCTGATAATGGGCACCACCCTGCTGGTGATCTCTACTAATTCAGGCCCTGCCAGGGCCTTCTCTCCTACTTCTTCCCAACAGACGGGTGATCTGCACTTCCTCCCATACAAAGCTTCATATGGAGCCATCCCGATGCTAGCATGATAGCTGTTATTGTAGGCGAACTCCACCAAGGGTAGATGTTGCCTCCAAGAACCGCCAAAATCTAGCACACACATTCTGAGCATATCCTCTATAATCTGGATGGTCCTCTCTGACTGTCCATCAGTCTGGGGATGGAAGGCAGTACTGAAGTCTAACCTGGTACCCATAGCACTCTGCAGACTCCGCCAAAACCAGGAGGTGAACTGGGGCCCTCTATCTGACACTATAGACACTGGGACCCCATGCAGCCTGACAACCTCATCAACGTACACTTGCGCCAACTTATCCACAGAGTAGTTGCTCCTAACAGGGATGAAGTGAGCAGATTTAGTGAGTCTGTCCACAATCACCCATATGGAGTCTAATCTGTTGGATGTTGCCGGTAACCCCACTACGAAGTCCATAGCTATATTCTCCCATTTCCACTCTGGAATCGGCAGTGGGTTCAACATACCAGCCGGCTTCTGATGTTCCAGCTTCACCCTCTGACATACTTCGCAGGCTGACACAAACTATGCCACCTCTCTTTTCATAGCTGGCCACCAATACACTCTTTTTAGATCTTGATACATCTTGGTGGCTCCTGGGTGAATGCTGTACCTGGCATTATGAGCCTCTCTCATAATGCCTCCCTTTAGCCCTATGTCATCTGGTACACATAAACGGTTCCCATAGCGGAGGATCCCTTTACTGTCAAATCTGAACTCACTGTCCTTGCCTGACTGAACAGTCCTGGCAATCTTCACTAACTCTGGGTCCTCATGCTGTTTCTGAGCTACCTGCTCCAGAAACACGGGTGCCACTCTCATCTATGCAATCAAAGCACCTGTACCAGACAACTCCAACTGTAGACCTTCATTCATGAGCTTATAAAACTCCTTCACCACCGGTCTCCTCTCTGTCGTAATGTGGGATAGACTGCCAAGTGATTTCCGGCTTAAGGCATCCGCCACTACATTAGCCTTACCCAAATGGTACTGGATCTTGCAATCATAGTCACTGAGCAGCTCTACCCATCTCCTCTGCCTCAAATTCAGCTCTCTCTGGCTCAAGATGTGCTGCAGGCTCTTATGATCTGTAAAGATCTCACATTTTACCCCATAGAGGTAGTGCCTCCACATCTTGAGTGCAAAGATAACTGCTGCCATCTCAAGATCGTGTGTGGGGTAATTCATCTCATGCCTCTTCAGCTGTCTGGAAGCATAAGCGATAACCCTACCATTCTGCATCAACACACAACCCAAACCTACTCTGGATGCATCACAGAACACTGTGAAATCCTCATTGCTAGCTGGCAGAGCTAACACTGGTGCTGAAGTCAACCTTTTCTTGAGCTCCTCAAAGCTTCCTTCACACTAATCGGTCCACTCGAACCTCTGATTCTTTCTGGTCAATCTGGTTAGAGGAGCTGCAATTTTGGAGAAGTCCTGAACGAACCTCCTGTAATAACCAGCCAAACCCAAGAAACTTCTGATCTCAGTCACTGAGGTGGGTCTAGGCCAGTTAGTCACAGCCTCTACTTTCTTGGGGTCTACCTCTATTCCATTCTCTGACACTACATGCCCCAAGAATGAGATGCTCCTTAACCAGAACTCACACTTGGAGAACTTGGCATACAAGCCATGTTCCCTCAAGGTCTGTAGAACTATCCTCAGATGATGGGCATGCTCCTCTGCATTCCTGGAATACACTAAGATATCATCTATGAAGACAATAACAAAGTGATCCAGGTACTGTCTAAACACTCTGTTCATGAGATCCATGAATGCTGCAGGGGCGTTGGTTAACCCGAACGGCATTACAAGGAACTCATAGTGCCCATATCTGGTCCTGAAAGCTGTCTTCGGTATGTCCTCTTCTCTGATCCTCAGCTGATGGTACCCCGATCTTAGATCTATTTTGGAGAAACAACCTGCTCCGGCTAGCTGGTCAAATAGATCGTCGATCCTTGGCAACGGGTACTTGTTCTTGGTGGTGACTTTGTTCAACTGCCTGTAGTCGATACAAAGCCTGAGGGATCCATCCTTCTTCTTCACAAAAAGCACTGGAGCACCCCAAGGTGAGGTACTCGGTCGAATGAAACCCTTGTCCACCAACTCTTGCAACTGTTCCTTTAGCTCCTTCAGTTCTGCTGGTGCCATCCTGTAGGGAGGGATAGAGATAGGCCTAGTTCCAGGCATCAGCTCTATTTCAAACTCTATCTCCCTAGCAGGTGGTAATCCTGGTAGCTCGTCTGGGAAGACATCCAAAAACTCTCTGACTACTGGCACTGAGGCGGGCTCTCTAACCTGACTGTCTAGCTTTCTCACATGAGCTAAAAACCCCTGACATCCCCTCCTAAGCAACCTACGAGCCTGTAGGGCCGATATCAGACCTCTAGGCGTACCCCTCTTGTCTCCTCTGAAGACGACCTCTGACTCGTCCTGATCTCTGAACCTGACTACCTTGTCCCTGCAGTCCAAGGTAGCACCATGGGTAGATAACCAGTCCATCCCTAGAATGACGTCAAAATCTGTCAAATCTAGAACCACAAGGTCGGCGGACATGCATCTTCCCTCTATGAAAACTGGACTATACTGGCAGACTGACTCTGCAACTGACGGGTCACACTTGGGTCCACTGACCCATAGGGGACACTCTAACCCAGAGACCATCAACCCTAACCTCTGAACGGCTCTCGGTGCAATAAAAGAATGAGATGCACCCGGGTCCATTAATGCATACACATCAGAACACCCAATGATGAGTTTACCTGACACCACGGTGTTGGATGTGTTAGCCTCCTGCTGTGTCATGGTGAAGATCCTTGCTGGAGCTGACGGACCCTCACCTCTAAACCCTGCTGAAGAAGAGGCTGACCCTCTCCCTCTGCCTCTGCCACTTGCCTGTGTAGCAGCTGGAGCTACTGGCTGTGCTACACTACCTGATGCTGTCTGCTGAGGCGGTGCTGCATGGACTGCCTTAGGACACTCCCGTGACAGGTGTCCCTCTTGCCCACATCTGTAGCAGGCTGTTGTCCCAAACCGGCACACTCCCCAGTGTGGCTTTCCACACTTAGCACACACAACATTATCTGCACCAGAGCTCGAACCACTTCCTAGTCCCAGACCTGACTTGATCTTGTTCCAGAACTTGTTCTTCTTTAATTTCTTGGTGGTACTATTCCACCTCTTACTTCCTGAACTTAAGGAAGAAGGATCCACTTTTCCCTTACCTGGGGTCTTGGAATCAGAAGGCTGTGCCATTGACTGCTTGACTTTTCCCTCGATGATAGCACTAGCCTCCATCCTCCTGGCCATATCCACTATGGCGTGGAAACTCTCTCTATCTGCTGACTGTATCAAGGAGGAATACCTGGAATGGAGCCTCATGATATACCTCCTTGACTTCTTCTGGTCTGTGTCCAAGTTCTGCCCAGCAAATGGCAGCAATTCCATAAACTTGTCAGTGTATTCATCTACACTCATATCATCAGTTTGTCTCAACTGCTCGAACTCTATCATCTTCAGCTCCCTTGAACTATCTGGGAAAGCTCATCCTGCAAACTCGTTTGCAAACTCCTCCCAAGACATGCTATCCACTCTCGGGTTCACATAGTTCTTGAACCATTCACGGGCCTTCTTACATTTTAGTGTGAACCCAGCCATCTGAATGGCTCTACTGTCATCCGCCCCTATCTCATCTATTATCACCTTGACTCTCTCAAGGTATACAAACGGGTCATCACCGCTTTCAAACTGTGGTGCACCCAACTTCATGTAGTCGGTCATTTTGACCTTGCTCCCTTCAGATGAGGTAGGTCTAGGTGCTTGGGTTTCTGGGACAGTAGGTGCTGGTGGTGGTGGGGGTGCAGCATCCATTGGGGTAGGGTGTGCTGTTTCTGGATGGTATGGTGGAGGTGGGTACATGGGGTACTGTGTGTATGATGGATAAAAAGGTGGGTATGGCATATACGTGGGGTAGGGATTATAGCTAGGGTAATCCGATGTACCTCCCATCGAATACCCGGGATCTTGTGAGAAGGTTGGGTAGAAAGGTTGCTGAACAAAGCCCGAGGCCTGAGTGCCTCCTTGGGACTCTCCCATTGTAATACTCGGCTAGAGTCCGGCACCGGAATTCCTGTTGTCTGGTGGAATCCGGGGTGTCAGAATTCTATTTATGTTTTACTAAGTAGTGTGATTTGTGTTGATGTGTTAAGAGTAATGGAAGTGAGTTTTGAGTTGAAAGGACCTAAGGCAGATGAGCCAAGTTCGGCCGCCGAAGGTAAGTTCGGCCGCCGAAAGTGCTCAAGGTTTGGCTTCCGAAGTTTAAGTTCGGCCCCCGAATGTTGCATGGTTTTGCATGCGATTGGGCAGCCGAAGGTGAGCTGGCCAGCCAGCTGAGTCATGTATTTTGATAGATGTTGGCCTTAGATTCTTGCCATGGAATAGGCCACGTCTCTTATGACTCATCTGTACATGTTTTGGTTGATCACACAGAAGGTTGAGGTGTTTGCAAAGGTGTTGAAAGTTGAGTTCTCTCAAGCTACATTTTTGAGGTTTTGAGAGTTTGACGAAGAGAAGTTCCCTTGTTCAGTACGTGCATCTTTCTGTTTATAGAGGTAAGGGAAGATCTGGACCTTGTTATATGTTTTCTGAAGGTTTTATGGGGATAAAGGAAGGAGATACATGCTTAGGTTATTCATGGTATTTATGCATGTATACATGTTTATGTGTTATGTTTGTTTTGTTGTTGGGGTTATTAGATAGTTTTGGACCCCTGTGAACATATACTTGAGTATATGTGTGTTGACTAGTTGAAGTATGCATGGTTGGAGAAGTTGAAGGGAAGAAGGAGATGGTTTGCCGTTGAAGCTGAGTTCTGGATGAACTCAGGTGCGGCAGCCGAAAGTTCATTCGGCCGCCGAACCTCCTGCATGGTGGCTTGGTTGCCACAGCTTGCCCCCAAGTGTTTTTGCATGTTCGGCTCTGTTTGGGGGTTTCGGCCGCCGAAGGTGCCGCCGAAGGTGCTTGAGTTTCGTCTCTGGAGAGGACATTCGGCCGCCGAACCTGCCGCCGAAAGTGTTCTGTCCAGCTTTTCTCTTGTATGTGTTGCATGAGCTGTAGAGTAAGATTAAGGGGATTTTTGGGTAGGTCACTAAAGTTATTTTGGTCCCTCATTTAAGTCTTTATGTGTTTATACAGACCAGAGGAACCAGAGAGAGCAGCAGTGAGTACTGCTCCAAAGTTTACTGAACCTGCAGAGTCAGTCCAGAGCCAGAGGTGAGTGGAACTAAACTTAGTGCTTTTAATTAAACAATGGAATGTTTTAGCATATCTCATGCATCATGATTATGCAAATAGGTTGACTGCATTAGTATTCACGACTATGTTGCATTGCATTGTTACTTGTTGGTGTGAGTAAATGCTGAATGATCCAATAGTCTCTGAGTGAAGACCAGGAGCCTTTGACTACGCCCTGGCAGGTATAGTAAAGACCAGGAGCCTTTGACTACGCCCTGGCAATGGTAAGTACAGAGGTGTTATACACATATACATATATGACAGGAAGACCAGGTGCTCGATTCTACGCCCTGGCACGGAAGTTACTGAGACTATGTGGTGCCAGGTTTACTCTTGTTGTGGCTTGTCTGTGTTATGATGCATTCCATGAGATCATATGTTATGACTGATTTTATTATTCTACTCACTGGGCTATAGAGCTCATCCCACTCCCTTAATCCCAGTCTTGCAGGATTCAGTGTACAGTGTACAGGGACAGTCCAGCAGAGTACATGAAAAGTAAAGAGATCTGTAATAGCTTAGAGTGGACATGTAATATTAAAGAGATGTAATAGTTGTTGCTTGACCTAGTAATGTATGTTTTGTACATGATCTATATATGTATATATGTTTTCCTGTATGTGAAAACCAGGCTTAACAGGTATGTGTTAACCCCTCTAGAGCAAGCTCTAGTCAGGGATACAGAGTACAGAGTACATGAGTACAGAGTACAGAGATAGTGCATGCACAGGTTAAGCCTTGGTTCAGAAAAGAGTTTTATTTTCACAGAAAATGTATGATCATGTATGAGGTTTACAGGTACACAGAGAGTATAGCAGGCTTGCTACGGGTTCTGGCGGCCTTAAGCCGACCTGAATCCTAGCGCCGGTGACGGTCCATTTTGGGGTCGTTACAGATTGGTATCAGAGCCCTAGGTTCATATGATCGGACCTATAGAGAGAGTGTCGGGCTCATAGAGATTAAAGTGGTCAAGCACAATAGGAAATCATGTCCACTAGGATAGGGTCTTGAGTCCTATCTGCTATGCTATGCCTTGAGTATTGCATGTGTATGATTGATATGTGATGTTTATGTGCTAAAGTGGTCTGTTATACGTTGTGTTTTCAGAGTTAAAATGCGAGGAACTCGTCGATCAGCTCGATTGACTGGAGTCCCATCAGATAGTGAGGGAGTAGCTGCTCGTCCTCCTGCATTGCCAAGGGCAAGGTCGCAAAGATCTAGCAGGGAAGGCATGTCAATAGACCCTAGAAGGTCTGTGGACGAGAGCATAAGAGGAGTAGTTAGAGGAGGTAGATCAGAGGAGGAGAGGGAGGCTATAGAGACTGATTCGTCTATGGATGAAGGTATGGGAGAATCTTTGGGAGGTGTTCAGGCCTCAGGATTTGAGTATCCAGCTGTTTTTCAGGATCCAGAGTATCCGATGGAGGGTATGTCGGAGTACTCTCGCTTTGACCCATATCCTACATACATGCCATATATGCCATATCCTCATTATTACCCATCATATCCACCATATCCTATGTATCCACCCTCCCCTATACATCCAAGTGCAGCACACCCAGAAATAAATGAACCAGCACCTCCACCACCACAAACAGAACCAGTAGCCCCTGTTGCCCAAATGTTTCCATCTAGTTCATCTGGAAGTAAGGTAAAGATGACTGAGTATCTTAAATTGGATGCTCCGAAGTTTAACACAGGAGATGATCCATTTGAGTACCTGAGATTTGTGAAGATGATCACTGATGAGTTGGGTACAGATGACAGTAGAGCCATAGAGATGGCAGGATTTACACTGAAGTGTAAGAAGGCTCGAGAATGGTTCAAGAACTATATAGAGCCCAGAATGAACAGTATGTCATGGGGAGAGTTCGCCAATGAGTTTGCAGGGTGGGCTTTTCCAGATAGTTCCAGGGAGATGAAGCTAATTGAATTTGAACAGTTGAGACAAACAGATGAGATGACTGTTGATGAGTTCACAGATAAGTTTCTGGATCTGCTTCAGTACGTGGGTTAGGCCTATGATACTGATCAGAAGAAGGCGAGGAGATATACCATGAGACTTCATCCTAGGTATTCTTCTTTGATCCTTCCAGCAGAAAAGGAGAGTTTTCACTCTATTATCGATGCAGCCAGGAAGATGGAAGCTAGTGCCAATATTCAGAAACAGTCAAAGGCACAGGCTTCGGGTTCTAAGGCCCCCAGTTTAGGTTCTACAGGCAGTAAGAGATGGGATAGAGCGAGAGGAACAAGGAAAGGATTCTGGAGTAAAGTCAAGTCAGGTCTGGGAATGGGTAGTGGCTCAACCTCTGGCACAGCTGTTCCAGCATGTAGGAGATGTGGGAGACCACACAGAGGAACTTGTCAGTTGGGATCCACAGCTTGTTTTAGATGTGGACAGGAAGGGAATATTGCTCGAGAGTGTCCTCAGGTGACTTTTGTGGCACCTTCCCAGCAGATGAGTTCAGGCAGTGTAGCACAGCCAGTAGGGCAGCCAGCAGCTTCAGCTATGCCTCAGGGTAGTGGTAGAGGTAGAGGGAGAGGGGCAGCCTCTACTTCAGCAGCAGGTTCCCGAGGTGGAAATCCGGTAGCCCCAGCACGGATTTTCACAGTGACACAGGAGGAGGCTAACACGTCGAACACAGTGGTGTCAGGTAATCTCATCATTGGGTGTTCAGATGTGTATGCTTTGATGGACCCCGGTGCTTCTCATTCCTTTATTGCTTCGAGAGCCATAGAGAGATTGGGTTTGATCAGTTCTGAGTTAGAGTATCCTCTCTGGGTCAGTGGACCCAAATGCGACCCATCAGTGGCAGTGTTAGTCTGTCGTTTCAGTCCAGTGTGCATAGAGGGTAGATGCCTTCCAGCTGACCTTGTGGTTCTAGATTTGACAGATTTTGATGTCATTCTAGGGATGGATTGGCTATCTGCATATAGTGCTACTTTGGACTGTAGAGAGAAGATAGTGAGTCTCAGAGACCAGGATGGGTCAGAGTGTGTCTTCAGAGGAGACAGGAGAGGTACACCCAGAGGTATGATTTCAGCCCTTCAGGCTCGTCGTTTGCTTAGGAGGGGTTGTCAGGGGTTTCTAGCTCATGTGAGAGAGCTAGACAGTCAGGTTAGGGAACCAGCCGCAGTACCAGTAGTTCGAGAGTTTCTCGATGTGTTCCCAGACGATTTGCCAGGACTACCACCTGATAGGGAGATAGGGTTTGAAATTGAATTACTGCCAGGTACCAGACCTATCTCTATTCCTCCCTACAGGATGGCGCCAGCTGAGTTAATAGAGTTGAAAGAACAGTTGCAGGACTTGGTAGAGAAGGGTTTCATCCGCCCTAGTACCTCACCTTGGGGTGCTCCAGTGCTCTTTGTCAGAAAGAAGGATGGATCCCTCAGACTTTGTATCGACTACAGACAGTTGAACAAGGTCACTATCAAAAATAGGTATCCCTTACCTCGGATTGATGATCTATTTGACCAGCTAGCTGGAGCAGGTTGTTTCTCGAAAATAGATCTGAGATCTGGGTATCATCAGTTGAGAGTCAGAGAGGCAGATGTGCCTAAGACAGCTTTTCGGACCAGATATGGGCATTATGAGTTCTTAGTAATGCCGTTTGGGTTGACTAACGCCCCTGCAGCATTTATGGATCTCATGAACAGGGTATTCAGTGAGTTTCTGGATCACTTTGTCATTGTGTTTATCGATGATATCTTAGTGTATTCCAGAGATGCAGAGGAGCATGCCCAGCATCTGAGGATCGTTCTGCAGACACTGAGAGAGCATGGTTTATATGCCAAGTTCTCAAAGTGTGAGTTTTGGTTACGGAGCATTGCCTTCTTGGGACATGTGGTATCAGCAGAGGGTATTGAGGTAGACCCCAAGAAGATAGAGGCTGTAGCTAACTGGCCCAGACCCACGACAGTGACTGAGATTAAAAGCTTTCTGGGACTGGCAGGTTACTACAGGAGGTTCGTTCAGAACTTCTCAAAGATAGCAGCTCCTATGACCAAATTGACTCAGAAGAACCAGAAGTTTATCTGGTCAGACCAGTGTGACGAGAGCTTTGAGGAGCTCAAGAGGAGATTGACAACAGCACCAGTGTTAGCTCTGCCTGTCAGTAATGAAGAGTTCACAGTGTTCTGTGATGCATCCCGAGTGGGATTGGGTTGTGTATTGATGCAGAGTGATAGAGTAATAGCTTATGCTTCTAGACAGTTGAAGAAGCACGAGTTGAATTACCCTACCCATGACCTAGAGATGGCAGCAGTTATCTTTGCACTTAAGATGTGGCGGCATTACCTCTACGGGGTTAAATGCGAGATCTTCACTGATCACAAGAGTTTACAGTACATCTTGAGTCAGAGAGAGCTAAATTTGAGGCAGAGGAGATGGGTAGAATTGCTCAGTGATTATGATTGTAAGATCCAGTATGTAATACCCGGCTAGACTCCGGTATCGGAATTCCTACCGTCCGGTGGAATCTCGGATGTCGGAGACCTCTAGAAGGGTAGAATCATGTTTTATAAAAATGTTTTAATGTGTTTTATGATTTTAAGTATGAAATTTAATGAGTTTTTGCATGAAAAGTCTTTGGAGGAAAACCCAGGTTCGGCCGCCGAAAGTCAAGTTCGGCCGCCGAACATGCATGCGTTTTGGAGGCACGTTAGGCCCCCGAAAGCATGAGTTAGGGAAGCAAAGGTTCGGCCGCCGAAAGTCAAGTTCGGCCGCCGAACATTCTGCATGGATGCGGAGGCACATTCGGCCCCCGAACGTGGTCTGGCCAGCCACTATAAAAGGGTCCCTTAGCCGAAAATGGGCGAGCTTTTTCTTCCCATTTCGGCCAAGGTGAGCATTCCGCCATCCTTCCCCGATCTTGAGTTTTTCCTTCCTTTTTCCATGATCTTTACAAGTTTATAACTTTGGTTTTGAAGATCTTTGAGCTTAGAACGAGTTTTGGAGCTTGGAGACCAAAAGTTGGAACTTCTCCCATCTCCAAGTTTAGATCTCCTCAACCCTCGATCTTCAAGAGGTAAGAGCCGATCTTAAGCTCAATGTATGATTTAAACAAGTTTTATGAAGTTTTAAGGGGTAGAATGCATGTTAGGTTATATGATGAATTATGGGTTAATGTTGATGTTTTGAACAATGTAGCTTGATTGTGTGTGATTGAAGTGTTGTAGATGGGGTATATGTATGTTTGAGGCCCCTAGGAACTTGTATGCATGCTTTGGTTGAAAAATATGCATGTTTGGAAAGGTTTGGAGGCGAGATGTGTTAAGGGAACCAAGTTTCTGCCCTTTGGCAGAAACCAGGTTCGGCAGCCGAAGGTACTTTCGGCCGCCGAACATGGCTGGGGAGGCAGGCCTTTCGGCTGCCGAAGTTGCCCCCGAAAAGAGACTTTCATCTCTGTCTGGGACTTTCGGCCGCCGAAGGTGCCGCCGAACCTAGCTGAGTTTCGTCTCTGTCCAGGACTTTCGGCCGCCGAAGGTGCCGCTGAAAGTGCCCTGCTCAGCCATTTCATGCATATTTTCTGTGATATTTTCAGGATGTTTTAGGGGGTTTTTGGGGAGTAGTTTAGAGTTGTGTTCAAGTATGTTTGGTCCCTCATTTGAGTCCACCTGTGTAGGTTCGGACCCGAGGAACCGAGGACCCCAGCAGTGAGTTCAGCTGCGGTGCTGTCAGAGTCAGCCAGAGGTGAGTGGAACTAAACTAAATCTTTTAAATTAAATGTTTTATCATGTTCCATGCATCATGTTTATGCAATAGGATGATTGCATTAGTTTTCACGAATATGTCGCATTGCATAAATTGTTGTTGATGTGGGTGAATGTTGGATGACCCAATTAGTCCAAGACAGGAAGACCAGGACCCCATGCTACGGCCTGGCACAGAGTAAGAAAGACCAGGCCCCAGTCTACAGGCCTGGCACAGAGTAAGGCACGGTTATGGGACTCGAAGACCAGGAGCCCAGAGGAGGCCCTGGAAAATGGTAAGTAATGTATGTTATGACAGGAAGACCAGGCCCCATTCTACAGGCCTGGCACAGAGTTAACTTGGACTATTTGGTGACAAGTTCACCCAACCCTTATGTGAATTGTCTGTGTTATGATGCATTCCATTTGAGCATAGTGTTAATGTGTTTTACTAGCTCTACTCACTGGGCTTTTAGCTCACCCCTCTCCCTTTACCCCCAGGCTTGCAGGTACAGTATAGTGCGGGAGTCCGGATAGAGTAAAGAAGTTATGCCCTTGTAATAGCTAGTAATGGACATGATCAAAATTGAAATGTAAAAGTACAGTATAGTTATGTAATGAGTTTTATGGATGTTAGTATGTGCTTGACCATAGATTGTTGTATCCCTTTTATACATGATCTTAGAGATTCACATGATGTTTATGTAAACCAGCTCAACACAGGTTATGTTACCCCCTTGAGGGCACAGATGAGATCCCACAGAGGGATCAATGTTATATTCATGTTTATGTACAGGTTGAGTTTGGTTGATGAGTATGCAAAGGAAAGTTTTTTTTTTAATTTTTATGCTTATTGTTGATCATGTATGGGATGATACAGGTTTACAGGTATTATGTTAGGCTTGCTACGGGTCCCGGCGGCCTTAAGTCGACCCGGATCCTAGCGCCGATAGCGGTCCGATTTTCGGGTCGTTACAGAATGGTATCAGAGCCCTAGGTTCATATGGTCGGACCTAGAGTGTCGGGCTCATAGAGGTTATAGAAGGTCAAGCACAATAGGAAAAGATCATGTCCACTAGGATAGGATGTGGAGTCCTGTCTTGCATGATGATGTGAAATGCCATGACTTTATGCATGTGCATTAATGATATACTATGATATGTGATGTTTGTGATGCGGGTTCATGTGTGCCCACATGAACCATATGATGCTAATGTTGCTTGTGATGTGTACTGTTTTTCAGAAAAACAGGATGAGAGGAACTCGTCGATCAGCAAGATTGACTGGAGTACCACCTGAGGATGAGGGCACGAGCGCCCGTCCTCCAGCATTGCCTAGGGCAATGTCTAGCAGGTCCAACAGGGACAGAGTAGCAAGAGACCCTAGAAGGTCTTTGGATCTGGGTAGAAGCAGATCAGTAAGAGGAACAGTGCAGGGAGGAGCGTCTGAGGATATGGAAGTAGATCAGAGGAGGGATGGCAGTCTCGGTGTGAGCATGCCGGAAGAGGGTATGGGAGAATCAGAAGGAGGCGCTCAGGCCTCGAGTTATGTACAGCCACCTCACTACCCACACTTCTCACAACATCCCGGGTATTCGATGGGAGGTACATCGGATTACCCTAGTTTCACCCCTTATCCCACACAGATGCCATACCCACCATACTACCCACCGTACTCTCAGTACCCAATGTATCCACCTCCACCCTATTATCCAAATCCAGCAAACCCTACCTCAGAAAAAGTTGCACCATCTCCACCACCTGCAGAACCAGCAGCCCCAGTTGTTCAGCCACCTAGATCTAGTTCAGCCAGTGGGAGCAAGGTCAAGATGACAGACTATATGAAGCTGGGTGCTCCCCAGTTTGAAACCGGTAATGATCCGTTCGTGTACTTAGAGCGGGTCAAGGCAATTACAGATGAGATAGGGGCGGATGACAGTAGAGCCATTCAGATGGCCGGGTTCACACTTAAGTGCAAAAAGGCACGGGAGTGGTTCAAAAATTATGTGAACCCGAGAGTGGACAGCATGACTTGGGAAGAGTTTGCAAACGAGTTTGCAGGATGGGCTTTTCCTGATAGTTCAAGGGAATTGAAGATGATAGAATTCGAGCAGTTGAGGCAAACTGATGACATGAGTGTAGACGAATATACTGACAGGTTTATGGAGTTGCTGCCATTTGCAGGGCAAGACCTTAGCACAGACCAGAAGAAGTCGAGGAGGTATATCATGAAGCTCCATCCCAGGTATTCCTCCTTGGTACAGTCAGCAGATAGAGAGAGTTTTCACGCCATAGTAGACATGGCTAGGAGAATGGAGGCTAGTGCCATTATTCAGGGGACAGTTAAGCAGACAGTGGCACAAGCTTCTGGTTCAAAAACTCCGGGAGGGGGAAGGGTAGACCCCTCTACCTTGAGTGCAGCAGCTTCAGGCAGTAAGAGATGGAGTAAACCCAAGGGTAAGAAGAATAAGTTCTGGAACAAGGTCAAATCTAGTCTGGGATTTGGGAGTGGCTCAAGCTCTGGTGCGGATAATGCATTATGTGCGAGGTGTGGAAGGCCACACAGGGGAGTATGTCGGTTTGGGACAAACACTTGCTTCAGATGTGGTCAGGAGGGGCATATGGCTCGAGATTGTCCAAGAGCGGCCCCGATGGCTCAGTCCCAGCAGACAGCTTCAGGCAGTGTAGCGCAGCCAGCAGCTCCAGCCATGACTCAGGCCAGTGGCAGAGGCAGAGGGAGAGGAGCAGCCTCTTCTTCAGCAGGTTTCAGAGGTGAAGGTCCGTCAGCCCCAGCACGGATCTTCACAATGACACAGCAGGAGGCAGACGCATCCAACACCGTGGTGGCAGGTAATCTCGTCATTGGATGTTCGGATGTATATGCATTGATGGACCCTGGTGCATCTCATTCATTTATTGCTCCGAGGGCCGTAGCGAGGTTGGGATTGATGATCTCTGGGTTAGAGTGTCCTCTCTGGGTCAGTGGACCCAAGTGTGATCCATCAGTGGCAGAGTCAGTCTGTCAGTGTACTCCTGTGTTTGTTGAGGGGAGATGCATGTCCGCCGACCTTGTGGTTCTAGATTTGACAGATTTTGACGTCATTCTAGGGATAGACTGGTTATCTACCCATGGTGCTACCTTGGACTGCAGGGACAAGGTAGTCAGGTTCAGAGGTCAGGATGGATCAGAGGTTGTCTTCAGAGGAGACAGGAGGGGTACACCTAGAGGTATGATCTCGGCTCTTCAGGCTCGTAGGTTGCTTAGGAGGGGATGTCAGGGGTATTTGGCTCATGTGAGAGAGCTAAATAGTCAGGTTAGAGAGCCCGCCTCGGTGCCAGTGGTTAGAGAGTTCTTAGATGTGTTCCCAGACGAGCTGCCGGGTTTACCACCTGCTAGGGAGATAGAGTTCGAAATAGAACTGATGCCTGGAACTCGACCGATCTCTATCCCTCCCTACAGGATGGCGCCAGCAGAATTAAAAGAGTTGAAGGAGCAGTTGCAGGAGCTGGTAGACAAGGGCTTCATCCGACCGAGTACCTCACCCTGGGGTGCTCCAGTTCTGTTTGTGAAAAAGAAGGATGGATCTCTTAGACTTTGTATCGACTACAGGCAGTTGAATAAAGTCACTACCAAGAACAAGTACCCATTGCCAAGGATCGACGATCTATTCGACCAGCTAGCAGGAGCGGGTTGTTTCTCCAAAATAGATCTGAGGTCCGGGTATCATCAGTTGAGGATCAGGGAAGAGGATGTGCCAAAGACGGCTTTCAGGACCAGATATGGGCATTTTGAGTTCCTTGTGATGCCGTTCGGGTTAACTAACGCCCCTGCAGCATTTATGGACCTCATGAACAGAGTATTTAGCCAGTACCTGGATCACTTCGTTATTGTCTTCATAGATGATATATTAGTGTATTCCAGGAATGCAGAGGAGCATGCCCATCATCTGCGGTTGGTTTTACAGACCTTGAGGGAACATGGCTTGTATGCCAAGTTCTCCAAATGTGAGTTCTGGCTGAGGAGTATTTCATTCTTGGGGCATGTAGTGTCAGAGAATGGGATTGAGGTAGACCCCAAGAAGACAGAAACTGTGGCTAACTGGCCTAGACCCACTTCAGTGACAGAGATCAGGAGTTTCTTGGGTTTGGCAGGTTACTACAGGAGGTTCGTTCAGGACTTCTCAAAGATAGCAGCTCCTCTAACCAGGCTAACCAGGAAGAATCAGAAGTTTCTGTGGACCGACCAGTGCGAGGAGAGTTTTGAAGAGCTCAAGAAGAGGTTGACTTCAGCACCAGTTTTAGCTCTGCCATCTAGTGGAGAGGACTTTACAGTCTTTTGCGATGCGTCCCGTGTGGGACTGGGTTGTGTGCTTATGCAGAACGAACGGGTGATTGCTTATGCTTCTAGGCAGCTAAAGAAGCATGAGTTGAATTACCCCACACATGACCTTGAGATGGCAGCAGTAATCTTTGCACTCAAGATGTGGAGGCATTACCTCTATGGGGTAAAATGTGAGATCTTCACAGATCATAAAAGTCTGCAGTACATCCTGAGTCAAAGAGATTTGAATTTGAGACAGAGGAGATGGGTAGAGTTGCTGAGTGACTATGATTACAAGATTCAGTATCATCCGGGTAAGGCGAATGTCGTGGCAGACGCCCTAAGCCGGAAGTCACTAGGCAGTCTATCCCATATCACGGCAGAAAGAAGACCGGTGGTGAAGGAGTTTTACAAGCTCATTGAGGAAGGTCTACAGATGGAGTTATCTGGTACAGGTGCCTTGGTCGCTCAGATGAAAGTGACACCCGTGTTTCTAGAGCAGGTGGCTCAGAAACAGCATGAGGACCCAGAGTTAGTGAAGATTGCCAGGACTGTTCAGTCAGGCAAGGACAGTGAGTTCAGATTTGACAATAAGGGGATCCTCCGCTACGGGAGTCGATTGTGTGTACCAGATGACATAGGGCTGAAAGGAGACATTATGAGAGAAGCTCATAATGCAAGATACAGCATTCACCCCGGAGCCACCAAGATGTATCAAGATCTGAAGAAGGTTTATTGGTGGCCAGCTATGAAGAGAGAAGTGGCACAGTTTGTGTCAGCCTGCGAAGTATGTCAGAGGGTGAAGCTGGAACATCAGAAGCCGGCTGGGATGCTTAACCCGCTACCTATTCCAGAGTGGAAATGGGAGAATATAGCTATGGACTTCGTAGTGGGGTTACCGGCGACGTCCAACAGATTGGACTCCATATGGGTGATTGTGGACAGACTCACCAAATCTGCTCACTTCATCCCTGTCAGGAGTGGCTATTCTGTGGACAAGTTGGCGCAGGTGTACGTTGGTGAGATAGTCAGACTGCATGGGGTTCCTGTTTCTATAGTGTCAGATAGAGGGCCCCAGTTCACCTCCAGGTTTTGGCGGAGTCTGCAGAATGCCATGGGTACTAGGTTGGATTTCAGTACTGCCTTCCACCCCCAGACTGATAGACAGTCAGAAAGGACCATCCAGACTATCGAGGATATGCTCAGAATGTGTGTGCTGGACTTTGGCGGTTCTTGGCGGCAGCATCTACCTTTGGTGGAGTTTGCCTACAATAACAGTCATCATGCTAGCATCGGGATGGCTCCATATGAAGCTTTATATGGAAGGAAGTGCAGATCACCTGTTTGCTGGGAAGAGGTAGGAGAGAGGTCCTTAGCAGGACCCGAGCTAGTAGAGATCACCAACAGGGTGGTGCCCATGATCAGAGAAAGAATCAAGACAGCTGCAAGCAGACAGAAGAGTTATGCAGACATCCGCAGAAGGCTAGTAGAGTTTCAAGAGGGGGATCTGGTATTGCTTAAGGTGTCTCCAATGAAAGGAGTGGTTCGGTTCGGGAAGAAGGGTAAGCTGGCTCCGCGGTACATCGGACCCTTCGAAGTCTTGCAAAAGATTGGGAATGTATCGTACAAGCTGGATTTACCTGCTTCAATGGAGAGAATCCATCCGGTTTTCCATGTTTCTATGTTGAGAAAGTTCGTGTCGGATCCGGGCAAGGTTCTTAGTGAGCCTGATGTGGAGATCCAAGAGGATCTCACCTATGTTGAGCAGCCAATACGGATCCTAGACACCCAGATCAGAAAGCTAAGAAACAAGGAAATTCCGATGGTGAAGGTCCTTTGGAACCACCACAATTTAGAGGAATGCACTTGGGAGACACGGGAGTCCATGCTCCGGCAATATCCTCATCTCTTTTAAGGTTAGTCTCTATGTGTTTATGTGTATGTTATGTTGTTTGGTATGCATGTACTAGTTGAGGAACATTCGGGGATGAATGTTCTTAAGGGGGGGAGAATGTAATACCCGGCTAGACTCCGGTATCGGAATTCCTACCGTCCGGTGGAATCTCGGATGTCGGAGACCTCTAGAAGGGTAGAATCATGTTTTATAAAAATGTTTTAATGTGTTTTATGATTTTAAGTATGAAATTTAATGAGTTTTTGCATGAAAAGTCTTTGGAGGAAAACCCAGGTTCGGCCGCCGAAAGTCAAGTTCGGCCGCCGAACATGCATGCGTTTTGGAGGCACGTTAGGCCCCCGAAAGCATGAGTTAGGGAAGCAAAGGTTCGGCCGCCGAAAGTCAAGTTCGGCCGCCGAACATTCTGCATGGATGCGGAGGCACATTCGGCCCCCGAACGTGGTCTGGCCAGCCACTATAAAAGGGTCCCTTAGCCGAAAATGGGCGAGCTTTTTCTTCCCATTTCGGCCAAGGTGAGCATTTCGCCATCCTTCCCCGATCTTGAGTTTTTCCTTCCTTTTTCCATGATCTTTACACGTTTATAACTTTGGTTTTGAAGATCTTTGAGCTTAGAACGAGTTTTGGAGCTTGGAGACCAAAAGTTGGAACTTCTCCCATCTCCAAGTTTAGATCTCCTCAACCCTCGATCTTCAAGAGGTAAGAGCCGATCTTAAGCTCAATGTATGATTTAAACAAGTTTTATGAAGTTTTAAGGGGTAGAATGCATGTTAGGTTATATGATGAATTATGGGTTAATGTTGATGTTTTGAACAATGTAGCTTGATTGTGTGTGATTGAAGTGTTGTAGATGGGGTATATGTATGTTTGAGGCCCCTAGGAACTTGTATGCATGCTTTGGTTGAAAAATATGCATGTTTGGAAAGGTTTGGAGGCGAGATGTGTTAAGGGAACCAAGTTTCTGCCCTTTGGCAGAAACCAGGTTCGGCAGCCGAAGGTACTTTCGGCCGCCGAACATGGCTGGGGAGGCAGGCCTTTCGGCTGCCGAAGTTGCCCCCGAAAAGAGACTTTCGTCTCTGTCTGGGACTTTCGGCCGCCGAAGGTGCCGCCGAACCTAGCTGAGTTTCGTCTCTGTCCAGGACTTTCGGCCGCCGAAGGTGCCGCCGAAAGTGCCCTGCTCAGCCATTTCATGCATATTTTCTGTGATATTTTCAGGATGTTTTAGGGGGTTTTTGGGGAGTAGTTTAGAGTTGTGTTCAAGTATGTTTGGTCCCTCATTTGAGTCCACCTGTGTAGGTTCGGACCCGAGGAACCGAGGACCCCAGCAGTGAGTTCAGCTGCGGTGCTGTCAGAGTCAGCCAGAGGTGAGTGGAACTAAACTAAATCTTTTAAATTAAATGTTTTATCATGTTCCATGCATCATGTTTATGCAATAGGATGATTGCATTAGTTTTCACGAATATGTCGCATTGCATAAATTGTTGTTGATGTGGGTGAATGTTGGATGACCCAATTAGTCCAAGACAGGAAGACCAGGACCCCATGCTACGGCCTGGCACAGAGTAAGAAAGACCAGGCCCCAGTCTACAGGCCTGGCACAGAGTAAGGCACGGTTATGGGACTCGAAGACCAGGAGCCCAGAGGAGGCCCTGGAAAATGGTAAGTAATGTATGTTATGACAGGAAGACCAGGCCCCATTCTACAGGCCTGGCACAGAGTTAACTTGGACTATTTGGTGACAAGTTCACCCAACCCTTATGTGAATTGTCTGTGTTATGATGCATTCCATTTGAGCATAGTGTTAATGTGTTTTACTAGCTCTACTCACTGGGCTTTTAGCTCACCCCTCTCCCTTTACCCCCAGGCTTGCAGGTACAGTATAGTGCGGGAGTCCGGATAGAGTAAAGAAGTTATGCCCTTGTAATAGCTAGTAATGGACATGATCAAAATTGAAATGTAAAAGTACAGTATAGTTATGTAATGAGTTTTATGGATGTTAGTATGTGCTTGACCATAGATTGTTGTATCCCTTTTATACATGATCTTAGAGATTCACATGATGTTTATGTAAACCAGCTCAACACAGGTTATGTTACCCCCTTGAGGGCACAGATGAGATCCCACAGAGGGATCAATGTTATATTCATGTTTATGTACAGGTTGAGTTTGGTTGATGAGTATGCAAAGGAAAGTTTTTTTTTTAATTTTTATGCTTATTGTTGATCATGTATGGGATGATACAGGTTTACAAGTATTATGTTAGGCTTGCTACGGGTCCCGGCGGCCTTAAGTCGACCCGGATCCTAGCGCCGGTAGCGGTCCGATTTTCGGGTCGTTACACAGTATCATCCGGGTAAGGCGAATGTTGTCGCAGACGCCCTAAGCCGGAAGTCACTAGGCAGTTTATCCCATATAGCAGCAGAGCGGAGACCAGTTGTGATGGAGCTTTATAAGCTCTTTGACGAGGGATTACAGCTAGAGTTGTCTGGTACAGGTGCGTTGATAGCACAGATGCGAGTGACACCTGTGTTTCTGGAGCAGATAGCTCAGAGACAGCATGAGGACCCTGAGTTGATGAAAATTGCCAGGACTGTTCAGTCAGGCAATAGTGTAGAGTTCAGATTTGACAGCAAAGGGATCCTTCGCTATGGGAGTCGACTTTGTGTACCAGATAGGGGCAGTGTGAAGGAAGACATTATGAGGGAAGCTCATAATGCGAGGTATAGTGTTCACCCAGGAGCCACCAAGATGTATCAGGATCTGAAAAGGGTCTATTGGTGGCCAGCCATGAAGAAGGAAGTGGCGCAGTTTGTGACAGCCTGTGAGGTTTGTCAGAGGGTGAAATTAGAGCATCAGAAACCAGCCGGAATGCTTAACCCATTACCGATTCCAGAGTGGAAATGGGAGAACATAGCCATGGATTTTGTAGTGGGTTTACCAGTAGCGTCCAACAGGATAGACTCGATATGGGTGATTGTGGACAGACTCACGAAATCTGCTCATTTTCTTCCAGTACGGAGTAACTATTCTGTGGATAAGTTGGCACAGGTCTATCTGGATGAGATAGTGAGATTACATGGAGTTCCAGTGTCTATCGTGTCAGACAGAGGACCTCAGTTTACCTCCCGCTTTTGGCGGAGTCTGCAAAGTGCGATGGGCACGAGATTGGATTTTAGTACTGCTTTCCACCCACAGACTGATGGACAGTCAGAAAGGACCATCCAGACCATAGAGGATATGCTTCGACTATGTGTGTTAGACTTTGGCGGTTCTTGGAGGCAGCATCTACCTTTGGTGGAGTTTGCCTACAATAACAGCCATCATGCGAGCATCGGGATGGCTCCTTATGAAGCTTTGTATGGGAGGAAGTGCAGATCCCCTGTTTGCTGGGAAGAGGTAGGAGAGAAGGCTCTTGCAGGGCCAGAGTTAGTAGACATTACCAGTAGAATGGTGCCCATGATCAGAGAGAGAATCAGAACAGCTCAGAGTAGACATAAAAGTTATGCAGACGTTCGCAGAACGCAGTTAGAGTTTCAAGAGGGTACTTGGGTGTTACTAAAAGTGTCTCCAATGAAAGGAGTGGTTCGTTTTGGAAAGAAAGGTAAGTTAGCTCCACGATACATTGGACCCTTTGAGATTTTACAGAGGATCGGAAATGTATCATATAAGCTAGATTTACCTACTTCGATGGAGAGGATTCACCCGGTGTTTCATGTTTCTATGCTACGGAAATTTGTGTCAGATCCGGATCAGGTTATTAGTGAGCCTGATGTGGAGATTCTAGGGGATCTCACTTATGTAGAACAGCCAGTACGGATTCTGGACACACAGATCAGACAGCTACGGAACAAGGAGATTCCGATGGTGAAAGTGTTGTGGAACCACCATAACCTAGAATAGTGCACGTGGGAGACGCGGGAGTCTATGCTCCAGCAGTATCCACATCTGTTTTGAGGTTCGTTTCCTCCTTTTGTTGTGATTGTTGTTTGTTTTAGGAACATCCGAGGACGAATGTTCTTAAGGGGGGGAGAATGTAATACCCGGCTAGAGTCCGGCACCGGAATTCCTGTTGTCTGGTGGAATCCGGGGTGTCGGAATTCTATTTATGTTTTACTAAGTAGTGTGATTTGTGTTGATGTGTTAAGAGTAATGGAAGTGAGTTTTGCGTTAAAAGGACCTAAGGCAGATGAGCCAAGTTCGGCCGCCGAAGGTAAGTTCGGCCGCCGAAAGTGCTCAAGGTTTGGCTTCCGAAGTTTAAGTTCGGCCCCCGAATGTTGCATGGTTTTGCATGCGATTGGGCAGCCGAAGGTGAGCTGGCCAGCCAGCTGAGTCATGTATTTTGACAGATGTTGGCCTTAGATTCTTGCCATGGAATAGGCCACGTCTCTTATGACTCATCTGTACATGTTTTGGTTGATCACACAGAAGGTTGAGGTGTTTGCAAAGGTGTTGAAAGTTGAGTTCTCTCAAGCTACGTTTTTGAGGTTTTGAGAGTTTGACGAAGAGAAGTTCCCTTGTTCAGTACGTGCATCTTTCTGTTTATAGAGGTAAGGGAAGATCTGGACCTTGTTATATGTTTTCTGAAGGTTTTATGGGGATAAAGGAAGGAGATGCATGCTTAGGTTATTCATGGTATTTATGCATGTATACATGTTTATGTGTTATGTTTGTTTTGTTGTTGGGGTTATTAGATAGTTTTGGACCCCTGTGAACATATACTTGAGTATATGTGTGTTGACTAGTTGAAGTATGCATGGTTGGAGAAGTTGAAGGGAAGAAGGAGATGGTTTGCCGTTGAAGCTGAGTTCTGGATGAACTCAGGTGCGGCAGCCGAAAGTTCATTCGGCCGCCGAACCTCCTGCATGGTGGCTTGGTTGCCACAGCTTGCCCCCGAGTGTTTTTGCATGTTCGGCTCTGTTTGGGGGTTTCGGCCGCCGAAGGTGCCGCCGAAGGTGCTTGAGTTTCGTCTCTGGAGAGGACATTCGGCCGCCGAACCTGCCGCCGAAAGTGTTCTGTCCAGCTTTTCTCTTGTATGTTTTGCATGAGCTGTAGAGTAAGATTAAGGGGATTTTTGGGTAGGTCACTAAAGTTATTTTAAGGTAGTTTGGTCCCTCATTTAAGTCTTTATGTGTTTATACAGACCAGAGGAACCAGAGAGAGCAGCAGTGAGTACTGCTCCAAAGTTTACTGAACCTGCAGAGTCAGTCCAGAGCCAGAGGTGAGTGGAACTAAACTTAGTGCTTTTAATTAAACAATGGAATGTTTTAGCATATCTCATGCATCATGATTATGCAAATAGGTTGACTGCATTAGTATTCACGACTATGTTGCATTGCATTGTTACTTGTTGGTGTGAGTAAATGCTGAATGATCCAATAGTCTCTGAGTGAAGACCAGGAGCCTTTGACTACGCCCTGGCAGGTATAGTAAAGACCAGGAGCCTTTGACTACGCCCTGGCAATGGTAAGTACAGAGCTGTTATACACATATACATATATGACAGGAAGACCAGGTGCTCGATTCTACGCCCTGGCACGGAAGTTACTGAGACTATGTGGTGACAGGTTTACTCTTGTTGTGGCTTGTCTGTGTTATGATGCATTCCATGAGATCATATGTTATGACTGATTTTATTATTCTACTCACTGGGCTATAGAGCTCATCCCACTCCCTTAATCCTAGTCTTGCAGGATTCAGTGTACAGTGTACAGGGACAGTCCAGCAGAGTACAGGAAAAGTAAAGAGATCTGTAATAGCTTAGAGTGGACATGTAATATTAAAGAGATGTAATAGTTGTTGCTTGACCTAGTAATGTATGTTTTGTACATGATCTATATATGTATATATGTTTTCCTGTATGTGAAAACCAGGCTTAACAGGTATGTGTTAACCCCTCTAGAGCAAGCTCTAGTCAGGGATACAGAGTACAGAGTACATGAGTACAGAGTACAGAGATAGTGCATGCACAGGTTAAGCCTTGGTTCAGAAAAGAGTTTTATTTTCACAGAAAATGTATGATCATGTATGAGGTTTACAGGTACACAGAGAGTATAGCAGGCTAGCTACGGGTTCTGGCGGCCTTAAGCCGACCTGAATCCTAGCGCCGGTGACGGTCCATTTTGGGGTCGTTACACCCATGCCTTCCTCTGACATACTCATCCCCAAACTGCCATCCCGTCTCTGGTCTACCTCCATGTCATATCCCCCATCCTCTGACATACCTCCCTGAACTATTCCTCTGACTGATCTGCTTCTTCCCAGATCTAAAGACCTTCTAGGGTCTCTCACTGCTCGGTCCTTGCTGGACCTACTTGACATTGCCCTAGGCAATGCTGGAGGACGGGCGCTCGTGCCCTCATCCTCTGGTGGCACTCTAGTCAATCTTGCTGATCGACGAGTTCCTCTCATCCTGTTTTCTGAAAAACGGCACACATCAAGCAAGCATTAGCATCATATGGTTCATGTGGGCACACATGAACCCTCATCACATACATCACATAGCATAGCATATCCTTAATGCACATGCATAAAGTCATGGCATTTCACATCATCATGCAAGACAGGACTCTACATCCTATCCTAGTGGACATGACTTTTCCTATTGTGCTTGACCCTCTATAACTTCTATGAGCCCGACATGCTAGGTCCGACCATATGAACCTAGGAGCTCTGATACCACTCTGTAACAGTCCGGAAATCCGGACCGCTACCGGCGCTAGGATCCAGATCGGCGTAAGGCCGCCGGGACCCGTAGCAAGCCTGACATATAACCTGTAAACCTGTAAATCCCATACATGATCAAACAATCTCAAAAGAATTCTGTAAACATTCTCATATGTCAACCAAACTCAACCTGTACATTACATTATCATAAACATAAACCACCACTGGAGCCCTCATCAAAAGCTCCAATGGGGTATCTCATCATAACA
This sequence comes from Manihot esculenta, assembly GCF_001659605.2. NCBI lineage: Eukaryota > Viridiplantae > Streptophyta > Magnoliopsida > Malpighiales > Euphorbiaceae > Manihot > Manihot esculenta. The sequence continues at coordinate 22,290,654 of NC_035172.2, forward strand.
TAAAGCTTGGTTGAATCATAACATCATAAACATATCTCTGGATCATGTATATAAAAGTGGGATAACAACATATATTGGTCAAGCACAACTCTATCCTCAATATCCAAATTACATAACATACTATAATCTCTTACATTACATCATAATACAAATGTCATGTCCACAAACTAGCTATTACACAATCATACTTCAAACTCTGGCTAACCTCCTGGTCTACCCTGTACCTGCACATCTGGGGTTAGGGGAGAGGGGTGAGCTACAAAGCCCAGTGAGCAGAATAAAGAAAACATATACTAAAATTTCATGCTTTCATGAAATACAACACATCACAAACATATCACACAAGGATGGTATTGTCACCTGTAGTCCTCAACATAGTCCAAACGTGCCAGGGGCGTAGAATGGGCCTCACTGGTCTTTCTCTTACATAACATAACGTAACATAACATTCCAATATGCCAGGGGCGTAGAATGGGCCTCACTGGTCTTTCTCTTACTCTGTGCCAGGGGCGTAGAATGAGCCTCACTGGTCTTTCTCTACCATGACATCATCATATCATAACATAGGAGGACTAGAGGATCATCCAATAACCAATCCACATCCACATCATATTATGTAATGCAACACATTCGTGATTACTAATGCAAACACCCTATAATATCACATGGCATATATGATGCATGAACATGCTCAAAAAGCCTATATTTCATTTATTTAAAAACTTAAGGTTTATTCCACTCACCTCTGGCTAGCTCTGACAACTCTGTAGCAGCTGGCTCACTGCTGGGGTCCTCGGTTCCTCGGGTCCGAACCTACACAGGTGGACTCCAATGAGGGACCAAACATACATAAACATAACTCTAATATATTCCCCAAAAACCCCCTAAAACATCATGAAACATCCATAGAAGAACATGCATGAAATGGCTGAACAGGGCACTTTCGGCGGCACCTTCGGCAGCCGAAAGTCCCAGACAGATCCGAAAGTCAGGCACTTTCGGCGGCACCTTCTGCGGCCGAAAGTCCCAGACAGATCTGAAAGTCCTCTTTCGGGGGCAAGCTTCGGCAGCCGAATGCTGCCTCCACAAGGGGGGGTTCGGCGGCCGAAAGTTCCTTCGGCTGCCGAACCTGGTTTCTCCCAAATGGGCAGAAACTCGGCTCAAACAAGCCTCTTGCCTCCCCAAGCCTCAAATCATTCATAAACTTGTTCTAAAACATGCATACATATCATACATTACACCTAGGGGTCTCAAACTAGCATATACCCCAACTACAACACTTCAAACACACATCAACAACATACATTGTCCATAAATCACATAAAACCTAACATAGCTCAACTAACTTAAACATGCATTTCTACCCCATAAAACTTCATAAAACTTGTTTAAAACATACATTGAGCTTAAGATCGGCTCTTACCTCTTGAAGATCGAGAAAGAGACGACCAAAACTCGGAGATCCAAGCAAATGAGCTCCTGAGTTTCCAAAGCTCCAAACTTGTTTAAAATGCTCAAAACTTGCAATGTGAGGTTAAAACTCAAGAAAAATGGAGGAGATTTGAAGAAAGAACACAAGATTTGGGGAGAGGGAGGTCGGAACTAGCTGTGGCCGAAAATGGGAGAAAGCTCCCCCATTTCGGCTAAGTGCCCCTTTTATAGGTGGCTGGCCAGGCCACGTTCGGGGGCCGAATGTGCCTCTGCATGCATGCCATGTTCAGCGGCCGAACTTGAGTTTCGGCGGCCGAACCTGGACTCCCCTTTTCTCATGCTTTCGGGGGCCTAACGTGCCTCCAAAACGCATGCATATTCGGCGGCCGAACTTGACTTTCGGCGGCCGAACCTGGGTTTTCTTCCAAAGACTTTTCATACAAAACTCATGTAAAAACATACTTAAAATTATTAAAAACATGAAAACATATCATAAAAACATACTTTTACCCTTCTAGAGGTTTCCGACATCCGAGATTCCACCGGACGGTAGGAATTCTGATACCGGAGTCTAGCCGGGTATTACAGTCGCTACTGAAGGCACCCCTGCAATTGAGGGCATCCTTGCGGAGAGGGCTGAGCCCAGTCCGGTTGAGGTCATTCCTCCTCCAGAGAAGTTGTCCGCTGCCTCTGAGGGCCTTGCAAAAGGGGCTGGGAGTAAGCGTCCCCCTCCCTCCAAAGTTCATGCCCCAGCTCCCGTTTCCAAGAAGGCCCGGGCCTCTAGGAGATCGGCTCCACCTCTGCCTCCTCTTGAGAAGGAGAAGACTTCTATGGTGCCCCTGCTGTCTGCCCCAGACAACGATATCTTGAACGCGGAGAACATCACTCACCAGTCTCCGGCGAGCGTCGTGGTGGAGATCTTGCGGGGGCGGATGTTCGGCGGGACCACAGAAGCTTTAGACCCTCGCCTGCTAGCTCTTACTGGCCTATTGGCCAGCTTTACTCTAGAGCAGGTGGCCTTCCGGGCTCAGACCCGAGAGCAGCTCGGAGACACTGCCAGGGAGATGCTCTTGATGGTAACTCACGCTTGTTTCTTTTCTATTTTTACTTTATTTTTACCTTTCTTGGCTTTCTAACTTCATTTGCTTTCCCCCTTTTTCCAGGCGATGGGCGTTTTTATGGAGATAGACGCCCGGGATCGCGCCCTCAGGGACTCCGTGGACCGCCGCATAGAGGAGGCGCGTCTCGAGGAGAACTTGTCAGCAACTAGCGATGCCCAGAGAAATCTTGCGGCCGCCTAGGAGCCCTCCGGGTGGAACTAACTACGGCGATAGAGGCCCTCAGGAGGGCTGATGGGAAGGCAGCTGCAGCTGAGACTAGCCGAGATGAAGCATTGAAGCAGTTGTCCTCCTTGGAGGAGGTCCGGAGGGAGAGAGATGAGGCCATGAGCCAGAGGGATGAGGCCCGGCACCAGCACGAGCTACTGAAGGCAGATTTTGATGCCGTGCTGACGCAGAGAGAAGAAGCCCTAGCTCGGGTCATGGTCCTTGAGCAGGAGTTGAACAAGCGCGTAGATAGCCTGAAAGAGCTAACTTTAGTGACAGAGGAGTCAAAACTTCAAAATCAACAACTCTGCCAGGAGGTTAAAGCCTTGGAGAAAAGATGTTCAGCCCTGCTTGAGAACGCTAAGCTTGCTGAGGACAGGGTCTAGCTGGAGTGCGAGGAGCGCCTGAGGGAGTACAAGGAGTCGGCCGAACTAAAGAAAGAGATCGAACAGGCCTGTGAGGCTCATCTTCAAAGCTATAAGGACTCTTTGGAGCTAAAAGCCAAGATAGCTGAGGCCTGCGAGGAGCGACGTGCGGAATTTAAAGCTTCCGGCGAGATGAAGACGGCCATATGGAATAAAAGCTTCCGCATGTTCATCTCTGGATACAACCGAGGCTTAAGGACTGCCAGATACGCCCCTTCCACACCGTTGGCTGAACTCTGAGCTGCTGAGGAAGACTCTGATGGCGAGGAGGTGCTCTACGGGGAGGATGAGAGACCCTTGCCCAAAGAAGCTTCTCGCACTGCAGCTGGGCCTTCTGAGGCAGATACCGAGCTGGGGAAGGAGGATGAAGGTGCTGGGCCTCAAGGGCAGGAGATTGTGCCCTTCGTGGGCACTGGGGGGTTTGTGCAGGAGGATGCCGGGCCTCCCATAGATAGCAGTGTAAATAATGTTAATGTAGATAAAGATAGTGTAGATGATGATATTCCTAGGCATGTAAGTCCCTTAAGGACTGTTTTTCCTTCAGTAGAATAGGTTGTAATTTTTATTTTTCCTTTAATGAAATTGTACTTTTATTTTCTGTTCACACTTGAGCTATTTTCTGTTTTATGTTCATACTTGAATTACGCTTACCTTTGTTTATCTTTCCAGTTTCATCAAGCTACTTAATCTATTAAAAGCCTAACTTGTTCAATTTGTCAAAGACTTAAGAATAAAACACTTAAGCTATGGCCAATAATTTTTCTAAGGAATCGACCATACTGTCCTTTATTCCTTGCTCTTAAGCTAATCAGGGCTGGAGATTTAACAAGAGACTTGGCTTCTAACTTATGAACTTTTCCAATTTCACAAGGGCATTCTTTTCTGCAAACTTTTTCCGAACTAGATCTGTCTTAATGATAAGAATCTTTAAGTGTAACGCCCCGGAAACCGGTACCCCTCAGTAACGGCCCGAGTTGTTATGGCACTAGGATCCAGATCGGCTTAAGGCCGCCTAGACCCGTAGTAAGCCTGCTATGAACTCTGTGTACCTGATAAAATCCCATACATGATCCGACTTAGACTACTAATCTTTACGACTTTTCTTTAAAACTACCAGACTTAACCTTTAAAACACTCTGTAGGTCCAATCATATGAACCAATGCTCAGATATACTAGTCTGAACTACCCCTCAGGGGCTAACCAGTGATGCTCTACCAAGTAACCTCCATGCACTATGCGCTCTGTAGCATAGAACCCACGCTATAAAGGTCAGCATATCATAAGTTAACTTGGCTACCACAGGGTCACAGGAATCAAACCCGGTCTTCCCTAATGGCCTCTCTATGGATCACAGGAATCAAACCTGGTCTTTCCTCTGTATCTGATATATGTCACTGGGTTTTCAAAACACAACATCTATTAAGTCTGGTCTGACTCATTTCTCATCAAGAAACTATAAACAGGATACATGTATATACTCAAGGGATCAACATACTCATACTATAGGCAAAAGCACATTCTATCTCATATACACATTGACTTACTATCTATTCCATCACTTTACAATATCTCTTTATTTACATCATGTCCACTACTCTATTACACATGCAATACTGAAGCCTTTACTCTGTTGCTCTCTCACTTCCCAGCTAACCTGAACCTGCAAAACTGGGATTAAGGGAAAGGGATGAGCTATAAAGCCCAGTGAGTAGAAACACTGAAAACAGTTCATTCATACACACTATCAATGCAGTATGTCACAGCTCAATGCATTCCTCATCTTTGATTAGACATGACATCAAAACTCCCTCGACGGGCTATTGATGTCGCCTTGGTCCAATCATCTGGTTAGACATGACCTCAAAACTCCCTCGACGGGCTATTGAAGTCGCCTGGGTCTAATCCTCTCCTGTCAATGTATAAACCTGTCACCACATAGTCCCACTATCTATCTCGTGCCAGGCCATCTACTGGGGTCCTGGTCTTCCTGTCATGCATACATACAAACATTCATTTATTATTATTAATCTGCCAGGCCATTGATGAGGTCCTGACTTTCTTAATCCACCAGGCCATTGATGAGGTCCTGGCTTCTCTGTATTATTATAAACGTACCAGGCCATGGAATGGGGTCCTGGATTCTCTATATCTGTCTGGGACTATTGGATCATTCAGCATTTACTCACATTAACAGATAACTATGCAATGCAACATCTTCGTGATTCTAATGCAATCACCCTGATATAAATCATAGCATTCATGATGCATGAACTATGCTCAAACATTCGGTTACTTTAATATAAAACATTAAGTTTAATTCTACTCACCTCTGCTCCTCTAGCAGATACTGAACTGACTCTGCAACCTCTAACTCTGATGACCTCCTCGATCTCTCGGGTCCAATCCTGAATCAAATGGACTCGAATGAGGTGTCAAACATATTCTATCATAACTCTTAAACAATCCCCTATAATCCCCTCTGAACCTCTGAAAACAAACACATAAACATGCAAAAGATAAGCTGGACAGAACACATTCGGCGGCAGGTTCGGCGGCCGAATGTTCTGAACAGAACCGAAACTGGCATACCTTCGGCGGCCGAATCTCTTCTTTCGGCGGCCGAAGCCCCTAAACAGAATCGAACCTCAAGGCACTCAGGCGCAAGCTGTGGCAACCTAAGCTACCCTTCACGATGTTCGGCGGCCGAATCCTTCTTCGGCTGCCGAACCTGAGTTCTTCATGAACTCAGCTTCGTGCACAACACATTCTGCCAAGCACTAACTCTACTCTATCATGCCTAACTCACTTCTCCACTCACATATACACATGTATATGAACCAAGGGGTCCAAAACTACCTACTAACCCCAACAAAACAACAAGCATAACATGTAATCAAACTTCTCCATAAACACATCAAAACTAACCTAAGCATGCAACTCATGCATAAACTCTCTACTCCCTCTTTAAAAGCTGTTAAAAGTTTATGAAAACAAACGTAAGAACTTCTCTTACCTCCTGAAATCAGAAGAGGAACAACCAAACTCAGCAACTCCTCCTCCAAAGCTTCAAACCTTCAAAACGCACTTTTCTCTCAAAAACGTTCAAACCCTTTGCAAAATGACCAAACCCTCTGCCTAAGCTGATAATAGCTTGCAGATGAGTCATGGGAGACGTGGCTTAACCCCTAGCCATGATTTGGAGGCAACAGCTGGCCAAACCACGGACTGAGGAGCATGCACAACTTAGCCGACCACCCCAGTTTCGACTGCCGAAACTGCATGCAAAACCATGCAACGTTCGGGGGCCGAACTTAACATTCGGGGGCCGAAACTCTATCACTTTCGGCGGCCGAACTTTAACATTCGGGGGCCGAATCTGCCAAATGTCCCCATGGTCTTTTCTTTTCAAAATCAAATCCGGTTTAATTCAAAACCTTCAAAATACCTTAAAACCTTTTTAGAAAACCTTCATTCTTACCCTTCTAGAACTCTCTGACATCCTCGAATTTCACCGGATGGTAGAATTCTGATGTCTGAACTAGCCGGGTATTACAATCTTCCCCCCTTACAAAACATTCGTCCTCGAATGTTAAAAAACAAACAGATAAGCAAGAAAAGCCTATCACTTCTCTCTAAAGAGAGAATCTATACCTCTATTCTCCTGATCTGAGTTCATACTCATAACCTTTTTCTAAACTCCACAGCTTTCGCTGCGCTATTCTGATCCTTACTCTTCTCTTTCTCTTTTCATCTTAACTAAACTTATCTCTTTAATTCTCAACAGGCAATTATAACAAAATCTCAAGCGTCTATCCTTCGTTTTCCACAATAACACTGGAGCATTCCAGGGTGAGGTACTAAGTCGGATAAAATCTTTATCTACTAAGCTTCTACTCTACTCTTTCAACTCTCTTTCTTTCTCTATCTCTTTCTCTCTGCAGGTGCCATCCTGTAGGGTAGAAGGAAAGAAATGGTTCCGCGTCCAGATACCACTCCTATTCTCAACTCTAACTCCTTAACAGATGGAAAACCTGACAACGAATCTGGGAAACACCTAGAACTCTCTCTAGTAAAGGGTACTGAGGCTGATTCCCTGTCCTGACAACTTGCTCACAAGAGCTAAGATAACCCTCTGACAACCTTTCCTGTATAACGATGAGCCTACAGGACTGATATCAAACTTCTAGGCATCTACACTATACTCTGTCCTCCTATACTCTGTCCTTTCTTAAGGACTACCTGTGATCCATCCTTGCCTCTGAACTCTCCTACCTTGTCTCTGTGGACACAGGTAGTAATATGAGTAGCTAGCCAATCCGCCCTAGGTTGACATCATCAGTCACCCTGAGAACCATAAGGTCAGCTGGATCGCATCGCCTACTCTGTACAAACTCTGAATTGTACTATCTGACTCTGCATCAGATGGATCATACTCAGGTTTACTGACTCTACGAAAAAACACTCTAAGCCCAGAAGTCATCAAATCCCCTCTTATCAATGGCTCATAACAACAAGGAAAGCGAAACACTGGGGTCTAAACCAATAGCATACACATCTGAACACTTCTAAGTGAACGTATCTAACGTCACCGTGTATGATGTGTTAGCCTTACTACATCAGGGTGAAGATCCAAGCCGAAGCTAATGGAACTTCCCTCGGGAATCCTCTAAAGAAAAGACTTACTCTCTTCCTCTGCCTCAACTACCATCTAATCCCAGACTGATTCGAAGCTCTTTCTTTATACTCTACTTTCCTTTTCTTTTCGTCTTACTCTGAGCTATCTTATCCTTTCTTGAGCAATCAATTCGCACTATACCTGGGTTTATGAAAACCTGAGACCATCATATCTCATAACAATTCTCTCTCTCTTTCTTTAGCTTACTGACCTCTAACTCTTTTCTGAGTCGCTAACCTTTACCTTTTACTTTTCCTCTGAATCTTTATCTATTTACCTCTTACCCTTATCATAAAAATGATATTTCACTCTGGTGCACAAAATAAAACACCTCATGCAAAGAAAAATGAATGACCATACCTGGCAGTTCTGTGTCAGATGTATCAACCTCTTTTTCTTGTCTACTATCCTGAGCTAATCTGTCTGTGGGACACTCACACATCTTATGCCCCTCTTGACCACACCTAAAACATCTAGTTGTCCCTGCAAGACAAACTCCTCTATGCAGCTTTCCACATCTCTCACACTTTGGTTTGCCTTTACCAATACTCGGACCAGCTCCACTAGTCCCTAACTCTTTCTGCCAGAATCTGCTCTTTTTCTTACGCAAAGTTCTTCCCCATTTCACTCTTCTCGAGGTAGCTGTACTCCAAGTGGAGAGCTCCTCCTCTCCTACACCTGACATTTTAGTCTCCTGAGTCTGGACATCTTCTTCTTCTATATTCACTTGTACACCTACATCTCTTCTCTGTACATCTCCTTCTATCTCTCTCTGGTCTCCTAATATTTCCTCTAGATTTATTTCTTCTCTACTTTCCTCAAGAGATCCTTCAGATGGGTCTGATTCGATAGATCGACTCATCTTAGCTCTCCTATAGCTTTCCTGAGGAACAACACATAAGAACAGTTAGTAACAAACATAAAGTTCATATGAAAAACACATGAACGTACAATATATACATGCGTACAAAGCATAACAATAATACTCATGCTTATATTCATGAGCATTACACATCAGCATGCAAAACAACTTCCTATCTCAGTGGACATGATTTACCTTATTGTGCTTTGCCTTTCTATCACCTCTAGACCAACCTCTTTCCGATGTGAGATATCTCTAATCCTTGACCAAAAATGCTCAACACACCGTACTTATGAGGCCCTATGCTCTGATACCAATCTGTAACGCCCCGGAAACCGGTACCCCTCAGTAACGGCCCGAGTTGTTATGGCACTAGGATCCAGATCGGCTTAAGGCCGCCTAGACCCGTAGTAAGCCTGCTATGAACTCTGTGTACCTGATAAAATCCCATACATGATCCGACTTAGACTACTAATCTTTACGACTTTTCTTTAAAACTACCAGACTTAACCTTTAAAACACTCTGTAGGTCCAATCATATGAACCAATGCTCAGATATACTAGTCTGAACTACCCCTCAGGGGCTAACCAGTGATGCTCTACCAAGTAACCTCCATGCACTATGCGCTCTGCAGCATAGAACCCACGCTATAAAGGTCAGCATATCATAAGTTAACTTAGCTACCACAGGGTCACAGGAATCAAACCCGGTCTTCCCTAATGGCCTCTCTATGGATCACAGGAATCAAACCTGGTCTTTCCTCTGTATCTGATATATGTCACTGGGTTTTCAAAACACAACATCTATTAAGTCTGGTCTGACTCATTTCTCATCAAGAAACTATAAACAGGATACATGTATATACTCAAGGGATCAACATACTCATACTATAGGCAAAAGCACATTCTATCTCATATACACATTGACTTACTATCTATTCCATCACTTTACAATATCTCTTTATTTACATCATGTCCACTACTCTATTACACATGCAATACTGAAGCCTTTACTCTGTTGCTCTCTCACTTCCCAGCTAACCTGAACCTGCAAAACTGGGATTAAGGGAAAGGGATGAGCTATAAAGCCCAGTGAGTAGAAACACTGAAAACAGTTCATTCATACACACTATCAATGCAGTATGTCACAGCTCAATGCATTCCTCATCTTTGATTAGACATGACATCAAAACTCCCTCGACGGACTATTGATGTCGCCTTGGTCCAATCATCTGGTTAGACATGACCTCAAAACTCCTTCGACGGGCTATTGAAGTCGCCTGGGTCTAATCCTCTCCTGTCAATGTATAAACCTGTCACCACATAGTCCCACTATCTATCTCGTGCCAGGCCATCTACTGGGGTCCTGGTCTTCCTGTCATGCATACATACAAACATTCATTTATTATTATTAATCTGCCAGGCCATTGATGAGGTCCTGACTTTCTTAATCCACCAGGCCATTGATGAGGTCCTGGCTTCTCTGTATTATTATAAACGTACCAGGCCATGGAATGGGGTCCTGGATTCTCTATATCTGTCTGGGACTATTGGATCATTCAGCATTTACTCACATTAACAGATAACTATGCAATGCAACATCTTCGTGATTCTAATGCAATCACCCTGATATAAATCATAGCATTCATGATGCATGAACTATGCTCAAACATTCGGTTACTTTAATATAAAACATTAAGTTTAATTCTACTCACCTCTGCTCCTCTAGCAGATACTGAACTGACTCTGCAACCTCTAACTCTGATGACCTCCTCGATCTCTCGGGTCCAATCCTGAATCAAATGGACTCGAATGAGGTGTCAAACATATTCTATCATAACTCTTAAACAATTCCCTATAATCCCCTCTGAACCTCTGAAAACAAACACATAAACATGCAAAAGATAAGCTGGACAGAACACATTCGGCGGCAGGTTTGGCGGCCGAATGTCCTGAACAGAACCGAAACTGGCATACCTTCGGCGGCCGAATCTCTTCTTTCGGCGGCCGAAGCCCCTAAACAGAATCGAACCTCAAGGCACTCAGGCGCAAGCTGTGGCAACCTAAGCTACCCTTCACGATGTTCGGCGGCCGAATCCTTCTTCGGCTGCCGAACCTGAGTTCTTCATGAACTCAGCTTCGTGCACAACACATTCTGCCAAGCACTAACTCTACTCTATCATGCCTAACTCACTTCTCCACTCACATATACACATGTATATGAACCAAGGGGTCCAAAACTACCTACTAACCCCAACAAAACAACAAGCATAACATGTAATCAAACTTCTCCATAAACACATCAAAACTAACCTAAGCATGCAACTCATGCATAAACTCTCTACTCCCTCTTTAAAAGCTGTTAAAAGTTTATGAAAACAAACGTAAGAACTTCTCTTACCTCCTGAAATCAGAAGAGGAACAACCAAACTCAGCAACTCCTCCTCCAAAGCTTCAAACCTTCAAAACGCACTTTTCTCTCAAAAACGTTCAAACCCTTTGCAAAATGACCAAACCCTCTGCCTAAGCTGATAATAGCTTGCAGATGAGTCATGGGAGACGTGGCTTAACCCCTAGCCATGATCTGGAGGCAACAGCTGGCCAAACCACGGACTGAGGAGCATGCACAACTTAGCCGACCACCCCAGTTTCGACTGCCGAAACTGCATGCAAAACCATGCAACGTTCGGGGGCCGAACTTAACATTCGGGGGCCGAAACTCTATCACTTTCGGCGGCCGAACTTTAACATTCGGGGGCCGAATCTGCCAAATGTCCCCATGGTCTTTTCTTTTCAAAATCAAATCCGGTTTGATTCAAAACCTTCAAAATACCTTAAAACCTTTTTAGAAAACCTTCATTCTTACCCTTCTAGAACTCTCTGACATCCTCGAATTTCACCGGATGGTAGAATTCTGATGTCTGAACTAGCCGGGTATTACATTAAGCTACGTGTTTAATTAATCGTAGGGTTCAAACATATCAGGTCTTCACCATGAGTTCAATTTTTAACAATTGACTAAACTTCCAACTCATAAGTTTCTACAACCTCGTACAGGCGTTCTTATTTTTTTTATTCTATTAACTCGTCCACTATGCGCGCTCAGACGTATAACATTCATATAACCAAAGTGAAATGGATCATGTACCTTTTAAAGTGATGAGCAAGGCTGGCCTTTTTGTTTTTAGTTCTACTCTGATAGGAATCATGGCTGGAGCCTTGTCTGCTCGTGCTTTAGGTTTCCTCTTGGATCATTGGAGGTTTGTAGCTTCAGTTTGCCCTTGAGCTTTCTGAGTTCGTCCCTTTTCTTGCTTGCTTTTCTGGGCTTATATTTGTGTGTCTCAGGTCGGTACTTTTGGCTTTACGTTGCTTTTATCTTCTCAGCTCGGTTTTTTGGTGCCGGGAGATCTTGGGGATCTCGATCACCTACCTCCCTGAGGCCTTGTCATCTCTGCTCGATTTTGTGGCACCAGGAGATCTTGGAGATCCCGGTCACCGACCTAACTGAGGTCTTGTCATCTCAGCTCAGTTTTGTGATGCCGAGAGATCTTGGGGATCCCGGTCACCTTCCTAACTGAGGTCTTGTCATCTCAGCTCGGTTTTATGGCGCCAAGAGATCTTGGGGATCTCGGTCACCCACCTAACTGAGGTCTTGTCATCTTAGCTCAGTTTTGTGGCGCTGGGAGAACTTGGGGATCCTGGTCACCTACCTAACTGAGGTCTTGTCATCTCAGCTCGGTTTTGTGGCACCGAGAGATCTTGGGGATCCCGGTCACCTACCTCCCTGAGGCCTTGTCATCTCAGCCGGTTTTGCGGTGCTAGGAGATCTTGGGGATCCGGGCCACCTACTTGACTGAGGTCTTGTCGTCTCAGCTCGGTTTGTGGTGCCAGGAGATCTTGGGGATCCCGGTCACCTAACTGACTGAGGTCTTGTCATCTCAGCTCGGTTTTGTGGCGCCAGGAGATCTTGGGGATCCCGGTCACCTACCTTCCTGAGGCCTTGTCATCTCAGCCGGTTTTGCAGCGCCGAGAGATCTTGGGGATCCCGATTACCTACCTCCCTGAGGTCTTGCGCACTTGTGCCTGTTTTATTTTTCTTTTCTATTTCTTTCAATGGAAGCAATGTAAGTTATGGTAAATGAAGAATTTGGACGATAACAATGTCTATTTTATTACCATGCTTTAAAATACAATCAGTCTTTTTACATTTGATAATATCTTAGGGGAAATACCTTTTCAAATGTTGGATATTCCATGCATGAGGCTCAGGGTTTTCCTGCATGTCCTCGATTCGATAGACCCCCGGCTTGACCACTTTTGCTATTCTGAAGGGACCCTCCCAGGTCGGCGCCAGCTTTCCTACCGCCGCTCTCTTTCCTGTAGCTTCCAGGTTTCTCAGGGCCAGATCTCCTACCTTCAAGCTTCTTTCTCTGACCCTTCGATTGTAATAACGGGCTGCTCTTTGCTGATAAGCTGCAGTACGAACTTGAGCTTCCTCCCTGACCTCCTCTAGAGCATCTAGGTTACTTCTTAACTTATCATCATTGGCGCTCTCACTACTGAACTGGACTCAATGGGTAGGGATTTGCAACTCGATTGGAACCACAACCTCAGTGCCAAATGCAAGGGCAAAAGGTGTCTCTTTGGTGGACGTCCTGGGGTAGTTCGGAGCACCCACAGAATGCTGTTGAGCTCCTCTGCCCAGTTTGACTTTGCCCCATCCAGTCGCTTCTTCAATCCCTGGAGGATGGCTCTGTTAGTGACCTCTGTTTGGCCGTTCGTCTGAGGGTGGGCTACCGAGGAGAACTTATGCTAGATGCCCATATTTCTTGTAAATTCTCAGAAGGCATTGCAGTCAAACTGTTTGTCGTTGTCTGAGATGAGTACCCTCGGTATTCTGAACCTACAGATGATGTTGCCCCATATGAAGTCTATCATTTACGGGCTGTGATTGTGGGGATTGCCTCTGCCTCTGGCCATTTCGAGAAGTACTCCACAGCCACCACTACAAATTTCTTCTGCCCCGTGGTCTTGGGAAAAGGTCCCAGGATGTCTATTCCCCACTGTGAGAACGGCCACAGGCTGGATATGCTGGACTGAGGAGTGGCTGGAACATTGATGGCATTAGCAAACCTCTGGCATACATCACATCTTCGGACAAACTCTTCTGCCTCCTTTTTAACAGTGGGCCAGTAGTACCCTTGCCTGAATATCCTATTTGCTAGCGTCCCTGCTCCTTCATGAGCTCCACATATTCCTCGATGTATCTCTTCCATCACTTTTATTGCTTCTTCAGGGCTCACACATCGAAGCCACGGGCTGGATTTCCCCCTTCTGTACAGAGTCCCTCTTACTGCTTGGTAATTAGCAGCTCGCGCAGCTATCTTCTTCGCTTCATCCTTGTCTTCGGGGAGCTTTCCCTTCTCCAAGTACTCCTGGTATGGGGTCATCCAGCTTTGGCTCTGCTCTACCTGTAATACGGTGGCCGTTTTATTAAAAGCATGTGTGCTGACGTGTTGTATGTATACTTCATCTGGGAGTTGCTCCAGCTCTTCCCTAGACAATCTACTGAGCAAGTCCGCCTCTTCATTCTCTTCCTGAGGTATTCTCTAATACCTGACTGTGATCCCACGACCCTTGAGCTCGGCTTCTACGGCCTTTACCTTTGCTAGGTAGTTCTGCATGGTAGGGTCTTTGGCCTGATATGCCTCTGTTATCTGATTGATCACCACCTGGGAGTCACTATTCACCTCGAGATCGGTTGCCCCTACCTCCATTGCTACCAGCATTCCATTTATTAGGGCCTCATACTCTGCAACATTATTAGAGGCCTTGAATTCTAGGCATAGAGCGTAACAAACCTTGAATTCTTCAGGTCCCTTCAACATTATTCCTGCGCCACTGCCCCCAGCGCCAGATGCCCTGTCTACATACAGCTTTCAACTGAATTCTCGAGAGGATTGCTCTTCTCTCTCATTCCCCAACGCTTCCAAAGATGACTCACCCTGTTCCATCTGTTCTTCATTGAACGAGCACTCTGCTATGAAGTCGGCTAGGGCTTGAGATTTTATGGTGGTTCGAGGTCGGTACTCTAAACAGTAAGGGCTAATCTCGATAGACCAGGCCAGCATCTGACCTGAGGTTTTCGGCCTGTGGAGAACCTTCTTCAGCGGCTAGTCTGTCATTACTACCCCCTAGTGGCTTTCCAGATAGACCCTAAACTTTCAGACTGCTAGCAACAGAGCATATGCCATCTTCTCGATGTTCAGATATCTGATCTCGGCATCCTTAAGCACCTTGCTGACATAAAACTCTGGTTTCTGTTCTCCCCCCTCTACTCTTACCAACACTGCGCTGACTGCTTGCTCTGAGGCTGACAAGTAGATCAGGAGCTCTTCTCCTTCCAATGGACTGTTAAGTACATGAGGCGAGCTGAGATAGCTATTGAGCTCTTTGAAAGCCTCTCGGTAATCCTCGGTCCATTCGAAGTTTGCCACTTTCCTCAACTTCTTAAAGAATGGCAAGCATCTTTCCGCCGACCTCGACATGAAGCGATTGAGCGCCACCACTCTCCCAGTAAGTCTCTGGACATCCCTCACACAGGTTGGCTCGGGCATATTCAAGATAGCTTCCACTTTCTCCGGATTGGGCTCAATGCCTTTTCCACTCACCATATACCCCAAGAACTTTCCTCCCCTGATAAAGAAAGCGCACTTAGCCGGGTTTAGCCTCATTCTGTACTGCTCTAGCACTTCAAATACCTCCCTCAGATCCACCAGGTGCTGCTGAAAAGTCAGACTCTTCACCATCATATCATCCACATATACTTCGACATTCCTGTCGATCTGATCTTTGAAGATTTTATTCATCAATCTTTGGTATGTTGCCCGGCATTTTTCAGCCCGAAAGGCATGGCTTTATAGCAGTAAGTCCCATCTTCTGTTATGAACGAGGTATTTTCTTCATCCGACCTGTCTATTGGGATTTGATGATAACCAGACATTGCATCTAAAGACGATATGTAATCAAAACCGGCCGTAGAGTCGACCATTTTATTAATATCAGGGAGGGGGTAACAATCTTTGGGACATGCTCGATTGAGGTCTGTAAAATCTATACACATCCTATATTTGCCATTGGCTTTTTTGACTAATACAGGATTTGCTAGCCACTGCGGGTACATAAGCTCCCTAATAAATCCTGCCTCCTCCAGCTTTTGTACCTTCTCCCTGGTGGCCTGTTGCTTCTCCCTTCGTACCACCCTCTTCTTCTGCTTCACCGGCCTAGCCTCTGGGAGGACATTCAGCTTGTGGGTCATCACTTCAGGGTCAATCCCGGGCATGTCAGAAGGCTTCCAAGCGAAGCTTTACGCGTGGCCTCAGATTAGGGCCATGACTTCCATTTTCTGCTCGTCAGTGAGGCCGGCGTTAAGATTGAAGACCTTATCTGTCTCTGCTTCTGATAAGGGAAAGGTCTCCAGCTCTCCGACCGGCTCTGTTCTGGCCTCTTTTTTCTCATCTCGGACCTCCAGAACTTCCGAGTCAAGCTTCTCCCTTGCCGAGCTCGGCTCTGATACCGTAGCCAGGTACACTGTTCTTGCCTCTTCCTAGCTTCCTCTAACTACTCCCACTCCTGCCTCTGTTGGGAACTTCATAGCCAGATATCTGATGCTGGTTACGGCCTCAAAGTCAAATAGTGCAGGTCTTCCCAATATCGCGTTGTAGCTTAGGGGGAGTTTGGCTACTAAGAACATCGCATAATGAGTGCGGGTCCTTGGCGCTTCTCCTAGAGTAAGAGTCAGCTTTACTTTCCCCTCCACAGGCACTGGGACTCCTCCGATCCCTTTGACTGGGGCCCAGTCCTGAACCAATTGCTCCGTAGGGATTCCCATCTGCTGGAAGACCCTGTAGGTAGCAAATTCACCTTACTCCCGTCATCCACCAAGATCTTCTTAACCCGATAGTTGTGGATGACGGCTTCAATAACTAAGGCATCGTCATGAGGTATCTGAACACCCTGTGTAATACCCGGCTAGAGTCCGGCACCGGACTTCCTGTTGTCTGGTGGAATCCGGGGTGTCGGAATTCTATTTATGTTTTACTAAGTAGTGTGATTTGTGTTGATGTGTTAAGTTGAGTTGAAATGACCTAAGGCAGTTGAGCCAAGTTCGGCCGCCGAAGGTAAGTTCGGCCGCCGAAAGTGCTCAAGGTTCGGTTGCATGGTTTTGCATGCGTTTGGGCAGCCGAAGCTGAGTTAGCTGATCAGCTGAGTCATGTATGTTGCCAGATGTTGGCCTCAGATTCTTATCATGGAATAGGTCACGTCTCTTATGACTCATCTGTATATGTTTTGGTTGATCATACAGAAGGTTGAGGTGTTTGCAAAGGTGTTGGAAGTTGTGAGAACTCAAGCTACGTTTTTGAGGTTTTGAGAGTTTGACGAAGAGAAGTTCCCTTGTTCAGTACGTGCATCTTTCTGTTTATAGAGGTAAGGGAAGCTCTGGACCTTGTTATAGGTTTTCTGAAGGTTTTATGGGGATAAAGGAAGGAGATGCATGCTTAGGTTATTCATGGTATTTATGCATGTATACATGTTTATGTGTTATGTTTGTTTTGTTGTTGGGGTTATTAGATAGTTTTGGACCCCTGTGAACATATACTTGAGTATATGTGTGTTGACTAGTTGAAGTATGCATGTTTGGAGAAGTTGAAAGAAAGAAGGAGATGGTTTGCCGTTGAAGCTGAGTTCTGGATGAACTCAGGTTCGGCAGCCGAAAGTGCATTCGGCCGCCGAACCTCCTGCATGGTGGCTTGGTTGCCACAGCTTGCCCTTGAGTGTTTTTGCATGTTCGGCTCTGTTTGGGGGATTCGGCCGCCGAAGGTGCCGCCGAAGGTGCTTGAGTTTCGTCTCTGGAGAGGACATTCGGCCGCCGAACCTGCCGCCGAAAGTGTTCTGTCCAGCTTTTCTCTTGTATGTTTTGCATGAGCTGTAGAGTAAGATTAAGGGGATTGTTGGGTAGGTCAATAAAGTTATTTTAAGGTAGTTTGGTCCCTCATCGAAGTCTTTATGTGTTTATACAGACCAGAGGAACCAGAGAGACCAGCAGTGAGTACTGCTCCAAAGTTTACTGAACCTGCAGCGTCAGTCCAGAGCCAGAGGTGAGTGGAACTAAACTTAGTGCTTTTAATTAACCAATGGAATGTTTTAGCATATCTCATGCATCATGATTATGTAAAGAGGTTGACTGCATTAGTATTCACGACTATGTTGCATTGCATTGTTACTTGTTGGTGTGAGTAAATGCTGAATGATCCAATAGTCTCTGAGTTAAGACCAGGAGCCTTTGACTACGCCCTGGCAGGTATAGTAAAGACCAGGAGCCTTTGACTACGCCCTGGCAATGGTAAGTACAGAGGTGTTATACACATATACATATATGACAGGAAGACCAGGTGCTCGATTCTACGCCCTGGCACGGAAGTTACTGAGGCTATGTGGTGACAGGTTTACTCTTGTTGTGGCTTGTCTGTGTTATGATGCATTCCATGAGATCATATGTTATGACTGATTTTATTATTCTACTCACTGGGCTAGAGAGCTCATCCCACTCCCTTAATCCCAGTCTTACAGGATTCAGTGTACAGTGTACAGGGACAGTCCAGCAGAGTACAGGAAAAGTAAAGAGATCTGTAATAGCTTAGAGTGGACATGTAATATTAAAGAGATGAATAGTTATTGCTTGACCTAGTAATGTATGTTTTGTACATGATCTATATATGTATCTATGTTTTCCTGTATGTGAAAACCAGGCTTACCAGGTATGAGTTAACCCCTCTAGAGCAAGCTCTAGTCAGGGATACAGAGTACAGAGTACAGAGATAGTGCATGCACAGGTTAAGCCTTGGTTCAGAAAAGAGTTTTATTTTCACAGAAAATGTATGATCATGTATGAGGTTTACAGGTACACAGAGAGTATAGCAGGCTTGCTACGGGTTCTGGCGGCCTTAAGCCGACCTGAATCCTAGCGCCGGTGACGGTCCATTTTGGGGTCGTTACAGATTGGTATCAGAGCCCTAGGTTCATAGGATCGGACCTATAGAGAGAGTGTCGGGCTCATAGAGATTAAAGTGGTCAAGCACAATAGGAAATCATGTCCACTAGGATAGGATGTTGAGTCCTGTCTTTTGATGAGATGGATAGGCATGTGTTTTTATAAGTAAGATATGTGTTTATGTGCTGATATGCTGTAGTATGTGTTGTTTTCAGAAAGTTAAAATGCGAGGAACTCGTCAATCAGCTCGATTGACTGGAGTCCCATCAGATAGTGAGGGAGTAGCTGCTCGTCCTCCTGCATTGCCAAGGGCAAGGTCGCAAAGATCTAGCAGGGAAAGCATGTCAATAGACCCTAGAAGGTCTGTGGACGAGAGCAGAAGAGGAGTAGTTAGAGGAGGTAGATCAGAGGAGGAGAGGGAGGCTATGGAGACTGATCCGTCTATGGATGAAGGTATGGGAGAATCTTTGGGAGGTGTTCAGGCCTCAGGATTTGATTATCCAGCTGTTTTTCAGGATCCAGAGTATCCGATGGAGGGTATGTCGGAGTACTCTCGCTTTGACCCATATCCTACATACATGTCATATATGCCATATCCTCATTATTACCCATCATATCCACCATATCCTATGTATCCACCCTCCCCTAGACATCCAAGTGCAGCACACCCAGAAATAAATGAACCAGCACCTCCACCACCACAAATAGAACCTGTAGTCCCTGTTGCCCAAATGTTTCCATCTAGTTCATCTGGAAGTAAGGTAAAGATGACTGAGTATCTTAAATTGGATGCTCCGAAGTTTAACACAGGAGATGATCCATTTGAGTACCTGAGATTTGTGAAGATGATCACTGATGAGTTGGGTACAGATGACAGTAGAGCCATAGAGATGGCAGGATTTACACTGAAGTGTAAGAAGGCTCGAGAATGGTTCAAGAACTATATAGAGCCCAGAATGAACAGTATGTCATGGGGAGAGTTCGCCAATGAGTTTGCAGGGTGGGCTTTTCCAGATAGTTCCAGGGAGATGAAGCTAATTGAGTTTGAACAGTTGAGACAAACAGATGAGATGACTGTTGATGAGTTCACAGATAAGTTTCTGGATCTGCTTCAGTACGTGGGTCAGGCCTATGATACTGATCAGAAGAAGGCGAGGAGATATACCATGAGACTTCATCCTAGGTATTCTTCTTTGATCCTTCCAGCAGAAAAGGAGAGTTTTCACTCTATTATCGATGCAGCCAGGAAGATGGAAGCTAGTGCCAATATTCAGAAACAGTCAAAGGCACAGGCTTCGGGTTCTAAGGCCCCCAGTTTAGGTTCTACAGGCAGTAAGAGATGGGATAGAGCGAGAGGAACAAGGAAAGGATTCTGGAGTATGAGTAGTGGCTCAACCTCTGGCACAGCTGTTCCAGCATGTAGGAGATGTGGGAGACCACACAGAGGAACTTGTCAGTTGGGATCCACAGCTTGTTTTAGATGTGGACAGGAAGGGCATATTGCTCGAGAGTGTCCTCAGGTGACTTTTGTGGTACCTTCCCAGCAGATGAGTTCAGGCAGTGTAGCACAGCCAGTAGGGCAGCCAGCAGCTTCAGCTATGCCTCAGGGTAGTGGTAGAGGTAGAGGGAGAGGGGCAGCCTCTACTTCAGCAGCAGGTTCCCGAGGTGGAAATCCTGTAGCCCCAGCACGGATTTTCACCATGACTCAGGAGGAGGCCAACATGTCGAACACAGTGGTGTCAGGTAATCTCAGCATTGGGTGTTCAGATGTGTATGCTTTGATGGACCCCGGTGCTTCTCATTCCTTTATTGCGTCGAGAGCCATAGAGAGATTGGGTTTGATCAGTTCTGAGTTAGAGTATCCTCTCTGGGTCAGTGGACCCAAATGCGACCCATCAGTGGCAGTGTCAGTCTGTCGTTTCAGTCCAGTGTTTATAGAGGGTAGATACCTTCCAGCTGACCTTGTGGTTCTAGATTTGACGGATTTTGATGTCATTCTAGGGATGGATTGGTTATCTACATATAGTGCTACTTTGGACTGTAGAGAGAAGATAGTGAGTCTTAGAGACCAGGATGGGTCAGAGTGTGTCTTCCGAGGAGACAGGAGAGGTACACCCAGAGGTATGATTTCAGCCCTTCAGGCTCGTCGTTTGCTTAGGAGGGGTTGTCAGGGGTTTCTAGCTCATGTGAGAGAGCTAGACAGTCAGGTTAGGGAACCAGCCGCAGTACCAGTAGTTCGAGAGTTTCTTGATGTGTTCCCAGACGATTTGCCAGGACTACCACCTGATAGGGAGATAGGGTTTGAAATTGAATTACTGCCAGGTACCAGACCTATCTCTATTCCTCCCTACAGGATGGCGCCAGCTGAGTTAACAGAGTTGAAAGACCAGTTGCAGGACTTGGTAGATAAGGGTTTCATCCGCCCTAGTACCTCACCTTGGGGTGCTCCAGTGCTCTTTGTCAGAAAGAAGGATGGATCCCTCAGACTTTGTATCGACTACAGACAGTTGAACAAGGTCACTATCAAAAATAGGTATCCCTTACCTCGGATTGATGATTTATTTGACCAGCTAGCTGGAGCAGGTTGTTTCTCGAAAATAGATCTGAGATCTGGGTATCATCAGTTGAGAGTCAGGGGGGCAGATGTGCCTAAGACAGCTTTCCGGACCAGATATGGGCATTATGAGTTCTTAGTGATGCTGTTCGGGTTGACTAACGCCCCTGCAGCATTTATGGATCTCATGAACAGGGTATTCAGTGAGTTTCTGGATCACTTTGTCATTGTGTTTATCGATGATATCTTAGTGTATTCCAGAAATGCAGAGGAGCATGCCCAGCATCTGAGGATCGTTCTGCAGACACTGAGAGAGCATGGTTTATATGCCAAGTTCTCGAAGTGTGAGTTTTGGTTAAGGAGCATTGCCTTCTTGGGACATGTGGTATCCGCAGAGGGTATTGAGGTAGACCCCAAGAAGATTGAGGCTGTAGCTAACTGGCCCAGACCCACTACAGTGACTGAGATTAAAAGCTTTCTGGGACTGGCAGGGTACTACCGGAGGTTCGTACAGAACTTCTCGAAGATAGCAGCTTCTATGACCAAACTGACTCAGAAGAACCAGACGTTTGTCTGGTCAGACCAGTGTGAAGAGAGCTTTGAGGAGCTCAAGAGGAGGTTAACTACAGCACCAGTGCTAGCTCTGCCTGTTAGTGCCAAGGATTTCACCGTGTTCTGTGATGCGTCTCGAGTGGGATTGGGTTGTGTTCTGATGCAGCAGGATAGGGTGATTGCGTACGCTTCTAGACAGTTGAAGAAGCACGAGTTGAATTACCCTACCCATGACCTAGAGATGGCAGCAGTTATCTTTGCACTTAAGATGTGGCGGCATTACCTCTACGGGGTGAAATGCGAGATCTTCACTGATCACAAGAGTTTACAGTACATCTTGAGTCAGAAAGAGCTAAATTTGAGGCAGAGGAGATGGGTAGAATTGCTCAGTGATTATGATTGTAAGATCCAGTATCATCCGGGTAAGGCGAATGTTGTTGCAGACGCCCTAAGCCGGAAGTCACTAGGCAGTTTATCCCATATAGCAGCAGAGCGGAGACCAGTTGTGATGGAGCTTTATCAGCTCTTTGACGAGGGATTACAGCTAGAGTTGTCTGGTACAGGTGCGTTGATAGCACAGATGCGAGTGACACCTGTGTTTCTGGAGCAGATAGCTCAGAGACAGCATGAGGACCCTGAGTTGATGAAAATTGCCAGGACTGTTCAGTCAGGCAATAGTGTAGAGTTCAGATTTGACAGCAAAGGGATCCTTCGCTATGGGAGTCGACTTTGTGTACCAGATAGGGGCAGTGTGAAGGAAGACATTATGAGGGAAGCTCATAATGCGAGGTATAGTGTTCACCCAGGAGCCACCAAGATGTATCAGGATCTGAAAAGGGTCTATTGGTGGCCAGCCATGAAGAAAGAAGTAGTGCAGTTTGTGACAGCCTGTGAGGTTTGTCAGAGGGTGAAAGTAGAGCATCAGAAACCAGCCGGAATGCTTAACCCATTACCGATTCCAGAGTGGAAATGGGAGAACATAGCCATGGATTTTGTAGTGGGTTTACCAGTAGCGTCCAACAGGATAGACTCGATATGGGTGATTGTGGACAGACTCACGAAATCTGCTCATTTTCTTCCAGTACGGAGTAACTATTCTGTGGATAAGTTAGCACAGGTCTATCTGGATGAGATAGTGAGATTACATGGAGTGCCAGTGTCTATAGTGTCAGACAGAGGACCTCAGTTTACCTCCCGCTTTTGGCGGAGTCTACAAAGTGCGATGGGCACGAGATTGGATTTTAGTACTACTTTCCACCCACAGACTGATGGACAGTCAGAAAGGACCATCCAGACCATAGAGGATATGCTTCGACTATGTGTGTTAGACTTTGGCGGTTCTTGGAGGCAGCATCTACCTTTGGTGGAGTTTGCCTACAATAACAGCCATCATGCGAGCATCGGGATGGCTCCTTATGAAGCTTTGTATGGGAGGAAGTGCAGATCCCCTGTTTGCTGGGAAGAGGTAGGAGAGAAGGCTCTTGCAGGGCCAGAGTTAGTAGACATTACCAGTAGAATGGTGCCCATGATCAGAGAGCGAATCAGAACAGCGCAGAGTAGACAGAAAAGTTATGCAGACGTTCGCAGAAAGCAGTTAGAGTTTCAAGAGGGTACTTGGGTGTTACTAAAAGTGTCTCCAATGAAAGGAGTGGTTCGTTTTGGAAAGAAAGGTAAATTGGCTCCACGGTACATTGGACCCTTTGAGGTGTTGCAGAGGATCGGAAATGTGTCGTATAAGCTGGATTTACCTGCTTCGATGGAGAGAATTCACCCGGTATTTCACGTTTCTATGCTACGACAGTTTGTGTCAGATCCGAATCAGGTTCTGAGTGAGCCTGAGGTGGAGATTCATACGGATCTCACCTATATAGAGCAGCCAGTACGGATTCTGGACACGCAGATCAAACAGCTAAGGAACAAGGAGATTCCGATGGTGAAAGTTCTATGGAACCACCATAATCTAGAAGAGTGTACCTGGGAGACGCGGGAGTCTATGCTCCAGCAGTATCCATATTTGTTTTGAGGTTAGTTTTCTCCGTTTCATGTGTTAATTGTGTGTTTTCGGAACCTTCGAGGACGAATGTTCTTAAGGGGGGAGAATGTAATACCCGGCTAGAGTCCGGCACCGGACTTCCTGTTGTCTGGTGGAATCCGGGGTGTCGGAATTCTATTTATGTTTTACTAAGTAGTGTGATTTGTGTTGATGTGTTAAGTTGAGTTGAAATGACCTAAGGCAGTTGAGCCAAGTTCGGCCGCCGAAGGTAAGTTCGGCCGCCGAAAGTGCTCAAGGTTCGGTTGCATGGTTTTGCATGCGTTTGGGCAGCCGAAGCTGAGTTAGCTGATCAGCTGAGTCATGTATGTTGCCAGATGTTGGCCTCAGATTCTTATCATGGAATAGGCCACGTCTCTTATGACTCATCTGTATATGTTTTGGTTGATCATACAGAAGGTTGAGGTGTTTGCAAAGGTGTTGGAAGTTGTGAGAACTCAAGCTACGTTTTTGAGGTTTTGAGAGTTTGACGAAGAGAAGTTCCCTTGTTCAGTACGTGCATCTTTCTGTTTATAGAGGTAAGGGAAGCTCTGGACCTTGTTATAGGTTTTCTGAAGGTTTTATGGGGATAAAGGAAGGAGATGCATGCTTAGGTTATTCATGGTATTTATGCATGTATACATGTTTATGTGTTATGTTTGTTTTGTTGTTGGGGTTATTAGATAGTTTTGGACCCCTGTGAACATATACTTGAGTATATGTGTGTTGACTAGTTGAAGTATGCATGTTTGGAGAAGTTGAAAGAAAGAAGGAGATGGTTTGCCGTTGAAGCTGAGTTCTGGATGAACTCAGGTTCGGCAGCCGAAAGTGCATTCGGCCGCCGAACCTCCTGCATGGTGGCTTGGTTGCCACAGCTTGCCCCCGAGTGTTTTTGCATGTTCGGCTCTGTTTGGGGGATTCGGCCGCCGAAGGTGCCGCCGAAGGTGCTTGAGCTTCGTCTCTGGAGAGGACATTCGGCCGCCGAACCTGCCGCCGAAAGTGTTCTGTCCAGCTTTTCTCTTGTATGTTTTGCATGAGCTGTAGAGTAAGATTAAGGGGATTGTTGGGTAGGTCAATAAAGTTATTTTAAGGTAGTTTGGTCCCTCATCGAAGTCTTTATGTGTTTATACAGACCAGAGGAACCAGAGAGAGCAGCAGTGAGTACTGCTCCAAAGTTTACTGAACCTGCAGCGTCAGTCCAGAGCCAGAGGTGAGTGGAACTAAACTTAGTGCTTTTAATTAACCAATGGAATGTTTTAGCATATCTCATGCATCATGATTATGTAAAGAGGTTGACTGCATTAGTATTCACGACTATGTTGCATTGCATTGTTACTTGTTGGTGTGAGTAAATGCTGAATGATCCAATAGTCTCTAAGTTAAGACCAGGAGCCTTTGACTACGCCCTGGCAGGTATAGTAAAGACCAGGAGCCTTTGACTACGCCCTGGCAATGGTAAGTACAGAGGTGTTATACACATATACATATATGACAGGAAGACCAGGTGCTCGATTCTACGCCTTGGCACGGAAGTTACTGAGGCTATGTGGTGACAGGTTTACTCTTGTTGTGGCTTGTCTGTGTTATGATGCATTCCATGAGATCATATGTTATGACTGATTTTATTATTCTACTCACTGGGCTAGAGAGCTCATCCCACTCCCTTAATCCCAGTCTTGCAGGATTCAGTGTACAGTGTACAGGGACAGTCCAGCAGAGTACAGGAAAAGTAAAGAGATCTGCAATAGCTTAGAGTGGACATGTAATATTAAAGAGATGAATAGTTATTGCTTGGCCTAGTAATGTATGTTTTGTACATGATCTATATATGTATCTATGTTTTCCTGTATGTGAAAACTAGGCTTACCAGGTATGAGTTAACCCCTCTAGAGCAAGCTCTAGTCAGGGATACAGAGTACAGAGTACAGAGATAGTGCATGCACAGGTTAAGCCTTGGTTCAGAAAAGAGTTTTATTTTCACAGAAAATGTATGATCATGTATGAGGTTTACAGGTACACAGAGAGTATAGCAGGCTTGCTACGGGTTCTGGCGGCCTTAAGCCGACCTGAATCCTAGCGCCGGTGACGGTCCATTTTGGGGTCGTTACACCCTGGGCATCCTCCGGAGAGAAGGTGATGGTCATTGGAGAGTGCTCAACTACCTGCATGACTTCGGCGCTGCTGCTTTCCCCATCTCGACCCCTCTTCTTTCCCCTTCGGCTCATCCGATCTCCGGTTCCCTCAACGATCATGTTGATGGTTCCACTGGAGCCATCATTCACCGGCCCTGCTCCAACTCTCCGGGGCCTCTCTACTGTAGGGTTCAGCTGGGGCCTTTCTCCTTCTAGTTTCTTCACAAAGTTCCATAAGTGGCCCCTCTTGATCAGCCTTTCGATCTCACTGATCAGCTGGTAGCAGTTGTTGGTGTCATGGCCGTGTGTACGATGATACTGACAGTATTTGTTAGGATCTCGCTGGTTTGCTTCTGCTCTCATAGGCCTGGGCCATTGAAGGAACTCTTTGTCCTGTACTGCCATGAGCACCTCGGCTCTGGAGGCGTTGAGCGGGGTCAGGTTCTCTAGAATACGCGGAGGGAATGGCTTTTGTTCTGGAACCCGAGGAGGGAAAGGTCTTTGGTCTCTTCGGTCCCAGGGCTGCCTATAGGGCTCAGGTTTCTTGCTCTGCTTCTTCTCATGCCTTTCTGACCTCCTTTCTTCAGGGGCTTTTCCTCTGTCTTCCACCCCCTTGGCGAATCTACTCGTCACCAAGGCATCATCCTGCCTTATGTATTTCTCCGCCCTCTTCATCAGCTCTGCCAGCGTAGTGCGGGGCTTTCTACTCAACGATCCAAAAAACTCGAGGGAGGTCGTCCCCTTCTGCAAAGCTTCCACTACTCGGCCCTCATCTAGTTCGGGGATCTGTAGGGCCTCCGTGTTGAAACGAGCAACATACTCCCTCAGCGATTCGTCTCCTCTCTGCCTGACCGTTTCCAAGTAGCTGGTCTTCCTATCTACTGGCACTCCGGCTATGAACCGGCTGATGAAGGCGATGGCCAGGTCTCCGAAACTTCTGATACTCCCAACCTCCAGGCTGTTAAACCACGCCCGTGCCGGCCCTGTTAGCGTCGTAGGGAATACCTTGTACATCAAGGCATCCGATAGAGTCTGCAACTCCATGAAAGCCTTGTAGTTGAGGACGTGCTCCCTTGGGTTGCCAGCTCTGTCGTATGCTGCCATAGGTGGCATCATAAACTTCTTGGGGATGGTCTCCTGCTGCACCCACTTCGAGAAGGATGAAGAGGTGGGCAGGAGAGCTTGATTTTGATCCTTCGTCCCCAACTCGGCCAGGAGCTGCTCTCTCATCTTCTACAGCTTTTGGTCTACACTCTCTTCCTCCTGTCTGGGCCTTTTCTCCAGGTGACATTCCTCCTCCCATGCTTCACTTCTCATTCTTCTGGTTGTTTCGGCAGAATAATTGTCGGCCTCGTCATTTTCTATCAACTCCCTCACCCTTCTTCCATGAACCCTAGCCTCTGGTTCTTCTTCTCCCCCGGCTCTTCTCCCCCTTTCTCCAGTTTCTCGGCTATTGGTTTGGGGATGGTTGAAGGTAGGCTGAGGTTCGTTGGTTCGGGGTTCTTCTACCACTGGCAACACATTCATTGGGGTGCTAAGGCCCCTCTGTTGCATCACCTGCCCCAGCCAGTGGGCAGTGTTTTATAGTTGAAGGGCTATGGTTTGGAGGTCCTGGTTGGACAAGGCAGCTCCGGGCATATTCCCTGCCAAGCTTGGCGAGGGGTTAAAAGGGATTGGTGGTTGGTGGTTTGGAGTTGTGGGACTGGAAAAAGAGAACTGTTGGCCCTCCTGAACAGAGTTCAGGTCATTGGGAGTGTTTGCAAGGTTGTTTTCGTTATGGTTGGCCATTGTGGATCTCAGTGGGTATTGTAAGAGTGGAACTCCGGTGATGAAAAGATCTCCTTCGGTTCCCACAGGCGGCGCCAATTGATGATCTGAGATCCAGAAAATAGGGTTTACAAAGGGTTCTGTAAGCTTAGGAAAACTTAGTCCGAGAGGAGGATGCCATTCCCCTTTTTATTTGTTTCCTTTTGTCTGCTAGTGACGTATAACAAACTTCTTGTCATTGGGCCACCTATCTCTGCCATATTGATACGGACGTACGAGAATATCAGATCTCTGCTCCATGCGTAACGACCATTTAATTCTCCCCTGGCACGCATGCGGACGGACTAGCCACCTTCCTTCCTCCGGGCTGGGCTGGTAGAGGAGATCAAGACTGAGCCCAGAGGAGATCTGATCATTGGGCTGAAAAGGCTGGGCCGGTCTGATTGAGAAATCTAGGTGGACTCCGGTTTTAAGGCTGAGCGGGCTGGACCTGGTTCATGCGAGAGACTTGAGGGCCTCCAAGTAATGGACTGTCATCATGGGACTGGCCCCAGACCGGGATGGAGAAATCCAGCGATCATCACTCAGATAATAACAACCCAAACAGATCATCGAATGAAGTGGGAGCCAATTTGGCTTCAATATTGCAAGTGAAAGGCCTATAATCAGCACCTAGGCCATGCAAAATATGATTAATAAGATCATCTTCAGTTATTGGAGAGCTAAGAGCAGCAAGCTAATCATATAAATGTTTTGTGCAATCCATATAATCAGCAATAGAATCATTATTACGTGATAATGAATGAAGAGAATTTTTTAGAGTCCTTATATGTGTACGCGACCCAAAAGTGTACGTAGCCTGTAAACGAGTCCTGGCAGAATAAGTTGTGGTAGTTCCAACAACTTGTGACAAAACAAATTTAGACAAGGAGCTAAGGATCTATCTTAAGACAATTTGATCCTTAATGAACTAGTTACTATATACAGGATTTGAAGCACTATTAACTACTTTAGGTGGAATTATTCCTATACCATCAACATGATAAAAAAGTTGATGACCTACCAAAAGAGGAATAATTTGCATTTTCTAGAGAAGATAATTTGTAGAGGTGAGTTTGATGGTTATTTAGTGGTGAGCTGAAAGTGGTGTGACAGAAGGAACATACGAAGAGAAAGTAGTTAATTGAGTGTTTATGGTTGAAAAAAAAAATTGAAAAGAACAAGAGATAAAAAATAAAATAAAATAAAAAAAAAAAGATGCGGCTATAAAGAACAGATCAAGAAGGACAGTATTTAAACCAATTTCAGCTCTAATACTATAAAGAGACTGAAGACAAATAAAATTTAAATTTTTAAATTCATCTTTCTTCTGTATTAGAAATCTTTATATAATAATCACAGTTCATATTTATCTCTATTCTATAAGGATTTTTAAAGATAGAATTTATTATACAAAAGGAAGAAATACACAAACAATTCAAATTTGGAACATATATCACAGTTAAGTTGTAATTTCCATTTGATTTTTGATGACCGATGGATTTCTTCACCCCGGACCAGGGGCCTAACCACTGCTAAAGGCCCATAACATAGAGGCCCACGTATCTGGTATACCCAACAAGCCTGGCTCATTCAACCTTCAAGACCGGGCTCGGCCCAGCTTCTTCATAACGGCCCAACCCACACGAAGCAGGCTCTCTCCTCTCAAGCCTAGCGTCCGGCCCGACTTTCGGCCCAACCCAGGATCCAGAATAATATTCACCAGACAGCCTGGCAGATCCGCTTGAACGTACGCACGAGGAGAATCAGAGGCCGTTACGCATGGAGCAGGCGGCTGATACCCTAGTACCTCCGAATCCGCATGGCAGAGACGCGTGGCCCAATCCTGGAGAGGCCTTTAGACGTCACCAGCAAGCAAGACAATGTATAAAAGAGGAGTCCCCTCCTCAGGAAACTTAAGCCTTATTCCGTAATACCTAAACCCTTGTAAAAACCCTATTCTATTGGATCTCAGATCATCAATTGGCGCCGTCTGTGGGAAACGAAGGAGATCTTTTCATCACCGGAGTTTTCACTTTCAAAACCCACTGAGATCCACGATGGCAAACCACCAAGAAAGTAACCTTAATATTCCAAATGACCTGAGCTCTGCCCAGGAGGGGCAGCAGTTCTCCTTTTCTAGCCCTACAACGTTGAATAACCAAACACCTATTTCTCTTAATCCCTCGCCAAGCTTGGCAGGGAATACCCCCACCATGACCCTGTCTAACCAAGACATTCAAACCATGGCTCTCCAGCTACAAACTACTGCTCACTGGTTGGGGCAGATAATGCAACAAAGGGGACTTAGCACCCCAGTAAACACACTCCCAGTAGTGGAGGAACCCAGAACCGATGAACCCCAACCTACCTCTGCCCGCCTCCAAACTAACAACCACGATGTCGGAGAAGAGGAAGAACTGGAGGCCCGAATCCATGGGAGAAGGGCAAGAGAATTGATAGAAAATGAAGAGGTGGACGACTATTCTGCTGAAACAACCAGGGAAACGGGAACTGAAACAGAGGAGGAAGAATGTAGTTTGGGCAAAAGATCCAGCCCGAAAGACGAGAAAATGAACCAAAAGCTGAAAAGGTTGAAGGAGCAGCTCCTAGCCGAGCTAGGTAAGAAAGATCAGAGTCAAACCTCCTTGCCTACTTCTTCTCCTTTCTCAAAGTTAATGCAGCAGGAGACCGTTCCCAAAAAGTTTATGATGCCGCTGATGGCGGCCTATAATGGGGCTGGTAACCCGAGAGAGCATGTCATGAACTATAAGACCTTCATGGAGTTGCAAACCCTGTCGGATGCTCTGATGTGCAAGGTATTCCCAACAACGCTCTCGGGACCAGCGAGGGCATGGTTCAACAGCCTGGAGGCCGAAAGCATTAAAAGTTTCGGAGATCTCGCCACCCGCTTCATTAGCCGGTTCGTAGCCGGGGTGCCAGCAGATAGGAAGACGAGCTATCTAGAAACAGTGAGACAAAAAACTGGTGAATCCCTCAGAGAGTATGTCGCCCGTTTCAATACGGAGGCCCTGCAGATTCCCGAGCTTGACGAAGGAAGGGCGGTAGAGGCCATGCAAAAGGGAACAACCTCTGCCGAGTTCTTTGGTTCTCTGAGCAGGAAACCTCCGACCTCACTGGCCGAGTTGATGAAGAGAGCGGAAAAGTATATAAGGCAGGATGACGCCTTAGTAACGAGTAGATTTGCAAAAGAGGTGGCAGGAAAAGAGAAAGCCCCGGAGGAGGGGAGGCCGGAGAAACACGAGAAGAAGCGTGGAAAGAGGCCTGAACCGTACAAGCAGGCCTGGGAAAGAAGGGATCAAAGGCCTCCCCCTCCTCCCAGGGCTCATGAACCACGAGTGCTCCCTCCTTGGGTTCCTGAGAAGCCTACTCCCCTCAACGCTTCCAGAGCCGAAGTGCTCATGGCAGTCCAGGATAAGGAGTTCCTCCAGTGGCCTAAACCCATGAGGTCGGAAGCAGATCAGAGGAATCCTGACAAGTATTGTCAGTACCACCGGACGCATGGCCACGATACAAATAACTGTTTTCAATTGATCGCGGAGATTGAAAGATTGATAAAAAGGGGGCATCTCAAAAATTTTGTAAAGAAACCAGAGGGGCAGAGGCCTCAACCCGGTCCGGCAGCCCAGATGCCCAGGAGAACTGGAACTGGACCAGTGAACGATGGGTCCAGTGGGACTATTAATATGATTGTTGGAGGAACTGGAGGACGGATGAACCGTCGAGGAAAGAAGAGAAACCGGGAAGGGAAGACCAGCAATGGCGAGGTTATGCAGATCGTTGAACACTCTCCCATGACCATCGCTTTCTCTTCGGAAGATGCACAGGGCATTCAGATGCCCCATGATGACGCGCTTGTCATTGAAGCAGTCATTCATAATTTTCAGGTGAAGAAGGTTCTGGTGGATGATGGGAGTAAGGTCAATTTATTGCCATATCGGGTTTTCCAGCAGATGGGAATCCCAGAGGAACAGCTGGTTCGGGACCAGTCACCCATCAAAGGGATCGGAGGAGCACCGGTACTTGTAGAAGGGAAGGTGAAGCTGGCCCTTACCTTGGGAAAAGCACCCAGAGCTCGCACCCATCATGAGGTGTTTTTGGTGGTCAAACTCCCACTGAGCTACAATGCGATTTTGGGGAGGCCGGCGTTGTTCAACTTTGAAGCTGTCACTAGCATCAGGTATTTGGCACTCAAGTTCCCAACGGAAGAAGGAGTGGGAATGGTCCGGGGCAGCCAGGAAGAAGCAAGGGCGGTATACTTGGCCACAGTAACAGAGCCAAGCTCAACTGGAGAAGCACTTGACTCGGAAGTTCTGGAGGTCAGAGATGAAACAAGAGAAGCCCGGACAGAGCCAGTCGGAGAGTTGGAGACCTTCCCCTTGTCAGAAGCAGATGCAAGCAAGGTCTTCAGTTTTAATGCCAGCCTCACCAAAGAACAAAAAGGTGAAGTCATGACCCTGATCCGAAGTCACGCGCCGACCTTCGCATGGAAGCCCTCAGACATGCCGAGAATTGACCCCAAAGTGATGACACACCGATTGAATGTCCTCCCCGAGGCCAGACCAGTAAAGCAAAAGAAGAGAGTAGTGGGAAGAGAGAAGCAGCAGGCTACCCAGGAAGAAGTGCAGAAGCTAGAAGAGGCGGGCTTTATTAGAGAGGTTATGTACCCACAGTGGTTGGCAAATCCTGTGTTAGTCAAAAAAGCCAATGGCAAATATAGGATGTGTATAGATTTTACCGACCTGAATAAGGCCTGCCCTAAAGATTGTTACCCCCTCCCCGATATTAATAAGATGGTCGACTCAACGGCCGGTTTTGATTATATGTCTTCTTTGGATGCTATGTCTGGTTACCACCAAATCCCAATGGAAAAGACGGATGAGGAGAAGACCTCATTTATAACTGAAGACGGGACTTACTGCTACAGAGCTATGCCCTTCGGATTAAGAAACGCTGGGGCAACTTACCAACGATTAATGAATAAAATCTTTAAGAACCAGATCGGCAGGAATGTAGAAGTGTATGTGGATGACATGGTGGTCAAAAGTTCAACTTTTCAACAACACATAACGGATTTAAGAGAGATATTTGGGGTGTTAGATCAATACAGGATGAAATTGAACCCAGCAAAGTGTGCTTTCTTCATCAGGGGAGGAAAGTTCTTGGGATACATGGTGAGTGGAAAAGGCATTGAGCCCAATCCGGAGAAGGTGGAAGCCATATTGAGTATGCCAGAGCCGACCTGTGTAAGGGACGTCCAGAGACTAACCGGGAGAGTAGTGGCGCTTCACCGATTTATGTCAAGGTCGGCAGAAAAGTGTTTGCCATTCTTCAAAAAATTGAGGAAGGTTCCGAATTTTGAATGGACAGAAGACTGCCAGCAAGCCTTCACAGAGCTTAAGGAATACCTCAGCTCGCCTCACGTGCTCAGCAGCCCCATAAAAGGGGAAGAACTCCTAATATACTTGGCAGCCTCAGAGCAAGCAGTCAGCGCAGTACTAGTAAGAGTGGAAGAAGGGGAGCAGAAACCTGTTTTCTACGTCAGCAAAGTACTCAGAGACACTGAGGTCAGATACTCGAACATTGAAAAATTGGCGTATGCCTTGTTGTTAGCAGTCCGGAAATTCAAAGTTTATCTGGAAGGCCACCAAGGAGTTGTGATGACAGACCAACCCTTAAAGAAGATCCTACGTAGGCCGGAAACTTCAGGACGGATGTTAGCATGGTCCGTGGAAATCAGCCCTTACTGTCTGGAGTACCGACCTCGGACAGCTATAAAATCTCAAGCGCTGGCTGACTTCATAGCAGAATGCTCATTCAACGAGGAGAAGGAAAGATCATCCTCGGAGATACTAAGAAGAGAAGGAGAGGGAGAGCTTTCCCAAGAGTCCAGCTGGAAGCTATATGTAGACGGAGCATCAGGCTCTGCGGGCAGTGGCGCTGGGATAATACTTAAGGGGCCGGAGGGCTTTAAAGTATGTTATGCCTTACGGCTAGAATTCAAAGCTTCTAATAATGTGGCCGAATATGAAGCCTTGGTGAACGGAATGTTGGTAGCTTTGGAAATAGGGGTAACCGACCTCGAGGTGAATAGTGACTCTCAGCTGGTGATCAACCAGGTGACGGGAGTATATCAGGCCAGAGATCCCATCATGCAGAGTTATCTC
This sequence comes from Manihot esculenta, assembly GCF_001659605.2. Classification (NCBI taxonomy): domain Eukaryota; kingdom Viridiplantae; phylum Streptophyta; class Magnoliopsida; order Malpighiales; family Euphorbiaceae; genus Manihot; species Manihot esculenta. Next base: position 22,324,685 of record NC_035172.2, read on the forward strand.
GATAAAGTAAAAACTGTGGAAGCCGACCTCACGAGTCGAGGAGTTATTATCAAATTTCAGAGGATACCTCGAGATGAAAATGAGGAGGCAGACCTGCTTAGTCGACTGACCAAAGAAGAGTTAGAGCAGCTCCCTGATGAAGTATACATACAGCATATCAGCACACCTGCTTTCAAGAAGACAAACACAGTACTGCAGGTGGAACAGAGCCCAACTTGGATGACTCCATACCTGAGATACTTGGAAAAGGGCGAACTCCCCGAAGATAAAGTTGAAGCCAAAAAGATAGCAGCTCGAGCTGCCAATTACCAAGTAATAAGGGGAACTTTATACAGAAAAGGGAAGTCCAGCCCATGGCTCCGGTGTGTGAGTCCGGAAGAAGCCGCAAAGGTAATGGAAGAAATACATAGAGGCCTATGTGGGGCTCACGAGGGAGCAGGGACATTAGCTAACAAAATATTCAGGCAAGGATACTACTGGCCCACTGTTAAAAAAGAAGCAGAAGAGTTTGTCCGGAGGTGTGACGTATGTCAGAGATTTGCTAATGCCATCAGGACCCCTGCCACTCCTCAAGCAAGCATATCCAGTCCATGGCCTTTCTCACAATGGGGAATTGACATCCTGGGACCTTTCCCCAAGACTACGGGGCAAAGGAAATTCGTAGTGGTGGCTGTGGAATATTTCTCGAAATGGCCAGAGGCAGAAGCAATAGCCACAATCACAGCCCGCAAGATGATAGATTTCGTATGGGGATATATCATCTGCAGATTTGGCATACCAAGAGTACTTATCTCAGACAACGGCAAACAATTTGACTGCAGCACTTTCAGAGCCTTCACGACGAACATGGGCATATGGCATAAGTTCTCCTCCGTGGCTCATCCTCAGACTAATGGCCAAACGGAAGTCACTAATAGAGCTATCCTTCAAGGATTAAAGAAACGGCTGGATGGCGCAAAGGAGAATTGGGCAGAAGAACTCAATAGCACTCTATGGGCACTCCGAACCACTCCCAAAGCGCCCACTCAAGAAACCCCGTTTGCACTTGCTTATGGCACAGAGGCTGTAGTCCCAGTTGAGTTGCAGATCCCCACTCATCGAGTTCAATTCGTTAGTGAGAACGCTAATGGGGACAAATTAAGGAGCAACCTAGATGCTCTTGAAGAAGTTAGGGAAGAAGCCCAAGTCCGAACTGCTGCTTATCAACAACGAGCGGCAAAATATTACAATCAAAAGGTTAGAGAAAGAAGCTTGAAGGTGGGAGACCTGACTTTAAGAAACCTAGAAGCTACAGGAAAAAGAGCAGCCGCAGGCAAGCTAGCACCGACCTAGGAAGGTCCATTCAAGGTGACAAAAGTAGTTAAGCCCGGGGTATACCGAATTGAAGATATGCAAGGAAACCCCGAGCCCCACGCTTCGAACATCCAGCACTTAAAAAGGTATTTCCCTTGAAATATTTGTAAAGAAAAACATTGTATTTTGACAAACATAAATAAATGAAAATTGTTTATACAATGTGATTATCTTCGTGAAAAACATTTTTCCATGAAAAAGAAAGAACAGGGCTCAGAAAGATCCCTTGAAAACAAGACCTCAGTTAGGCACACAACCAGCTGAGATGACGAAGCGACAGTAAGGCCCATGAGCCTGAATCTTGTGCAAAACCTTAAAAAAGGTACCAAAAAACAGCCGGTGGGGCCCCGAGGTCACCCCGGAACAGCCGGTGAGGGTCTAAAAGATGCCTCCCGGAGCATGCAGACCGGGATCCCCTAGAACTCCCGGGAAAACAAAACAAAAAAACTACCGGCGGGGCCCCGAGGTCACCCCGGAACGGCCGGTGAGGGTCTAAAATATGCCTCCCGGAGCATGAAGACTGGGATCCCCTAGAACTCCCGGGAAAACAAAACAAAAAAACTGCCGGCGGGGCCCCGAGGTCACCCCGGAACGGCCGGTGAGGGTCTAAAAGATGCCTCCCGGAGCATGAAGACCGGGATCCCCCAGAACTCCCGGGAAAACAAAACAAAGGACAGCCGGTGGGGCCCCGAGGCCACCCCGGCTCAACCAGGATCTCGTAAGATCTCCGGAAAACAAAAACAGTTGGTGAAGGACTTAAGAGCCTCCCAAAAATAAAAAATTTTCCCATACAGGGACAACTTATAAAAATATAGTTCCGACCCCACAAAAACAGAGAGGCCCGGAGCTACCAAAAAAAAAAAAAAAAAAAAAATCAAGGTCAAGCTCCCAGCTCGGACCGATATCCACAAAGGCCCAAGACCGAGCTCCCAGCTCGGAAAGACTCATATCCTTAAAAGATCACGATACGAAGGCCAAAGAGAAAGGCCGAGCTCCCTCCATAGAAGGACTCATAAATGAAGAAATCCTTAGGAGGATAAAAAGGCTATAATCAAAAGCCTAAATCAGTTTATATAAAACAAATATACCAAGGCACAACCAAGAAGGAAAGACTAAACGCAAAAAACAGACGTGATCGTTGCCATCCAAAAGGTACGAGATTTGATCTCTCAGACTATCAGCTAAGAGCTGAGCTCGCAACTTAAGATTAATTCAGAGCTTATGAATGAAAATATGTAGTTTACACCACAAATACGAAAGATAAATTTCAAGAAATATAAAAAAGAGGAAACTGATATTTCATTAATGACTGTTACAATTTATCTCTCTGGCTAGGTGGGAGGATAAATAGTCCTTAAAGGACTTACATCAGTAAGAACACCCTCGCCTGCATTATCTCTATTTACAGTCACCTCCGAAGGAAGCTCGGTGTCCCTTGGGCCAGAGCTCTCAACATTAATAGTAGGGGCAACTTCTGACCCAGGGTGGAGGCCTTCTTTCTCAGAATCAGGATCATCTTCCTCCGACCCTAGCTCGGATTCCCCTGAAGAAGACTCAGCTGGCCGGTCTATGTTCCTCCGGGAATCTCCTCGGGGCAAAGGGAAATCATCCTCCCCGTATAGCACTGACTCGCCATCTGAGTCCACTTCACGCCTACGAAGCTTGGCCAAAGGAATATCAGGAGCCTATCTAGCTTCTCTTAAACCGCGATTGTAGCCAGTTACATACATGCGGAAGGCCTTATCATAGATCGCCTGTTTCATTTCACCAGAAGCTTTATACTCATTAAGATGTTCTTCACAAGCCTCAGCTACAAAATCCTTAAACTCAAAAGAGTCTTTGTAGTCCTGAAGATGAGCTTCACAGGCCTGCTCAATTTTAACCTTCAGCTCATCAGACTCCTAATACTCTGCTATATACTGTTCACGCTTTAGCTGAGCCTTCCCTTCGGCATACTTTACCACCTCGAGCAGGGCTAAACATTTACGTTCCAAAGCCCTGACTTCATTTTTTAGCTGTTGTTGGCGAAGGTTGAACTCTTCAGCCGATGAAGACAGATCTTTGATACGTTCAGAACTTGTGCCCAATTCCTGCTCAAGGACCTCCACCCGGGCTAGGGCACTTTCCCTCTGAGCCTTCACCTCATTCAGGTGAGTTTGAAGCCCTTCAAAATCGGCCTTTAAGGCCTCATATTGGCGCTGGACCTCAGCTTTTTGGCTTACAGCCTCATCCCTCTCCTGAAGGGCCGCTGTCATAGAGGACAGCTGCTTTACAACCTCTATACAACGAGCTTCCACCTCAGCTGCCCTCTCATCGGACTCCTGGAGAACCCTGCGAGTACGAGACAGCTCTGATTCCAGAGATTTGCTATGTTCTACCGCCTCAGCCGCTCTGTCCCCATCTCTTTTAGAGGCCTCCAGCGCAGAATGCAACTCCAATTGGAGAGACTGGATCTGCTCCCGGGCGGCTGCCAGGTGGTCCCTCGCGTCGCTGGTGGCAGTCAGGTTTTCATCGCGACGCGCTTCCTCGATCCGGCAGTCCACGGACTCCCGGAGAGAGAGGTCATGGGCATCCACCTCCATAAATAGGCCCGACACCTAGTACGGAAGAACAATTGTCAAGAAAAGAAACAAAGCAAACTCAAAAAGAAGTGAAAAAATAACTTACCATCAGAAGCATTTCTCTAATCGTGGATCCGAGCTCCTCACGAGAGCGAGATTGGAAAGACACCTGCTCCTTGGTAGAACTGGCCAAGTGACCAGTCAGGACCAGAAGACGAGGATCCGAAGCCTCTGTTATCCCGCCAAACATCCGCTCCCGGAGGAGTGCGGCAACAGCAGAGGCCGGAGACTCAGAGGAAATGCCTGATAGGTCCAGAATGTTGTCAGTAGGGGACGACGAAGGAACAGCAGTAACACCCTTCCCCTTCCCAATGGGAGGAAGAGATGGGGAAGGACCCGCAGCAACCCTGGATTTCTTCCGAGCAGGAGATGGGGTAGGCGTTCCGGAAGGGGTTGGACGCTTGCCCCCGGTCTTTGATAGGACGCCCTCATATCCTTCAGGCTCAGTCCTCACAGGGGCAGGGGCATCTTCAGCAGACACCTCTGGGCTTTGACCCTCTAGGACGATGATCTCCATCCCTATCCCAGAGGTCTCCTTGTCTTCAACAGGGGACTCAGACTTTCCCCCTGACACCCCCTCAGTAGAATGGGCAGCACCCCGCTCCACTTGTTCAGAAACTTGGGTCTGCTCCACAATAGCTAGGGAAGTTTCCCTCACGACCTCCGAGAAGGCTGGAGCAGATCTAGACCCTTCAGCAAGCGACAAAGTTGAGCTCGACCCACCGCGGCTAGATGGCCGAGCTGCCTTGGTGCTGCGAGAGCTCGGCTTGGAAGCTCGAGAAGAAGCTTTGACGGAAGGTCGGCTGACCTTCTTGAAGGAAGCAGTTTGAGCCAGCTCCGCAGCAATCTCAGTTACCGAACGCCCATCCCCAAAGGCGTCAAAAATTGCATGCATATTCTCCCGAGACAGGTCAAAGTTCTTGGGGAAATTGATGCCATCCATTTTCACCTCAGAAGCTGCAAAAAACAAGAAGTTACAAAGAATCAGCATATTTTCTGATATTACGAGCAAAGAAGAAACAGAATAACTGGACAAAGCACTATACCCGTGTCACGGATATCCCTAAGGTTGGAAGCAAACATACACTTTTCGACGTCATACTTCCTCTCAACGGAAGTCAATCGAAGCAGCCCCACCTGCTCAATAAAACTCAATTGGGGCAAATCGTTACAGCCCGGTAAAATCTCTCCCCACGATAGATCTACTTTCCATGATCGGCAGGACCCTAATTTCAGCTCCGCCACAAGGAAATTCTCTACCCAGCCCTTTATAGAATCCTTATAACCCGTGAGAAGAGATAACCCATTACGGGGGGAAAAGTAATAGAAGTTTTGCTTCGCCCTAACCAGGCGGAAAAAGGTGACAAACAGACAGGCCGTGGGTGTAAAACCCCAACCCAGACAGATACACTCAAAACAAGACATGAACAAAATAGAGTTTGGGGATAACATCCGAGGAGTTACCCCGAAGTATTCGAAGACCTCAGTAAAGAAAGGGGAAAAAGGAAAGGGCAGACCGAATTCCCTTTGCTTTAGAAAGAACACTATACGGCGATTCTCTTGGGGATCGATCAAACCAGGAGGGGGAGGGTAAGGAAGAACTATACTCTCATTGGGAAGAGGCGCTCGAATAAGATACAGTGGAGTATCTAAGAGCCTCCGGGAAATATGCTTAGTTATGTTGGAAGGTGTAATATGCGACTCAAGGTCAAAAACATCAGGAAGCTTTGAACTTGCCATGAAAGAACAAGGAAGCGTACCTGAGAACACGGTGGGATGAAAAACCGTACAAGGAGTTGCAGGAAGACAGAGAGCAAACAAGAGCTAGTTCTTCAAAAGACAGAAGGAATTTGAAAAGAAAGGCAATTATGAGGCAGGGCGTTGATCTGAACAGTTTTGTCTTGGAACGGCGCGATCATTAATTGTTCTCGAAGTTTACCCTCTCAACGGTTAGGTAATAACCGGCGAGACGGTAAAGGGGCAAAAGGATGATCGCTGGGCTTATCTACATCTATCAAGGGCCAAATACACGATGACAGCCCATCATTTAAAAGCCCATTCGCCATCCACATAATACAAGCCCAACTCATCAGTCAGAGCAACTTAGCCTACTACTTTACCATCCCTATGGTAAATGCCGAGGAAGCAGAGGGGCAAGTCATGAAAAGACTCAAAAATACAAGCAAATGGGAGCATGATAAAAGGTCAGACTTGCTCATCACTTAAAAAGTTATAAGATTTGATTTATAGTTATTAAACAAGGGCTGAGAGATCGGAAAGAGGCGCCAAGAGCACCTCGGGATCATACAGAGCTGAGAGCTCAGAAACTAACTCAAGGATTAAAAGGCCGAGCTCACAGGTCGGATTAGTCCAGCTCGAAAAACATAACTTGAGAGCTCGGTCGGCTAAAGGAGGCTCAAAGCTCAATCCATCAAGAAAAGACCAAGCTCACAGTTCGGTTAGTCAAGCTCGGAAGAGTAAACCGCCCGTCGAATTGGTTAAGTAGGCCTGAGGCTCGACTCATCGACCAAAAGAAGAAGTTCACGAAATACGGTCGATCCAGCTCGGAAAAAACGGAACAAAAGTTAGTTGGCTAAAGCTACAAAAAAGAGCAGTATCAGTACTTCATCCATGACAGAAAAGAGAACAAGCTCAAGTATGAAAAACAAGCATTTCATTAAAGGAAAAGTACATTACAGCACGTTACAAAGGCCTACATTACAGAATGGAAGACCACCCTTAAAGGATTTACATATCCGGACACTTCATCATCTACGATTATCACCTACCCTACTATTCTAGTCTTCAGTTCGGAGGACTTCTCGCAGCTCGGAATGTGAGTTTTTCAGAAAAGGCCAAGATCTGTCCCGCTATTATAGGGGAACTGAACAAGTTGATTACCATAAGCATTTCTCACTGTCCCCCTGGGCAAACGTTCGGTTACCCGAATGTGATGCACGGTACATTCGAACAAGCTCAGATATTGTATGCCGGCCGTGCACCACGCATGAAAAACATAAGTCTTCGGGCTATGGCCCCGAAGAGATCGCGAAGTACACATTCGAAGAAATCGCTGGAGACTTGACTGAGTGTAGCAGATCCCAGTCTCACATAATACTGGTACTTCACATCAAAAGGAACAATAAGCTGAGCACTTGCGCCACTTCCATTTATATCAAAAGAAGATAACAGGGGGGGAGGTCGACCAGAAATCCTGGACGAAGTAGTTTCAGCAACTCGCCGAATGGTCCCACCCATCGACCGCCCTACCAGAAGGATCTCCGAAACAACGTTCCAACTCCTTAGAGGTAACCTTCAATCCTCAAAAATTTTGAATTGACTCATCTTCATCTCAGGTACTGCAAAAGGGTCCCAAAACAGAGATAAGTTAGGATAATCTTCCGTCGAGATGATAAAAGCGAGATTAAAGCAAATTCCTGGGGCAATACAAAAATCCCGCCGGAAGAAGGAAACAGACAGACAAATTCGAAAGAAAAATCCCTTTGCTCCCACAGAATGCCTGGGACTGGTAAGGAGGCGATGTCAATATATATCCGGAAGTTTGTATTTTGCAGGACAGGGGAGCCGAATTCTCAACTAATGCCGTCAGAGTCCTTAAAAGGCATTCATGGGAAAGGAAAGAAAGGACATGTCCAGATAATGATGACAAGAAAGCAAAGATAGCAGAGAACGCGGAAAGTAAAGAAAAGCCCGAAAGAGGAAAGAGCATATAGGATTCAGAAACTGAGCAACAATAAGAAGAGGAAAGGGTATTATAAAGACACTTAGACACGAACAGACGCGGCCATAATGGTTCTTGATATTCACCCCCTCGGCAGTTGGAGCAATAACTCCCGAGAAGGTGAAGGGGCAATTGATGACCGATGGATTTCTTCACCCCGGACCAGGGGCCTAACCACTGCTAAAGGCCCATAACATAGAGGCCCACGTATCTGGTATACCCAACAAGCCTGGCTCATTCAACCTTCAAGACCGGGCTCGGCCCAGCTTCTTCATAACGGCCCAACCCACACGAAGCAGGCTCTCTCCTCTCAAGCCTAGCGTCCGGCCCGACTTTCGGCCCAACCCAGGATCCAGAATAATATTCACCAGACAGCCTGGCAGATCCGCTTGAACGTACGCACGAGGAGAATCAGAGGCCGTTACGCATGGAGCAGGCGGCTGATACCCTAGTACCTCCGAATCCGCATGGCAGAGACGCGTGGCCCAATCCTGGAGAGGCCTTTAGACGTCACCAGCAAGCAAGACAATGTATAAAAGAGGAGTCCCCTCCTCAGGAAACTTAAACCTTATTCCGTAATACCTAAACCCTTGTAAAAACCCTATTCTATTGGATCTCAGATCATCAATTTTAATTCTGAGTGAACTTTTTAAAAGTTTTTAGTTTTTGATATAAAGTCAAATCCATCAACTCTGATTTAAACTTATATATTTTATTTTATCTAATCTAATTTTGATATTACATTAAAACAATTTAATTTTAATTTCAAATTACCCTTTTGCTGATTCTGGTTAAAAGAAGTCGAAAATGATTTGTATTAAAAATAAATAATTTATAACATAATTTTTTGAAATTTAATAAAATCTATAATTTAATTTTTATTTTTTAATAATAAATAATTTGATTTTTAAATTTTAATTTTATTAAAAAATAATTATTTGTTAAATTTACTATTAATCAATTCTAAATTAAAAAATCAATTTAAATTAAAAGGACTAAATTGTAATAAATACTAAAATTATAAGAATTAAATTATTATAAATTATTAAAACTTAATGAACTAAAATATTATAAAAATAAAATTCAAAGAATTAATTTATTATAATCCAACAATGCATTATGATTGTTTTATTAAGAGAATAAGAATTTAGAGATAAAATTATTCCGCAATTAGATAGCAAAAATTAACATTAAAATTTTATTAAAACTTAATTCTATATTATAAATTATTAAAAAAATAATCATCATTTTATGAGTTCATGCACGGACGAGAAAATATATTTATGGACTAAAAAAAAGTTGAATAAAATAATAAAAAGAATTGCACTCCGAGACTTAACCTGGTGGAAAGTGCATTTTGATAGACTTGAGAGATCTAAGGTTCGACTCCCCGAACCCATATTTCAAAAAAAAAATAATAATAAAAAGAATTATGATTGTTATGGGTTGTCTGCTAAAGAAAGCATGATTGCATTTGGGAAAATGGGATGGATTTGAAGGGAGAAGAGAAGAGCCTCTGAAGCTTCTAATAGCTTTCATTCCTTCAATTATTATTCAAATTATGAACTCAATTACAAAACAGAATTCATAGAAAATGATCATCCACATTGCATATGAACTTTCCCCTTTATGCATTAAAAACATGTCATAATTGATATGCAAATCTTTTTAGGAAAAATTATTCAGTACTGTTTTCCATATATATGTGCTTTTTAATAATTGTATAAAATTACTTTTTCCTTTTTATTTTATAAAAATAGCACTGAATGTATATATATTTTTTTATTTCTATGAAATTAGAAACTCGAATTCTAAAAACATCATTATCTCTTGAGAAGATTTTTAGTATATTAAACTTTTTCAAATGTAGATTAATATAAAAAAATAATTAATTAATTTTTAAAATTTAGTAAATTTTTATATTTTTAAAAATATATTAATTGATTAACTAAAAAATTTCTCTATCTATTTTAAATATTATTGAGCTGTGAAATAACAAGAATGCCCTTGGTCCTTTTTATAAATCTCTAATTTAACTAAATCCCTAAATTAGAAAATCCTAACCTCACTAAAATGAATTCATAATGTGATGTAAATCTTTAAACTTCTATTTCTATTGCATGCGAAAGTCATTGAATTTATGAATATTTCACAAAGGTTGTCAAATTGTCTATTGAAGATGTATGTTCTGTCTGAATACTCTCATTTCTTTGGTCTCCTATGTTATTATTCCTTTTTTTTATCTTTTTTTTCTTTTTATAAAATAAAAATTTATCAAACAGTAATTAAAAAACTGAATAATGTCTCCTGCGACAGTTCGTATTATTAAGTGCCAAACTTTTTAAGTAGTAATAAGTTATGAAATTGTAAATGCTTTTCTTGGTTTCTATAATTTTGAGGAAACATCTTAGTAGCCATTTTAGTTTATACTTCCAATTCCAAATTGAAGACATGTCTATTTGTCTCAAGATCTGCAGCTATGTGACCAAGCAACAATTGCAAGTGTTGTCAAAGCCAAAACAAGGATGAGATAGGGAGTTATTAGTACAATGAAAAACGAAAAGACCAGGGGTATTTATGGATAAAGAAATTTCTCTCTCTTGTGATTTCCTTGATTGACCATAAATAAATTTTAGATTAATGGCAAGGACTTTACAGTTAATTTACTGTAATACCACTAACGATTTAATATATTTTTAAAAAATAAAAATTAACTAATAAATTTCACAAAATTTTAAAAATTAAATAATATTTATATATATGAACATTGATATTGCGTGATTAATAATATAACATTTCTTTTTAATAATATATAAATAAAATTCTTTTTCAAAAAAATAATATATAAATAAAATTAGCTTTTTATTAAAAGAAAAAATATATAAAAGGAGAGAATTAATACAGTGAAAATAAAATAAAATAATTCTAAAATGTCTAATCAGCTTTTGAGAAATTTATTATTATTTAATGTTTTTATTTTAAAAAATATATTATTTAATTTTATATTTTTTTAAACCATTAACTATCTAATCAATATTTTTTAAATTACGAATTATTTAAATTATGTTTGATGAAATTACATTACAGTTTACCAAACATTGAATTAATACTTTATTTTACTTAAATAGTTAGTAACATATTGGAAAGAAAAATAATTAGTAATGTATTAAATGATTAAAATGATCTTATTTTTAATTAATTTCTGTATCTTTAACATATAACTATTAAAGTTTTTATAATTTCATAGTTGTAACATTTATTACGTATATTTTCAAAATTTCAATTATTTTTTTATTATAATTTTAAAATTACAATTTTTTAGTTTTTACAAATTTAAAATTACAACGGTTTGATTCCTAGAATTCATAAGAGAGATTAAACTAAATAATAACCCCTTAAAAATGCATAGACTAACTAATACGCTGTTCAATATTAAATAACTAATTTTGCTAGATTGTAAAAATTAAATAATAATTTTCTTTAGGTTTTTTTAATGAAAAACCAATTGAAAGAGGAGCAAACAAAAGAACAGAAGAACGAGTAGAGTGATGGAAAAGAAGAAAAAAGCATATGGCCATGCTTTGCTGGTGGTTTGGGTTTGCTGTGGCCCAAAGAAAAAACAGAAGATGGTGGCGGGATACAGGGGAAAGAACACGGAGGTTGAGGCAGAGACAGAACCAGACCAGACCAGACCGCATCTCATTACGCCACCTCTTGTCGGCTTGTTGGATTCTTTTAATCTTATCTGAGGTGCTTCACTTCCACGTGTTTTCCTGCATTCCTTGCACCTAAGCTCTCCGTTGTCTGTGCTTTTCTGCCACGTTTTTCTCTTCTTTCCTCCAATAAATTGCCCTTTCTTTCCAACATAACTCTCCTTCTGCTGTGCTTGTTTATTGCCGCTCCAATTTTCTCTCTAATTTCTTCTCAGAAAATTACTATTAATTTTCCGAATTTCTTTAAACAATTTTGTTACACTTTATTTTAAAATTATTCAATTAAAAATATTTTTATATTCAATAAAATTAACTTTTTTTTTGAAATATGATAAAATTAACTTATTTATTCATTCCGTAAAAAAATTGTTTATAAATTCATTTTAACTTTAGTAAGAATAACTAAATAGTATAATTTTTATAAAAGAAATTATATAAATTAGATGATAAATATAGTTAAAATTATTAGAGTAAACAGTGTAAATATTTAAAATGACTAATGATAAAATTATTTATTAACTTATTTTAATTCTAATAAAAATCGTATAATTTTTGAAAAAAAACTTATATGAATTATATATATATATATAAATTATAAGAGTAAATCATATAAATATTTAAAATAATTAATATCTTTTTATATAGAATATAAAAAAGGCTCAGCATCGACCTCATTATGAGACAGTTGGTAAACAGAAAAAGAGTTACGTTTATAGATTAGGGTCTTAGATTTTTATATATTTTCATGCATCATCACATTATTTCGCCTCCTACTCATCTGCACTTGGATCCTCCTTCCATTGAAACAATGAACAGGATGATGGATAAAATTGATCGATTGGAGACAGAGAATGATTGACTTAACTCAGTGGTGAAGGAGTTGTAGGCATTTATGCATAGGATAATGGCACAATAGGGTGTCGGAACATCTACTCAAACATATGCTCCTATGCCTCTACCTCTAACTCCACAGCAGCAGCGTGATGATGCTCTGTCATTAATGATCATCATACAAATAATAATGATGATATAGATGATGAGCTTGCTAATTTAGTTTAGTATATATATTTTATTTAGATCATTAGATAATTTTACTTTAATTTAGATATGTTATACAAATTTGACATATGTATTATAATTATGAAATATTCTAAGTTTTAAAAATATTTTAGTTTATATATTGACTGATTTGGTTTTTACATATAGTTAAATACTTAACAGGGCGATGATGAATATATATGAATAATGTACAGAGATGATGATGGAAATATATGAATAATGTACAAAGATGATGATGGAGATATATGAATAATGTACAAGGTGGTGATCGATACATATGAATAATAAATTCATTAACAGATTACCAACAGATTTCCATTGGTATCCTTAACGGAAATATTCGGTTTTAATAGAAAACAAAATTATTTTTGTTCACTAATGGAAATTCCATTAGTGTTAATAACGGATAACTCAATCCATTAATGCAGCTGTTTTCACAATATGTTCTTTTATTGACGGACATGTGGTTAATTAGTGACAACAACAGAAATGTCCGCTGTTAATCTATTATTGATACTAAACAATTTTAAAACCATTGGTAAATAAATTATCAACAAAATTTTCTACAACGAATTTGATCCATTACCAATCCGTTAGTAAATTGTTTTACTAATGGATTTTTATTGTTCAATAACGGAAAAATTTATTATTGATTGGGAAAATTCTTGTAGTGTGTATGTTTAAAATTGAACAATAGTATTTTCTCACTGATTACTTCAACAATTACATCAATAATAATTCAAATAGACTCAAAATATATCTTACATTGTATAATTATTTTCGTATAAAATTAAATTTTTAAATTTTACTTAATGAAAGCCCAATTAATAAATTGTATAATGAAAGGTGGTCCTCTGTTTTTTATTATAAAGTAAATAGTTTTAAAAAAGAAAAATAAAAAATTTTAAACTCGATATTTCTTCACCCTTTACATCTTAATTAAAAGTGAATGGGTATCAATCAGACTATATTATAATTAACAAAATTAAATTTATAGTAAAACTAATCGATTTAAAATTAATAATTTCATAATTTTTGTTCCAACAAATTAAATGATATAAAGCTCTCTCCTTAGAGATTCTAGTGTATAAAATAATTGGGATAAAAGATATTTTGATGATAGTGATCTAATAGAATAATTAAACATATGTTACTTTTTCACCATCCAGATTCCTCAATGTACAAAAAAATTATAATTAAAGAGAGAATGCATATTATCATATAAACAAATAACACTCACTCATACTATTATCCATGTACTCTATATATGATTAAAAATTTTCTAAACTCATAATATAAAGTACAAAAGTTGGTCATAGCCAAATAATTAATAATTTGATGCTAATTAATAATGGGAACAAAACAAGATTATTTTTGCACTATTTAAATAGAATTTAAACTTAAAAATTGAAGTATTTATTGGGAATGAGCAAAAGATTGTTTCAATTTTAAACTGAATAAAAAAAATAAAGTGAATTTAGTTGTATAACTATATAATTGGATCAAATCAAATTAAAATAATTTAACTTTTTATACCTGCAATATAACATTTTTATGGCTATTAGTAGTAATACAGTTTACTTCAATAAGTCTATTAACTCTTATAAGTAATAAAATTTATTATAATAAGTCTATTAACTTTTATGAGTAATATAATAGCTAATTAGGAAGTAGTAAATTTTGGAGTCTAATTTTAATGACCACATTTACAAAGTGATTAGTTTGTTTAGGAACATGACAAAAGGAGACATGTTGGCAACGGGAGGAGATAGCTAATATAGCAACCACTATAGTACAAATACGCCACGGAAAATCAGACTGCATATAGTAAAGAAAGTCACACATAACAGAGCTATATTCACACATAATAAATAAAAAGAAACTGTAGATGCGAAATTACCTGCTGCTAACATAACTTGTGCCTCCCCTTCCATAGCAAATGAACACTAACCTTTATGACAATCCAATGTACAACCTTTCTTTCTCTATTCGAAGCAACTACTGCAATAATAGCACGTGAAAACTGATATCTGAATGCTACATTACATATAAGCTTAATATTTCTTTTAGGAAGAGGGCTCCAAGCAGTGATAGAAGAGGATCTAGATAATTGAGGATGAGAGGAATAGCCACAAACACCACTACGTTGTAATTGCTTGAGATTAACAGTTGTAACAATAGGATCAAGCTGTATCATATCAAAAATATTTTTATTCCTTTGCTTCTATGAAGAAAAATATAATATACATAATTTCAACCCATGAATCAAACATACAAGTCACAAGATCTCCATCATACATGTTTTCACTAGTCCATATATTAATCACATGTTAAACATAAATTAAAACGTAGATTTCAAAGTCTAAATGTACTAGATTTGCAGAATATTTAATGCTTTATACAATAGAATAGAAGAGAGATTTTGTATACCACCTTCTCTACTTCACTTTAATCCTCTTTCGAATTACACTCATGCATTTATCTATCCATTTGAAATGCATTTCGTATGTATATAACTAGCAGAAACTTGATTCCTTGATTTTTATGTGAAGAAGAGAAGAAACCATAAAAGTCATACCCTTATGACTTATGAATGAAACATGCAACTCTTTGTACATTTGCATTCCTTTTTTTTTTACATTCATTTTTAACAAATAAAATGTGGATTCAGGTTGACCCACGTAGGTGAGCGTGACTAGAATGAGTAACAAAAAGTTATCTAATTCCGACTTAAACTTATTCTACACAATTTGCTACTACAACATCGAACTAGAAAAACCTACGAGGTTAAGATTGTAACCATAATGACTAAATAGCTAAACAACCCAAGCATATGAACAGTAAAAGATTAGATTGTGATCAATAAATAGAACACAAAGGATTATGTAATATACCTTGTCTTACAAAAAATAAACCAATTAGTTTAATAATTCTTCTACTTCCCCCACTATAAGAAAAGTTTAAAATAACTACGAAACTTATCGACGATGTTAATTTCGTTGGTAAGTACTAATGGATTTTCGATCATTATAGAAATTAAAAATTGTAAAAATTATACCGACGATATACCAATGAGGTACCGATCACTTATTCACCGATGTTGACATTCTTGTCGCTAAATATAACGCTATCTAATGATGAAAATTTAGCGACGATATTAAAATAATGACTGACACTAATTTTAGATGCGAATTACCGACCAGTACTAATGTTGTAGGTAATGTAAAGTATTGAAAATAATAAATAAAATATAAAAATATTGAAAATATCACCTACAATATAGTATAGTAGCAAAATATCAACTATAAGAGTGTCATGTGTAATATTGCTTTGTAAAATAGTATTGAAATAAGTACTTATATAATTTTGGGATATAGCTAATATAATAGATAGAATTAAAAACATTAAAAATCTTATCTACAATTGAGTATCATAGCAAATTACCCACTACATATTTGCTGTAGGTCTATTTATTTGGTAAAAATATATTAAAAATATTACTTATGATATAAGATGGTAGTCAATTATCAAAAAATAAAGGGTGGTAGGCAATTTTACTTTGTAAGAGTAAATTGAAATAATTACTCATGCAATTACTGATGGTCGGTAATATAATTAATAAAATACAAAAATATTGAAAATATTAATCAGGGTGGCAGCAAAATACCAACTACAAAGATGTCGTAAGCAATATTGCTTTATAAAAGAATGTTGAAATAAGTACCTACATAATTTTGGAGTGTAGGCAATATAATAGCTGAAATTTAAAAAGATAAATTATATTTTAGTCCCTGAGTTTTAATATAATTAATAGATAGGTACCTATATTTTTAAATTTGAACACTTAAATCCCTATATAATCATTCCGTCCGAATTGGAGGTCCTTCCATCCATAATTCCGTTAGTCAATCGGTTAAAGAGAGAATAAATATTTTAAATACCTAAAATATTCTCATGAATACTTAATCATTTTCAATATAGATAAAAATTTTATATTGTATAAACTACACTTTGGTCCCTAAATTTTAGCATAATTAATAAATCAATTGTTGTATTTTTAAAACTAAATCATTAACTCTCTTTATATTTAATCCGTCTAAAATTACAGATCTTTTATCCATTATAGACATTAGTTCGAAGTTAGTGAATGGTCAAACTTCTTTTAAAAGTAGAATTTCTTTCTAAAGTACTCTTTATAAAAGTTTACAACCTACTTAAAGGTTATTTGCTACCACTTAAAAATAGTTAAAGTTGTAAGTATTTTTTTGAAAGTTTTGAAATTATAAGTATTGAAGTATTTTAATAAATAAAAATTGAAGAACAAAAAGTGTTAAAAATTAGTGAAATGAGATATTATAGACAAAAGTTAATGGGGATTTAAGTTTTTTTTCAAATAAAAAATGAATGATCAAAGTGTTTAAATTATAATAGATGAGGACGAACTGATTATAGAAGGATTTAAGTGCATATTTTTAAAAATACAGATGTAATACCCGGCTAGACTCCGGTACCGGAATTCCTACCGTCCGGTGGAATTTCGGATGTCGGAAGCCTCTAGTGGAGTAGAAACATGTTTTCATAAAATGTTTTAATGTATTTTATGGTTTTAAGCATGAAAGGAAATGATTTTTTGCTTGAAAATAATCTTGGAGGAAAACCCAGGTTCGGCCGCCGAACCTCAAGTTCGGCCGCCGAACATGCAGGCATTTCGGGTGTGCCTTAGACCCCCGAAGGCATAAGTGAGGGAAGTCCAGGTTCGGCAGGCCGAACCTCAAGTTCGGCCGCTGTAACGACCCGAAAACCGATACCCTACCGTAACGGCCCGAACCGCCACCGGCGCTAGGATCCAGATCGGCTTAAGGCCGCCGGGACCCGTAGCAAGCCAAACATACCTCCTATCACCTGGTCAAATCCCATACATGATCAAAACTTTAACATAAAAACTCAAATATCTGATGTACAAACCGAGCCTGACCTGTATGCGACATAACTGAAAACAAAAAAAAGGACCCCCCTACTAGAGCCCTCATCAAAACTCTAGCTGGGTCTACATAGCATACATCAAGCCGGAGTCACATCCAAAGAACCAAACCTAACCTGTGCATGCATCAAACCACAACACAAGACCTCCACTAGGGTCCTCATCCATTACCATAGCGTGGTACAAAACACATGCCACAAGTTTAGTTCAAACACAGCTCAACATCTAGCATAATATACATCATGTATTAAACAGAGACTAACCAAGTCTTAGGGCCAAGCACAGTACTAATACATAAAGCAATCTCTACTTTACTTACATTACAATCTCTTACAAATCATTATATCAATTTACAATACATGTCCACACTAAAACACTAATCTAATACTATTACATGAGCAAGACCTTTACTCTTGACGTCTTCCTGGCCTACCACTGACCTGCAAAACTGGGGTTAGGGGAGAGGGGTGAGCTAAAAAGCCCAGTGAGTAGAAACAAAGAAACAGTTCATTAATTACATGCTTTCATGAGATGCGTCACAGCACAAACAAATCATATCACGGATTGGACCTAACCCCAAAACATCCCTTCCAGTCTCAGTATGCCCGGCTCGGCCGGGTCTCACAACCTTCGTATGCCTGGCCCGGCCAGGTCTCACAACATTTCTAGGGCTAGTGGGGTCGTCCTTGGTCCAATCTCCATCAACAATAAATAATGCAATGCTTCATATTCGTGTAACTAGTGCAATCAACCTATTACATATAAACATGATGCATGAGCATGCTTTAGGCATTTGATTTCATAAAATAAAGATTAAGTTTAGTTCTACTCACCTCTGGCAGACGCTGAACTGACTCTGCAACTGCTAACACTGATGGCCTCCTCGATCCCTCGGGTCCGGTCCTACACAGGTGGACTCGAATGAGGTGCCAAACACATTCTAACCACTCATAAACAACTACCCAAAAACCCCTTAAAACATCACTTAAACATGCATAGAAAACAACCTTGAAAAGGCTGGACAGGGCACTTTCGGCGGCACCTTCGGCGGCCGAACCCTCTCTCCAGAGACGAAACTTGGGCACTTTCGGCTGCACCTTCGGCGGCCAAAGTCCCACTCCAGAGACGAAAGTCAGGCACTTTCGGCGGCCGAATCCTTCCTTCGGCGGCCGAAAGTCTGCTTTCAAGCCAAAACTCAACTTTCGGGGGCAAGGTTAGGCGGCCAAACCATGCATCCAAAGGCAGGTTCGGCGGCCGAAACCACCTTCGGCAGCCGAACCTGAGTTCTTCCCAGAAGGGCAGAACTCAGCTTCTCATGCATTCAAGCCTCCCAAACCTTCCAAACACCCCAAAACAAGCACCCAACCTTACCAAAACATGCATAAACCCTTAACCATACACAAAGGATCTTAATAGCTTGATTAAACTCCAAAAACAACATCAAAACATACATAGATAGCTTATGACCCACATAGGCCAAAATCATCAAAACAACCCATAATCTCACTTGCTCTTTCCCACTCATGCATACACTCTCCCACATGCATAACCTAGCCTAAACATTCAACATAGCATCATATAAACATACATGAGCATCACATAACATACATTGGGCATAAAACCCACATAAAGCCTAACATGCATATCTACCCATACTCAACCATCAAAACCTCTTAAAACTTACTTAAAACTTCATGAAACGTAAAAGAAAGCATAGATCTTCACTTACCTCTTGAAGATCGAGGGTTTGTGCGAGCTCTAACTTGGAGATGGGAGAAACCAATTCCTTGGGTCTCCAAGTTCCCAAAACTTGATCTAAGCTTGAAAACTCTTCAAAACAGCCATAAAACTCATGAAAATATGAAGGAGATGAAGAAAAACATGAAAACGGCCAAGGGAGGACAAAAACTCACCTGAGCTCGAGAAAGGGGAGAAAACTCGCCCATTTCCGATCTGAGGGCCATTTATAGGTGGCCTGGTCAGAGACCTTCGGCAGCCTAACGTGCCCCCTAAACTCATGCATGTTCGGCGGCCGAACTTGACTTTTGGCGGCCGAACCTTGGCTCGTTCAAACAAGACTTTCGGAGGCCAAAGGCGCTCCCGAAGCCTTTCCATGTTCGGCGGCCGAACTTCACTTTCGGCGGCCGAACCTAGCAAATGCCTCCTTGGTCTTTTCATTTCAAAACTCAATTCTTTTTCCATTTAAAACCATAAAATCAGTAAAAACATTTTAGAAAAACACATTTTACCCCTCTAGAAGCCTCTGGCATCTTCGAAATTCCAGATTCCAATGGATATTCCGCCAGAAGGTAGGGATTCCGATGCCGGAATCTAGCCGGGTATTACAGCCGCCGAACATGGCATGCATGCGGAGGCACGTTCGGCCCCCGAACATGGCCTGGCCAGCCACTATAAAAGGGTCCCTTAGCCGAAAACGGGCGAACTTTTTCCCCATTTTCGGCCAAGGTGAGCTCTCCGCCATCCCTCACCAATCTTTGATGTTCTTCCTCTAGATCTTTCAAGATTTTCATTTGTTTTAACCTTGTTTTGAAGATTTTGAGCTTTTGAGCAAAGTTTTGGAGCTTGGAGGTTCAAGAACTCAAATCTCTCCCACCTCCGAGTTTAGGTCGTCTCTCTCTCGATCTTCAAGAGGTAAGAGCCGATCTTAAGCTCATTGCATGTTTTAAGTAAGTTTTATGAAGATCTATGGGGTAGAATGGCATGAGTAGGTTTATATGAGTTTTTGAGTTAATGTTATGTTTTGAGCAATGTATGTTGGATTTGTGTTGCTTGATGTGTTGTAGTTGGGGTTTAAGGTAGTTTGAGACCCCTAGGAGCTTGTATGCATGTTTTGGTTGAGCAAAATGCATGATGGCATGAGTTTGAGGCATTTGTGTATGTTTGAACCAAGTTTCTGCCCTTCGGGAGAAACCAGGTTCGGCAGCCGAAAGGACTTTCGGCCGCCGAACCCTCTTGTGGAGGCAGCCTTCGGCTGCCAAAGCTTGCCCCCGAAAGGAGACTTTCGTCTCTGTCTGGGAGTTTCGGCCGCCGAAAGTGCCGCCGAACATGCATGAGTTTCGCCTCTGTCTGGGAGTTTCGGCCGCCGAAGGTGCTGCCGAACCTGCCTGACTTTCGGCTCTGGAGGGACTTTCGGCCGCCGAACCTGCCGCCGAAAGTGCCCTGTCCAGCCTTCTTTTACATGCTTTGCATGATTGTTTCATGATGTTCTAGGGGGTTTTTGGGGAGTAGTTTAGAGTTATGTTCATGTATGGTTGGTCCCTCATTTGAGTCCACCTGTGTAGGTTCGGACCCGAGGAACCGAGGACCCCAGCAGTGAGTTCAGCTGCTTCTGAGTCAGTAGAGCTTCAGCTAGAGGTGAGTGGAATAACTCTTATGCTTTTAAATAAATAAACCCATTTTAGCATGATTCACGCATCATGAATGCCATGAGATATTTTAGGTTGTTTGCATTAGAAATCACGAAAATGTTGCATTGCATAATATGTTGATGATGTGGATGAATGTTGAATGATCCTTTAGTCCTCGTATGTTATGATATGATGATGATACGGTACGAAAGACCAGTGAGGCCCATTTTACGCCTCTGGCATTATGGAATGTTATGTCATGCTATGTTATGATTATGTAAGAGAAAGACCAGTGAGGCCCATTCTACGCCCCTGGCACAGTTGGACCATGTAGAGGACTATTGGTGACAAATTCATCCTTGATGTGATTAGCTGTGATGTGATGCATTTCATGTTATCATATGTTTCAAATGTTTTATTATTCTGCTCACTGGGCTCTTGTAGCTCACCCCTCTCCCTTAACCCTCAGGCTTGCAGGTACAGGGTAGACCAGGAGGTCAGCAAGAGTAATGAAGTCTTATGCATGTAATAGCTAGAATGTGGACATGACAAATTGTAGAATGATCTAATGTAAAAGTACAGTATAGATATGTAATGTATTGATGTTTAAGGATGTTAGAAGTGTGCTTGACCATAGTATATTGTAATCCCTTTTTATACATGATCTTAGATGTTTTATACTGCTTATGTAAACCAACTCAACACATGTTATGCCACCCATTGGGGGCATTGATGAGATCCCACATAGGGGTTAAGTTTATGATTATGGCTATGTTCAGTGCATACTCAGGTTGAGTTTGGTGTATGAGAAAATGAATGAAAGGAAAGTTTTAATTTTTATGTATGTTGTTGATCATGTATGGGATTAATCAGGTTCACAGGATGTATGTTAGGCTTGCTACGGGTCCCGGCGGCCTTAAGTCGACCCGGATCCTAGCGCCGGTAGCGGTCCGATTTTTGGGCTGTTACAGAATGGTATCAGAGCCCTAGGTTCATATGGTCGGACCTAGAGTGTCGGGCTCATAGATGTTATAAAAGGTCAAGCATAATAGGAAGATCATGTCCACTAGGATAGGATGTGGAGTCCTGTCTTGCATGATGATGTGAAATGCCATGATTATATGCATGTGTATTAATGATATGTGATGTATGTGATGAGGGTTCATGTGTGCCCACATGAACCATATGATGCTAATGTTTGCTTGTTATGTGCTGCCTTTCAGAAAAACAGGATGAGAGGAACTCGTCGATCTGCACGATTGACTGGAGTGCCACCTGAGGATGAGGGCATGAGTAGGGGTGAGCAGTATTCGGTTCAAACCGAAAAAACCGACCGAACCGAACCGATTTGAAAATTTGGTTCGGTTTTTTATATATTTCGGTTTGATTCGGTTTTCAATTTCAAAAATTTCGGTTATTTCGGTTCGGTTCGGTTTTGATCAGAAAAAAACCGAAAAAACCGAACCGAACCGATTAGTAATAATAATATGTTTTTTCAATAATATATAGAAATTAAATCATATTAAAATTAAAATATTTTAATTAAATTTTAAAATATTAAAAATAAAGTGTAAAAAATAAAAAAATTATTAAAAATCGAAACCGATCAAACCGAACCGAACCGAACCGAATCAGACCGGTTCGGTTCGATTCGGTTTTTGACCAAAATCGGTTCGGTTCGGTTTTTATAAACACTCAAATTTCGGTTTTCGGTTTATTCGGTTCGGTTCAGTTTTGAACCGAACCGACCGAATGCTCACCCCTAGGCATGAGCGTCCGTCCTCCTACATTGCCTAGGGCAATGTCTAGTAGGTCTAACAGAGAAAGAGCAGTAAGAGACCCTAGAAGGTCTCTGGATCTGGGTAGGAGCAGATCAGTGAGGGGAACAGTTCAGGGAGGAATGTCTGAAGACATGGGGGATGATATGGATGTAGAGCAGAGGAGGGATGGCAGTCTGGGAGTTAGCATGTCAGAAGAGGGAATGGGAGAGTCCCAAGGAGGCACTCAGGCCTCGGGATTTGTTCAGCCACCCCACTACCCACACTTCTCACAAAATCCCGGGTATTCGATGGGAGGTACATCGGATTACCCTAGCTTCACCCCTTATCCCACACAGATGCCATACCCACCCTACTACCCACCATATTCACAATACCCAATGTATCCACCCCCACCTTACTATCCAAACCCAGCAAACCCTACCTCAGAAAATGTTGCACCACCTCCACCACCTACAGAACCAGCAGCCCCAGTTACTCAACCTTCTAGACCTAGCTCAGCCAGTGGGAGCAAGGTCAAGATGACCGACTACATGAAACTGGGTGCTCCTCAGTATGAAAAAGGGGATGACCCATTTGTGTATCTTGAAAGGGTTAAGGTGATCACAGATAAGATTGGGGCTGATGACAGTAGAGCCATTCAGATGGCCGGGTTCACGCTTAAGTGCAAGAAGGCACGAGAGTGGTTCAAGAATTATGTGAACCCGAGGGTGGACAGCATGTCTTGGGAAGAGTTTGCAAACGAGTTTGCAGGATGGGCTTTCCCAGATAGTTTAAGGGAGCTGAAGATGATAGAGTTTGAGCAGTTGAGGCAGACTGATGAGATGAGTGTAGAGGAGTTCACAGACAGATTCTTGGAGTTGTTGCCATTTGCAGGGCAAAATCTTGACTCGGACCAGAAAAGGTCAAGGAGGTATATCATGAAACTCCACTCCAGATATTCCTCCTTGATCCAGTCAGCAGATAGGGAGAGCTTCCATGCCATAGTGGATATGGCCCGGAAAATGGAGGCCAGTGCCATCGTTCAGGGGACAGTTAAGCAGTCAGTGGCACAGCCTTCTGGTTCTAAGACCCCAAGCTCTTCTTCTTTTAGTGCAGCAGCTTCAGGTAGCAAGAGGTGGAGCAGTACCACCAAGAAGTCGAAGAAGAACAAGTTTTGGAACAAGGTTACGTCCAGTCTGGGACTAGGGAGTGGCTCGAGCTCTGGTGCAGATAATGCAGTTTGTGCGAAGTGTAGTAGACCACACAGGGGAGTTTGTCGGGCTGGGACAGCAGCCTGCTTCAGATGCGGGCAAGAGGGACACATGGCTCGGGAGTGTCCTAGGGCAGCTTTTGGAGCACAGTCTCAGCAGACAGCTTCTGGCAGTGTGGCTCAGCCAGCAGCTCCAGCCACGACTCAGGCCAGTGGCAGAGGTAGAGGGAGAGGAGCAGCCTCTTCTTCAGCGGGTTTCAGAGGTGAAGGTCCATCAGCTCCAGCACGGATCTTGACGATGACTCAGCAGGAGGCAGATGCATCTAACACCGTGGTGGCAGGTAACTTAGTCATTGGTTGTTCAGATGTGTATGCCTTGATGGACCCTGGTGCATCTCATTCTTTTATTGCTCCGAGAGCCGTCCAGAGGTTGGGGTTGATGATCTCTGAGTTAGAGTGTCCTCTCTGGGTCAGTGGACCCAAGTGTGATCCATCAGTGGCAGAGTCAGTCTGCCAGTGCAGTCCAATCTTTGTTGAGGGAAGATGCCTTTCCGCCGACCTTGTGGTTCTAGACTTGACAGATTTTGACGTCATTCTAGGGATGGACTGGTTATCTACCCATGGTGCTACCTTGGACTGCAGGGACAAGGTAGTCAGGTTCAGAGGTCAGGATGGGTCAGAGGTTGTCTTTAGGGGAGACAGGAGGGGTACACCTAGAGGTCTGATATCAGCTCTTCAGGCTCGTAGGTTGCTTAGGAAGGGATGTCAGGGGTATTTGGCTCATGTGAGAGAGCTTAGCAGTCAGGTTAGAGAGCCCGCCTCGGTGCCAGTGGTTAGAGAGTTTCTAGACGTCTTCCCAGACGAGCTGCCAGGTTTACCACCTGCTAGGGAGATAGAGTTCGAGATAGAATTGATGCCTGGAACCCGACCGATCTCTAACCCGACCGATCTCTATCCCTCCCTACAAGATGGCTCCAGTCGAGCTGAAAGAATTGAAGGAACAGTTGCAAGAGCTGGTAGAAAAGGGCTTCATCCGACCGAGCACCTCACCTTGGGGTGCACCAGTTTTGTTTGTGAGAAAGAAGGATGGATCCCTTAGGCTTTGTATCGACTACAGGCAGTTGAACAAAGTCACTACCAAGAATAAGTACCCGTTGCCTAGGATCGACGATCTATTTGACCAGCTAGCCGGAGCAGGTTGTTTCTCCAAAATAGATCTGAGATCGGGGTACCATCAGCTAAGGATAAGGGAGGAGGATGTGCCGAAGACAGCCTTCAGGACCAGATATGGGCATTTTGAGTTCCTTGTAATGCCGTTCGGGTTAACCAACGCCCCTGCAGCATTCATGGATCTCATGAACAGAGTATTTAGTCAATACCTAGATCACTTTGTTATTGTCTTTATAGATGATATCTTAGTGTATTCCAGGAATGCAGAGGAGCATGCCCATCATCTGCGGTTGGTTTTGCAGACCTTGAGGGAACATGGCTTGTATGCCAAGTTCTCTAAGTGCGAGTTCTGGCTGAGGAGCATCTCTTTCTTAGGGCATGTGGTGTCAGAAAATGGAATCGAAGTAGACCCCAAGAAAGTGGAAGCTGTAGCTAACTGGCCTAGACCCGCTACAGTGACAGAGATCAGGAGTTTCTTGGGTTTAGTAGGTTACTACAGGAGGTTCGTTCAGGACTTCTCAAAAATTGCAGCTCCTCTGACCAGGTTGACCAGAAAGAATCAAAAGTTTGTGTGGATCGACCAGTGCGAAGAGAGTTTTGAAGAGCTTAAGAAGAGGTTGACTTCAGCACCAGTGTTAGCTCTGCCATCTAGTGATGAAGACTTTACAGTCTTTTGTGATGCGTCCCGTGTGGAACTGGGTTGTGTACTAATGCAGAATGAAAGGGTAATTGCTTATGCTTCTAGACAGCTGAAGAAGCACGAGTTGAATTACCCCACGCATGACCTAGAGATGGCAGCAGTAATCTTTGCACTCAAGATGTGGAGGCACTACCTCTATGGGGTAAAATGTGAGATCTTTACAGATCATAAGAGCCTGCAGTACATCCTGAGTCAAAGAGATTTGAATTTCAGACAGAGGAGATGGGTAGAGCTGCTGAGTGACTATGATTGCAAGATTCAGTATCATCCGGGTAAGGCGAATGTTGTGGCAGACGCCCTAAGCCGGAAGTCACTAGGCAGTCTATCCCACATCACGGCAGAGAGGAGACCAGTGGTGAAGGAGTTTTACAAGCTCATTGATGAAGGTCTACAGTTGGAGTTGTCTGGTACAAGTGCTTTAGTGGCCCAGATGAGAGTGACATCTGTGTTTCTGGAGCAAGTGGCTCAGAAACAGCATGAGGACCCAGAGTTAGTGAAGATTGCCAGGACTGTTCAGTCGGGCAAGGACAGTGAATTCAGATTTGACAGCAAAGGGATCCTCCACTATGGGAGCAGACTATGTGTACCAGATGACATAGGGCTAAAAGGAGACATTATGAGGGAGGCTCATAATGCAAGATACAGCATTCACCCCGGAGCCACCAAGATGTATCAAGATC
Source organism: Manihot esculenta (assembly GCF_001659605.2). Lineage (NCBI taxonomy): Eukaryota > Viridiplantae > Streptophyta > Magnoliopsida > Malpighiales > Euphorbiaceae > Manihot > Manihot esculenta. The sequence continues at coordinate 22,351,042 of NC_035172.2, forward strand.
TGAAGAAAGTTTATTGGTGGCCAGCGATGAAGAAAGAAGTGGCACAGTTTGTGTCAGCCTGCGAAGTCTGTCAGAGGGTGAAGCTGGAACATCAGAAGCCGGCTGGAATGCTTAACCCGCTACCTATTCCAGAGTGGAAATGGGAGAATATAGCTATGGACTTCGTAGTGGGGTTACCGGCGACGTCCAACAGATTAGACTCCATATGGGTGATTGTGGACAGACTCACCAAATCTGCTCACTTCATCCCTGTCAGGAGTGGCTATTCTGTGGACAAGTTGGCGCAGGTGTACGTTGATGAGATCGTCAGGCTGCATGGGGTTCCTGTTTCTATAGTGTCAGATAGAGGGCCCCAGTTCATCTCCAGGTTTTGGCGGAGTCAGCAGAATGTCATGGGTACCAGGTTGGATTTCAGTACTGCCTTCCACCCCCAGACTGATGGACAGTCAGAAAGGACCATCCAGACTATCAAAGACATGCTCAGAATGTGTGTGCTGGACTTTGGCGGTTCTTGGAGGCAGCATCTACCTTTGGTGGAGTTTGCCTACAATAACAGCCATCATGCTAGCATCGGGATGGCTCCATATGAAGCTTTGTACAGAAGGAAGTGCAGGTCACCTGTTTGCTGGGAGGAAGTTGGAGAGAAGGCCTTAGCAGGGCCTGAGCTTGTAGAGATTACCAGCAGGGTGGTACCCATAATCAGAGAAAGGATCAAGACTGCTGCAAGAAGGCAGAAGAGTTATGCAAACATCCGCAGAAGACAGGTAGAGTTTCAGGAGGGGGATCTGGTATTGCTCAAGGTGTCTCCAATGAAAGGGGTGGTTCGGTTCGGAAGGAAAGGTAAACTGGCTCCACGGTACATCGGACCCTTTGAAGTCTTGCAAAAGATTGGGAATGTGTCGTACAAGCTGGATTTACCTGCTTCAATGGAAAGAATCCATCTGGTTTTCCATGTTTCCATGTTGAGAAAGTTCGTGTCAGATCCGGGCAAGGTTCTTAGTGAGCCTGATGTGGAGATCCAAGAAGATCTCACCTATGTTGAGCAGCCAGTACGGATTCTAGATACCCAGATCAAGAAGCTGAGAAACAAGGAAATCCCGATGGTGAAAGTCCTTTGGAACCACCACAAGATGGAAGAATGCACTTGGGAGACACGGGAGTCCATGCTCCAGCAATATCCTTATCTTTTCTGAGGTTAGATCCCTATATGTTTTATATGCTTTGTATGTATGATATGTGTATGCCATGTTATATGCTAGTTGAGGAACATTCGGGCACGAATGTTCTTAAGGGGGGAGAATGTAATACCCGGCTAGACTCCGGTACCGGAATTCCTACCGTCCGGTGGAATCTCGGATGTCGGAAACCTCTAGTGGGGTAGAAACATGTTTTCATAAAATGTTTTAATGTGTTTTATGGTTTTAAGCATGAAAGGAAATGAGTTTTTGCTTGAAAATAATCTTGGAGGAAAACTCAGGTTCGGCCGCCGAACATGCAGGCATTTCGGGTGTGCCTTAGGCCCCCGAAGGCATAAGTGAGGGAAGTCCAGGTTCGGCCGCCGAACCTCAAGTTCGGCCGCCGAACATGGCATGCATGCGGAGGCATGTTCGGCCCCCGAACGTGGCCTGGCCAGCCACTATAAAAGGGTCCCTTAGCCGAAAACGGGCGAGCTTTTTCCCCATTTTCGGCCAAGGTGAGCTCTCCGCCGTCCCTCACCAATCTTTGATGTTCTTCCTCTAGATCTTTTAAGATTTTCATTTGTTTTAACCTTGTTTTGAAGATTTTGAGCTTTTGAGCAAAGTTTTGGAGCTTGGAGGTTCAAGAACTCAAATCTCTCCCACCTCCGAGTTTAGGTCGTCTCTCTCTCGATCTTCAAGAGGTAAGAGCCGATCTTAAGCTCATTGCATGTTTTAAGTAAGTTTTATGAAGATCTATGGGGTAGAATGGCATGAGTAGGTTTATATGAGTTTTTGAGTTAATGTTATGTTTTGAGCAATGTATGTTGGATTTGTGTTGCTTGATGTGTTGTAGTTGGGGTTTAAGGTAGTTTGAGACCCCTAGGAGCTTGTATGCATGTTTTGGTTGAGCAAAATGCATGATGGCATGAGTTTGAGGCATTTGTGCATGTTTGAACCAAGTTTCTGCCCTTCGGGAGAAACTAGGTTCGGCCGCCGAACCCTCTTGTGGAGGCAGCCTTCGGCTGCCGAAGCTTGCCCCCGAAAGGAGACTTTCGTCTCTGTCTGAGAGTTTCGGCCGCCGAAAGTGCCGCCGAACATGCATGAGTTTCGCCTCCGTCTGGGAGTTTCGGCCGCCAAAGGTGCCGCCGAACCTGCCTGACTTTCGGCTCTGGAGGGACTTTCGGCCGCCGAACCTGCCGCCGAAAGTGCCCTGTCCAGCCTTCTTTTACATGCTTTGCATGATTGTTTCATGATGTTCTAGGGGATTTTTGGGGAGTAGTTTAGAGTTATGTTCATGTATGGTTGGTCCCTCATTTGAGTCCACCTGTGTAGGTTCGGACCCGAGGAACCGAGGACCCCAGCAGTGAGTTCAGCTGCTTCTGAGTCAATAGAGCTTCAGCTAGAGGTGAGTGGAATAACTCTTATGCTTTTAAATAAATAAACCCGTTTTAGCATGATTCACGCATCATGAATGCCATGAGATATTTTAGGTTGTTTGCATTAGAAATCACGAAAATGTTGCATTGCATAATATGTTGATGATGTGGATGAATGTTGAATGATCCTTTAGTCCTCGTATGTTATGATATGATGATGATACGGTACGAAAGACCAGTGAGGCCCATTCTACGCCCCTGGCACTATGTAAGAGAAAGACCAGTGAGGCCCATTCTACGCCCCTGGCATTATGGAATGTTATGTCATGCTATGTTATGATTATGTAAGAGAAAGACCAGTGAGGCCCATTCTACGCTCCTGGCACAGTTGGACCATGTAGAGGATTATTGGTGATAAATTCATCCTTGATGTGATTAGCTGTGATGTGATGCATTTCATGTTATCATATGTTTCAAATGTTTTATTATTCTGCTCACTGGGCTCTTGTAGCTCCCCCCTCTCCCTTAACCCTCAGGCTTGCAGGTACAGGGTAGACCAGGAGGTCAGCAAGAGTAATGAAGTCTTATGCATGTAATAGCTAGAATGTGGACATGACAAATTATAGAATGATGTAATGTAAAAGTACAGTATAGATATGTAATGTATTGATGTTTAAGGATGTTAGAAGTGTGCTTGACCATAGTATATAGTAATCCCTTTTTATACATGATCTTAGATGTTTTATACTGCTTATGTAAACCAACTCAACACATGTTATGCCACCCATTGGGGGCATTGATGAGATCCCACAGAGGGGTTAAGTTTATGATTATGGCTATGTTCAGTGCATGCACAGGTTGAGTTTGGTGTATGAGAAAATGAATGAAAGGAAAGTTTTAATTTTTATGTATGTTGTTGATCATGTATGGGATTAATCAGGTTTACAGGATGTATGTTAGGCTTGCTACGGGTCCCGGCGGCCTTAAGTCGACCCGGATCCTAGCGCCGGTAGCGGTCCGATTTTCGGGCTGTTACAACAGAGATAGATCCATTAATTATGCTAAAACTCAAAGACGCAAGTGTAGTTTATCCATTTTAAAAGAGTAATAAAGACACTTCCATTCTTTTAACGGCAAAAATAAATGGAAAGACCTCTAATTTAGACGAATTGATTATAGAGGGATTTAAATGTTTAATTTTAAAAATATATGGATTGATCCATTAATTATGTTAAAACTCAGATATTAAATGTAATTTATCTCATTAAAAATATTAAAAATCATACCTACGGCATAATATTGTAGTAAATTACCTACTACATATGTATTATAAGTATATTTATTTGATAAAAATATTAAAATATTACCTACGATATAAGACAGTAGCCAATTACCAACGACATAGGGATGGTTGGCAATTTTACTTTATAAAAAGAAATTAAAAATAATTATTTATGTGATTAGTAGTTATATGTAATATAATTAATAAAATATAATAATATTTAAAATATCACTTATAAGATGATGTGGTAGCACAGTACCAATTACAAAGATTTTATAGGTAATATTGGTTTATAAAAGATCATTGAAATAAATATTTACATAATTTTGGAGTGTAGGTAATATAATAAATGAAATTAAAAATATTAAAACTCTTACCTACAACATAATATTGTAGTAATTTACCCACTACATATCTGTTGTAATTACATTTATTTAGTAAAAAGATATTAAAAATCTTACCTACAACATAGTACAATAGCAAAGTACTAATGATAGAGGAGTGGTAGGCATGTTTTTTTTTTTTTGTAAAATAAAATTGAAATAATTACCCATATAATTACCTGTTGTAGATAATATAATTAGCAAAATACAAAAATATTGAAAATATCACCTATAATATTGTGTGGTAGCAAATACCAACTACAAAGATGTTGTAAGTAATATTTCTTTGTAAAATAATATTGAAATAAGTACCTACATAATTTTGAGGTGTAGGTAATATAATAGATAAAATTAAAAATACTAAAATCGTACCTACGACATAGTATCGTAACAAAGTACCCACTTCATATGAGTTGTTACTACATTTATTTGGTAAAAAAATATTAAAAATATTATCTTCGGACGGTAGCAAATTACCACTGACAAAGGGATGGTAGGAAATTTTACTTTATAAAAAAATTAAAATAATTACCTATGTAATTACCGGTGGTAGATAATATAACTAGTAAAATATAAAAATATTAAAAATATCACCTACAACATGATATATTAGCAAAGTACCAATTACAAAGATGTCATAGATAAGATTGTTTTGTAAAAGAATACTGAAATAAGTACCTACATAATTTTGAGTGTAACTAATATATTAGATGAAATTAAAAATATTAAAAATTTTATCTACGATATAGAATTGTAGCAATTTACTCACTGCATATATGTTGTAGATACATTTATTTGGTAAAAAGATATTAAAAATACTACTTTCGACATGGTACGGTGGTAAATTACCAACGACAAAGGGGTGATAGGCACATTTCTTTATAAAAGAAAATTGAAATAGTTACCCACGCAATTACCAGTAGTAGGTAATATAAATAGTAAAATATAAAAATATTGAAAATATCACCTATAACATTGTGTGGTAGCAAAGTTCTAACTACAAAGATGTTGTAAGTAATATTGCTTTGCAAAATAATATTGAAATAAGTACCTATATAATTTTGGAGTATAGGTCATATAATAAACGAAATTAAAAATATTAAAAATCATACCTATGACATATTATCGTAGCAAATTATCCACTACATATATGTTATTGGTAAATTTATTTGGTAAAAAAATTAAAATATTACCTACGACATCAGACGGTAGCAATCGTACCTCAGATGTTGAATATTAAGGCAGAGCATCATTTGTTTGAAAGATATTATGATGCAATTGTGAATTTCATTAAGTATTATGAGATGTTAATACATTTATTGATAGTTTCTATAAAACCAAGAAGCTTATTTATGAGTTAGGTCTACATGTTGAGAAAATTGACAGTTGCAAGTTTGGTTGCATGATTTATAGGGGAAGATATTGACTTGACTGTATGCAGATATTATGATGAACTAAGATACAAGACTTGTAATACCCGGTTAGAGTCCGGCATCGGAATTCTACTTTCCGGTAGAACCCAGGATGTCAGAATCCTCTAAAAGGGTAAGATTTATGGTTTTGTAAAGGATTTTAGTATGTTTTAATGTTTTAAGTACAAAAGGAAATGAGTTTTTCAAAGAAAAGAGCCAAGGAAGAAATGCAAGGTTCGGCCGCCGAAGGTGAAGTTCGGCCGCCGAACATGCATGAGTTTTGGTTTCACATTAGGCCGCCGAAGGTGGTCTGGCCAGCCACCTATAAAAGGCCCTAGGTCGGTGAATGGATAAGATTTTCTTTCCATTCACAGACAGAGGTGAGACCATGATCTTCCTTGGGTGATTTTCATGTTTTCTTCAAATCTTGCAAAGTTTTGATGGGTTTTATGTTATTTTGAAGCTTTTGAGCAAATTAACCAAAAGTTTTGAAGTTGGAGACTTTGAGGGAGAGTTTCTCCATATCTCCACGTTAGGATCGTTTATCTTCTTGTTTGTAAGCGGTAAGTGAAGATCCTGAACTGCTTTTCATATTTTATGAAGGTTTTATGAAGTGTTTGGGTAGAGATGTATGTTTAGGGTAAGTTGAGGTTTGGTTGATTTGTGGTCAAAGCATGCTTATGTGTTTAGTTGTGTTGTTTGTTGGGGTTTTAAGTTAGTTTTGAACCCCTTTATGCCTATACTTGAGTATATGCAGGTTGTGGAATTGTGGTTTGCATGTTTGAGTGGAGATTGGGTACGTTTGCATGAAGCAGAACAAGTTTCTGCCTTACTGGAGAATCCAGTTTCGGCCGCCGAAAGAAGGTTCGGCCGCCGAACATGCTAAGGAGGTGGTTTCGGCTGCCTAAGCTTGCCCAAGCTTGCCCCCAAAAGTTTGGACTTTCAGCTCTGGAGGAGGGTTTCGACCGCCGAAGGTGCTGCCGAAGGTTAGGGACTTTCGTCTCTGGAGAGGACTTTCGGTAGCCGAAGTGCCGCCGAAAGTGCTTGAGGTTCGGCTCTGGAAGGGACTTTCGGCCGCCGAACCTGCCGCCGAAAGTGCCCTGTCCAGCCTTCTTTTGCATGTTTTTCTTGATTCTTTTAGGATGTTTTAGGGGGGTTTTGGGGAGTATTCTAGAGTTGTTCTTGAGTTAGTTTGGTCCCTCATTTAAGTCCATCTGTGTAGGAACGAACCAGAGAACCAAAGAGGTCAGCAGTGAGCACTGCTTCAGAGTCAGCTCAGAGTCAGCCAGAGGTGAGTGGAACTAAACTAAATCTTTTAATATGAGAACTTAAATGCTTTTAGCATGTCCCATGCATCATGCTATGTAATAGGTTGAGTGCACTAGAATACACTAATGTGACGCATTGCATTATTCTATGCTTGTACGGATCGGACATAGTTTTGGATTCACTAGCCCTCCGAGTAAAGTCCTGAGGAGCCCTGAGAGGGCCGGGCACAGAGCACCATAGGGTGTGTAGAGAAGTCCTGAGTAGCTCCTTCGCGGGCCGGGCATAGAACAGAGGGAATTTTGAATATGTCCGTCTGAGATGGGTGATTTACTTGTGATGTGATGCATTCCATGTGAGCATGTTTATTAACATGTTTTATCTGTTCTACTCACTGGGCTAGTATAGCTCATCCCTCTCCTTTAACCTCAGTCTTGCAGGATCAGAGTTAAGGGGAAGTTCAGCAGGGTACAGGAAGAGTAAAGAAGTTTTGTAATAACATAGTGTTGACATGTAATATTGTAAAGAAATGGTTTAGTCTTGTATAGTGTAGAGTATTGTGCTTGACCCATGTTGTAAGTCCCTTTTGTATACATGGTCTGTTTATGTGCTGTGAATATTTTTATCAGTATGTAAAAAAACTAGGCTTAACAGAGTATGAGTTGAACCCGTCTAGAGCAAGCTCTAGTAAGGGGTTTTATAGTACAGAGATAGTGCATGCACAGGTTGAGCCTTGGTTTAGAGAATCAGTTTTATGTTTTTACAGAAAATGTATGATCATGTATGGGATTTGACAGGTACACAGAGAGTATAGCAGGCTTGCTATGGGTCCCGACGACCTTAAGTCGACCTGGATCCTAGCGCCGGTAGCGGTCTGATTTTTGGATCGTTACAGATTAGTATTAGAGCCCTAGGTTCATATGGTCGGACCTAGATAGAGTGTCAGGCTCACAGAGGTTATAGTAGGTCAAGCACAATAGGAAAGCATGTCCACTAGGATAGGATGTTGAGTCCTGTCTATTTGCTGAGGTGTGTGCTGTTATGTATTGTTTTTCAGAAAGTTAAGATGAGAGGAACTCGTCGATCTGCACGATTGATTGGAGTCCCACCAATGAATGAGGGTTCAGAAGCTCGTCCTCCTGCGTTGCCAAGGGCAAGGTCTCAGAGGTCTAGCAGGGAGGATACGTCAATGGACCCTAGAAGGTCTGTTGACGAGAGCAAAAGAGGAACAGATAGAGGAGGAAGGTCAGAGGAAGTGAGGGAGGCTATGGATGTGGATCAGCCAAGAGAGGAAAGCATGGGTATGGGCAGGTTTGAAGAGGATATGGAAGAGTCTCAGGGAGGCGCTCAGGCCTCGGGGTTTGGTTATCCACCCTTTCTACAGGGCCCAGGGTATCCGATGGGGGGTACGTCGGATTACTCTAGCTTTACCCCATATCCTACCTACATGCCTTACATGCCTTATACTCCTTTTTATCCACCATATCCCATGTATCCACCCACACCTTTCCATCCCAGTATAGCATACCCAGAGCCAAGTTCAGCACCTTCTGCTCCACCACCAGAACCAGAACCAGTAGTCCCTGTTGTCCAAGTACCTCAACCTAGCTCAGCTGAGGGAAGCAAAGTGAAAATGACAGAGTACCTGAAGTTGGATGCTCCCAAATTCAATACGGGAGATGATCCATTTGAGTACCTCAGAACGGTTAAGATGATAACCGATGAGTTAGGAGCTGATGATAGTAGAGCCATTGAGATGGCAGGGTTCACACTCAAATGTAAGAAGGCTCGAGAGTGGTTCAAGAATTATGTGGACCCCAGGTTGGACAGCATGTCATGGGGAGAGTTCACCAATGAGTTTGCAGGGTGGGCTTTTCCTGACAGTTCCAGAGAGTATAGCAGGCTTGCTACAGGTCCCGGTGACCTTAAGTCGACCTGGATCCTAGCGCCGGTAGCGGTCCGATTTTCGGGTCGTTACAAGACTCGACATAGGTCAACAAATGTGTTTGTGCCATTTAAGGGGATGTATTATTTCCTCTAACTCCAAGGCTTTAAAGACTTTATGCTTCAAAAGCAACTGTTGCAAACATGCGATGGCATGACGAGCATAACATAAAGGTGATGTCATGCATCACCCATCTGATTCTGAGGCTTGGAAGCACTTTAATCATACTCATTCAGAATTTGCAGTTGAAAGTAAAAACGTCCAGTTAGGATTATGTATTGATGGATTTCAACCGTTTAAACAATCAAGGCAACAATGCTCATGTTGGCCTGTAATAATTACTCCTTATAACTTGCCTTCTGGTACATGTATGAAGGAACCTTTTATGTTCTTGATAGTAATAATACATGAACCACAAAATCCGAAATAACTTTTAGATGTCTATTTACAATCATTAATTTTGGAACTAAATCAATTGTGGACAGTAGGGGTGCAAATATATGATGTGTCTAAGAGGCAAAATTTGCAAATGTGAGCTGCTTTAATGTGAACAATCAATGATTTTCCTGCATACTCAATGTTATCTAGATAGAGAACCACAGGAAAATTAGCATGTCCCTACTGTATGGATTATTCAGATGTATTTTCAATTAGTCATGGTGGAAAAATTACTTGGTTTGAAAATCACTGAAAATTCCTCCTTGGAAACCATCCATTTAGATGTAACAAGATAAATTTTCTTAAAGGAAAAGCATGCACATCAGAAACTCCTCCTATCCTTAGTAGTGAAGGCATGTCGTTACAGATAGATGATTTAGGATTGAGGAGAGTCATAGATATTGATGGTGAAGCAATTAATGTTGTTACTGTAAGAAATACTGAGTGGCGAAAAGGAAGCATATTTTGGAATTTACTGTATTGGTCTTTTAATCTCATTTGACATAACTTAGATATTATACACATTGAGAAAAATATTTTTGAAAAACATTTTCAAGACAATGATAAATATAGAAGGGAAAATGAAGGATAATGCTAAAGCAAAGAAAGATATGACACATTTATGTCATAGAAAGGAACTAGAGAAAAATTTGCAAATGGGTAAAAATATCCCAAAGCATGTTATGCGCTAGATAAATAACAGAAATATATTATATGTAAATGGGTAAAAATTCTTAAGTTTCCTGATGGGTATGTATCTAACATGGAAAGATGTGTTAATTTACAGAAATATAAACTTTTTGGCATGAAAAAACATGATTACCATGTGTTTATTCAAAGGTTATTACTCATCACATTTCATAAACTCCTTCCAAATAAAGTTTGGCAAGCATTAACTGAGTTGAGCTTGTTTTTCAAACAGCTTACTTCTATAAATATAAGGTTCAAGACATGGAACATCTAGCTGGAGAAATTTCAATTATTATTGGCAATTTAAAGTGCATATTTTTTCTTGCCTTCTTTGACTCAATGGAACATCTTCCTATCTATTTATACCCTTTTGAGAGGGGATAAATATTGACTTATTCATTTTATATTTTTCTCCAGCTTGTCAAATACATCATACATCTTTGCAATAGACTTTTTTATATTTGTCATCTTCAGATTTTTGCTACACCTAAAATAAAATGTAAAGAATAAAGCAAATGTGGAAGGTTCAATATTGTTGGACCTAAATGTCCTAATCCTTGTTTTGATGATTAATAAACAATTGGTGTGCTACTAATTATCTTCAAAGGTGTTTGTATTGAGCTTGCAGGTTCCCTATTGAAATAAATGAAATTGCTTCAATCACAAAAGTGAAAAGTGCCAATTATGGAAGCATACCACAAGAAAGGGATAAGAAATTATTTTTGTTTATGCCTTGTTAAATTCTATTCATTGTGAATTTCAAGTAATTGATTGTGATGGCTCAAGGGTTCTTTCATTTCTAAAAGTTCTTTTAGATATGGCCACTTTTTAAAAAGTACTTGACTTTCAGGGACCAAAATGAAATTTTCCAAAAGAAGTGATTTTGAAATTATTTTTCATCAAAATGAAAGATCTAAAAATATAGGTTGCAAAAGTTCAAACGGTTTGAAAAAAGGATTTTTACAGCCTAAGTTATGATTTTTCAAAGATTTAAAGAATTATTTTTTTGCCCCCCTAAAGTCATCTTTCGGCTTCCGAAAGTCAGGGACAGAAACGAAAGTCCCCTATGTTCGGCCGCCGAACATTGACTTTCGGCCGCCGAAGGTGGGTTTTCAACCAGCCCCCTAAGTGTAACCTTCGGCTTCCGAAAGTGAGGGATAGAAACGAAAGTCCCCTATGTTCGGCCGCCGAACATTGACTTTCGGCCGCCGAAGGTGGGTTTTCAACCAGCCCCCTAAGTGTAACCTTCGGCTTCCGAAAGTGAGGACAGAGACGAAAGTCCCACACCTTCGGTCGCCGAACATTTAACCTTTGGCCGCCGAAAGTGTGTTTTGGGTCTGCCTCCGAAGCCTAAAGTTTGGCTTCCGAAAGTGAGGAACAGAAACGAAAGTCCACCATGTTCGGCCGCCGAACATTGAGTTTAGGCCGCCGAAAGTTCAGTTTTAAAGGAATAGTTTCTTCGCCCCAAATGGTTCGGCCGCCGAACTCTAAGCTTAGGCCGCCGAACCTGAGTTTTTCTGGGCACGGTATAACGGTTATTTCTGAACATAAACGGCTCTATTTGCATTTAATGCACCCCCAACGGCCATATTTATGAATGAACTATAAATACAACTTGTTTTTGTTGTTGTGTGGTTACAACAACCATCTAAGCAAATATTTATTGAGATTACAGCATTTTTTATTCTCTCTCTCTCAAAACCTTGAGCCAAAGCATTGATTTCTTGAAAGCTTGTTTTGAGTTGTAATTGGCTGGCTTTTCTGAGTGAGTAAAGGTTGATTGAGAGATTCTGTTGTTGTGAGTGTGGCATTGAGCAAAGAATTGCTCTTGAGTGGAAAAAGAGATTTGTAAAGAGCAAAGGCTTGCTCTAAGATTGTAAGGGTTTTGATCTTCACCCAAAGAAGATTTGATAGTGGAGTTGAACTCTCAAGTGGAGCTTGAGGAGAGGACGTAGGCTTGGATAGCTAAACCTCTATAAATCTTTGTGTTGATTTTTCTCTTCCCTATTCTCTTCTAATTTCTTGTCTTTGCCATTAAATTTTTTATAAACCCAATTCACCCCCCCTCTTGGGTTGCCTCAAGGGACAACAAGTGGTATCAAAGCTAAGTCTCCCTTTCTTGAAGATATAATTATCTTGGAGTAAAGATCAAATGGCAGCCCTCAATTCTCAAGAAGGTCAATCGGTTGTGAGACCACCTTTCTTTGATGGAAATGACTTTCTATATTGGAAAAATAGAATGTATTATTTCCTTAAATCGGAAGGAGTTGATTTGTGGGACATTGTAGAGAATGGGCCTTTCTTTCCCACAAGATTCATTGATGGAAACCAAGAGCAAAAACCTAAGAGTGAATGGAGTGAGCTAGAGAAGAGAAGGGTAGCCCTCAATGACAAAGCCATTCACATCTTGTTTTGTGCTCTTAGTAGAAGTGAGTACAACAAAGTATGCATGAAGTCCACCGCCAAGGAAATTTGGGATGCTTTGGTTGTCACTCATGAAGGTACCAATCAAGTCAAGGAAAACAAGATGGAATCCCTCATCTATCAATATGAGTTGTTCAAGATGAAATCCGATGAAACTATTAGCCAAATGTATGATAGGTTCATTGAGATCATTGGAGGGATGAAATCTCTTGGGAAGACATTCACAAATGAAGAGTTGGTGAAGAAAATCCTAAGATGTCTACCTAAAGAATGGCTACCAAAGGTAACTTCCTTAAAGGATGCCAAAGACTTGACCAAAGTGCAATTGGATGAACTCTTGGGGAATCTCATTGACTATGAGATGACTCTAAAGAGAGAGCAAGTGGAGGAACCTAGCAAGATGAAAAAGAACATTGCTCTAAGGGTAGCCTCCGAAGATACTAGTGAGGAAGAAGAAGAAATAAGTGAGGAAGAATTGGCCTTGGTAACTAGGAGAATAAGGAAGTTGCTTCTCCAAAATAAAAGGTTCATCCCAAGGAAGAATTTTAGAAAGGAAAAGGGTGAATCAAGCAAAAAGGAAGTAGTCATTTGCTATGAATGTAATAAGCCGGGTCACTACAAAGTGGATTGTCCCAAGTTGAAGAAGCCTATCAAGAAGTTCAAGAAGAAGGCCTTCAAAGCAACATGGGATGAGTCAAGTGATTCCGAAGAAGAGGAGGTTGGTGATGAAATTGCCAACATGTGCTTCATGGCTCTAGAGGAAAGCTCTGATGAGGTAACTACTCTTGATGACTTTACTTTAAATGATGATGATGTTGAGTTTTCATATGATGAACTTGTAGGTGCTTTAAAATTGATGAATGATGAGCTTGAAAAGAGTCATAGGAAAAATAAAATTTTGAAATGTGAGTTAGCTAGCTTTAAAAAGGAAAGTGAGAACTCACCTAAGGAACCTTTACCCTCAAATGATTCTTTACAAAAATCCTTAGATGAGCTCTCACTAGAAAATAAAAATTTGAAAAATGAAATCCTTGAGTTGAAAAATTCTCTTTCAAAATTTTTAAAAGGCAAGGACAAACTTGATGAGATTTTAGACTCTCAAAGGTCTCCTAGCATCAAGTATGGCCTTGGCTATGACAAATCAACTCAAGCAAATTTTTCTAAAACCGTTTTTGTTAAAGCTACCAACTCACATGAACCTAAGGTTTCTAGCTCAAATGGAAATGTGCCTAAAGTTTCTAGTAGCAATATGTCTATGAGGAATGCACCTACAAGGAATGCACATGTACACCAATCCACTAGTTACAACACTCATATAAGACACACACCTAGGCAATTTGCATATAAGAGAAATGATCATTATAGAACACACACTTCTAGTTCACAAAATCACCACTCTAATCATATCTCTTGCTCACATGCTTTTAATAAGCAAAGGAGAAATGGCCACATGAGAACTCAAACACACTCACTCACCTATGGACCTAGAGTAAGAAGGTTCAATGGTCATTGTCACTATTGTGGCAAGTTTGGTCACACCAACTATAAGTGCTCTATTAGAAAATTGCATCTTGGATATGGTAGCATATGGAAATTGGATAGTGGAATGACTAACCCCCAAGGACCCAAGTACATTTGGGTACCTAAAAGTGTTTGAATTCTTTCTTTTAGGTGTGCTTGAAATCCTCAAAAATTGAAAGCAAATGGTATCTAGATAGTGGATGTTCAAGACACATGACCGGAAACTCAAATCACTTCATCTCTCTTGAAAAGAAAGATGGAAGTGGACAAGTAACCTTTGGAGACAATGGAAAAGGTAAAATTGTTGGTATAGGTAAAGTCGGTAAGGAAAACTCTCCTATTCTTGATAAAGTTCTATTAGTTGATGGTTTGAAGCATAATTTGTTAAGTGTGAGTCAATTATGTGATAAAGGTTGTAGAGTTATCTTTGAGCCAAAATCATGTTTTGTGTCTAGAATGTCGGATAACAAAATATTGTTTGTTGGTGAAAGAGTTGAGAATATTTATCTTATTGACTTACAAGCTATGACTAACCAAGATATGAAGTGCTTTGTGTCTATTAGTGATAACTCTTGGATTTGGCATAGAAGGCTTTCTCATGCTAGCATGGATCTCCTCAAAAATTTGAGCAAAGATGAGCTAGTTGATGGTCTTCCAAAGATCAAATATGAAAAGGACAAAGTATGTGATGCATGTCAAATGGGTAAGCAAGTTAAGAGTTCATTTAAAGCTATTAATAAGGTAATCTCTTCTAGACCTTTGCAACTCTTGCATATGGATTTATTTGGTCCAACTAGAGTAGCTAGTCTTGGTGGCATGCATTATGGGTTTGTTATAGTTGATGACTACTCTAGGTATACTTGGGTTGTGTTCCTTGCTCATAAGGATGATTGTTTTGATGCTTTTAAAAGTTTTACAAAGAAAGTTCAAAATGAAAAGGGTTTTCAAATTTCTTCTATAAGGAGTGATCATGGTAGAGAATTTGAAAATGAAAAATTTGAAACTTTTTGCAATAAGTTAGGGATCACTCATAATTTTTCATCTCCTAGGACTCCCCAACAAAATGGTGTTGTTGAAAGAAAAAATAGAACTCTTTTAGATATGGGGAGGACTATGTTAAGAGAATATAATTTACCTACTTATTTTTGGGCGGAAGCCATAAATACGGCTTGTTATGTTTCAAATAGAGTTTTAATTAGACCTCTCTTAAATAAGACTCCTTATGAGCTTTGGAATGGAAGGAAACCTAGAGTTAGTTATTTTAGAGTTTTTGGTTGTAAATGCTTCATATTAAACAATAAGGATAATCTAGGCAAATTTGACTCCAAAACCGATGAAGGTATCTTCTTGGGATACTCTATCTCTAGTAAATCATATAGAGTATTCAATAAAAGAACCTTGATAGTTGAAGAGTCAATGCATGTTGTTTTTGATGAATCTAATCCCTTTGCTCCTAGAAAGGAGGTCTCTTGTGATGATGATCTTGTAGGTAACCTTGATGAGTTGACCTTTGAAGATCCTCAACCTCATGGAGATCAAAGTCAACCCAAGGAGGACTCAATAGAGGCAAAGGAAGATGAAGTTGGACTTCAAGAGCAACAAATGCAAATTACACAAAGTCAAGGAGTCCAACATGACTTGCCAAGGGATTGGGCCTACAAGAAAGATCATCCCAAGGATCAAATAATTGGTGATACATCACAAGGGGTAACTACTAGATCTTCTATTAGACATGTATGTAATAATATTGCATTCATATCTCATATAGAACCAAAGTCTATAGATGAGGCTATTAGTGATGAGAATTGGGTTCTTGCTATGCAAGAAGAACTCAACCAATTTGAAAGAAACAAGGTTTGGACCTTAGTGTCTAGACCAAAACATCACCCCACTATAGGCACCAAATGGGTGTTTAGGAATAAGCTTGATGAAGATGGCAATATCATTAGAAACAAAGCTAGGTTGGTAGCTAAAGGCTATAACCAAGAGGAGGGCATAGACTATGATGAAACTTTTGCCCCCGTAGCTAGATTAGAAGCCATTAGAATCTTGCTTGCATATGCATCATACATGAATTTTAATCTCTTTCAAATGGATGTGAAAAGTGCCTTTTTAAATGGTTTTATTGAGGAGGAGGTTTATGTTGAGCAACCTCCGGGGTTTGAAAATCATGAATTTCCAAATCATGTTTTTAAATTGTCCAAAGCTTTATATGGTTTAAAACAAGCTCCTAGAGCTTGGTATGAAAGACTAAGTAATTTTCTTTTGCAAAATGGTTTTTCAAAAGGCAAAGTGGATACAACTCTTTTTGTCAAAAATCATGGAAATGACATCCTTGTAGTGCAAATATATGTTGATGATATTATATTTGGTGCTACTAATGTGTGTTTGTGTGAAGAGTTTTCTAAAGTTATGAAAAGTGAGTTTGAGATGAGCATGATGGGAGAACTCAAATTCTTCCTTGGGCTTCAAATCAAACAAGCTAAGGATGGCATCTTCATCAACCAAGCCAAATACACAAAGGAGCTAATCAAAAGGTTTGGAATGGAGAATAGCAAGCCAAGTAGAACTCCAATGAGCACAAGCACCAAGCTTGACAAGAATGAAAAGGGTAAGCCTATTGATGAAACGCTCTATAGAGGTATGATCGGAAGCCTTTTATATCTCACCGCATCTAGACCGGATATCATGTTTTCCGTATGTTTATGTGCACGTTTTCAATCATGTCCTAAAGAGTCTCATCTGCATGCCGTTAAACGCATTCTTAGATATTTACATGGCACATTGCATTTGGGGTTATGGTATCCTAGAAGTTCATCTTTTACTTTATGTTCCTACTCGGATGCCGACTTTGCCGGAAGCATTCTTGATAGGAAGAGTACCTCGGGTACTTGTCAACTTCTAGGACAATCTCTTGTTTCTTGGTGTAGCAAGAAACAAAATTCGGTTGCACTATCAACCGCCGAAGCCGAATATGTGGCGGCGGGTCTTTGTTGTAGTCAAATCCTTTGGATTAAACAACAATTAAGAGATTTTGAAGTATCTCTTGATCACATTCCTATTAAATGTGATAATACAAGTGCAATCAATCTAACCAAGAACCCCATTCAACATTCTAGAACTAAGCATATTGACATTAGACATCATTTCATTCGTGATCATGTGTTAAATGGTGATGTTGTTCTTGAGTTTGTGGATACAAACAACCAACTAGCTGATATTTTCACTAAACCTTTAAATGAAGAAAGATTTAACTTCATTAAAAGGGAATTGGGAATGCTAGATGGTGGTTGTTGAGTATATTTTTTTTGTGTGTGTATCTTTTTGAAAGCATGTCAAAATTGTTTGTTAAAGTTTTTTTTAAAAAAAAAGGGAGGGGAAGCCCAAAAATTCCAGGTTCGGAGGCACTTTCGGCCCCCTAACCTTCAATTTCAAGGGCAATATGAAAAGCGGGAATTTATTTTGTCTTTTTCTTTTTTCTCTCTTTCGGCCGCCTAAAATTTTATTCGGCCGCCGAACATTCTCAAGTTTCGGCAGCCGAAGATTAAGTTCGGCCCCCTAAACCTGCCCAGTTTCGGCCGCCGAAGCTTAGTTCGGCCGCCGAAAATGCGCGTCCCTTAAAAACCCCCGCGACAGCTCATCATCTTCCTCGCGCGCCCTTCTCTCTCCCCGACGCTCTCTCTCTCTCTCTCCCCGAAGTCCTCTTCGTCTCCCTCTCCCAAATCGCTCGTTTCTGAGCCTTTTTTCTCCAAAAACTTCCTTTTTCCTTCTTTTCCTTCACTCAAACGCCTCAAAACACCTCATTTTCTTCTCAAGGAACCCATTTCGCGCTTTTCTCCTTTGGGTATGTGTTTTTCTCTCTTTTTTTTTGTTGCTTGTTTTTGGTTTATTTTCTGTTGATTTTATATTGTTTTTAGCTCCTAATATGACTAGGTTTGTGTTTCTGATTTTTTTTGTTGATATGGGTATATGTAAAACTGCCTGTAATTTCTTTTTTTTCTCTTTTTTTTTTTCTGTTGCTGTCTTTATATCTACATTGATAGCTGGGTTGTTGATATCTTTATGAAAACTGCCTGTTATATTTTTTTTTACTTGTTGCTCTTTGTTAGCTGGGTTATCTGTTGCCATGAGTATATGTAAACTCTGCTGGCTAATTTTCTGTTGCTCTGTATATGCTGTTAGATGAATTATTTTACTGTTAGCTGGGTATCAATATGCTGTTAGCTGGATTATTTTACTGATTAGCTGGATTCATATATAAAAACTGTTAATATTTTTAGTTCTGAATATGGATGTGGTGCAATAACAGTTATATGACTAGTTTGTGTTACTGTGGTTTATGGATTGAGTTTTGTGATAATGAATTGCTTATGGGTTGGTATTTTATTTTCTGTTTGTTTCTTTCATTGCCTCTTTAGCTGCTGTGTTTTAGAATGGGTAGAAAATCCACAGCCCGTAGGCACTCATATTTTAGAGGTCAATCCAGTAGAGCTCCTAGGTCTCCCTCCCCAGACCATCCTGCCTCACCACCCTTTGAGTTCCCTGTAGTTAGAGAGCAGGATCCAGCTTTTGAGCCTTTTTCTCTCAAGTTTGTTCATCCTGGGAGAACAATCCATGATAATAGTGTTCAGCTTTTTCGCACTCAGGGTTTCCTACAGCCCTTCATTGTTCAGGAATGGGACCACCTTCTTATCACTCCAGCAGACACCCATCCTAGGATTGTTAGGGAGTTCTATGCTAACCTACACACCTTTACCCGTCACACTCCCCCTCACCTAGTCAGTTTTGTAAATGGTCGGAGGGTTTACATCACTCCTGACATCATTGCTCGTCACCTAGGTATCCCCAACTCTGGGGCTGTTGTATCCACCACTCACAAGTGGATTACTGGTGAGGTCTCTTCCCTTCACCAGACTAGGGTCATTTCAGGAGACGTAGATCGTGCGGAGCCCTCTAGGCTTAAGGCCTGTGACCTCAACACTCTCCCCAAAGTTGTTCACCACATAGTCACCTATGAGATTCTCCCTAGATCGGGTCATAGGACTGCACTCTCCTACTCTGACATGTTTGTAGTGTCTTGTCTGCTAGAGGGTCGACCCCTTAACCTGCCACATATTATGATTCACTCTATAGCAGACTCCCTTAGGCTGAGTCGAGGCTGTCTCCCCTTTGGTCGTCATCTTACTCTTCTTCTCCGAGCCCTAGGTGTTGACCCAGGTACCGAGTCGGCCTTACCTCTGTCTAGTGAGTACACCCCCTATACTGAGGCTACCCTCCACCACATGGGTTTGACTAGGAGAGGCAATGAATTTTATAATTCTAGGAGAGATTTTGCAGCTCGCAGAGCAGCACATGCAGCAGCACAGGCACATGATGGTTCTGATGAGGAGTCAGATGATGCTTCTCCTGCTGATCTTGAGACAGAGCGAGCTCCCAGAGGCGATACTAGTACCGGGCGGTCCACCGAGCAGGGTACATCTTCTCGAACTGCATCTGATCTGTATGATGCCATGGGTCGTCTGGAGTTGCAGGTTGCTCAGATGTCTGATCGCCAGACTCAGATATCTGATCGCCAGACTCAGATGGAGCAGCAGTTAGCACGACTTACAGACCAGCAGCAGACCATGATCGAGCAACAGAGTCAGATTTTACGCTTCCTTCAGCAGTCATCTGGAGTGCCACCTCCTCAGCCTCCTCAGTGATATATTTTGTTGTTTATGTAGTTGCTTTTGTTCTTTCCCGTTTGATATTGTGATATTTTTTTGTTTTTGATGATGTCAAAAGGGGGAGAATGGATGGTATTTTTTATGTACATATTTGATGATATTGGCTATATTTGGTTATTACCTTGGATTGTGAATATTGTGTGTATTCATTTGAGATGCATTCCTTGTTAGCACTCATTCATTCATATAGGATCCATTGCATCTCATTGCATTGAGTCAAAACCTCCCTTATGTGCCTTCTCTCATTTTAAATATGGCATAAATTATTTTTGACAGGGGGAGCACATTAAGGGGGAGAAATTTTTAAAATACACACACTACACTTATGATTATTATTCTAATGTTTACCAATTGTTTGTCATCATCAAAAAGGGGGAGATTGTTGGACCTAAATGTCCTAATCCTTGTTTTGATGATTAATAAACAATTGGTGTGCTACTAATTATCTTCAAAGGTGTTTGTATTGAGCTTGCAGGTTCCCTATTGAAATAAATGAAATTGCTTCAATCACAAAAGTGAAAAGTGCCAATTATGGAAGCATACCACAAGAAAGGGATAAGAAATTATTTTTGTTTATGCCTTGTTAAATTCTATTCATTGTGAATTTCAAGTAATTGATTGTGATGGCTCAAGGGTTCTTTCATTTCTAAAAGTTCTTTTAGATATGGCCACTTTTTAAAAAGTACTTGACTTTCAGGGACCAAAATGAAATTTTCCAAAAGAAGTGATTTTGAAATTATTTTTCATCAAAATGAAAGATCTAAAAATATAGGTTGCAAAAGTTCAAACGGTTTGAAAAAAGGATTTTTACAGCCTAAGTTATGATTTTTCAAAGATTTAAAGAATTATTTTTTTGCCCCCCTAAAGTCATCTTTCGGCTTCCGAAAGTCAGGGACAGAAACGAAAGTCCCCTATGTTCGGCCGCCGAACATTGACTTTCGGCCGCCGAAGGTGGGTTTTCAACCAGCCCCCTAAGTGTAACCTTCGGCTTCCGAAAGTGAGGGACAGAAACGAAAGTCCCCTATGTTCGGCCGCCGAACATTGACTTTCGGCCGCCGAAGGTGGGTTTTCAACCAGCCCCCTAAGTGTAACCTTCGGCTTCCGAAAGTGAGGACAGAGACGAAAGTCCCACACCTTCGGCCGCCGAACATTTAACCTTCGGCCGCCGAAAGTGTGTTTTGGGTCTGCCTCCGAAGCCTAAAGTTTGGCTTCCGAAAGTGAGGAACAGAAACGAAAGTCCACCATGTTCGGCCGCCGAACATTGAGTTTAGGCCGCCGAAAGTTCAGTTTTAAAGGAATAGTTTCTTCGCCCCAAATGGTTCGGCCGCCGAACTCTAAGCTTAGGCCGCCGAACCTGAGTTTTTCTGGGCACGGTATAACGGTTATTTCTGAACATAAACGGCTCTATTTGCATTTAATGCACCCCCAACGGCCATATTTATGAATGAACTATAAATACAACTTGTTTTTGTTGTTGTGAGGTTACAACAACCATCTAAGCAAATATTTATTGAGATTACAGCATTTTTTATTCTCTCTCTCTCAAAACCTTGAGCCAAAGCATTGATTTCTTGAAAGCTTGTTTTGAGTTGTAATTGGTTGGCTTTTCTGAGTGAGTAAAGGTTGATTGAGAGATTCTGTTGTTGTGAGTGTGGCATTGAGCAAAGAATTGCTCTTGAGTGGAAAAAGAGATTTGTAAAGAGCAAAGGCTTGCTCTAAGATTGTAAGGGTTTTGATCTTCACCCAAAGAAGATTTGATAGTGGAGTTGAACTCTCAAGTGGAGCTTGAGGAGAGGACGTAGGCTTGGATAGCTGAACCTCTATAAATCTTTGTGTTGATTTTTCTCTTCCCTATTCTCTTCTAATTTCTTGTCTTTGCCATTAAATTTTTTATAAACCCAATTCACCCCCCCTCTTGGGTTGCCTCAAGGGACAACAAATATGTAATAAGTACCTAGTTGAAGAAGTATTCAATTTCTGTAAGCACTATTTTGAACATCATGTAAGAACACGAGATCGATAAGTTCCTCGTAATAATGATGGTGGCGATGATGATGAAATGCAAGATAATTTATCAGTTTTTAAGTATCCTGATCGATCATATGATAGAGCGAAAAATAAAGTGTTATCTGATAATGAACATAATGCTGCACAAATATATAATCTATTAAATTGTCTTGAAATTGACACATTTGTTAAGTAAGTTTATACCCAAACTTTTATGTTAATAGCCTTATCTACTTGTTTACTTACTCTCCCTCTAACAATTATAATTTAATTATGTGTATAGTTTATTTGTAAATAAGGTGCGATAAATTTCACAAAATATTAGTGATGTAGAAGTTAATGAAGCACTAGAAACAAGGTTTGCATATTGGTTCAAGTCATATGCAAGTATAACTTTATGTGAAGTATTTCATTTCATAGTAAATCTATATAATATATAATAACAATGGTAAAATTTTGTTATTAGGCAAGGAGTTCAAATATGAACAATAATTTCATTAAGGATTTAGCAGAATGACCACTAAGAAGTGTGAAATCATATTCCATGTACTTTGTAAATGGTTATAGATTTCACACAAGTAGTCATGGTGCTAATCGAGCTACAATAAATAGTAGAGTTTGCATTAAGAGTTCAACTTATGGCAATGATTTTAAATATTACTATAGTATTTTGACAGATTTAGTTCAGTTAGGATATCCTGCATTATCAATAAAGAGAGTTGTTCTCTTCCAGTATGAATAGTTTGATTTAACTCCATATATTGGTGTTAAGATTCACCAAACACTATAACTTAGTGTACATCAATCATAAACGAAGATTAAATACATATGAACTATTCATACTTGTTTTACAGACTGAGAAGTGATTTACATCCCGTATACTAGCCTGAAAAGAGACAAGTATGACTGGTATGCGGTGTGTAAAGTGAAGCCTATATCTGTAATCATTATGCCTCATACAACTGAAATAGCCCAAATGCCAGATCATGCTTTCCAAGAAAAAGAAAGAAATTCTTCATATTGATAAAAATATACAATATTTACAAATTAGACCCTTAGATGATCCAAATGGTGAACCCCTAGAGTTTATAATTGTCGGCAAAAAAAAAAGAAAATGATATAGTACATCTAAATTCTTTAATAGACATCGAAGCTGAAAATGAATTTTTTGGAGTATGACAATAATAGTGATAGTGAATAAGCACTATTATAGCAGATAATAAATTATTTACATATATTTTTCTAAATTGTGTCAAATACTCCTTCGGCGTTATAAGAATTTGAAATTTAATTGTCGAATTGATATAATATTTTATATTTATTTTCCTTGTTGACAATTCTCTTTTAACTCTATGATATTAATATTATTATAATATTATTGATATTTATTTTCATGTTATTTAACTTTATGATATTATGAGTCTATGACATGGTATATGCATAATAAATCTGCAAATTAGGATGATATTATTGTGATTGTAGATTGTTTTATTTAATTTCTCAGAGCATCTCTATTTTAAAGGAGACTCTGCTGGACTTTTAATGACATTTGTGATAACTTAATTATCAAATTAGTATTTTTAACACGTTCGTTACAGATATGGTTAGAAGTAGGCATATTATAAGTGACTCTCATAACTTGAATGCAAGAACACCTTCTGCATCTGAAGGAGATGAGCATCCGATGCCACAGTCACGTCCTTTGATGCACTCAGAAGCTGAAGTGAATGAACAAGAGATTACACCTGCTAACTCACATGGTTCATGTCCTATCTCTTCAATTGAGTCTTTTGAGCGAGATTGACTTGAACTTCTTAATGGAAATCAGTAAGTTATATAGTTTTATTTTATTAAATCATTAAAGAGTACTAAATGCATATATAACATAGAGTAATAATATATATTTCTTGCACATGTTTAAGTTATTAAGTGAATCTAAATGCTCTCAGATGATTTTGAATAGCTTTAAGGAACGCTTTGATACTGAAGGTGTCAATTAGAAAGGTGTCAAGCAACCAACAAAAGATTTTTATTGGGAAGAATTCAAGATAAGTTTTTTTTTTTACCATATTTTCATGTATTATAAATATGCTTTTAATTTAAATTGATAATAGTTTAATTAAATCATAATGTGTAGAAAAAGTATTTTTAGAATCCCACAACTGAGGTAGCAATAAAGGCTGCATGGAAAGTAAAGGTAGCAGAACGGTATAAAAACATCATGGCGGATCTAGAAAGTACAAGAAAGAGGCCCGCATATGTGAGTGAGGAAGGATGGAAACAATGAGAACAACACTAAAATGATCTTAAGGTCATTCAACAGTAAGAGAAAAACTGAAAGAATTGTCGTTGTCCCGTAAATAGTTGTGATAAATATGTGATAAATATATGATTGATGGAAATAGAAATTATATTATGCAACTTGTTAAACTTTGTGTTGATTTTTTACAGGGTGATGTATCAAAATACATAAAAAACTCTATCCACTTTTATATTATTTTTATAATAATGTATATTGAGTATGATTTATGTAAGTAATTACCTTAGCAAAATAAATAACTATATTATTTTTTATGTTTTATCACCAACTTGTTCAGGAAAAAAAAACTTGGACGAGAACCAACTGCTAGTGAGTTGTTTATACACACTCATACTTGCAATCATAATAAAGTGACTTTTTTATAGATAAAAATTTAAGCAGATACATGTATGGTATTCTTTTATATATTTATTATAAATAATTTTTTTATTATATGATTTCATTACTTAATCATATTTTTCTTCAAATTAAAAATTCAGAATGCTATCGTGACTAAGAGGGATGAGCTTTCACAAATCGAGACTGACAATATCGATGATAATCAAATTTATTTGGATGTTGTGGAAGGGGACAAGAGGCGAAAGGTATATGGTTTTGGATCTGAAGCATCTTCCTTATTTTACTAATATATGTAGGACTTCTAGAATGTCATCATTTGATTCTTTGAATGTTGCCTTGCAACAACGTGTGCATAAGTTAGAGAAGTAGATTGAAGATAAAAGACAAGTTACATCAAATCGTCTAGATCAATTACAGTTGGACTTCGATGCAAAGATTGACTGCATGTGAAGCTCTATGATGGAGGAGATGACCAAATTACTACTTAGGGGCAATCCAGCTATATTTTCATCATCACAAAATTGACTTATGAGATAAAGACAATAAATGACTATATTAGATATCATTGTATTTTTATTACCGCTATTATGTATGGATTATGAAGTTTAATATTGTAGATATTATCTTTTAATTATGTAAATAGGTGTTGAATGAGTATTATTTTTATTGTGATTTTAAAATTTCAATTATTTTTAATTATAATTAAAATTACAATTAAAAATTATAAATATTGTAAATTTATTACCAATAATTTTAAAATATTTACCAACATTTCACTTGTCGGCAATTTAATTTTTATTTTCACTTTACATGCAAAATTTTAGTTAAAATAGATACAGTAATTTTGGTCAGTAAAGGTAAACGTTTTACATATGGTTGTTATATTGTCGGTAATTACCTATAATATTCATGTTGTTGCTAATTGCATACGATATTATTTTTAGTAATTTGATTGCAACTTCTGCTTAACCTACGAAATTCTATTTTAAATCCTACAATAATTTTGATTGGTAAATTTGAACGTTACCTACAAAAGTTACATAGTTGGTAATTAACTACAAAAGTTACATTATTGGTAATTACATACAATATTCACATGGTTGTTAAATGCCTATGATCATGCCATTGATATTTTGGTAGCAATTTTTATCAAGCCTACGAACTTCCAACATAATACCTATAATAACTTTAGTTGGTAAATATAAAAATTGCCTACTACTTTAACGTCGTCGATAATCACCTATAATATTATCGACTGAAATTTGGTTGCAAATTGCTTAAAACTTATGAAATTCTAAATTAAATACCGATAATACATGTAAACTTAGCTATGCAAATTTCTGTCGATACTCACCTACCATATTAGTGAACCAAATTTAGTTGCAAAGCCTTTAAGGCTACAAAATTCTAAACTAAATACCGATAATAATTGTAAATTTGGCTACACTAATTGTCGTGGGTAAAGTAGGTAATTAACTATGACAGCCATGGTGTCGGTAGTTACATACGACATTATAATCAATAATTTAGTTGCAATCATATATATCCTACTAAAATTTTTCACATAAATACTAACTACATTGTCAACATTTCCTTAATTGTCGTGGATAAAGTAGGTAATTATCTATGACAGCCATGGTGTCGGTAGTTACATACGACGTTATAATCAATAATTTAGTTGCAATTATATATATCCTACTAAAATTTTTCACATAAATACTAACTACATTGTCAACATTTCCTATGACATATTTGGTCAGTAAATTTAGCTACCACCCTTGAAATGGTAGGTAAAATTTTTCCTACGATCACAATACTGGACGAAAATAGTTTGGTCGGTAAATCATCAATAACGTAAATTAGCTACAACTTTTTTACGAGTTTGATCGGTAATTTTGGTAGCAATATTTTTTCTTTCTTGTTGAGTCCTCTATTCCTCAATCTTTATATCATCCCTATTTATTGGGAAAAAATAACCAACATTTAGAAAAATATGCATCCCTAAATTTCAAAAATCAAACAAATAAAAAATTTCTAATGATCAAACACTAAAATTAAATGATCCAAATGACAAAAATTTAAATAATGAAATAAATGCCAAAATGCAAAAAAAATTTCAACAACCAATTGTTGCTTTTTGTTCATGCCATCAGCTCCTTTCCATTTTTCTGGACCGATGATCACCTAGCAGCAATTTTTCTTGACCACATTATTTTCAACATGCATTGCTTCTCCTCCACAATTCTTTATAATGTTGAATTGACTATAAAGCAAGAGCACTTTTTATTTCCTTTTTCTCCCTTTTTTGAGCTTATAGTTGAAAGAAGAAGTGAAATGAAAGGAAAATTAGAAGGATGTATGAATTTTCCTTTTATTGATTTGTTATTGATATGGAGCCACTTAATTCCACCTCAAAAGTTAGTTCACAATGAGAAGTTTGTTAACCCATTCATATAATGTCCAAGACTATCCTCTGGCCACATCGATTACCTTAATTAAATAATTTTATAAAGGAGATATAGATGAAGAGATAGGTAGATGGCAAGGCAAAATATATAATACTAGTAAGGAATGACAACCTTGCAGCCACCAAAGATGCTATTTGGTCTACTCTCAATCTCCTTGACTAGCTCTCTAGCTTTCATCTTTAACATGGAAAGAAAAAGGATAAGAATTAGGCCTAACGTCGAGGTTTTTAATTAAAATCAATTTTGAATGAATAAAAGACAACTATTTTATTGTATAGTTATTATATTTTAAATTTTTTTTTGAAATCAAATCAAACTTGTTAAATCGATTTTTTAATTATTTAAATGGAAACAAATTTAACTATATAAAAAATAAACTGAATTTAAAGCGTATGATCAAAATATTTATTTTAATAACTTGTCTCAGTACTCTATTTAAGTTGGAATTTTGTCTTCCTCTTCGTTTAAGTAACATGATTTTCTTAGCCTGAATTCGGCAGTTGAAATTAAATTTTCTTGTTTAAATTTTCGGCAACAAGATAATAATCCAGTAATTAATTTCTTATAATTAGATATTCTCGTTTTGAGCTTCGTTCTCATGATGATAATGTACCTTCATTTTCTTTTAAGTTAGGCTTTGTTTATTTCGTATAAAATATTTTTTGTTAAAATATATTTTATGTTTTTTGGTATTTAAAATATTTAAAAGAATTATTTAATAAAAAAATATATAGTGATAAAAAAATTAAATCACTTTTGAGGAAAATTATTTTATTTTTTAAAAAACATATAAAATTATTTTATAATGTTTGAAATTTTTATTAAGGGTATTGTATTTTATACATGAATACCACTAGCTGTTTTTACTATTATAATTAAATAATAAAAAATTATTTGTTTTGAAATAAACCAAATCTTAGTTTCTCAGTTTTTCCTAGAAAAAGAAAGAAAATCACGATTTGACCATTGTAATCCACTTTCCCTGCTGGCAAAGATCAGAAAATTAATCAAATAATCTGTAAAATAAATGAATATTAAGCTACTAATTGAATTTAACATTACCAATAATTATGAAAACTTTCCAAGTAAAATGATTGTAGCCATTTTGGTGTTTGCTTAGGTTACTTAGTTTCCAAATAAATTAATTTTCCAGTGTATTCAAACATCCATGGAATCAAAGGTATTAAATAGTGTATCTTCATCGATCCATGGAATCAAGAATATAGAATTAAGCAGATTATTGAGATAATTAGTACAATTTTTTTAGAGCATTACACCTGTTTCTATTTTTGAATGATTTAGACCATATATTTTTGACATCAATCTTTTCAAATAATATCGACCGTTTTGGCAACTTTGGCTTGCTATTTTTTTTTTTTTTTGAAAATAACATGCTACTTTTATATAATTTTAGTTGAAAATTACAATGGTAATTAATAAAATCGAGTAAAACGTTAAAAAATATTAGAGTAATTTAATCTACTCACATCTTCACATCAAATATAATTTTTAAAATTACTAAAGTTTCTAATAACATTTACGATTTATATATATATTTAAATTACAATTATAAATTAAAAGTAACCATTCAACGACTATATATATTTACCTTTATTGTATTATATAGTGTAATCAACTTTTTATATTTTGGTAATAAATAAAAATTACTGTTAAAATTATAATTAATATAATATTAAATATATTATTTATTAAAATATATTATTTTTGTAATAAAAAAAGTAATTTTAAATTATTATTAAATTATAATTTTAATATACAAACCCTTAAATGTAGAAACTTGATATTCTCCTCATGTTCGACGAAAAACCAAAAAAGAAAATCCTCCTCATGTAATATCACTAAAAATGGAGGGCTTAGCAACAAAAGGGCTTTAATTCTGCACACAATACACAATACACAATACACAATACATACGCACAAGCTGTCTCCAACAACTTACAGCCTGGCAAGTGGCCACTGTTGGATTTTGAATCCATTAAACGACAAATCTGACGTGGCTACTAGGTCCGGATTACTAGGCAGTCTTCTCCCTCCTATATATTTTTCTCTTCCATTTTCTCCTCCTTCTCAAGACGCAAACTTTCCACAGATTTTTCTTGCCACCTAAAAATTTCTAATTTTCTTTTTCTCACTTGTTCCTCTTGAATCCCTAAATTTCGTTTAATGGGTGTCTGCTATTCCTCTGAATCTACCCGTGTAGCTACTGCAAAGCTGATTCTACAAGATGGAAGGTTGCAAGAATACTCCTACCCTGTTAAGGTTTCTTATGTTCTCCAAAAGAATCCTACGTATTTCATCTGCAACGCCGACGAAATGGAGTTTGACGACGTCGTTTCTGCCATTAACGACGATGAAGAGCTTCTACCTGGACACCTGTATTTTGCTTTGCCTTTGAGTCGGTTAAAGCACCCTTTGCAGCCGGAGGAAATGGCTGCATTGGCTGTCAAAGCTAGCTCTGCGTTGATGAAAAGTAATAATGGTGGTGAAAAATATGGATGCCGCCGGAATTCGGGTTCACCGTTTGTGTATTCCGGCGAGAGTGATGGCAAATCTAGTGGGAGAATGACAGCACCCGCCGCAACAGGCGTAAGTGGTGGTAGTGGTAAGGGGTGGAGGAGAAATGGTGGTGGTGGGAGGAAGTTTACGGCGATGTTGAGTGCAATACCTGAATAGGGGTAGTTTAGGAAATGAATAAGGGGTATGAGTGTAAATATTGTTAATGATTGAGGCTCATTCTCAAAATTCTTGTAGATTGCCCTTCGATTAGTTTGATTGATAATTTTGATACACTACCCTTGGCAGCTAACCATTTAAGGGTTGTATTACAATTTTAACCCTATATGAGTTGATGAGTTATTGAGCTGTCTAAATTTATAAATTTTTTTTTCTATAAAAAATAACAAATGCTCTCTAAATAATAAAGGCTAAAGATTCCAAAATAATAAAAGTAATAAAGGCAACAGCGGAAGTTACTCGATGTCCAAATAATGGATTTTTTTATGAGAAATTTGATATTTAGTCGCTTTGATATAGGAATTCAATTGGCATATTGATTTTGTAAAAATATTTTTAAAATTTTGAAAAATTTACTTATTAATCATTTTATTAATTTTAATAATTAAATAGTATATTATTTAATTTTTATAATATAAAAATTTATTAATTAATTTTTAATTTTAAAAATATCAATTAATTATTCTTTGTGTGTTAAGTAAATTTTAAATTTTTTGATAATATTTAATAGTTAAAATTAATAAAAAAATTAACTAATAAAATTTAAAAATTTTATACATTTTAATATTTTTTAAAATTGATAAATTAAATAATAAATTTATATATATTATAAGAACGAATTAATAAAGTTTTTTTAATTTTTAATGTAGAGAATGGAAAATTAAAGTGTAGAATCTCCCATCTCTTGAATTTAACTAAACAGATTACTCTTGTGAATGTAAAATTATAGAATTTAATTAATACCAAATAAAGAAATTAGAGATTTCAAGTCCATAATTCCTGCCATATATCTTTTTCTTTAATTGTTATTATTTGAGATAATAATGAATATTGGAAGTATTTGATTTGTTTTGATATGAAGAAGCCAAAACTTCCACTTCCGAGTTTCAGTGGCAAAATTTTGGAACTTTGTTTTACGTCTTGTACATAATAATAACATGAATAAGAGAGTTGGGGATATGTTATAATTGGTTCTCTCATGGATAAGATATAAAAAGTTAAATTATTTTGGAAATTTTTATTTTTTATTTTTTATGTTTTTTTATTTAAATTGATTTAAATTTCTTAATTTAGTCTCAGTTTAATCTAAACATTAATAGTTTTGAATTTAAAATTTTTTATTTATTAATTTAGATAAAAAAATTAGGAAGTTCAATTTTATGATCTTTTATGTTCAATTCCTCTTTTAGGCTAAATTTCCTTTTTTTTTTTATTTACAAAAATTAGAAAAACTCAATTTCATAATTTTCAGAGTAATTTTTTTTATTAAGTCGAACATTTTAAAAAAAAAAAGCTTATTTCTTTATTTTTTATTTTTTTATTTTATTAACTTCAAATTTCACTTTTGTATTTATTGAAATGTTCCATTTATATATTTAAATTAGCTCTAAAATTTTAATCTAACTTAAAAATAATTTTTTTAAGCTTTATTGATTTAGATTAAAAATATAAAATTTTAATTTCATGATTTTTTGAGTTAAATTTCTTTATTTATTTTTATTGTTTAGTCCAAAAACCAAGAAACTCGGATTCTTGAGTTCTTTATTATTTTTATTAAGCTTTATTGATAGATTAATTTCTTTTATTAACATGATTCTATGAGTTAATTTAATATTGATATAGAGCCACTTACACATATTTAAAATTATTATAAATCTAACGGAGATGTATTCTTTTACATCTATCAAATATGTGACAAAAAATGTTTTCAATGTTTTTTTTTTCTTCATGTGGGATAAGTTCACTTCATTCTATCAATTTAATTAATTTTAATTAAAATGAGCTTTTCATTATTAATAAATTTAGTAATTACGGATATCAAAATTAATTATAGAATAGAAAAATCTTGAATTTAAATTCAAATTTAAATTTAAATTTAATATATTGAAGTTTTCATAAATTTGAATAAGGTGTCTTTTAATTTTATTTTTACTTTTTAAAGTAATTTTTAAATTGATAAAAACATTATACTTGCTCTTAAATTATATAATAGGATTAAAAATACTAAATTTCATTTTATAATTTAAAAATATTTTAAAACTATCCTTAAAATATTAAATATGACCAAATAATATATCGTAATTTATATTTTCAGATTTTGATCAGTTATATTTTTATTTTATTTTTTAATAATAATTGAAAGGTAAATTTAAATAAAAATAAAATTTAAATTTTTAACCTTTTTAAATTCATTATTAATCAATGAAAAAAAAAAGAAAAGAAAAACTCTTGAATTTTGTGATGGTACGCATGGTGAAAGTAGTGAGTACCGTGTACTCTATAGGCAAAGGGGAAAGAAAACAACCTTGATGAATACGAAAACATGGTCCCGTGATAGCATTTTGAGAGGCACAACCAAAAGCAACTATTCAACTACTTCTACGCGGAATTATTATGTACTCATTTTTAATATCCGGAAATTTCTAATTAATTTTAAATAAATAAAATTAATAAGAATTAAATGAATGGGGCAGTAGATGAAGCATTAATTAAACTCTTGCTTGGTTCAAAATATTTTATATTTTAAAAAATATATTCTTCAGAAAATATATTTATAGAGAATTCATTCATGGGAAAATAAAATTGATACAGTTGTATTTAGTAAATAAATCAACTTCCTAATAAAAAGTAAAATTGTCTTTAAATTATGAAATAGAATAATATTTATAATAAAATTTTAAATGTAATAAAGTACAGAATAAATTGATAAATTTCACTCAGTTTAACTAAGGAAGTGCAACTTACAAAGTTTTACATGTGGAAAAATATATAAAAATATCAAATTTCCCTCTAAACTATATAACAAGAAAAAAAATGTCAAAACTTATTTTTCGATTTAAATTTAAAATACTGACAAATAATAATCTTATTTAAGTAAATTTA
Organism: Manihot esculenta; assembly: GCF_001659605.2. Classification (NCBI taxonomy): domain Eukaryota; kingdom Viridiplantae; phylum Streptophyta; class Magnoliopsida; order Malpighiales; family Euphorbiaceae; genus Manihot; species Manihot esculenta. The sequence continues at coordinate 22,383,454 of NC_035172.2, forward strand.
AATCAAAATATGAAATTTAATCTTTTTAGTTCTTACTATATAGTTTTGTGGTAAATATAAACTTTTAACAAACATATAAATTTTAAACAAGTTAATTTAATAAACCAAATAATAGTGAGTTGCACTTTCTGAAAAGTTTATTATTTATTCCAACTAACGAGAATTAAGGAGAAGATAAAGAGTTATAAGTCAAGTGACATTGTGATAATGTTGATAGAATAAATGAGACGTACTAAATTAGTTAAAAGGGCAATTTCTGGTTGGTTAAGAAGAGGAGGGTTTCGTTTGTTTCAGATTCAAAGATTGAAAATGAATTTTTCATAGTTAGAGAGTGACTATTTATAATAAAAATAAAATTATAATATATAAAATTATTAAAATATTTAAAATATTTAAAAAAATAATTAAAATATAAAATTAAGCCTTTAAACGATAAAATTTTTAAATCGAATTTTGTAACAAGCTTACGGCTTTTGTCACACTTTTAAAAGTCGTGTGTATCGAAATTTCCTTTTTATAAGCTATCGTGGGTCTTTATTGAATATTGGCGGCAAAAATTAAGTCCGATCCAAATTTATCATAAAGTTCAAAACTATACACTCTATCAAGTTATTTCTATATTGGCACAGTCAAACAACGGTTACAATCTAATGAAGCCACTCGTGGCTTCGTAGCAAATTTATTTACCAATCCATATCATAGGCACCTAATCTCATGTAATAAAGGCCTTTCAAAAGGTGGGATATCTTTTTTACTCTTTTCTCTTGACCCCTCTCTTCTCTTCTTTGCAGCTTGTCTATTTTGCTTTATCGTCCAAGTATTAACATTTTCTGTCCCTTCTAGATAAGGAATGACCGGTTATTTCCCTATTTAGAGCGTGGATTTTCCCTCCCTGCCTCTAAGTGGAGTTTGTGGATAAATAACTCTTCGTTTTTAGTGTAGATCTATGGTTATTGTAGATTTTCTGGTTCTACTGCTTTTTCCTTTATTTTTCTTCGTTTAATTTTGTTTTTCTTTCATTTACTTATAAGGTTCATCTGAGTGTCATCAAGAGCTTCTTGGAAAATTTCCATCACTGAATCCCGCTAGCTCGAGAGGAAAGAAGGGTTCTCTTTCCCTAAGCGTTTCTTTTTTCTCTTATTTCTCACCCTGCTTTATCTGCATGCACCTTAATAGGTAAAGGTAATGGCTTTATGAAGGGTGCATTAGCTTTGATGTAGTGAACCTCGAGACCTTTAACCATTCTCTCTTAGATGGACAGTCGACCCTCTATGGCTTTAAGTTTCGCTAACAAGCTCCTATTGCATCCCCCTTCTTGGCACAAATAAAGTTTTATGGTTGTGCTCTGTTTGTATTTTTCTTTTGTGGCTCTTCCTTTAAAGATCTTTGGTCGTTTTGGTCGTTTTGTACTTCAATAAGTGATGGTTCTTCCTTGTCGACGATTGTGCTAGCCTCCACCATTTTCAAGAGGCGATTCTAGAATTTTCCCTCTCCAAGCAAGTTAAGGGTTTACTAGATGAGTTTGGGTTGTGCTTATGTTCTGCGCTTGGGCCTTGGGTTGGTTCATAGGCTTTGTATTTGAGTTTTTGCTTGTTTTGGATCACAAACTTTCTGTTTTAAGGCCTAGGTTATGTGATTTGGGCTATAAGCCTTTTCCATTAATGCAATTACCTTCTGATTAAAAAAAAAAAACCCTCAAGTAATACATTATTATTCACTTCTTTTGGACAAATCAGATTTCAACGTAACATCTTCAACTACTATTTCAGGTTATTATCAGTTCTTGAGCTTACCCACATGCAAGATGAGAAAACCATGTCCAAAGAAAATAATAATAAGGGGAGAATTGAAGATGGAAAGCTGATATTGAAAAAGAGATTTAATTCTTCCTTCTCTTTCTACTAAAATCCTATGTATTTTTCTTTTTGTTTTCTAGGGTTAGCCTAGTTTTCTTCGATTTCTCATGCCCCTTTCGAGCAAGGGAAGCCTTCTCCTTTTGCTAGGCTGTGGGTTTTGCTTCCATCACCAAGAAATTGCAAATAATTTATTTTTGGATGTCTTTTAGGAAAATCAAAGAAAGATTTGAGAAGGACAACCTTAGCCTCTTCTACCCTTATTTGTGATTTTTTTTTCTCATGCATGTCGAAAGCAGGTGGAAGATTCATATCTATCCTCTCTTGCTTGTAGAGTGGAGGCTCTTAGCATGCCTTCTAAATTGATTGGAGAAATGTTCTGGAATGAAAAATTATTGACTTATTAGGTGTGGTCACTCTTGGTAAACATTATCGATGTCTCATTTGAAGCATCCAGTCTCTAAAGTGCCAATCATGCAAAGGTGCTCTACCGCACCACTCGTTCAACTCCTTTGGCTCCAGATCTAACTTGCTTTGTTTGGACTAACTCTTGCTACTCCCATCTAATGTTTATTGTGTTTTTCCTCTGATTCCTCTGAGCTGCAATGATATTTGTTTCAGAAAGAGCGGAGCTTTTTTTCGATTCATGCATTATAACGAAAATAATTATTAAATCACGCAGAATCTAAAAATATTTTTGGATTCTGTGTCAAATACTGCCGAACACACTTATTCGACACTATGGGTATCGAACTGCCATGTGGCGCAATTGTTCGATACCAATCTAGCTAATGTAGCGTGTTCGGCATCTGACTGGTATGGCGTGTTCGGCATCCAAATGACATGAATGAACATGGTCGGCACTTATTCACTTTGACCGCCGAACATGTCCACAGGGGTCATGCCTGTAAGCAACAGGGTGACATGCATCCAAATCACTGCATGCATGCAAGATGTTTAAGTTAAAAAAAATTTAAATATTAAAAAAAATTAATAATTTATGTTTATGTTTTTTTAAATTTTTTTTAAATATTTAATAAAATTTAATATTTTTATAATAAATATAATAAAAAATTAATAAAATTTTATATTTTTTTAAAATATAATAATTTAAAATCCTAAAATATTTCATCCGTCTTATTAATTTTTTTAATTATTTTATTTTTAATATTATAATATTATATAAATTGATTAGTATTAATTTTATTCAATATTTTAGTCTTATTTAAATATTTTATAACATTTAATAAAATTTAACATGTTTAAAAAATATATAATTAAAAAGTTAATAAAATTTAATATTTTTTTAAAAAATATAATAATTTAAAATCCTAAAATATTTCATCCATCTTGCATGCATGAATGATGCATGGGTGACCCTATAGACATGAAGTGCCGAACATGTCCATGCATGTTTAAATCAGCTACGAGAGCAATTCAAGCTGCTTCAGTGACACATTGATATCGAACAATGAGGACACATGGCAGCTTGACATTTTAGGTGTTGAACTGCTCTTTGTTCGGTATTCATAGTGCCGAATACATCTGTTTGATACAGAATTTAAAAATATTTTTCAATTCTGCGTGATTTGATAATTATTTTCATTATAATGCATGAAATGAAAAAAAGCTCGAAAGAGCTTGCGAGTTGGGAAGGAGATAGCGAAGCTGCTATTGTTAGCATTTGTTTCTTTTCTAGTAGTTTAGGGTTTCAACTAATGGACTTATGGGCCTTATTTTATTCGGCTTTCTTTGGATTACTGTTTTGAGCTTTCTCTTTTGGACCATACAAGTTAATATGCCTTGTTGTATCCTTTTCATGGTTTACCAAACTTTGTAATGAATGATCTCATCTCTTGTGAAAAAAAGTGGAAATAGAGATTCCATATGAGAAAATAATAAAAAGATTTAGTAAAATTAGTTATTTCATTATTTGATTGTTTAGAGACATAGTTTAGTTAGGTTTTAACTTTTTAAATTAATAATCATTTAATCCCTCTTATCAATTTTAGAGGCTAAATGGCTATTATTTTACAATTGTAAGATCTAAATAATAGTGATTTTAAAATTATACAAACCGAATAATAATATTTTAAAATTGCAATGACTAATTAAATGATATGAAATTCAATACCAACATGTGATCAAGAACTCCGAACACACACTTGATAACGAACAAGATTTAGATAATTTTTAGAGGTTATTCTACTACACCCTTAACCAACCAATGTAATTAGTAATATGGATAATCAAACGATTCCAACATGGATAATCAAGCGATTCCAGCCAGAGAATACTATAAAAAATTGTTGATAAGTTAATTAAGTATTGAGAAAATTTATATTAGAGTGCCACAATGTTGAATCTTGTTAAGTTGTTAGACAGTAGAGAAAAATCAAAATATTATTCATAAAATCATTTCTCTTAATTAATTTGTGGCTGCCATCTTAAGAGTATTTTTATAGCCTCCAAACCCTAATTCTAGTGTAGGAAGATGTAATTACAATATAGGAAGTGTATCTAGTTAAATAATCAAACCTAGATTATATTAAAAATTATTTTTTTTAAATTGTCTTAGAGAAATCTCATTTCTAAATGGATTGCACGAATTTGACTTCTAATATAGGTTAAATTAATTTAAAATAAATCTTATAAAATACTAAAATATCAAAATAACAAAATTGGTTTAAGTGCAATTTAGCCATATATGTATTGTGCAATATGAAATTGTGTTGAGTGTCCACATATCTTGAAGAGAGTGTAGCTTATTTTTTCATTATCCATACTTTCCAAATATAGTTTTTATCTGTTTAAGTCTTGAATTAAGCAATGATAATTTAATTTGTCATGTCCACATGTCTTGAAAAGAGTGTAGCTTATTTTCTCATTATCCATACTTCCCAAATATAATTTTTATCTATTTAAGTTTTGAATTAAGTAATGATAATTTGATTTGTCATGATTTGGAGTTTTCCATATTGAATTTTTGAAGAGTGTAAAGATTTTAATAAACAACTCGTTGAAATTATTGTTGAAAAATCGTATCATTTTCGTGCGCGCATAAAAGTAATTTAGTCATTTCATTATTACTAATAACTTAAATAAATTAAGTAACGAAATAATTAATAACGTGAAAGAAAATGACTGATTATTGGGTTTGTGAAAATATAAAGATTAAATAATTAATTTTATTAAACCATAAAAATTAAATAATAAATTCTCAGAAACTAAAAAAAATTGATTTGCATTATTTATTCAATATTTTAATGTATACAATAATTTCCCATTATTTTTAAGATTCTTTTTCTTGCCCATATCGCTATTTCTGCTAACAGTTTAATCATTAAGTAGACTGTTCAAAAAGCTTAATTAAAGGCTTAATTTTATCCTATGCACTAGTGAAAAATGGCCAAAAGGTTATTTTTGCCCCTAAACTATAGGGCAGAGTTAAAAATACTAAAATTTTATTTTTTTTAAATTTACTCTTAAATTATTATTAAAAGTCCAAACAAAATCAAATTAATTAAGAAAAGTGCAACTCACTTTTTTAAATCCTTACAAGTAATTAATGATTGTTTAAAGACAAATTTAGAATGATAAATAAAATTTGACATTTTTTTCTTTGCTATATTCTTTAGAGGTAAATTTAGTCTTTTAGTCGATAATAAATTATTAGGTAATTTCATTTAGCAATCCTCTATGGAATGGCAAGCCAATCAAAATATTAATATTTTGATGATTGTGGATCCTTCAAATATGGATGATCCTAAAAAGAAAAAGACCAAATTATTTTTATTTTTTAGGAACTGAATATACTTGTATTTTAATTTTTATTGACCCCATTTTATATATTTGTCCCATATAAAATAACATGGTCACCATATAATTACTCTTTACTAACATCCATAATGGTTGGCTTTACTTGATCGAGACACTATTGTGTTGCATTTTGCTTTCCATTTGTGGTTGGTGTCCCCTTAGCTCCTTGAGTTGGGTTTAAGGTTTTTTTTTTTCTTAATCTTTGGTCTGCTCTTTGTAAGTGATGTTTTCAAAGATATGAGACTCAATTTAATAAATTTTAGGTTTGAGCCTATTATGATTTTCTATATAGATGGGACTGTTCTTAAAAGCAAGTGAAATATTGTTTGTTAGTGACATGTAGCCCCTCCTTGGCATCATGAGACTATGATTGTCATAGCCCTCACAATTTCTACCTTCTATAGTTATAGATGAAAGAGCTTGAGTTTTCTTGGAGGAGATATTTGTGCTTTATTTGAGTTTTCTTCATATTAGCTAGCTCAGTGGTTTTAGGTTTAGTGTGAAGTAGCGGATTTGAGTTTGGAACATACTCATTCCTTTGGTGTTTTTCAAGAGTGAAGCAACTAGTTTCCTCCTCCACCGCAGTTATTTGGTCTCAATTTTGGAGCAAGTTTTGGTTTGTTTAATCCATCTTTGCATGGTTCTAGTAATGAGAGGTCCCTTCTATTTTTGGCTCTTGGTGCATAGTTTTGATTTTTCTATAGGCATAGGTGTTTGTTAAAAAAAAAAGGAGATGATGTCGCTAGAGATCCTAATTGGTCCTAGTTATCTTGATAACCTATATATAAGAAAAGGGAATGTAAGGTGGATGATAGTTAGTAACAACTACTCCAACGCTTAAGTCAATAATGAGATTAGAAAAGAAATAGATGAATATTACTCAGAGAGCTTTAATATTTATATTGAATAGCATATTTAGTGTGTCAAGACTTTCTATTTAATAATGTTAAGAGACTCTTAAATGCAAAGTTAAACAAGTCATATCAATAACAGCTAGTTATCCATTAGGTTGGTAGTGGCCAAGTGAGCTATTTTTTAGACTCGATTGCTAGTAACTTTGTCTTATCATTGTGAACTACTTATTGCCACATTGATAGGATAAATTATTAAGAATAGAAGAATTGCACAATCAAAAAATAAATACAAAAAGTAAATAATATACAGATTTAACATAATTTATCAATTTGGCTATATTTATGGCAGTTAAAATTTTTTTACTTTTTTGTGAGTTTTCGAACATAATACACTAGAAGAATATTAAATATTTATATAGACAAAAAAAATATTAAAAAAATAGTTCTCAAAAAAATTTACATCGGGGCTTTATCCCGAATCTTAATTTAAATATCTACTAGTTTAATGATCAATACTTAGAGTGAGATCAATAGAGAAAAAAAACACCATTTCAAGAAAAGAAATGAAGGAAGAAGAATATAATTTTTTTTAAAAAATAATTTTATTTTTTAAAGGTCTATTAATCCCAAATTCAATTAGTTGGATTTTTTATTGATTAAATTGAATCAAATAAAAAAATAAATATTTTGTATAAAAATATAAAAATAAATCGATTAATTAAAAAGTTACATAAAAAAATCTAACTAGAATAATTGAATTTGAGTATTTGAGTTTTTGGTTTATAGCCGTTTTATGCCATCCCCCATTTCTTGGAAGCTTAGCACTAGAAGACATTTTATTATGAAATTGCAGAGGTAAAACAAAATATACCAATGATGAGAGCCAGCTAGGTAGGTATATATATCATAAAGTTGAATAGGAGGAGAATCCAATGTTTCCAAAATGAAATGAAGGTGAAGAGTACCTAATCAACACATTTATTGGATATAAAAATGAAAAATGCTGGATAATAATTTGACAACTAATTTTTACACAAAAGATAGTTCCTCTTTCATATTTTCGTTTAAATTTTAACATCTAATTTTTATAAATATATAATTATTTAACTTACTCTAATTTTAATAATTAAATAATCATATTTTTATCAATCTCAATTATTAAAAATAATAAAGTACACTTTAATATCTAAATTTTGATATAATTAACATTATTTAACGTGCATTACACGTGTAATACTCATTATAATACTGTAAATTAATTAGTTGCAAAACTCACCATTTTTTCCATATTAAATTCCATAATTTTGTTATGATTTTAATGTAAACAATTAATTTTTACTTGGATTTTAATTTTTGGACAGGTTTTGAGCTGAAAATGACAAAAGAAATCAAAAGAGACTGTTTTAGATCTTTTTCTTATCGGAAGGTACAGTCTTGTCCAAGACTGTAGCCCAAGCTGACAGACAGATTTCAGAATTTCGGTTTTGCTAGCTATATAGAGTTCAAAACTTTCAGATAAATGTAAATACAATAAGATCAGGATTATGATAAGAGTCATCGTAGGAGTAGTAGATTTATTTTACTTTTTCTTTTAAATTATGAATAATTTATCTTTTTGTTTAGGAAAATCCTATATGAAAACTGCCCTAAAAGTAGAAAATCATCTCTTCTCATCACCTCATCTCTCTTTTTTGGTTCCTTTTATCTGAATTCTTCTTCTCTACCTTCTTTTATTTTCTACAATTTTATTATGGCTCTTAGAGGCTAAACTCTTTTATTTAGCTGAAGGTTAATCAAATTGAAGTTTATTTAAAGTTGTGAGATTATAATTTTAATTTTTGTTCATCTTATTTCTATTTTTAATTAATTTTTATTTTTGAGGAATACCATCTCCATTATTGTTCTCTTAGTAATTCAAGAGACCTATTGAATCTCATAGGAAGACAATATATTGCTAATTAACCCAAGTAAATACGTAATTGTTTAATTGAGTTAATACAAGTAGCAATTAACATATTTGTTTATATTAAGTAATTAATTGATTTGATTTAAATAATTCGCTTGTTATTATTGATCAAGTTTGGGTTCTCCTCTCCTAAATCAGTTAATTAATAAATCTACATACTTGATGGAGTTATTAATTAACTAGGAATTAATAATTTAAGCGCTACGCATGTTAATTTAATCATAAGAAAGAATTGGTGAGTTCGCTTATTTAAACACTATAACCAAATAATAGATAATTAAATGAACTATCTCTTTCATCAATGATCAACTGCAAACCTCTCAATTTCGATTACCTTCAGCTGAGTTTTCTTTATTAATTATTTTTTTCATAATTCCAACAGCATTATTTTATTTCTTCTTTAATTTTTCTTAAAATCAACTTCTCCAAATAGCAATTTTCTTCTTCTCTCTTTTTGTTTTAACTGTTGTTCTTATTTTATTTGTCATTTAATTTAAACAAAGTTAAGGTTTTTGCAAGATCAACACTCATTTACCCTATCTACAAAAATCTTTCAAATCAAAAAAAGGAAAATCAGTTTTTAATTGACGGATTCAACGCCTGTCAAATTTTGACGCCGTTGCTAGAAACTTTTAACAGTTTGTTTTTATTTTTATGACCAGATCTGAAATTAGTAGAATCCAATTTGATCCAGAAATCGAGAAGACTGCAAAACGGTTGAGAAAAGAAACCAAGTTGCAAAAACAACCAATTTGGGAACCTCTCAACCGTCTGCCTGAACCCCTCTATGCGAGACCACCGAAGACCCTACGTCTTCAACACCAACCGAACTCCCAATTGAGCCCAACTGAAGAGACACAAATGGCCACAGCTGCTGTCAAAGAGCAAACTTTTTGCATCACATACCTAGTGTTAAATGCACCCCTAGAATTGCGAACAAGTATGATTCATATGTTACTAAAATTCCAAGGGTTGGAGAATAAAGACCCTCATCATCATCTGAAAGAGTTTTACATAGTTTGTTCAAGTATGAGACCACAGGGGATAACTGATTAGTAGATTTTCCTTTTACTTTGATTGAATCTGCTAAGAATTGGCTCTACTATTTACCCTCAGGATCAATTACTACTTGGGCGAAAATTAGAGACTTGTTTTTAGAAAGATTTTTTCTAGCAACTAAAACTTCATCTATAAGGAAGGAAATAAGTGGAATCAAACAAAGAACAAATGAAACTCTCCATGATATTCATAACGTTATAAGAAATTAATTGCAAGCTTTCCAATACATGAAATCACTCCAAAAAAACTCAACCTTCACTTCTATAAAGGACTTTTGCCATTAGAAAGGAGGATAATAGATGCTGCTAGTGGAGCTGCTACTTCAGAAATGGAACTTGAAGAAGTTAAAACTTTAATCTCAAAAATGGCTGCCAACTCTAGATAGTATGGCCGAGATGAGGACATTCCTAGGAATGCGAATGAGGTAAGTATTACATCTTTAGATTCTAAAATTTCACAACTTACCGCTGCAATTCAACAGGTGGCTGTAGAAAATAATGTACGGACTTGTAGTATTTATAAATAAGCCAACCATCCCACAGATATGTATCCTACCCTTCAGGAAGGTAAACAATAGGTTAATGCAATTGGAGGGTTCAATGAACAATAAAGAAAGTGTGATTGTAACGACCCGGAAACCGGTACCCCTTTGTAACGGCCCGAACCATCACTGGCACTAGGATCCAGATCGGCTTAAGGCCGCCGGAACCCGTAGCAAGCCGACTATACTCTCTGTGTACCTGATAAATCCCATACATGCTCAAAGATACTCAACACTCTTGTAAACCTACCAGGCTTAACTCCTGCTACTCAGATATGCAAATCTGAAACGGCCCTCAGGGCCTATACCAGTGACTACTGACTACTGTGGGTCAAGGGGTTGAAACCCTTTCTTCCCTCACTGTTCTGCTTTTGGGTCAAGGGATTTGATACCCTTTCTTCCTAAAACACAACTCACTGGCGTCTCATCAAAGCCATACATTAAGCCTGGTTGCACACATTTCTCATCAAGAAACGCAAAATAGGATCCATGTACAAAGGGATGAATCGTACACCTTATAAAGGCACAAATACTAGGGTAGAGCACAAATCTATCCAATATATGACAATATATATCTACACATTACATTACAAACTAATCCTTTAATTTACATCATGTCCACTACTTTATTACATACATACATTCATGCATATCTTTCCTCTTTACTCTTGCTGACTCTGACTTCCCATAGCTACCTCGGAACCTGCAAAACTGGGGTTAAGGGAGTGGGATGAGCTCTATAGCCCAGTGAGTAGAACAGTAAAACAGGTCACTAAAACATGATCTTATGGAATGCATCATATCACAGACAAATCACATCAAGGGTAAACCTGTCACCAAATAGTCCCAGTATCTCATACCAGGGCGTAGTCCAAGGCACCTGGATTTCCTGTCTCATATATGTATATGTGTATATAACACCTGTACTTACCATTGCCAGGGCGTAGTCAAAGGCTCCTGGACTTATCTCAGTGACTATTGGATCATTCAGCATTCACCCACATCAACAAATAACTATGCAATGCAACATATTCGTGAATTCTAATGCAATCAACCTACTACACAGTCATGGTGCATGAAATATGCTAAAAACATTCAATGTCTCAAGTACAAGAATTAAGTTTAGTTCCACTCACCTGTAGCCAATGCTTGGCTAACTCTGGGCCAACTCTAACTCTGAAGCAGCTACTCTAACTCTGAAGCAGCTACTACTGCTAAACACCTCGGTTCCTCGGGTCCAATCCTACAGTGGAAGACTCAAATGAGGTACCAAACATACTCTATACAACTGATAAACCATGCGTAAACAATTCCCCAAAAACCCCCTAAACAATCATAGAAATCATGCAAAGGAAGGTTGAACAGTGCACCTTAGGCGGCACATTCGGCGGTCGAATGCTCCCTCCAGAGCCGAACCTTATGCATGTTCGGCGGCACCTTCGGAGGCCGAACCTCTCCTCCAGAGCCGAAAGTCCAACCTTTCGGAGGCAAGCTCAAGCAAGTTTAGGCAGCCGAAGCCACCTCCTCGGCACGTTCGGCGGCCAAATCCTCCTTCGGCTGCCGAACCTGAGTTCATCCAGAACTTAGCTTCGTGCATAACTCACCCTCTCAACCATCCACACACCCACAACATGCAAAGCTCAACTCCTCAACATACATATACTCGAGTATATGCACAAAGGGGTCCAAAACTACCTTAAAACCCCAACAACAACACAAAACAACACATAAAGCATACTTTTATCATAAAAACACCAAAAAACCCTAAACATGCAAACTCATGCATAAACTCCCTTTTCCCTTCATCAAACTCATGTAAAATAGTATCAAAACGACGGATCGACCCTTACCTCTTACAGAACAAAGGCTGGTGTGATCCAAACGTAGAGCTATGGAGGATCTAAGCTCCAAACTCTCCAAAACTTTGCTCAAAGTACAAAACCTTCAAAACAAGGATAAAACTCACTTAACTTTGAAAGATTTGATGAAAAACCATGACAATCATCCAAGGGAAACAAGAACTCACCTCTGGAAGTGAAAAGGAAACAAATCTGATCCATTTCACCGACTGAGGGCTCTTTATAGGCGGCTGACCGCTTCAGCTTCGGCGGCCAAACCTGCATGCAAAACCATGCAACGTTCGGCGGCCAAACTTGGAGTTTCGGGGGCCAAACCTAAGGCACTTTCGGCGGCCGAACATTACTTTCGGCGGCCGAACCCGCACTTTGTTCCCTTGGCCTTTCCTCTTTAAACCTCAAGTCTTTTCTCGTTCAAAACCTTAAAACACGTCAAAAGATTGTAGAAAACCCTGTCTCTTACCTCTTTAGAAACTTCCGACATTCTCAAATGCCAGATTCCAACGGAAATTCCGCCGGAAAGTAGGGATTCCGATGCCGGAATCTAGCCGGGTATTACAGTGATCCATTTTCAAATAAGTACAATACGGGATGGAGAGATCATCGGAACCTTAGCTATGGGAATAGACAATAAAATTTTCAGTCAAGAGCAAATTATCAAGCTGCAAAATCAGGTATGTCTCTAGAAGACATTGTACAATCTCTTGCTAATAGCACTCTTACTTTTCAACAAAAAAAAAAATTGATCAATAAGCCAACTTACTATATTAGTGAGCAAGCTGAAATCTCAAGAAAAACTGTCCTCCCAAACCATGATAAACCCAAAATAGAAGGCAAGTGCAATTACACTGCGAAGTGGAAAAAAAATTAGAAAATGTCAGCTCGAAGAGGCTTGCAAGGCAGTGCAACAGACCTAATGCTAGAAGCAGAATTAGAAATTCCAGCAGAAAACCAGCCTAAAAAATCAGAGGTAGAAGAGCCCTTACAGACGCGACTCTTCCCTTTCTTGCAGGAATGATGATGCCGAAGCACCAATGCACCGAGACTTAGCTCGACTCTACGCCAGCCATCACCCCTACCTCCACATGTTGCTGCCAAGCTTTATTGACCCCCAGTGGCGACTTCATCGACGAAAATGCAAGTCGCTGGAAGAGCGACAGAAATGCCAGCGGTACCATTAGAAATGCCAGCGGTACCATTGCAAATAACAGACGCGACGCCAACACTGGTTTCTTTTCTGTCGGTCGCAACAAAGAGAGCCACCTGTTCGCAGACAAAGGGAAAAATCCCCATCCATGAAGTAAACATCGACAATGATTGTAATACCCGGCTAGACTCCGGTATCGGAATTCCTACCGTTCGGTGGAATCTCGGATGTCGGAAACCTCTAGAAGGGTAAAACCATGTTTTCATAAAATGTTTTAAAGTATTTTATTATTTTAAGCAAGAAAGGAAATTGATTTTTGAATGAAAAAGACCAAGGACGCATTTCCAGGTTCGGCCGTCGAACCTCAAGTTCGGCCGTCGAACCTCAAGTTCGGCCGCCGAACATTGGATAGTTTAGGGGGGCAAGTTAGGCTTCCGAAAGTTTCAAAGGTTCGGCCGCCAAACCTCATGTTCGGCTGCCGAACTTGCATGAGTTTTGGAGGCACTTTAGGCTGCCGAAAGGTGGTCTAGCAGCCCCTATAAAAGGGCTCCATGGCCGAAACGGGCGAGTTTTCTCCCCATTTTTGGCCACGGTGAGTTCTTGCTCTCCCATGGTTCGTTTTTGATGTTTTTCCTCCGATCTTTCACGTTTTAACAAGCTTTATGTTGATTTGAAGATATTTGAACAAAAAGAGCAAGTTTTGAAGCTTGGAGACCAAAGAGTTGATTTCTCCCCATCTCCGAGCTAGGATCGTCTCCCCTCTCATTCTTCAAGAGGTAAGAGTAGATCCATAGTTCATTTCATGTTTTAAGCAAGTTTTATGAAGTTTCTTGGGGTAGAAATGCATGTGTAGGTTTATGATGAGTTTTTGGTTAAATGTGTGTTTATGAACAATGTATGTGGAATATGCATGTTTGATGTGTTTTGGTTGGGGTTTAAGTTAGTTTGAGACCCCCATGTGCTTGTTGGCTTGAGTTTACTTGTTGTAGAATAGGTAAATGCATGTTGAATGAGTTGGGAGACTTTTGTGCATGTTGGAGCTGAGTTTCTGCCCTTTGGGAAGAACTCAGGTTCGGTAGCCGAAGGCTGTTTCGGCCGCCGAACCTGCCTGTGGTAGCATGTATCGGCTGCCGAACCCTGCCCCTGAAAGTGGACTTTCGGCTCTGGAAGGGAGTTTTGGCCGCCGAAGGTGCCGCCAAACATGCATGAGTTTCGTCTCTAGAGGGAACCTTCGGCCGCCGAACCTGCCGCCGAAAGTGCCCTGTTCAGCCCTCCTTTGCATGATTTCTATGATTGTTTTAAGGTGTTTTAAGGGGTTTTTGGGGAGTATTTTAGAGTCATGTTCATGGATGTTTGGTCCCTCATTTGAGTCCACCTGTGTAGATTCGGACTCGAGGAACCGAGGACCTCAGCAGTGAGATAGCTGCTTCAGTGTCATTAGAGCTTCAGCCAGAGGTGAGTGGAATAACTTATTACGTTTCAAAGCAAATAAATAAATAAATTTTGAGCATGGTACATGCATCACGTATGCCATGAGATATATTAAGTTGTTTGCATTAGAATTCACGAATATGTTGCATTGCATAACTTGATGATGATGTGGATGGATGTTGAATGATCCTTTAGTCCTCGTATGTTATAGTATGATGATGATACGGTACGAAAGACCAGTGAGGCCCATTCTATGCCCCTGGCACCATGTTAAGAGAAAGACCAGTGAGGCCCATTCTACGCCCCTGGCACTATGGAATGTTATGTTATGTTATGTAACGACCCGGAAACCGGACCGCTACCGGCGCTAGGATCCAGATCGGCTTAAGGCCGCCGGGACCCGTAGCAAGCCTACTATACCCTCTGTGTACCTGTAAACTCCCATACATGATCATACATTTTCTGTGAAAAAATAAAACTTTGCTCTGTACCAAGGTTCAACCTGTGCATGCACTATCTCTGTGCACAGACTCCCTTACTAGAGCCCTCATCAAAAACTCCAGTTGGGTCCACACAATAACAGTTAACCCTGGTTTGTTCACATTCGCATAAAACATTTACATAAACAGATCATGTATACAAAAAGGGTTTACAATACAAATAGGTCAAGCACAATTCTAACTCTATACAAAGCTATTACATCTCTTTACAATATTACATGTCCACATTAAACTATACAAAAACTCTTTACTCTTTCAGTACCCTGCTGAACTTCCCCTGTACTCTGGACCTGCAGCACTGGGGTTAAGAGAGAGGGATGAGCTACTATAGCCCAGTGAGTAGAACAATAAAACATGTTAATAACACATGCTCTCATGGAATGCATCACAACACAGACAATTCACATAATCTCGGGTGAACATGTCCCCAATTAGTCCCGACATCCTAATCTCGTGCCAGGACGTAGAATGGGGTCCTGGTCTTCCTGTACACAACATAACTTACCATAAACCGTGCCAGGCCGTATAATGGGGTCCTGGTCTTCTACTATCCATGCCAGGCCGTAGAATGGGGTCCTGGTCTTTCTCAGGGACTATTGGATCATCCACTATCACCCACACAACACAGATAGGGAATGCAATGCAGCATATTCGTGATTTCTAGTGCAATCATCCTACTGCATAGTCATGGTGCATGAAACATGCTCAAAGCATTTAATTTCTCAATTTAAAAGAATTAAGTTTAGTTCCACTCACCTCTGCCTGACTCTGAACTGACTTTAAAGCAGTGCTCACTATTGATCTCTTTGGTTCCTCTGGTCTGTGCCTACACAGATGGACTCAAATGAGGGACCAAACTAGCTCAAGAACATCTCTATCAAACTCCCCAAAACCCCCCTAAAAGCTCCTAAAATAATCACATAAAGCATGCAAAAGAAGGATGGACAGGGCACTTTCGGCGGCAGGTTCGGCGGCCGAATGTCCCTTCCAGAGACGAAACTCAAGCACCTTCGGCGGCCGAACTTCACTTTCGGCAGCCGAACCCTTTCGGGGGCAAGGTTCGGGGACTGAAAGGCACTCCAGAGACGAAAGTCTCAAACCTTCGGCGGCCGAAACCCCGCTCCAAAGCCGAAAGTCCAAACTTTCGGGGGCAAGCTTAGGCAGCCGAAACCACCGCCTTAGCATGTTCGGCGGCCGAACCCTCTTTCGGCGGCCGAAATTGGATTGTCCAGTTAGGCAGAAACTTGTTCTGCTTCATGCAAACGTGCCCAAAATTCACCCAAACATGCAACCAACAAAACCACAACCTGCATATACTCAAGTATAGGCACAAAGGGGTCCAAAACTAACTTAGAACCCCAAACAAACAACACAACCAACACATAAGCATGCTTTGACCAAAACTCAACCAAAAACCTCAACTTAACCTAAACATGCATATGTACCCAAACAACTCCATAAAACCTTCAGAAAACACAAGAGAAGCTAAGGATCCACACTTACCTCTGAAAGATCTTGAGGATAGGTGATCCTAACGTGGAGATATGGAGAATCAAGCTCTCAACCTCTCCAAGCTTCAAAACTTTGGTCTTTTGCTCAAAACCTTCAAACAATCATAAAAAAATCTCTCAAAGCTTGGAAAGATTTGAAGAAATCCTGAAACACACCCAAGGAAGAGCATGGTCTCACCTCTGCCTGTGAAAGTGGAAGAAACTTATCCATTTCACCGACCTAGGGCCTTTTATAGGTGGCTGGCCAGACCACCTTCGGCGGCCAAACATGAAACCGAATGCCATGCATGTTCGGCGGCCGAAAACTCACCTTCGGCGGCCGAACCTTGTAGTTCTTCCTTGGCTCTTTTCTTTGAAAACAAACTCATTTCCTTTATCCTTAAAACATTAAAACATATCAAAACACTTTAGACAAACATATCTATACCCTTCTAGAGGGTTCCAGCATCCGAGATTCCACCGGACTACAGGATTTCCGAAGCCAGACTCTAGCCGGGTATTACATTCTCCCCCCCTTAAGAATATTCATCCCCGAATGTTCCTCAAGCAAATAAACACATAAAGAAGAGGAAAATCTAACCTTAAAATAGATATGGATACTGCTGGAGCATAGACTCCCGTGTCTCCCAGGTGCACTCTTCTAGATTGTGGTGGTTCCATAGGACTTTCACAATCGGAATCTCCTTGTTCCTCAGCTTTTTGATCTGCGTGTCAAGGATCCGCACTGGCCGCTCTACATAGGTGAGATCTCCAAGGATCTCCACATCAGGTTCACTCAGAACCTTACTCAGATCTGACACAAACTTCCATAGCATAGAAACATGAAACACCGGGTGAATCCTTTCCATAGAAGTAGGTAAATCCAGCTTGTACGACACATTCCTGATCTTCTGCAAGATCTCAAAGGGTCCAATGTACCGTGGGGCTAGCTTACCTTTCTTTCCAAAATGAACCACTCCTTTCATTGGAGACACCTTTAGCAATACCATATCACCCTTCTGAAACTCTAGATGCTTCCTGCGAACGTTTGCATAGCTTTTCTGCCTGCTCTGAGCAGTTCTGATTCTCTCTCTGATAATGGGCACCACTCTGCTGGTAATTTCCACTAACTCTGGCCCTACAAGAGCCGCTTCTCCTACTTCTTCCCAGCAAACAGGTGATCTGCACTTCCTCCCATACAAAGCTTCATAAGGAGCCATCCCTGTGCTAGCATGATGGCTGTTATTGTAGGCAAATTCTACCAAAGGTAGATGCTGCCTCCAAGAACCGCCAAAGTCTAACACACACATTCTGAGCATATCCTCTATGGTCTGGATGGTCCTCTCTGACTGTCCGTCAGTCTGTGGATGGAAAGCAGTGTTAAACTCTAACCTTGTGCCCATAGCACTCTGCAGACTCCGCCAAAACCTGGAGGTGAACTGAGGTCCTCTATCTGATACTATAGACACGGGGACTCCATGCAACCTTATTATCTCTTCCATATAGACCTGTGATAACTTATCCATAGAGTAAGTACTCCTAACAGGAATGAAGTGAGCAGATTTAGTCAGTCTGTCCACAATCACCCATATGGAGTCTAGTCTGTTGGACACTGCCGATAAGCCCACTACAAAATCCATAGCTATGTTCTCCCATTTCTACTCTGGAATCGGTAGTGGGTTAAGCATTTCAGTCGGCTTCTGATGTTCCAGTTTCACCCGCTGGCAAACTTCACAGGCGGACACAAACTGTGCCACTTCTTTCTTCATAGCTGGCCACCAATACACTCGCTTCAGATCTTGATACATCTTGGTGGCTCCTGGGTGAACACTGCACCTAGCATTATGAGCTTCTCTCATAATGTCTCCTTTCAAACTGATGTCATCTGGTATACATAGTCGACTCCCATAGCGGAGGATCCCTTGGTTATCAAATCTGAACTCTGCATTATTGCCTGACTGCACAGTCCTGGCAATTTTCACTAACTCAGGGTCCTCATGCTGTTTCTGAGCCACCTGCTCCAGAAACACTGGTGTCACTCGCATCTGTGCTATCAACGCACCTGTACTAGACAATTCTAGTTGTAGCCCTTCGTCGATGAGCTTATAAAACGCCATCACTACTGGTCTTCGCTCTGCCTCTATATGGGATAAACTGCCAAGTGATTTCCGGCTTAGGGCGTCTGCCACAACATTCGCCTTACCCGGATGATACTGGATCTTACAATCATAGTCACTGAGCAGTTCTACCCACCTTCTCTGCCTCAAGTTCAGCTCTCTCTGACTCAAGATGTACTGTAAACTCTTGTGATCAGTAAAGATTTCGCATTTAACCCCGCAAAGGTAATGTCTCCACATCTTGAGTGCAAAGATAACTGCTGCCATCTCTAGGTCATGTGTGGGGTAATTCAACTCGTGCTTCTTCAGCTGTCTAAAAGCATAAGCGATCACCCTCTCATTCTGCATTAAAACACAACCTAGTCCCACTCGGGATGCATCACAGAACACTGTGAAGTCCTCATTACTGACTGGCAGAGCTAACACCGGTGCTGATGTTAACCTTCTCTTAAGCTCTTCGAAGCTTTCTTCACATTGATCTGACCAGACAAACTTCTGGTTTTTCTGAGTCAGTTTGGTCATAGGAGCAGCTATTTTCGAGAAGTCCTGAACGAACCTCCTGTAGTAACCTGCCAAACCCAAAAAGCTTTTAATCTCAGTTACTGTAGTGGGTCTGGGCCAGTTCGCTACAACCTCTATCTTCTTGGGGTCTACCTCAATATCTTCTGCCGACACTACATGCCCCAAGAATGAAATGCTCCTCAACCAAAACTCACACTTCGAGAACTTGGCATATAATCCATGCTCTCTCAGTGTCTGCAGAACTATCCTCAGATGCTGGGCATGCTCCTCTGCATCTCTGGAATACACTAAGATATCATCGATGAAGACAATAACAAAGTGATCCAGATACTCGCTAAAAACTCTATTCATGAGATCCATGAATGCTGCAGGGGCGTTAGTTAACCCGAATGGCATGACTAAGAACTCATAATGCCCATATCTGGTCCTGAAAGCTGTCTTTGGCACATCTGCTTCTCTGACTCTCAACTGATGATACCCGGACCTCAGATCTATTTTAGAGAAACAACCTGCTCCAGCTAGCTGGTCGAATAGATCATCGATCCTAGGCAGGGGATACTTATTCTTAGTAGTGACCTTGTTCAACTGTCTATAGTCGATACAAAGTCTGAGGGATCCATCCTTCTTCCTGACAAACAGCACTGGAGCACCCCAAGGTGAGGTACTAGGACGGATGAAACCCTTCTCTACCAACTCTTGCAGCTGCTCTTTCAGCTCTTTTAACTCTGCTGGTGCCATCCTGTAGGGAGGAATAGAGATAGGTATGGTACCAGGCAGCAGTTCTATTTCAAACTCTATCTCCCTATCAGGTGGTAGTCCTGGAAGCTCGTCTGGGAAGACATCTGGGAATTCTTGGACTATTGGTACCGAGGTTGGTTCCCTAACCTGCTTATCTAGCTCTCTCACATGAGCTAGAAACCCCTGACAACCCCTCCTAAGCAACCTACGAGCCTGAAGGGCCGAGATCAAACCTCTGGGTGTACCCCTCTTGTCTCCTCTGAAGACACATGCTGACCCATCCTGATCTCTGAGACTCACTACCTTGTCTCTACAGTCCAAGGTAGCACCATATGTAGATAGCCAATCCATCCCTAGAATGACATCAAAATCCGTCAAATCTAGAACCACAAGGTCAGCTGGAAGGCATCTTCCCTCTATGAACACTGGACTGAAACGACAGACTGACTCTGTCACTGATGGGTCACATTTGGGTCCACTGACCCAGAGAGGACACTCCAACTCAGAAATGATGAGACCCAACCTCTCTACGGCTCCAGAAGCAATGAAGGAATGAGAAGCACCGGGGTCCATCAAAGCATACACATCAGAACACCCAATGATGAGATTACCTGACACCACAGTGTTAGATGTGTTAGCCTCCTCCTGAGTCACAGTGAAGATCCGTGCTGGGGCTACCGAACCTCCTCCTCGGGAACCTACTGCTGGAGAAGAGGCTGACCCTCTTCCTCTACCTCTGCCACTGCTCGAAGGCATGGCTGGAACTGCTGGCTGTACTACACTGCCTGAGCTCATCTGTTGGGATGGTGCCACAAAGGTCGCCTGAGGACATTCCCGAGCAAAATGTCCCTCCTGCCCACACTTAAAGCAGGCTGAAGATCCCATCCGACAAGCGCCTTTGTGTGGTCTCCCACATCTCCCACCTATTGGACTGCTTGCGCCAGAGCTTGAGCCACTACTCATTCCCAGACCAGATTTAATCTTGCTCCAGAACTTATTCTTTGTTCTTTTTGCCTTTGCCCATTTCTTACTACCTGAAGTTGCTGCACTGGGGGTCTTAGAACCCGAAGGCTGTGCCACCTGCTGTTTTACTGCTCCCTGAATGATGGCACTCACCTCCATCTTTCTGGCGGCATCCACAATAGAGTGGAAACTCTCTTTCTCTGCTGGAAGAATCAAGGAGGAATACCTGGAATGCAGTCTCATGGTATATCTCCTTGCCTTCTTCTGGTCAGTGTCATAAGCCTGACCCACATACTGAAGCAGATCCAGGAACTTGTCTGTGTATTCATCTACACTCATCTCCTCGGTCTGCCTCAACTGCTCAAATTCTATCACTTTCAGCTCTCTGAAACTGTCAGGAAAAGCCCACCCTGCAAACTCATTAGCGAACTCTCCCCACGACATGCTGTCCAACCTGGGGTCCACATAATTCTTCAACCACTCTCGAGCTTTCTTGCATTTGAGTGTGAACCCTGCCATCTCAATGGCTCTGCAATCATCAGCTCCCAACTCATCGATTATCATCTTAACCGTTCTGAGGTACTCAAATGGATCATCTCCCGTATTGAACTTGGGAGCATCCAACTTCAGATACTCTGTCATTTTCACTTTACTTCCCTCAGCTGAGCTAGGTTGAGGTACTTAGACAACAGGAGCTACTGGTTCTGGTTCTGGTGGTGGTGCAGAAGGTACTGAACTTGGATCTGGGTATGCTGAACTGGGGTGGAAAGGTGTGGGTGGATACATGGGATATGATGGGTAAAAAGGAGGATAAGGCATGCAAGGCATGTAGGTAGGATATGGGGTAAAACTGGAGTAATCCGACGTACCTCCCATCGGATACCCCGGGCCTTGAGGAAAGGGTGGATAATGGGGTGGATAACCAAACCTCTAGGCCTAAGCGCCTCCCTGAGATTCTCCCATACCCTCATCAGATTTGCCCATACCCATACTTTCATCTCTTGACTGATCAACATCCATAGCCTCCCTCACTTCCTCTGAGCTCCCTCCTCTTTCTACTCCTCTTCTGCTCTCGTCAAAAGACCTTCTAGGGTCCCTTGACGTACCCTCCCTGCTTGATCTTTGCGACCTCACCCTTGGCAACGCAGGAGGACGAGCAGCTGCACCCTCGCTTTCTGGTGGGACTCCAGTCAATCGTGCAGATCGACGAGTTCCTCGCATCTTCACTCTCTGAGAACACAACACATAACATAGCACATCAGCATATAAACATCACATATCAATAATGCACATGCATAACCATGGCATGTCACATCATCAAATAGACAGGACTCCACAGCCTATCCTAGTGGACATGCTTTCCTATTGTGCTTGACCAACTATAACCTCTATGAGCCCGACACTCTCTCTATAGGTCCAACCATAGGAACCTAGGGCTCTGATACCAATCTGTAACGACCCAGAAATCGGACCGTTACCGGCGCTAGGATCCAGATCGGCTTAAGGCCGCCGGGACCCGTAGCAAGCCTGCTATACCCTCTGTGTACCTGTAAACTCCCATACATGATCATACATTTTCTGTGAAAAAATAAAACTTTGCTCTGTACCAAGGTTCAACTTGTGCATGCACTATCTCTGTGCACAGACCCCCTTACTAGAGCCCTCATCAAAAACTCCAGTTGGGTCCACACAATAACAGTTAACCCTGGTTTGTTCACATTTGCATAAAACATTTACATAAACAGATCATGTATACAAAAAGGGTTTACAATACAAATAGGTCAAGCACAATTCTAACTCTATACAAAGCTATTACATCTCTTTACAATATTACATTTCCACATTAAACTATACAAAAACTCTTTACTCTTTCAGTACCCTACTGAACTTCCCCTGTACTCTGGACCTGCAGCACTGGGGTTAAGGGAGAGGGATGAGCTACTATAGCCCAGTGAGTAGAACAATAAAACATGTTAATCACACATGCTCTCATGGAATGCATCACAACACAGACAAGTCACAAAATCTCGGGTGAACATGTCCCCAATTAGTCTCGATATCCTAATCTCGTGCCAGGCCGTAGAATGGGGTCTTGGTCTTCTTGTACACAACATAACTTACCATAAACCGTGCCAGGCCGTAGAATGAGGTCCTGGTCTTCTACTATCCGTGCCAGGCCGTAGAATGGGGTCCTGGTCTTTCTCAGGGACTATTGGATCATCCACTATCACCCACACAACACAGATAGGGAATGCAATGCAGCATATTCGTGATTTCTAGTGCAATCATCCTACTGCATAGTCATGGTGCATGAAACATGCTCAAAGCATTTAATTTCTCAATTTAAAAGAATTAAGTTTAGTTCCACTCACCTCTGCATGACTCTGAACTGACTCTGAAGCAGTGCTCACTATTGATCTCTTTGGTTCCTCTGGTTTGTGCCTACACAGATGGACTCAAATGAGGGACCAAACTAGCTCAAGAACATCTCTATCAAACTCCCCAAAACCCCCCTAAAAGCTCCTAAAATAATCACATAAAGCATGCAAAAGAAGGATGGACAGGGCACTTTCGGAGGCAGGTTCGGCGGCCGAATGTCCCTTCCAGAGACGAAACTCAAGCACCTTCGGCGGCCGAACTTCACTTTCGGCAGCCGAACCCTTTCGGGGACAAGGTTCGGGGACTGAAAGGCACTCCAAAGATGAAAGTCTCAAACCTTCGGCGGCACCTTAGGCGGCCGAAACCCCGCTCCAGAGCCGAAAGTCCAAACTTTCGGGGGCAAGCTTAGGCAGGCGAAACCACCTCCTTAGCATGTTCGGCGGCCGAACCCTCTTTCGGTGGCCGAAACTGGATTGTCCAGTTAGGCAGAAACTTGTTCTGCTTCATGCAAACGTGCCCAAACTTCACCCAAACATGCAACCAACAAAACCACAACCTGCATATACTCAAGTATAGGCACAAAGGGGTCCAAAACTAACTTAGAACCCCAAACAAACAACACAACCAACACATAAGCATGCTTTGACCAAAACTCAACCAAAAACCTCAACTTAACCTAAACATGTATATCTACCCAAACAACTCCATAAAACCTTCAGAAAACACAAGAGAAGCTAAGGATCCACACTTACCTCTCAAAGATCTTGAGGATAGGTGATCCTAACGTGGAGATATGGAGAATCAAGCTCTCAACGTCTCCAAGCTTCAAAACTTTGATCTTTTGCTCAAAACCTTCAAACAATCATAAAAAAATCTCTCAAAGCTTGGAAATATTTGAAGAAATCCTGAAACACACCCAAGGAAGAGCATGGTCTCACCTCTGCCTGTGAAAGTGGAAGAAACTTATCCATTTCACCGACCTAGGGCCTTTTATAGGTGGCTGGCCAGATCACCTTCGGCGGCCAAACGTGAAACCGAATGCCATGCATGTTCGGCGGCCGAAAACTCACCTTCGGCGGCCGAACCTTACAGTTCTTCCTTGGCTCTTTTCTTTCAAAACAAACTCATTTCCTTTATCCTTAAAACATTAAAACATATCAAAACACTTTAGACAAACATATCTATACCCTTCTAGAGGGTTCCAGCATCCGAGATTCCACCGGACTACAGGATTTCCGAAGCCAGACTCTAGCCGGGTATTACATGTTATGTTAAGAGAAAGACCAGTGAGGCCCATTCTACGCCCCTGGCACGATTGGACTATGTAGAGGACTATTGGTGACAAGTCCATCCTTGATGTGATTTGTTTGTGATGTGTTGCATTTCATGATAGCATGAAATTTAAATTGAATGTTTATTTATTCTGCTCACTGGGCTTTATAGCTCACCCCTCTCTCTTAACCCCCAGGTTTGCAGGTACAGGGTAGACCAGGAGGTCAGCAGGAGTAGAGTTATGTTATTGTAATAGCTAGTGTGGACATGAATATGATGAAATGTAAAAGTATAGTATAGAAATGTAATGTAATGTTGCTTATGGAAGTTTAGAGTTATGCTTGACCATAGTATGATTGTTAATCCCCTTGTGGTACATGACCTTAAATGTTAAATGATGATTATTGTAAACCAAGCTTAATGTATGTTATGTCACCCCATTGGAGTATTTGATGAGGACTCCAGTGAGGGGTTTTATGTTATGATTTGTGCATGCACAGGTTAAGCTTGGTGAATGAATGAGAGAATGAATGAAAGAATGATAGAATGAATGAAAGAAAGAATGAATGAGTGAATGAATGACCAATAAGAAAGTTTTAAATTTTTTTTATGTAATTGTTGATCATGTATGGGATTAAACAGGTTTACAGGATGAATGTTTGGCTTGCTACGGGTCCCGGCGGCCTTAAGCCGATTTGGATCCTAGCGCCGGTAGCGGTCCGGTTTTCGGGTCGTTACAGATTGGTATCAGAGCCCTAGGTTCATATGGTCGGACCTAGAGTGTTGGGCTCATAGATGTTCTAGAAGGTCAAGCACAATAGGAAAAATCATGTCCATTAGGATAGGATGTAGAGTCCTGTCTTGAATGATGATGTGAAATGCCATGACTATATGCATGTGCATTAATGATATGCTATGTATGTGATGTATGTGATGCGGGTTCATGTGTTTGCACATGAACCATTTGATGCTAATGTTTATGTGATGTGTGCTGTTTTTCAGTAAACATGATGAGAGGAACTCGTCGATCTGCACGATTGACTGGAGTACCACCGGAGGATGAGGGCATGAGTGCCCGTCCCCCTGCATTGCCAAGGGCAATGTCTAGCAGGTCTAGCAGGGAAAGAGCAGTGAGAGACCCTAGAAGGTCTTTGGATATGAACAGAAGCATATCAGTAAGGGGAACAGTGCAAGGAGGAATGTCAGAGGATGTGGGGGATGATATGGATGTGGATCAAAGGAGGGATGGCAGTCTTAGAGTGAGTATGTCGGAGGAGGGTATGGGAGAGTCCCAAGGAGGCACTCAGGCCTCGGGATTTGTTCAGCCACCCCAGTACCCACCCTTTTCTCAGAATCCCGGGTATTCGATGGGAGGCACATCGGATTACCCTAGCTTTAACCCTTACCACTCCCACATGCCATACCCATCTTTCTACCCACCATACCCACAGTACCCTATGTACCCACCCCCATCTTTCTACCCAGGTCACCAGCAGCACCTACTGTCCCAGAAACCCAAATGCCTAAACCTAGCTCATTTGGAGGGAGCAAGGTCAAGATGATCGACTACATGAAGCTGGGTGCTCCCCAGTATGAAACCGGTGATGACCCATTTGTGTACCTTGAGAGGGTCAAGATTATTATAGATGAGATAGGAGCTGATGATAGTAGAGCCATTCAGATGGCTGGGTTCACACTAAAATGCAAGAAGGCCCGAGAGTGGTTTAAAAACTATGTGAACCCAAGGTTGGACAGCCTATCATGGGAGGAGTTTGCAAATGAGTTTGCAGGATGGGCTTTCCCTGACAGTTGAAGGGAGCTGAAGATGATTGAATTTGAGCAGTTGAGGCAGACGAATGAGATGAGTGTGGATGAGTACACAGACAGGTTTTTGGAGCTGTTGCCGTTTACCGGGCAGAATCTGGATACAGATCAGAAGAAGTCAAGGAGGTATATCATGAGGCTCCATTCCAGGTATTCCTCCTTGATTCAGTCAGCAAAGAGGGAGAGTTTCCATGCCATAGTGGATATGGTTTGGAGGATGGAGGCTAGTGCAATAATCGAGGGAAAAGTTAAACAGTCAGTGGCACAGCCTTCTGGTTCCAAGACCCCAGGTGGGGGGAGGTTAGACCCTTCTTCTCTAAGTTCAGGCAGTAAGAGGTGGAGTAGTACCACCAAGAAGTCAAAGAAGAACAAGTTTTGGAGCAAGATCAAGTCAGGTCTGGGATTGGGAAGTGGCTCGAGCTCAGGTGCAGATAATGCAGTATGTAGGAAGTGTGGGAAGCCGCACAAGGGTGTATGTCTGGTTGGGATGGCAGCCTGCTTCAGGTGTGGGCAGGAGGGACACATGGCTCGGGAGTGTCCTAGAGCAGCTTTTATGGCACAGTCTCAGCAGACAGCTTCTGGTAGTGTGGCTCAGCCAGCAGCTCCAGCCGCGACTCAGGCTAGTGGCAGAGGTAGAGGGAGAGGGGCAGCCTCTTCTTCAGCGGGTTTCAGAGGTGAAGGTCCATCAGCTCCAGCACGGATCTTCACCATGACACAGCAGGAGGCAAATGCATCGAACACCGTGGTGGCAGGTAATCTCATCATTGGTTGCTCAGATGTTTAT
Source organism: Manihot esculenta (assembly GCF_001659605.2). Classification (NCBI taxonomy): domain Eukaryota; kingdom Viridiplantae; phylum Streptophyta; class Magnoliopsida; order Malpighiales; family Euphorbiaceae; genus Manihot; species Manihot esculenta. The sequence continues at coordinate 22,410,569 of NC_035172.2, forward strand.
GCCTTAATGGACCCTAGTGCATCTCATTCTTTCATTGCTCCGAGGGCCGTCGAGAGGTTGGGATTGATGGTCTCTGGGTTAAAGTGTCCCCTATGGGTCAGTGGACCCAAGTGTGACCCGTCAGTGGCAGAGTCAGTCTGCCAGTATAGTCCAGTTTTTGTTGAGGGGAGATGTCTTTCTGCCGACCTTGTGGTTCTAGATTTGACAGATTTTGACGTCATTCTAGGGATGGATTGGCTATCTACCCATGGTGCTACCTTGGACTGCAGAGACAAGGTAGTCAAGTTCAGATGTCAGGATGGGTCAGAGGTTGTGTTCAGTGGAGACAGGGGGAGTACACCTAGAGGTTTGATATCAGCCCTTCAGGCTCGTATGTTGCTCAGGAGGGGTTGTCAGGGTTTTCTAGCTCATGTGAGAGAGCTGGATAGTCATGTTAGAGAGCTCGCCTCAGTGCCCGTGGTCAGTGAGTTCTTAGACGTTTTCCCAGACGAGCTGCCAGGTTTACCACCTGCTAGGGAGATAGAGTTCAAAATTGAGTTGATGCCTGGAACCAGACCGATCTCTATCCCTCCCTACAGGATGGCACCAGCAGAATTGAAGGAGCTTAAAGAGCAGTTGCAAGAGTTGGTAGATAGAGGCTTCATCCGACCGAGTACCTCACCTTGGGGTGCTCCAGTGCTATTTGTGAAAAAGAAGGATGGATCCCTCAGACTTTGTATCGACTACAGGCAGTTGAACAAGGTCACTACTAAGAATAAGTACCCGTTGCCAAGGATCGACGATCTATTCGACCAGCTAGCAGGAGCAGGTTGTTTCTCCAAAATAGATCTGAGATCGGGGTACCATCAACTGAGGATAAGAGAAGAGGATGTACCGAAGACAGCATTCAGGACCAGATATGGGCACTATGAGTTCCTTGTGATGCCGTTCGGGTTAACCAATGCCCCTGCAGCATTCATGGATCTCATGAACAGAGTATTTAGCAAATACCTGTATCACTTTGTTATTGTCTTCATAGATGATATCTTAGTGTATTCCAGGAATGCAGAGGAGCATGCCGATCATCTGAGGTTGGTTTTGCAGACCTTGAGGGAACACAGCTTGTATGCCAAGTTCTCCAAGTGTGAGTTCTGGCTGAGGAGCATTTCATTCTTAGGGCACGTTGTGTTAGAAAATGGAATCAAGGTAGACCCCAAGAAAGTGGAAGTTGTAGCTAACTGGCCTAGACCCACTACAGTGACAGAGATCAAAAGCTTCTTGGGTTTAGCAGGTTACTACAGGAGGTTCGTTCAGGACTTCTCTAAGATTGCAGCTCCCATGACCAGACTGACTAAGAAGAACCAGAGGTTTGTGTGGACCGACCAGTGTGAAGAAAGCTTTAAGGAGCTCAAGAAGAGGTTGACTTCAGCACCAGTGTTAGTTCTGCCAGCTCGTAATGAAGACTTCTCAGTGTATTGTGATGCGTCCCGTGTGGGACTGGGTTGTGTGCTAATGCAGAATGAAAGGGTGATTGCTTATGCTTCTAGGCAGCTGAAGAAGCACGAGTTGAATTACCCTACACATGACCTTGAGATGGCAGCAGTAATCTTTGCACTCAAGATGTGGAGGTATTACCTTTATGGGATAAAATGTGAGATCTTCACAGATCATAAAAGCCTGCAGTACATCCTGAGTCAGAGAGAGCTGAATTTGAGGCAGAGAAGATGGGTAGAACTGCTCAGTGACTATGATTGCAAGATCCAGTACCATCCGGGTAAGGCGAATGTTGTGACAGACGCTTTAAGCCGGAAATCACTTGGCAGTTTGTCCCATATTTCAGCAGAGAGGAGGCCAGTAGTGAGGGAGTTCTTCGAGCTCATTAATGAAGGTCTACAGTTGGAGTTGTCTGGTACAGGTGCTTTGATAGCCCAGATGAGAGTGACATCCATGTTTCTGGAGCAGGTGGCTCAGAAACAGCACGAGGACCCATAGTTAGTGAAGATTGCCAGGACGGTTCAGTCAGGCAAGAACGAAGAGTTCAGATTTGACAGTAAAGGGATCCTCCGCTATGGGAATAGATTGTGTGTACCAAATGACGTGGGACTCAAGGGAGACATTATGAGGGAAGCTCATAATGCCAGATACAGTGTTCACCCTGGGGCCACCAAAATGTATCAAGATCTGAAGAGAGTGTATTGGTGGCCAGCTATGAAAAGAGAAGTGGCACAGTTTGTATCAGCCTGCAAAATATGTCAGAGGGTGAAGCTGGAACATCAGAAGCCGGCTGGAATGCTTAACCCACTACGTATTCCAGAGTGGAAATGGGAGAATATAGCTATGGACTTCGTGGTGGGGTTACCGGCGGCGTCCAATAGATTGGACTCCATATGGGTGATTGTGGACAGACTGACCAAATCTGCTCACTTCATCCCTGTCAGGAGTGGCTATTCTGTGGACAAGTTGGCGCAGGTGTATGTAGATGAGGTTGTCAGGTTGCGTGGGGTTCCTGTTTCAATAGTGTCTGATAGAGGGCCCCAGTTCACCTCCAGGTTTTGGCGGAGTCTGCAGAACGCTATGGGTACCAGGTTGGATTTTAGCACTGCTTTCCATCCACAGACGGACGGACAGTCAGAGAGGACCATCCAGACAATAGAGGATATGCTCAGAATGTGTGTGCTGGATTTTAGCGGTTCTTGAAGGCAGCATCTACCTTTGGTGGAGTTTGCCTACAATAACAGCCATCATGCTAGCATAGGGATGGCTCCATATGAAGCTTTGTATGGAAGGAAGTGCAGGTCGCCTGTCTGTTGGGAAGAAGTTGGAGAAAGGGCTTTGGCAGGTCCTGAGCTAGTAGAGATCACTAGCAGAGTAGTGCCCATAATCAGAGAAAGGATCAAGACTGCTACAAGCAGGCAAAAGAGTTATGCAGATGTCCGCGGAAGGCAAGTAGAGTTTCAGGAGGGGGATTTGGTATTGCTCAAGGTGTCTCCAATGAAAGGGGTGATTCGGTTTGGGAAGAAAGGTAAACTAGCTCCACGGTACATCGGACCCTTTGAGATCTTGCAGAAAATCGGGAATGTATCGTATAAGCTGGATTTACTTGCTTCAATGGAAAGAATCCATCCGGTTTTCCATGTTTCCATGTTAAGAAAGTTCGTGTCAGATCCGAGCAAGGTTCTTAGTGAGCCTGATGTGGAGATCCAAGAAGATCTCACCTATGTTGAGCAGCCAGTGCGGATCATAGACACCCAGATCAGAAAGTTGAGAAACAAGGAAATCCCGATGGTGAAAGTCCTTTGGAATCACCACAACATTGAGGAGTGTACCTGGGAGACACGGGAGTCCATGCTCCAGCAATATCCTCATCTCTTTTAAAGTAAGTGTTATGTGTTTTATGTGAATGTTATGTTTTATGCCATGCTATGTTGTTTGGTGAACATTCAGGGAGGAATGTTCTTAAGGGGGGAAGAATGTAATACCCGGCTAGACTCCGGTATCGGAATTCCTACCGTCCGGTGGAATCTCGGATGTCGGAAACCTCTAGAAGGGTAAAACCATGTTTTCATAAAATTTTTTAAAGTATTTTATTGTTTTAAGCAAGAAAGGAAATTGAGTTTTGAATGAAAAAGACCAAGGAGGCATTTCCAGGTTCGGCCGCCGAACATTAGATAGTTTAGGGGGGCAAGTTAGGCTTCCGAAAGTTTCAAAGGTTCGGCCGCCGAACCTCATGTTCGGCCGCCGAACTTGCATGAGTTTTGGAGGCACTTTAGGCTGCCGAAAGGTGGTCTGGCAGCCCCTATAAAAGGGCTCCATGGCCGAAACGGGCGAGTTTTCTCCCCATTTTCGGCCACGGTGAGTTTTTGCTCTCCCATGGTTCGTTTTTGATGTTTTCGTCCGATCTTTCACATTTTAACAAGCTTTATGTTGATTTGAAGATATTTGAACAAAAAGAGCAAGTTTTGAAGCTTGGAGACCAAAGAGTTGATTTCTCCCCATCTCCGAGCTAGGATCGTCTCCCCTCTCGTTTTTCAAGAGGTAAGAGTAGATCCATAGTTCATTTCATGTTTTAAGCAAGTTTTATGAAGTTTCTTGGGGTAGAAATGCATGTGTAGGTTTATGATGAGTTTTTGGTTAAATGTGTGTTTATGAACAATGTATGTGGAATATGCATGTTTGATGTGTTTTGGTTGGGGTTTAAGTTAGTTTGAGACCCCCATGTGCTTGTTGGCTTGAGTTTGCTTGTTGTAGAATAGGTAAATGCATGTTGAATGAGTTGGAAGGCTTTTGTGCATGTTGGAGCTGAGTTTCTGCCCTTTGGGAAGAACTCAGGTTCAGCAGCCGAAGGCTCTTTCGGCCGCCGAACCTGCCTATGGTAGCATGTATCGGCTGCCGAACCCTACCCCCGAAAGTGGACTTTCGGCTCTGGAAGGGAGTTTCGGCCGCCGAAGGTGCCGCCGAAAATGCATGAGTTTCGTCTCTGGAGGGAACCTTCGACCGCCGAAAGAGCCGCCGAAGGTGCATGACTTTCGACTCTGGAGGGACTTTCGGCCGCCGAACCTGCCGCCGAAAGTGCCCTGTTCAGCCCTCCTTTGCATGATTTCTATGATTGTTTTAAGGTGTTTTAAGGGGTTTTTGGGGAGTATTTTAGAGTCATGTTCATGGATGTTTGGTCCCTTATTTGAGTCCACCTGTGTAGGTTCGGACCCGAGGAACCGAGGACCTCAGCAGTGAGATAGCTGCTTTAGAGTCATTAGAGCTTCAGCCAGAGGTGAGTGAAATAACTTATTACGTTTTAAAGCAAATAAATAAATAAATTTTGAGCATGGTACATGCATCACGTATGCCATGAGATATATTAGGTTGTTTGCATTAGAATTCACGAATATGTTGCATTGCATAACTTGATGATGATGTGGATGGATGTTGAATGATACTTTAGTCCTTGTATGTTATGGTATGATGATGATACGGTACGGAAGACCAGTGAGGCCCATTCTATGCCCCTGGCACCATGTTAAGAGAAAGACCAATGAGGCCCATTCTATGCCCCTGGCACTATGGAATGTTATGTTATGTTATGTTATGTTAAGAGAAAGACCAGTGAGGCCCATTCTACGCCCCTGGCACGATTGGACTATGTAGAGGACTATTGGTGACAAGTCCATCCTTGATGTGATTTGTTTGTGATGTGTTGCATTTCATGATAGCATGAAATTTAAATTGAATGTTTATTTATTCTGCTCACTAGGCTTTATAGCTCACCCCTCTCCCTTAACCCCCAGGTTTGCAGGCACAGGGTAGACCAGGAGGTCAGCAGGTGTAATGACCCCAAAAAGGACCGTCACCGGCGCTAGGATTCAGGTCGGCTTAAGGCCGCCAGAACCCGTAGCAAGCCTGCTATACTCTTGTAACGACCCCAAAAATGGACCGTCACCGGCGCTAGGAATCAGGTCAGCTTAAGGCTGCCAGAACCCGTAGCAAGCCTGCTATACTCTCTGTGTACCTGTAAATCTCACACATGATCATTCATAATCTGTGAAAATTAAAAACTCTGATCTCTATACCAAGGCTTAACCTGTGCATGCACTGTCTCTGTACTCTGTACTCTATACCCCTGACTAGAGCTTGCTCTAGATGGGTTGTATCATACCTGTTAAGCCTGATTTTTTCACATACTCTGTAAAACATATACATATACAGATCATGTACACACAACAAAAGATTTACATCACAAACCACTAAGTCAAGCACATATCTAACTGAATAGACAACAAGCACGTCTCGTGAATATTACATGTCCACTCTAAGCTATTACAAGTTCTTCTCTCTTCCTGTACTCGTCTGGACTTTCCCTGTACACTGTACACTGAACCTGCAAGACTGGGGTTAAGGGAGTGGGATGAGCTCTATAGCCCAGTGAGTAGAACAATAAAACAATTCATTTCAATATGATCTGCTGGAATGCATCATAACACAGACAATCCACATCAAGAGTAAACCCGTCACCACATAGTCCCAGTAAACCGTGCCAGGCCGTAGACTGGGGTCCTGGTCTTCCTGTATCCTATATGTATATGTGTATATAACACCTGTACTTACCATTTGCCAGTATAGCTCATTTACCTATACCCGCCAGGCCGTAGAATGGGGTCCTGAACTTCCTATACCTGCCAGGCCGTAGAATGGGGTCCTGGACTTCCTGTCTGGAACCACTGGATCATTCAGCATTTACCCACACCAACAATAAAGCTATGCAATGCAACATCTTTGTGGATTCTAATGCACTCAACCTATGGCATAAATATGATGCATGAAATATGCTAAAAGCTTTAATGTCTCAATTAAAACGAGTATCAGTTTAGGTCCACTCACCTCTGGCTCTGGACTGACTCTGCAGGTTCTGTAAACGCTGGAGCAGTACTCACTGCTGCTCTCTTTAGTTCCTCTGGTCTGTATACACACATAAAGACTCAATATGAGGGACCAAACTATCTTAAGAATAACTCTATCACTCCCCAAGAATCCCTTTAAACTCACTCTAAAACTCAAGCAAAGCATGAAAAAGAAAAGCTGGACAGGACACTTTCGGCGGCAGGTTCGGCGGCCGAAAGTCCGTTCCAGAGATGAAACTCATGCACCTTCGGCGGCCGAATCTCACTCTTCGGCGGCCGAACCCTTTCGGGGGCAAGTTTCGGGGGCCAAAACACACTCCAGAGACGAAAGTCTCTAACCTTCGACGGCACCTTCGGCGGCCGAATCCCCCAAACAGAGCCGAACATTCAAAACGCTCGGGGGCAAGCTGTGGCAGCCTAAGCCACCATGCAAGAGGTTCGGCGGCCGAATGAACCTTCGGCTGCCGAACCTGAGTTCATCCAGAACTCAGCCCCGACGGCAAACAAGCTCCTCCATCCCTTCAAGCTCTCAAAACATGCAAACTTCAACTCCTCAACACACATATACTCATGTATATGTACAAAGGGGTCCAAAACTACTTAAAACCCCAACAAACACATCAAACATAACACATAATCATGCTTACAAGCTTAAACCATCAAAAACACCCTTTTTCACCTAAGCATGCATCTTTACCCAAACCTGCATAAAACTTCTGTAAAACAGTAACACATGTTCAAGATCTTCACTTACCTCCTGTAAACAAGAAGATGAACGATCTCAACTAAGAAAATGGATCAACTTCTCTTCCAACTCATAAACACTCAAAACTAAGCTTTTTCACTGCAAAACCTTCAAAACCTTTGAAAACCAACACAACTTTGCATGAGCTGCTAAACGGCTTGCAAATAAAACAGGGGAGACGTGGCCAATCTTCTGGACAGGGTGTGAAGACAACACCTGTCCAAAATGCTGACTAAGGAATGCACAAGAGCTGGCTGGCCAACTCAGCTTCGGCTGCCAAATCGCATGCAAAACCATGCAATATTCGGGGCCGAATCTGAGCTTCGGAAGCCGAACATTGGGCACTTTCGGCGGCTGAACTTACCTTCGGCGGCCGAACTTGGCAAAAGTCTCCATAGACTTTTCTCTTCAAACCACATATCATTGCAACTTAAAACCTTAAAACAGAACATAACACTTAAGAAGACATAAATCCTACCCTTCTATAGAAGTCCAACACCCCGGATTCCACTAGACGACAGGAATTCCGGTGCCGGATTCTAGCCGGGTATTACATTCTCCCCCTCTTAAGAACATTCGTCCTCGGATGTTCCTAAAACAAACTATAAACACAACAAAGAGGAGGAAACTAACCTCAAAACAGATGTGGATATTGCTGGAGCATAGACTCCCGCGTCTCCCAGGTGCACTCTTCTAAATTATGGTGGTTCCATAACACTTTCACCATCGGAATCTCCTTGTTCCTTAGCTGTCTGATCTGCGTGTCAAGAATCTGCACTGGTTGTTCCACATACGTGAGATTCCCTAGAATCTCCACATCAGGCTCACTAACGACCTGATCCGGATCTGACACAAATTTCCGTAGCATAGAAACATGAAAGACCGGGTGAATCCTCTCCATAGAAGTGGGTAAATCCAGTTTATATGATACATTTCCGATCCTCTGCAAAATCTCAAAGGGTCCAATGTACCGTGGAGCTAACTTACCCTTCTTCCCAAAACGAACCACTCCTTTCATTGGAGACACTTTCAGCAATACCCAATCTCCCTCCTGAAACTCTAACAGTTTCCTGCGCATGTCTGCATAACTTTTCTGTCTACTTTGTGCTGTTCTGATCCTCTCTCTGATCACTGGCACTGTTCTACTGGTAATCTCTACCAACTCTGGCCCTGCAAGAGTTTTCTCTCCTACCTCTTCCCAGCAAACAGGTGATCTGCACTTCCTCCCATACAAAGCTTCATAAGGAGCCATCCCTATGCTAGCATGATGACTGTTATTGTAGGCAAACTCCACCAAAGGTAGATGCTGCCTCCAAGAACCGCCAAAGTCTAACACACACAGTCGAAGCATATCCTCGATGGTCTGGATGGTCCTCTCTGACTGTCCATCAGTCTGTGGGTGGAAAGCAGTGCTAAACTCTAATCTTGTGCCCATTGCACTTTGCAGACTTCGCCAAAATCTGGAGGTAAACTGAGGTCCTCTATCTGAGACTATAGACACTGGAACGCCATGTAATCTCACTATCTCATCCAGATAGACCTGTGCCAACTTATGCACAGAATAGTTACTCCGCACTGGAAGAAAATGAGCAGATTTTGTAAGTCTGTCCACAATCACCCAAATAGAGTCTATCCTGTTGGACGTAGCTGGTAAACCCACTACAAAATCCATGGCTATGTTCTCCCATTTCCACTCTGGAATCGGTAATGGGTTAAGCATTCCGGCCGGCTTCTGGTGTTCTAATTTTACCCGCTGGCAAATCTCACAGGCTGTCACGAACTGTGCCACTTCTTTCTTCATGGCTGGCCACCAATACACCCTCTTCAGATCCCGATACATCTTGGTGGCTCCTGGATGAATACTATATCTCGCATTATGAGCTTCCCTCATAATGTCTTCCTTCAGACCGTTACTATCTGGTACACAAAGTCGACTCCCAAAACGAAGGATCCCTTTACTATCAAATCTGCACTCTGCACTGTTGCCTGACTGAACAGTCCTGGCAATTTTCATCAATACAGGGTCCTCATGCTGTCTCTGAGCTATCTGCTCCAGAAACACTGGTGTCACTCTCATCTGTGCAATCAACGCACCTGTACCAGATAACTCTAACTGTAACCCCTCCTCAATGAGCTTATAAAGCTCCATCACTACTGGTCTCCGCTCTGCTGCTATGTGAGATAAACTACCTAGTGACTTCCGACTTAGGGAGTCTGCCACAACATTTGCCTTACCCGGATGATACTGGATCTTACAATCATAATCACTAAGCAATTCTACCCATCTTCTCTGCCTCAAGTTCAGTTCTCTCTGGCTCAAGATGTACTGTAAACTCTTGTGATCAGTAAAGATCTCGCATTTAACCCCATGGAGGTAATGCCGCCACATCTTAAGTGCAAAGATAACTGCTGCCATCTCTAGGTCATGGGTGGGGTAATTCAACTCGTGCTTCTTCAACTGTCTCGAAGCATAAGCAATCACCCTATCTCGCTGCATCAAAACACAACCCAATCCCACTTGAGATGCATCACAGAACACTGTGAAATCCTCATCACTAACAGGCAGAGCTAGCACTGGTGCTGTCGTCAATCTCCTTTTGAGCTCCTCAAAGCTCCCTTCACACTGGTCTGACCAGATAAACTTCTGGTTCTTCTGAGTCAGTTTGGTCATAGGAGCTGCTATCTTTGAGAAGTCCTATACGAACCTCCTGTAGTAACCTGCCAATCCCAAAAAGCTTTTAATCTCAGTCACTGTAGTGGGTCTGGGCCAGTTAGCTACAGCCTCTATCTTCTTGGGGTCTACCTCAATCCCATCTGCTGATACTACATGTCCCAAGAAGGAAATGCTCCTCAACCAAAACTCACATTTCGAGAACTTGGCATATAACCCATGCTCTCTCAGTGTCTGCAGAACTATCCTCAGATGCTGGGCATGCTCCTCTGCATCTCTAGAATACACTAAAATATCATCGATGAAAACAATGACAAAGTGATCCAGAAACTCACTGAATACTCTGTTCATGAGATCCATGAATGCTACAGGGGCGTTAGTCAACCCGAACGGCATTACTAAGAACTCATAATGCCCATATCTGGTTCTGAAAGCTGTTTTAGGCACATCTGCCTCTCTGACTCTCAACTAATGATATCCGGATCTCAGATCTATTTTAGAGAAACAACCTGCTCCAGCTAGCTGATCAAATAGATCATCAATCCTAGGTAGAGGATACCTATTCTTGGTAGTGACCTTGTTCAACTGTCTGTAGTCGATACAAAGTCTGAGGGATCCATCCTTCTTTCTGACAAAGAGCACTGGAGCACCCCAACGTGAGGTACTGGGGCGGATGAAACCCTTATCTACCAAGTCCTGCAACTGTGCTTTTAACTCTTTTAACTCTGCTGGTGCCATCCTGTAGGGAGGAATAGAGATAGGTCTAGTACCTGGCAGCAATTCAATTTCAAACCCTATCTCCCTATCAGGTGGGAGTCCTGGTAAATCGTCTGGGAACACATCGAGAAACTCTCGGACTACTGGTACTGCGGTTGGTTCCCTCACCTGACTGTCTAGCTCTCTCACATGAGCTAGAAACCCCTGACAACCCCTCCTAAGCAAACGACGAGCCTGAAGGGCTGAAATCAGACCTCTGGGTGTACCTCTCCTATCTCCTCTGAAGACACACTCCGACCCATCCTGGTCTCTGAGACTAACTATCTTGTCTCTACAGTCCAAAGTAGCACCATATGTAGATAGCCAATCCATCCCTAGAATGACGTCAAAATCTGTCAAATCTAGAACCACAAGGTCAGCTGGAAGGTATCTACCCGCTATAAACACTGGACTGAAACGACAGACTGACACTGCCACTGACGGGTCGCATTTGGGTCCACTGACCCAGAGAGGATACTCTAACTCAGAACTGATCAAACCCAATCTCTCTATGGCTCTCGAAGCAATAAAGGAATGAGAAGCACCGGGGTCCATCAAAGCATACACATCAGAACACCCAATGATGAGATTACCTGACACCACTGTGTTCGATGTATTAGCCTCCTCCTGAGTCATAGTGAAAATCCGTGCTGGGGCTACAGGATTTCCACCTCGGGAACCTGCTGCTGAAGTAGAGGCTGCCCCTCTTCCTCTACCTTTGCCACTACTCTGAGGCATGGCTGGAGCCACTGGCTGCCCTACTGGCTGTGCTACACTGCCTGAACTCATCTGCTAGGAAGGTGCCACAAAAGTCACCTGAGGACACTCTCGAGCAAAATGCCCTACCTGTCCACATCTAAAACAGGCTGAAGATCCCAACTGACAAGCTCCTCTGTGTGATCTCCCACATCTCCTACATGCTGGAATAGCTGTGCCAGAGCTTGAGCCACTACCCATTCCCAGACCAGACTTGACTTTATTCCAGAACCTACTCTTTGTTCCTTTTGCCTTATCCCATCTTTTGCTACCTGAGGTGCCTGAACTGGGGGCCTTAGAACCCGAAGCCTGTGCCTTTGACTGTCTTTGAATATTGGCACTAGCTTCCATCTTCCTAGCTGCATCCACAATAGAGTGGAAACTCTCCTTTTCTGCTGGAAGGATCAAAGAAGAATACCTGGGATGAAGTCTCATGGTATATCTTCTAGCTTTCTTCTGATCAGTATCATAAACATAGAGTTCAACGATAACACACATGCATATGCATTTCATAGCATTAAAAAGACAGGACTCCACATCCTATCCTAGTGGACATGATTCCCTATTGTGCTTGACCAACTGTATTTTCTCTCTGAGCCCAACACTCTCTCTATAGGTCCGATCATGTGAACCTAGGGCTCTGATACCAATCTGTAACGACCCCAAAAATGGACTGTCACCGGCGCTAGGAATCAGGTCAGCTTAAGGCTGCCAGAACCCGTAGCAAGCCTGCTATACTCTCTATGTACCTGTAAATCTCACACATGATCATTCATAATCTGTGAAAATTAAAAACTCTGATCTCTATACCAAGGCTTAACCTGTGCATGCACTGTCTCTGTACTCTGTACTCTATACCCCTAACTAGAGCTTGCTCTAGATGGGTTGTATCATACCTGTTAAGCCTGGTTTTTTCACATACTCTGTAAAACATATACATATACAGATCATGTACACACAACAAAAGATTTACATCACAAACCACTAAGTCAAGCACATATCTAACTGAATAGACAACAAGCACGTCTCGTGAATATTACATGTCCACTCTAAGCTATTACAAGTTCTTCTCTCTTCCTGTACTCGTCTGGACTTCCCCTGTACACTGTACACTGAACCTGCAAGACTGGGGTTAAGGGAGTGGGATGAGCTCTATAGCCCAGTGAGTAGAACAATAAAACAATTCATTTCAATATGATCTGCTGGAATGCATCATAACACAGACAATCCACATCAAGAGTAAACCCGTCACCACATAGTCCCAGTAAACCGTGCCAGGCCGTAGACTGGGGTCCTGGTCTTCCTGTATCCTATATGTATATGTGTATATAACACCTGTACTTACCATTTGCCAGTATAGCTCATTTACCTATACCCGCCAGGCCGTAGAATGGGGTCCTGGACTTCCTATACCTGCTAGGCCGTAGAATGGGGTCCTGGACTTCCTGTCTGGAACCACTGGATCATTCAGCATTTACCCACACCAACAATAAAGCTATGCAATGCAACATCTTTGTGGATTCTAATGCACTCAACCTATGGCATAAATATGATGCATGAAATAGGCTAAAAGCTTTAATGTCTCAATTAAAACGAGTATCAGTTTAGGTCCACTCACCTCTGGCTCTGGACTGACTCTGCAGGTTCTGTAAACGCTGAAGCAGTACTCACTGCTGCTCTCTTTGGTTCCTCTGGTCTGTATACACACATAAAGACTCAATATGAGGGACCAAACTATCTTAAGAATAACTCTATCACTCCCCAAGAATCCCTTTTAAACTCACTCTAAAACTCAAGCAAAGCATGAAAAAGAAAAGCTGGATAGGACACTTTCGGCGGTAGGTTCGGCGGCCGAAAGTTCGTTCCAGAGACGAAACTCATGCACCTTCGGCGGCCGAATCTCACTCTTCAGCGGCCGAACCCTTTCGGGGGCAAGTTTCGGGGGCCAAAACACACTCCAGAGACGAAAGTCTCTAACCTTCGGCGGCACCTTCGGCGGCCGAATCCCCCAAACAGAGCCGAACATTCAAAATGCTCGGGGGCAAGCTGTGGCAGCCTAAGCCACCATGCAAGAGGTTTGGCGGCCGAATGAACCTTCGGCTGCCGAACCTGAGTTCATCCAGAACTCAGCCCTGACGGCAAACAAGCTCCTCCATCCCTTCAAGCTCTCAAAACATGCAAACTTCAACTCCTCAACACACATATACTCATGTATATGTACAAAGGGGTCCAAAACTACTTAAAACCCCAACAAACACATCAAACATAACACATAATCATGCTTACAAGCTTAAACCATCAAAAACACCCTTTTTCACCTAAGCATGCATCTTTACCCAAACATGCATAAAACTTCTGTAAAACAGTAACACATGTTCAAGATCTTCACTTACCTCCTGTAAACAAGAAGATGAACGATCTCAACTAAGAAAATGGATCAACTTCTCTTCCAACTCATAAACACTCAAAACTAAGCTTTTTCACTGCAAAACCTTCAAAACCTTTGAAAACCAACACAACTTTGCATGAGCTGCTAAACGGCTTGCAAATAAAACAGGGGAGACGTGGCCAATCTTCTGGACAGGGTGTGAAGACAACACCTGTCCAAAATGCTGACTAAGGAATGCACAAGAGCTGGCTGGCCAACTCAGCTTCGGCTGCCGAATCGCATGCAAAACCATGCAATATTCGGGGGCCGAATCTGAGCTTCGGAAGCCGAACATTGGGCACTTTCGGCGGCCGAACTTACCTTCGGCGGCCGAACTTGGCAAAAGTCTTCATAGACTTTTCTCTTCAAACCACATATCATTGCAACTTAAAACCTTAAAACAGAACATAACACTTAAGAAGACATAAATCCTACCCTTCTATAGAAGTCCAACACCCCGGATTCCACCAGACGACAGGAATTCCGGTGCCGGATTCTAGCCGGGTATTACAACTCTCTCTGTGTACCTGTAAATCTCATACATGTTCATACATTTTCTGTGAAAATAAAAACTCTTTTCTGAACCAAGGCTTAACCTGTGCATGCACTATCTCTGTACTCTGTACTCTGTACTGTACTCTGTACTCTGTACCCCTGACTAGAGCTTGCTCTAGATGGGTTAACTCATACCTGTTAAGCCTGAGTATTTACATACGCTGTAAAACAGTTATATAACCAACCCATGTATACAAAGATTTACAACACAAACATAACTAAGTCAAGCACAACATTAACTGTATACACCACTAGTACATCTCTTTCATATTACATGTCCACTCTAAGCTATTACAACTCTCTTTACTCTTTCTGTCCTCTGCTGATCTCCCCTGTACACTGGATACTGAACCTGCAAGACTGGGGTTAAGGGAGTGGGATGAGCTCTATAGCCCAGTGAGTAGAACAGTAAAACATCTCAACATGATCTTATGGAATGCATCATAACACAGACAATCCACATCAAGGGTAAACCTGTCACCAAATAGTCCCAGTATCTCATACCAGGGCGTAGTCAAAGGCACCTGGATTTCTTGTCTCATATATGTATATGTGTATATAACACCTGTACTTACCATTGCCAGGGCGTAGTCAAAGGCTCCTAGACTTTACTATACCTGTCAGGGCGTAGTCAAAGGCTCCTAGACTTCTATACCTGCCAGGGCGTAGTCAAAGGCTCCTGGACTTATCTCAGTGACTATTGGATCATTCAGCATTCACCCACATCAACAAATAACTATGCAATGCAACATATTCGTGGATTCTAATGCAAACAACCTACTGCATAACCATGATGCATGAAATATGCTAAAAACATTCCATTTCTCAAGTAAAAGAATTAAGTTTAGTTCCACTAACCTTTGGCTATCTGGACTGACTTTGCAGGCTCTGAACACTGTAGCAGTACTCACTGCTGCTCCCTCTTGTTCCTCTGGTCTGTGTAGGCACAGATAAACTCAAATGAGGGACCAAACTAACGCAAGAACATCTCTATTAACCTCCCCAAGAATCCCCTTAAACTCACTCAAACATCCATGCAAAGCATGCAAAGGAAGGATGGACAGAACACTTTCGGCAGCAGGTTCGGCGGCCGAAAGTCCTCTCCAAAGCCGAAACTCATGCACCTTCGGTGGCCGAATCTCAACTTTCGGCAGCCGAACCCTTTCAGGGGCAAGTTTCGGGGGCTGAAAGGCACTCCAGAGACGAAATTCTCTAACCTTCGGCGGCACCTTCGGCGACCGAATCTCCCCTTCAGAGCCGAAAGTCCAAAGGCTCGGGGGCAAGCTTAGGCAACCGAAGCCACCTCCTCAGCACATTCGGCGGCCGAACCTTTCTTCTGCGGCCGAAGCTGGGTTCATCAGCAAGGCAGAAACTTGCTCTGCCTCTTGCCAAAATGCACAAAACTCTCCCAATCTCAACCACCTCAATTCCTCAACTTGCATACACCCAAGTATATGCTCAAAGGGGTCAAAAACTACCTAAAAACCCCAACAAATAGCAAGCATAACACATACATAAACGTTTCTCACAAAATCATCAAAAACTCTCTTTTAACCCTATTCATGCAACTCTCTCCCAAAACCTCACAAAACCTTCATAAATCATAAAAACAAGCTCAGGATCTTCACTTACCTCTTGAAACCAAGAAGATGAACGATCCTAACGTGGAGTTTTGGAGCAACTCTCCTTCCAACTCTCCAAACTTCACAACTTTGTATTTTTAGCTCAAAACCTTCAAAAACCCATGAAAATCAATCAAATCTTTGCATGATGTAATGAAAACATGAAGAAAACTAAAGAAGGTCAGGGTTTCACCTCAGAAAGTGAAAGAAACGGCAGAGCTTATCCTTTTAACCGACTGAGGGCCTTTTATAGGTGGCTGGCCAGACCACCTTCGGCGGCCTATCGTGAAACCGAAAGCCATGCATGTTCGGCGGCCGAATGTCTCCTTCGGCGGCCGAACCTGGCTTTTCTGCCTTGGTTCTTTTCTTTCAAAAACTCGGTTCTTGTTAACTTAAAACATGAAAACATCCTACATTACTTTAGAAAAACATAAATCTTACCCTTCTAGAGCATTCCGACATCCTGGATTCCACCGGACGACAGGAATTCTGATGCCAGACTCTAGCCGGGTATTACAGCAGGAGTAGAGTTATGTTATTGTAATAGCTAGTGTGGACATGAATATGATGAAATGTAAAAGTATAGTATAGAAATGTAATGTAATGTTGCTTATGGAAGTTTAGAGTTATGCTTGACCATAGTATGATTGTTAGTCCCCTTGTGGTACATGACCTTAAATGTTAAATGATGATTATTGTAAACCAAGCTTAATGTATGTTATGTCACCCCATTGGAGTATTTGATGAGGACTCCAGTGAGGGGTTTTATGTTGTGATTTGTGCATGCACAGGTTAAGCTTGGTGAATGAATGAGAGAATGAATGAAAGAATGATAGAATGAATGAAAGAAAGAATGAATGAGTGAATGAATGACCAATGAGAAAGTTTTAAATTTTTTTTATGTAATTGTTGATCATGTATGGGATTAAACAGGTTTACAGGATGAATGTTTGGCTTACTACGGGTCCCGGCGGCCTTAAGCCGATTTGGATCCTAGCGCCGGTAGCGGTCCGGTTTTTGGGTCGTTATAATGATGATGAATGAGAGGTCAAGCTCAAAATTTTGAAGTAGCTATAGGACCAAAAAACACAACCCAAGACCACCACGTTAATCTTGGAAGCCTCAGAAAGCAATAGCGAGGACATAGCCTCTAGTCACAGTGAAGAGGAAACCACAGGCCAAGCACAGGAGGTAGAGGACACCAGCAGTAAAGAGGTTCAGCCCATTTCTCCTCCTAAAAAAAAATAGAAGAAAAGAATGCCCATAATAGCCAGTGGAAAGGCCACATACTTGCCCGAGGAATAGGACTTGCATAGCAACTTCAATTTTGAGGGTGAAAATAAGGTCAAGTACTAAATTTTTCTCCATTCTGATATCTTTTCTTACAAGAGAATAAGTGATACTACCTTGACCCAGTTGCAATTACTTGATGAGATTTATGCTTTAGTTGATAATATTGGATGGAGAAAATTCTTTGCAATAAAGAGTTGTGTCGTGAGTTTTATACCACCTATGAGTTCTCTTTTGATTTCAAAATTTTAATTTAAATGCACCTATTGATCATTTTAGGTTGTAGAATAAACTAGTACATTGTTCAATTACAAATTTTAATCTATATTTAGGTGTTTATGATGATGATTATGTTAAAATTGCTGAGTACTTAGACTCTTTTTGTGATTATCCAGCTAGTTGGGATCTAATTTTGGTACACAAAGATTTAATAGGGAACCCTACACTTGAATTTGAGGGAGAAAAAGTTAAAGCAAATGATATCCAGAGTCTACATTTACAGGTTCCTTTGTTATACATTTTCTGGGAAAAATAAAGATCCCACCAAGCGGACCAAATATGAATGTAATACCCGGCTAGATTCCAGCATCGGAATCCCTACCTTCCGGCGGAATCTCCGTTGGAATCTGGAATTTCTGAGGATGCCAGAGGCTTCTAGAGGGGTAAAATGTGTTTTCTAAAAGGTTTTTACTGATTTCATGGTTTTAAATGAAAAAAGAATTGAGTTTTGAAAAGAAAAGACCAAGGAGGCGTTTGCCAGGTTCGGCCGCCGAAAGTGAAGTTCGGCCGCCGAACATGGAAAGGCTTCGGGAGCGCCTTTGGCCTCCGAAAGTCTTGTTTGAACAAGCCAAGGTTCGGCCGCCGAACCTCAAGTTCGGCCGCCGAACATGCATGAGTTTAGGGGGCACGTTAGGCTGCCGAAGGTGGTTCAGTAGGCCACCTATAAAGGGCCCTCAGATCGGAAATGGGCGAGTTTTCTCTCCATTCTTGAGCTCAGGTGAGTTTTTGTCCTCCCTTGGCCGTTTTCATGTTTTTCTTCATCTCCTTCATGTTTTCATGAGTTCCATGGTTATTTTGAAGAGTTTTAAAGCTTAGATCGAAGTTTTGGGAGCTTGGAGCTTTTGGAGCTTGGATTCTCCACACCTCCGAGTTAGAGATCACGCAACCCTCAATCTTCAAGAGGTAAGTGTGGATCTATGCTTTCTTTTACGTTTCATGAAGTTTTAAGTAAGTTTTAAGAGGTTTTAATGGTTAAGTATGGGTAGATATGCATGTTAGGCTTTATGTGGGTTTTTATGCCCAATGTATGTTATGTGAGGTTTGTGTTGAGGAGTTTATGTTAGTTTATGCTCCTTTATGCATGTGGGAGAGAGTATGCATGATTGGGAGAGAGTGTGAGGATTTGGGTTGTTTTGATGGTTTTGGCCTATGTGGGTCATAAGCTATCTATGTATGTTTTGATGTTGTTTCCGGAGTTTAATTAAGTTGTTAAGCTCCTTTGTGCATGGTTAAAGGTTTATGCATGTTTTGGTTAAGGTTGGGTGCTTGTTTTGGGGTGTTTGGAAGGTTTGGGAGGCTTGAATGCATAAGAAGCTGAGTTCTGCCCTTCTGGGAAGAACTCAGGTTCGGCCGCCGAAGGTGGTTTCGGCCGCCGAACCTGCCTTTGGATGCATAGTTTGGCCGCCTAACCTTACCCCCGAAAGTTGAGTTTTGGCTTGAAAGCTGACTTTCGGCCGCCAAAGGAAGGATTCGGCAGCCGAAAGTGCCTGACTTTCGTCTCTGGAGTGGGACTTTCGACCGCCGAAGGTGCCGCCGAAAGTGCCCTATCCAGCCTTTTCAAGGTTGTTTTCTATGCATGTTTAAGTGATGTTTTAAGGGGTTTTTGGGTAGTTGTTTATGAGTGGTTAGAATGTGTTTGGCACCTCATTCGAGTCCACCTGTGTAGGACCAGACCCGAGGGACCGAGGAGGCCATCAGTGTTAGCTATTGCAGAGTCAGTCCAGCGTCTGCCAGAGGTGAGTAGAACTAAACTTAATCTTTATTTTGTGAAATCAAATGCCTAAAGCATGCTCATGCATCATGTTTATATGTAATAGGTTGATTGCACTAGTTACACGAATATGAAGCATTGCATTATTTACTGTTGATGGAGATTGGACCAAGGACGACCCCACTAGCCCTATGGATAAGACCTGGCTGGGCCAGGCATTACGAAGTCCTGTGGTGCCCTCTATGGTGGCCGGGCAAATAGCTTAGGGATGTTTTGGGGTTGGGTCCAATCCATGATATGATTTGTTTGTGCTGTGACGCATTTCATGAAAGCACGTAATTAATGAACTGTTTTCCTTATTTCTACTCACTGGGCTTTTTAGCTCACCCCTCTCCCCTAACCCCAGTGTTGCAGGTTTGAGGTTGATCGGGAAGTCTCAAGAGTAAAGGTTTTGCTTATGTAATAGTATTAGCTTAGTACTTTTAGTGTGGACATGTATTATATTTTGATAATGATTTGTAAGAGAATGTAATGTTAAGTTAAGTGGAGTTATGTTTATGGTTTAGTACTGTGCTTGGCCCTGAGACTTGGTTAGTCCCTGTTTAATACATGATGAATGTTATGCTAGATGTTGAGTTGTGTTTGAACTAATCTTGTGGCATGTGTTGTTTACCACGCTAGAGCTTGATGAGGACCCTAGTGGAGGTCTTATGTTTGTGGTTTGATGCATGCACAGGTTAGGTTCTAGTTCTTTGGATGTGACTCCGGCTTGATGTATGTTATGTTGACCCAGCTAGAGTTGTGATGAGGGCTCTAGTAGGGGATCCTTTTATGTTTTCAGTTACGTCGCATACAGGTCAGGCTCGGTTTGTACATCAGATGTTACAGTTTTTATGTTAAAGTTTCGATCATGTATGGGATTTGACCAGGTGATAGAGGTATGTTTGGCTTGCTACGGGTCCCGGCGGCCTTAAGCCGATCTGGATCATAGCGCCGGTGGCGGTTCGGGCCATTACGATAGGGTATCGGTTTTTGGGTCGTTACAGAGTGGTATCAGAGCTTTGGGCCTCGAGAGTACGGTGTGTTGCACATCGGAAAGAGGTTGGCTTAGAGGTCATAGAAGGGCAAGCACAATAGGAAGAATCATGTCCACTAGGATAGGATGTGGAGTCTTGTCTTGTATGATGATGATGTGAGATGCCATGATTTTATGCATGGACATTAATGTTATGTATGATATGTTATGTATGATATGCTATGTATGTGTTGCAGGTTCATGTGTTTTCATATGAACCGTGTGATGCTAATGATTGTTTGTATGCTTGTGTGTTGTTCTTCAGAGGAGCCAGAAGGCGAGGTGCTCGTCGATCTGTGGAATCGACTGGAGTTCCATCTGAGAGGGAAGGTTTGGACACCTTTCCCCCTGCTCTGCCAAGAGCGCAGTCGTGGGGAGTCAATAAATGGGGAACATCAAGGGACCCTGGAAGGTCTTTTGATGTAAGCAGAGAAGGGATGGCTCCAAGAAGGATGTCAACTAGTATGAGGGAAGTAGAGTTGGGTGTTCAGAGAAGGGATGTCAGTTTGGGAATCAGAGTGCCGGAAGAAGGTATGGGAGATTCTCAGGAGGATGCTCAGACTCAGGATTCCAGAATCTCAGGTTCAGGAGGGATTGATCCCTCCACTCTGAGTACAGCTGCCTCAAGAGATAAAAGGTGGGGAAACACCACTAAAAAGGGGATCAGAGGCCTAAGAAGGTCAAAAAAGAGCAAGTTGTGGAATCGTTTGAAGGCTAGTCTGGGTTTTGGTGGTTCGAGCTCTGGCTCAGGCAGTTCAAGGTGCTTGAGGTGCGGAAGGCCGCACAAGGGAGTCTGTCTGATTGGGACTAATCTATGTTTTAGGTGTGGACAGGAAGGACACATAGCACGTGAGTGTCCTACTGTGCCCCGGGTAGCACAGTCTTAGCCAGCAGCTCCAGCCATGGTTCAGGTCAGTGGTCGAGGCAGAGGGAGAGGGTCAGCCTTTCTTTCTGAAGGTTCCCATGGAGAAGGTCCGTCAGCTCCAGCTCGGATCTTCACCCAAGTTCAGCAGGAGGCAGACACATCGAACATGGTGGTGTCAGGTACGCTCACTTTTGAATGTTCTGATGTGTATGTTTTTGTGAACCCTAGTGTTTTTCTCTTTCTTTAGTTGCTCTAGGAACCGTCGAGAGGTTGAGTTGATAGCTTTTGGGCTAGAGTGTTCTCTTTGGGTCAGTAGACTCACGTGTGATCCATCTGTGGCAGAGTCAGTCTGCCGGTTCAGTTCTGTGTCAGTTGAGGGTAGGTGCCTTCCACTCGATTTTGAGGTCCTAGACTTGACTGTCTGGACGTCAATCGAGGGATGGATTGGTTTCTGCTCGTGGTACTATCTTGGTCTGCTGAGACAAGGTAGTCAGATTCTGAGGACAGGATGGGTCAGAGGTAGTCTTTTGAGGGAACACAGTAGGGATGCCTAGAGGTTTGATGTCGGCCTGTCAAGTTCGTAGGGTGCGTAGGAGGGGTTGTCAGAGGGTTCTAGCTCTTGTTTGAGAGTTTTGCAGTCAGGTCAGGGAACCAGCCTCAGTGGTTATAGTTAGAGAGTTCTTAGTTGTTTTTCCAGGCGAGTTGTCAGGTTTACCACCTGTCAGGGAGTTAGAGTTTGGAATGGAGGTGATACTTGGTACCAGGACCATTTCTTTCCTTCCCTATAGGATGGCGCCTGCGTAGAGAGAGGTAGTAGTGAGAGTAGAGGCGAGACTTGGTAGACAGGGGTTTTATCCGACCTAGTACCTCACCCTGGAGTGTTCCAGTGTTGTGGGAAACGAAGGATAGATCCTTGAGATTTTGTAACGACTGTAAGCAGTCGACCAAGGTCACTACCAAGGGCAGGTATTTCCCATGCAGGATGGATGATCTATTGGGACAACTAGTAGGAGCTGTTTGTTTTCCAAGATAGACCTGAAATCCGGGTACTACCTGTGAGAGTTAGAGTTAGTTTTGGGTCAGAAGTGAGAAGAAGCCAGTTAGTGAAGATGGAGAGAAAGAGTAAGGATCAGAGTAGCGCAGCGGAAGCCAGTGGAGTTCAAGAGTAGGTTGGGTACTACTAAGGTGTTTCTTTTGGTAAGGGTGATTTCCTATGGAGAAGTCCATTCGGATTTCCGGATTCCTGTGTTATGGAAGCTCGTGTCAGATCCAAGTGAGGTTCTTAAAGAACCAAAGGTGGAGATCTCAAGGGATCTCACCTGTGTTGAGCAGTTAGTGCGGATCATGGACACATAAGTCAAGAAGTTGAGGAACAAGGAAATCCAGATGGTGAAAAGTTTTGGAAATCACCACTGGTTGATAGTGAGTGTTTGGGAGACCCGGGAGTTTTACTCCAGTAGTGCCTGTGTCTCTCTTTCAGGAGAGAGATTTTTAGGTTTTGCTTGCTTGTTTGCTTGCATGTTTATGTATGATTGATGCTATGTTTTAAGAATGCATGTTTGTCTGTGGAACATTCGGGGATGAATGTTCTTAAAGGGGGAAGAATGTAATACCCAGCTAGATTCTGGCATCGGAATCCCTACCTTCCGGCGGAGTCTCCGTTGGAATCTGGAATTTCTGAGGATGCCAGAGCTTCTAGAGGGGTAAAATGTGTTTTCTAAAAGGTTTTTACTGATTTCATGGTTTTAAATGAAAAAGAATTGAGTTTTGAAAAGAAAAGACCAAGGAGGCGTTTGCCAGGTTCGGCTGCCGAAAGTGAAGTTCGGCCGTCTAACATGGAAAGGCTTCGGGAGCGCCTTTGGCCTCCGAAAGTCTTGTTTGAACGAGCCAAGGTTCGGCCGCCGAACATGCATGAGTTTAGGGGCCACGTTAGGCTGCCGAAGGTGGTTCAGCAGGCCACCTATAAAGGGCCCGCAGATCGAAAATGGGCGAGTTTTCTCTCCATTCTCGAGCTCAGGTGAGTTTTTGTCCTCCCTTGGCCGTTTTCATGTTTTTCTTCATCTCCTTCATGTTTTCATGAGTTCCATGGTTATTTTGAAGAGTTTTAAAGCTTAGATCGAAGTTTTGGGAGCTTGGAGCTTTTAGAGCTTGGATTCTCCACACCTCCGAGTTAGAGATCACGCAACCCTCGATCTTCAAGAGGTAACTGTGGATCTATGCTTTCTTTTACGTTTCATGAAGTTTTAAGTAAGTTTTAAGAGGTTTTAATGGTTAAGTATTGGTAGATATGCATGTTAGGCTTTATGTGGGTTTTTATGCCCAATGTATGTTATGTGAGGTTTGTGTTGAGGAGTTTATGTTAGTTTATGCTCCTTTATGCATGTGGGAGAGAGTATGCATGATTGGGAGAGAGTGTGAGGATTTGGGTTGTTTTGATGGTTTTGGCCTATGTGGGTCATAAGCTATCTATGTATGTTTTGATGTTGTTTCCGGAGTTTAATTAAGTTGTTAAGCTCCTTTGTGCATGGTTAAAGGTTTATGCATGTTTTGGTTAAGGTTGGGTGCTTGTTTTGGGGTGTTTGGAAGGTTTGGGAGGCTTGAATGCATAAGAAGCTGAGTTCTGCCCTTCTGGGAAGAACTCAGGTTCGGACGCCGAAGGTGGTTTCGGTCGCCGAACCTGCCTTTGGATGCATGGTTTGGCCGCCTAACCTTACCCCCGAAAGTTGAGTTTTGGCTTGAAACCAGACTTTCGACAGCCGAAGGAAGGATTCGGCCGCCGAAAGTGCCTGAATTTCGTCTCTGGAGTGGGACTTTCGGCCGCCGAATGTGCCGCCGAAAGTGCCCGAGTTTCGTCTCTGGAGAGAGGGTTCGGCCGCCGAAGGTGCCGCCGAAAGTGCCCTGTCCAGCCTTTTCAAGGTTGTTTTCTATGCATGTTTAAGTGATGTTTTAAGGGGTTTTTGGGTAGTTGTTTATGAGTGGTTAGAATGTGTTTGGCACCTCCGAGTCCACCTGTGTAGGACCGGACCCGAGGGACCGAGGAGGCCATCAGTGTTAGCTGTTGCAGAGTCAGTCCAGCGTCTGCCAGAGGTGAGTAGAACTAAACTTAATCTTTATTTTGTGAAATCAAATGCCTAAAGCATGCTCATGCATCATGTTTATATGTAATAGGTTGATTGCACTAGTTACACGAATATGAAGCATTGCATTATTTACTGTTGATGGAGATTGGACCAAGGACGACCCCACTAGCCCTATGGATAAGACCTGGCTAGGCCAGGCATTACGAAGTCCTGTGGTGCCCTCTATGGTGGCCGGGCAAATAGCTTAGGGATGTTTTGGGGTTGGGTCCAATCCGTGATATGATTTGTTTGTGCTGTGACGCATTTCATGAAAGCACGGAATTAATGAACTGTTTTCCTTGTTTCTATTCACTGGGCTTTTTAGCTCACCCCTCTCCCCTAACCCCAGTGTTACAGGTTTGAGGTTGATCGGGAAGTCTCAAGAGTAAAGGTTTTGCTTATGTAATAGTATTAGCTTAGTACTTTTAGTGTGGACATGTATTATATTTTGATAATGATTTGTAAGAGAATGTAATGTTAAGTTAATTGGAGTTATGTTTATGGTTTAGTACTGTGCTTGGCCCTGAGACTTGGTTAGTCCCTGTTTAATACATGATGAATGTTATGTTAGATGTTGAGTTGTGTTTGAACTAATCTTGTGGCATGTGTTGTTTACCACGCTAGAGCTTGATGAGGACCCTAGTGGAGGTCTTATGTTTGTGGTTTGATGCATGCACAGGTTAGGTTCTAGTTCTTTGGATGTGACTCCGGCTTGATGTATGTTATGTTGACCCAGCTAGAGTTGTGATGAGGGCTCTAGTAGGGGATCCTTTTATGTTTTCAGTTATGTCGCATACAGGTCAGGCTCGGTTTGTACATCAGATGTTACAGTTTTTATGTTAAAGTTTCGATCATGTATGGGATTTGACCAGGTGATAGGAGGTTGTTTGGCTTGCTACGGGTCCCGGCGGCCTTAAGCCGATCTGGATCCTAGCGCCGGTGGCGGTTCGGGCCGTTACGGTAGGGTATCGGTTTTCGGGTCGTTACAATGAACTCTTCTTTTTGTGGTGTATACTGAATAAACGCAAAGTTAATTTTGGTTTTTGGTTAACCTCCCAATTTAAAACTATCTGATGTTAGGCGTGATATATATCTACGTTCTGTGATTTCTATGCTAGCTATAAGATTGTGTTTACTTGACACGGAGAATATTGATTTGCACATAGCTGAGCATATTCTTCCTTTTGATATAACTGCACTTAATTCTATGGGCTTACTCTACCTCAATAAGAAGAAAAAAATTTTTTGTTTTGTCCTCTAGGTCCTATCATTCCACCACGATCGTGCTTATTTCGGACAGAGGACAAGTCAACATTAGCCACCTCTATAGTACCTCCAGAATCTGATAATCAAGCCTGTCTAGCCAAAATTAAGGTGAAGATGCACTACATTTATGCTAAACTTGATGCAATTCCCTCCCACTTAGGGCTGCCTATATCCCAGCCTCCACCAACCTGAAATTTTAGGCAACTTACTCCTCAGGGAAGTTCTCTTTACTCACTTTTTGCTAATTTGCCGATGAACTTTCCCCATCGCTTGCATTCTTTCCACATTCAGGACAAAGTATGGAGTAAGTGTGAGGAGAAAAAGTGACTGGAATAGAAGTGCTTTTATATTGTTTTGGCTTTGTCGGCTGATGTGCATATTTTTATGTTTTGCTGAATCTGTATAAATTTTTCTGCTTGTTGTTAGAGGCTTGTCCAAGCCTATAAAACTTGTTCTATTTCTTAGCAGTTTCTCAGCACTTGCACTTGCTGATTTGTCTTTTTTTTTTTTAATTCTCTGATTTTAATTTTTCTGTTTTTCAGTATAATGAGATTTATTTTAAAAAAAATTATAATTCCTTACTTGCCATGAGAAGTTTAATATGTCTTTATCACAAAATTTAAATTTTTATGCCATTTGTATGCTAGCCTAAATAGAATAAATTCATCATTGTTTATTTTGTTAGTCTTGTTTTTAAGGCTTGTTTTGAACATTCATGAAGTGTGGCCCTTATTTTAATAGTTGGATAATGAATGTATATTCTTTTAAATGAGTTGCTGCCCTTTGTTACGTGTGACTTTAAGGACATTGTCTAGACCATATGTTTATGTTAAAATTAAGGGGTTTCATTAAAGAAAAAAAATAGCAAAAGCAAAAATTAGAAATTAATGCACTCCTATGACCCACTCCTCTAGTTACTTGGTTATTTGGCTACCAACCCGATGGTTCAAGTAGTGCAGTGCTTAGTGACCCCTTAAGGTGATTCTATATAGAAAAATCAGTATTTGGGAGAGTATCACCCCTTTTCGGGTCTTTTAAAACTCGCCTCATACCTTTAGTTAGGTGACCATGAGTGGGCTAGTAGCCACCTGAGCTGAATAGCCTGAGGCAAATAGCTCAATAACCATTTGTTTCATGTTCACTTTATTGGTTTCATGCAAGATATAGTAGGAAGTGTAATAAAACTCCCCAAAGTTTTTAAATTTTATCGGTTTAGTCAAGAATTTCTAAGAATTTATTCTTTCAAAAGTGTAGTTTAATATTAATGGTATTCTAAATATTTTGTGTGCTTAAAATGTGAATAAAGGCTAGCTTTATGTCTTGAGAAACATTTTAAAAATGAGACTTGTTGAAATGTATTTTGGTGAAATTAAGTTATTTCCGTTATTATCTTATTGCATGATAATTTGGTTCTTTACTTTAGACAAATTATATTTCTATGGTTGAGGATAAGACTGTGTTTTTATTGTTTTTAGTGATTTGAATTTCTATACACAAGCAAATGTGCAAGTGTGGGTGAATCTGATGAGTTACAAAACTAACTATTTTTTCCATATTAAATTCCATAATTTTGTTATGATTTTGATTCAAACCATTAAATTTTACTTGGATTTTAATTTTTGGACAGATTTTGAGCTGAAAATGAGAAAATGAACAAAAAAAAAAGACTTTTTTAGAGTTTTTTTTTACTGTAAGATATAGTCTAGCCCAAGACAGTAGTCCAAGTCGATGGATAGATTCTAGGATTTCAGTTTTGCCAGCTATAAAGAATTCAAAACTGTTTCAGATAGATGCAAAAAGAATCATATCAGGATTAAAATAAAAATCATCACAGGAGTAGTAGATTTATTTTATTTTTTTAAAATTATAAATAATTATCTTTTTATTTGGAAAAAACCTATATGATTATTAAATAAAATTAATTAAACTCATAAATAAAAAATTTAAATATATATTAATTTTAAATGATAAATATCTAAAACTATTTTAGATGATATATGAATAATTTATTAATTTAAAATTATTTAGATAATAAAATAATTATTCATTTTAAAATTTAAAACCAATAGTAAATATTTAAATAACATACATGTAAAACCGGTAATTCTATTATTTCACCTCTTCCTACTTTTATATATAGTATGAATCAATGATGGCTATATTTTTAAAATTAAACATTTAATTTCTCTGTAATTATTCCATTCAAATTAGAGACATTTCCATTTATTTTTATCATTAAAAATATAAAAATATCTTAATTATTTTTTTTAAATGAATAAACTATATTGAATTATTAAGTTTTCGTATAATTAATTGATTGGCCTTTGTATTTTTTTAAAATCTACACCTAAATCTCTCCATTCTCATCTAGTATAATTTAAACAATTTTGATTCTTTATTTTTTATTTGAAAGAACACTTGTCTTCATTAATTTTTATTTATAATATCTCATTTAACTAATTTTTAACACTTTTTATTATTCAATTTTTATTTATCAAAATATTTCAATATTTATAATTTTAAAACTTTTAGAAAATATTTACAATTTTAACTATTTTTAAGTGATATCAAATAACTTTTAAGGAGGTTATAAATTTTTATAAAAATATTTTAAGACAAAATTATATTTTTAAAAGAAATTTGATCATTCATAACTTTAAACTAATGTCTATAATTGATAGAAAAATTGTAATTTTAAAAAAAATTAAATATGGAGGGATTTAAAAATTTAATTTTAAAAAATAAGAATTGATCCGTCAATTCCACTAAAACTTAGAGATCAAAATATAATTTATATAATATAAAATTTATCATCCTATTAAAAAGAATTTAAATGTTCATAATGGTATTTTGGGTATTTAAAATATATATATTTTTTTTAAATGATTGACTAACGAAATTATGAATGAAATAATCTTTAATTTAAACGAATTAATTATATAAAAATTTAAATATTTAATTTTAAAAATATAAAAATTAATATATCAATTATATTACAACTTAAAAATTAAAGTATAATTTACCCATTTAAAAATCAACCACATAACATGTTAATAAGATATTTTATAAAAAGTAAAAGTGAAATTATGTATTTGGTCAGCAGTTGCACATTTCTTTGTTCTACCATTCATGTGATGAGAAACATTTTGATTTTTCGGTATCAGAATATATCATTTCTTAAAATCTTGACAATGCCCAATATGACTCCCAACCATCATTATGTCTGCAACTTGAATGTACCATGCTTTATTCATTTATTACTATTATTATTATTATTATTTTGAAATCGGGTGTTTACAGAAAAGGATTGATTTTGAAGCTTGGTCAAACATGAAACTTGCCCCTTTATCATATAAATTCTCATTAATACTCTGGACACCCATTCAAATTTAGCTGTACTCTTAAAATCTTGAACTCATTGATTTAATGATTAGATTAAATTAATAATATTATTAGTAATAGCACTCCTACACATAATTGGTTATAAACACATATTTGAGAGATTTTAAATTTTATTTTTTTAATTTTTAATTTTTATTTAAAAAAAATATTATTAATAATATTTTTCTATTATTTATTTTCTACACTATTTCTACTAGTACAAACATAAATGAACTTAATTTAAATTGTTATATTTTAAAAAAATTAAAATATTAAAAAGTGTGATTTTCTCTCTTCTCACCACCCAACCTGCTTACATTATAATGTACACCAATCATTGATGATGTTAAAGAGAAACTGCTTTAAATATCTGCTTTTAATTTTTTTTTCCATGTTATGCTTTTTTTTTCTATTAAGTAATATTTGGTTTAAATTAAAAAAAAATAATTAAATAATTTAAATTTTAGTTTGATTTCAAAATAAAAATAATTTAATTCAATTTTAAATTTTGATAATTTTAATATGATAAGTTTGATTTAATTTGAGTAAAAGAATTTTGGCCATACTGTTATTGGATTCACATTACAATAGAATTCATAAATATTGAGAAATTTACAATTTAATTAAACAAAACACATAAAATAAATTAAAAATTAATTTTCAAACTGAATCGAACTAATTTAAATTATTTCGATTGATTCTCTTAGTAATATTGTTCAATTTAATTTGGTTCGATTCTCTTAGTAATACTGTTCGATTAATAACTTTTATATTTAAAGCATTCAATTATTTTAATTTTAATTGAACTCATTTGGTTTGATATGAACCAAACTGGTGATGCTCATTCTCCTGTATTCCTTACAATGACGGATAGAGATAGATTTTGAAAGGTTGGCGACAAAATTAACCCCTAGCTGACTCAATAATGTGGATTTGTTGGAATTCAAGGTTACAGAAAAGAGTGTAGGCCAAGTTTTGTACCAAATAACAGAAGAAAAACATAGCAGACAAAGGCAGCCCATTACAAACATTCTGCCTATTTCTCATATGCCCTAGACCTCCAAACCTTATAATTAAAATGTGATAGATTCCTTTTACTTCAATTTGAATATATACCAATGCTGACCACTTCATGCATTATTAGTCCCTAAATGTTCAATTTCTTCCTTATATTTATTTAGAAAGTTTAACTTAATCCATTTTTTTTTTATTTAGATTAATTCAAAATTTTTAATTTAAGATCTTTTGAGCTAAAACTCTTAATATGTTTACTTATATAAAAATTGGGTAGCTCAATTTCATGATTTTTCAATTAAATGTTTAATATTTTGATTCAGTTCAAAAATAAAGAAACTTAATTTATTGACTTTCTTGAATTTTGTACTAAATTGAGTGTAAATTAGAACTTTTTAGTTAATTTGGAAAAGTAACTAATTTAAACATCCTAACGAGTAAAGGGGTGAAATTTAATACCTTTATAATTTTTATATTTAATGAGAAGTTTAGAATTCAAGCCCTTCTTTTATAATTTATTTATTTTTTTAAAAAAAATATATATTGGCTAGAATTATTATAATTCAAGTTATATACCACCAGACTCTTATTAAACTTCAATCCATTAATTTTGGACTTTAAAAAGAAGTATTAGTCTCATACATTACAACTCTAAACAAACACTTGTTTATATTCGGTCCGTATAGGATAAAGCTATAATTCAATTTATATATAACATATATTTGTTAGGTAAAAAAAAAAAATCCAACACTTTTGCATTTTGTCACACTTATAATTTGATTAGAAAATTTTATATAATAAAATTTAACTTTTTAATTAGTTATAATTATAGTTAGATTACAAAATAATTTTGTGATCAATTTAAATTCAGTACGCTTAACTTGACAATTAAACCAACTGCTTGTGATAGCTGCAGCATATGATATTGTTGGATGTGGTACAATTGAGACATTTGTAGGGGTAAGTATTCGGTCGATTCGATTCAAAACTGAACTGAATAAATCGAAAATTAAAATTTTTATATTTATGAAAATCAAATTAAATTGATTTTGTTTAAAAATCAAATCGAATGGAACCAGTCTGATTCGGTTTGATTTAATCGATTTCAATTTTTAATAAATTTTTATTTTTTATACTTTATTTTTAGTATTTTAAAATTTAATTAAAATATTTTAATCTTAATATGATAGAATTTCTCTATATTATTGAAAATAACATATTATTATTACTAATCGGTTCGATTTGATTTTTTTGATTTTTTTAATTAAAACCGAACTGAATTAAATAATCAAAATTTTTGAAATTAAAAATCGAATCGAATCAAAATAAATAAAAAATTAAATTAAAATTTCAAATTAATTCAATTCGGTCGATTTTTTTGATTTGAACCGAATATTACTCGCTCTACCACAAATGAAGCATTTAAAGGTGTTGCTACAAATGATGCTATTGCAGACATTACAATTGAGGATGCTGATGCATACAGTATATTGTGCATTTGGTACTATTGATCCTTTGATTGCTGTCTATTATGATTGTAAGATTGCTGATTGTACTGAATTTAAATTTGTCAAAAATCAATTTTATGATTTTTTGATAAATGTGAAAAATTAAAAATAATAAATTTTATTATACAAAATTAAAAGGTAGGCTATCGATATGTATAATATTGAATTTTTTTATTCAATATGTCTATATATTAGATATTAGATGCAATTTGAATGGTAAGTTATAATTTACCATTACTATTTGTTAAATTTTAATTAAAAAAATTGAAGATCGAAAGTGGATGTACTAAGGAATGGCATTCATTTCCTCCATGAAAAATCTCTTATAAGAAAGTTGTTAGCTTCTATATGTTTGAGCATCAATACTTAAAAAAATAAACCTGTCAAGTATGGAATAAAGTTCAAACATATTAAAACAGCAAGAAAAATCATAATTGGATCATATTATTTCATGAACCATCAAAGAAAATATTTCCTTCTCAATATTACTTAAAAATTTTATAATATCTGGGAAGGTGAGGAGAATATAGGAATTGCTCAAAATAACCATTAAAGTTTAGTTTAATTACAATAAATAATTAAATTTATTTAGCTATTAAAATTAATTTATTCTAATTTTTAATATTTAAATTGATATTAGTTTGTATAAAATTAAAAATCATTGTTCTCTGTGTACTTAAATTCTATTTTATTATAATAAAACTAAAGTTCTATAAGAAAAACTAAATTAGAATTAATAATAATAATAAAGCCTGCTTACAAGAAAAATTCAAAATTTTTTACAATTTTATAATTTAATTCAAAATTTTAAAAATTAATAAAATTGCCCAAAATTATAAAATTTATTAAAATTATATTCAAAATTAAAATTTTAAATTGTGAAGAAGGTATTTTGGTGATGTTGCAATGGCACGTATATTATTTTATTACATTAATATGACATGTAAATAAAGGCTCTTGATAAAAAAATCTAAAACTTTATGTTATTTTATAATTTAATTTAAATCTTCTATTTATCAATATACTATTAATCTTCTATTATTATTTAATAGTATAAATTAACACTTGTAAGTATAAATATAAATATTATACTAAGAGCAGATATAATTAAAATTTAAAAAAATTAAAATTAAAAATAAAAATAAATCCTATTATAATTCCTTGCACTAAATAAATGGAAATGAATTATAGTAATAAAAGTTTAGAAATTTAATAGTAAAAAAATAAATTAAAAATTTTTGAGTTGAATTATATTTTTTTAAAATTTTAGATCAAATTAAAAAATAACTAAAAATTTTTAAATTTTTTATATAATAGTGTTTATCTATATAATATATCATTATAATAAAATAGTTTAATTTCGTATAGCCACGTTAGTAATACATTCTTTTTCTCAATTCAAATTTTAAATTTAAATATAATTATAATAAAATTTTATAATTTTAGATATTTTTTTTCATATTTTTCCATTTAAAAAAATAATTTTAGATAATTTTATTAATTTTAAAATTTTAAATTATATTGCAAAATATTGAAAAAAATTTTAAATTTTCAATGTAAACAGACTTAAAAAAAATTATAAATTTATGCTAATTTAAACTAACATTCAACAAAAAGGTATAAAAAAAGAATTTTAGTTTTTTAATTTAGGAATGCTAATTTAAAAAATTATATGCAAAAACATTATTTTATCAATATATAAATTCAATTTAAATTGAAACTTGTAATAATTAAAATTAATTGATTAAAATAAATATTATTGATATGATTAATTTTATATTAATTATTTTAATTAATATTTTATAATAAAAATAAATTCAGGTAAATAAGTATTAAATGGAAACAATATGCTTATTTATTTATTTTTCAGGAATAATTACACTCTACAATTTTTTTATCATTTTACCTCATATTTTAAAAATAATCAATCTTAAATTTTTAAAAATTATATTCAACTGTTAAAACTTCTATTAATCCACCACCAATATTATATTATCATTACATCATCATAATATAATATCAAAATAATTATTAAAAAAGTCATATATGTTATAATTCTTTATAATTTTATTCTATACTTTAAAAATAACGATTGTAATCCTATATTTTTAAAAATTTTATAAATTATACTCAATTATTAAAAAAAATCATTAATTCAGTATTATGTCATTAATAAAAATACCACATAATATATTGCTAAACGCATCAACATAATTTCTTTAAATATAGTTGCTCATAATTATTTCACATTCACGTTAACCTTTACGTCTTTCAGCGAAATTCAACTATAGTTTTAGTAATTAATCAAGTTTTATAATAACATGATATTTTAATATATGCTATTTTTATATTTTTTTACAATAAATAATTATTTAACTTGTTTTCATAATTTTGTTTAATTATCTCATTTTCCCTCTTTCATGTCAACTATATATATATATATATATAACTAAAGTTGTAATGTATAAACTTTATGTACATAAGGTGATTTTATTTATTAAATTTTAGTTATGGTTTCTTTTTCTTTATTAAATAAGGAACTGAATATGATATATATTTTTTGTAACAGTAATATAATACTAATATTAAAAGTTAAAATAACATCTCAAAAGTAGTTGATAAATGAATATATGAGTTAATTTTATAATAATAATCATCATAATAATAATTTTTATAAAAGAATTAAAAAAATTATGTATAAAAAATTAAATTATAATTACAAGTATAGATTACCTGCCATCCGCATTTAAAATACTAGTTTTATTTAACTATTAAATATTTATTTTTCAATTCATATAATATGAAAAAATTTATTAGTACACGATCGACTGGTCTTTAATTTTAAAAAATACTATTAAACTTAGATCAAATTAATTTATTTCAAAAATTAAATAAAAAAGGGGTGTTCAAAGACAAGAATAAGGGAGACTCAACGTCCTAAACAAACATAGAATTCAATACACCCCACTATGATTAAATTGAAACTCGAAATATTTAGAAAAGACCTAAAATTAAATGAGAGCCTTTAATATCATATTAAATTTGGATAAGGTTCAACTTACTCTAAAAGTTAGCGGAAGAGGAGTGCTGAAAACTTTACAAGAGTATATTACTTATTCCAAACAAACATCGAATTTAATAAATACATTAATTGTTTCTAAGGTTTTTAAAATATATATATATATATAAGTTCCTCTAAATTGAAATTTTTAGATTTTTTTTAAATATTTAACAGTTAAAATTAATAAAAAAGTCTAACTAGTAAACTTTTTAAAATCTCATGATATTTTAATATATTTTTTAAAATTAAAAAATCATTTAATAAATTTTCACATACAATAAGGAGTATATAGTAATTTTTCTTATTTATAAATGAAAGAAGCATACAACAAGCAAGTTTGAAGGTATAAGCTTACTCTTATATGATCTGCTGTTTCCTGCATTTATTGGAACATGAATCATATGAGAACTTGTCAAATAAACATCTGTTAAATATTCTTTTAACTTTGATTCTATCTAGTCCATAGAACAATATATTGTGTGCCAAAATCAAAATTAGATCGATGGTTTTGATTCCAATTCTAGGGTTTAGGGACTCAAACCAAATCAAATGGTTCTCCAATTCTTACTCCAATTTGATGCTGATTTTTTATTATGATTTAGTTATTTAATAATTTTTTAAATTTAATTTTGTTTTTTAAAATATTTAAAATAATCAAATGTTCGGTAAATTTTTTAAAAAGTGCAAATGACAGCTTACAGCGAATTTTATGAAATTTATCAACTGCATTTCAGATCGGCTCTAAAATTAGAGCGGTTTCTAATGGGCTGTTAAAACTATTTTATTTTTATTTTTTAATTTAAATCATATTGTCTTTTATAATTTTTAAATTAATAAACATTTCAATTTATAATACACAAGTTAAAAATACTATTAAAATAATTAAACTAGTTATAATATTTATTATTATACGATAAAAATTATACATGTATATAAAAGTAAATATATTTTAACTTTTTAATTATATATTATATATTGTAATATTCGAACTGGGCACAATTTTTATAAGGCAATGTAACTCTAATACTAATTATAACAATTAAATTAATTATGTGTAAACTTTTTATATTTTTTTTAGTTATTAAAGTAAACATATATAATTTTATACTCATTATGTTAACGCTAACGGTTAAATATAATTTATCAAATACGTAAATATATCAATTAAAATAAATTATTAATTTTATTCAAAAAAAAATAAATTATTAATTACCAATTATAATCAGTTATTTAATATGAGATGTTAGTGACAACTATCAGTCGTATTCAATAATTGAATTAAATAGATTCCTTTTTTTAAAAAAAATTATATATATATTAATTCAAAATTATTCAATTTTATTTTTAAATTAATTGGTTAAAGGTTAATATAACTTTAATTTTGAATCAGATAATAATCACCTTATCACTAAGACATACTTTCATTTTTTCTTCCATTTCGACGCTATTTTCTTCACTAAATCTATAGCTTTTCTTCAATCAAAATTAATTCTAAAAATCAAAACTAAAAGAAAGAATCATATGTTGAAATATTTGAAAAAGAAAAGGTTAGAGTTTCATACGTATCAAGTTTGAAAATCAAAGATAATTAGAAAAACATATAGGACACTTCATCCTTCATCCTTTCAATCATTAATTTCAAGTGTAAAGCTTTAAATTTTGATGTTCTTTCATTCTTACTAAGACATAATACATGTGAAAGAACATCAAAGGAAAAAAAAAGCAATTAAAGAGTAAAGGTGGAAAATAAGAAGAAATTGCAAAAAAATATTAGTTTTTAATTGATTTTTTTTATTTTTCCTTGTTTTTCTTATGATTATGCTTAGTTAGGGTTTAGTTTTAACTGCTGAAATTAATATTTTGAATGTATAGAAGTGTTAAATGAGTGTTGGAATGGTGTAAGGATGAGGTTTGTGTGGATGGAAGTATAGATTTGAACCTGGAAAATTACATTTTTGTTTGGGCAGCTTCCATTTACAACACTATAATTCTAAAGTTTTGATGAAGAGAGAAATTTATGATTCTACCTAAGATAGTTTAAAAGGTGTAAAATTAAAATTGATGCAGAACAGGTACAATCAGAACAGTCTGTAATATTCAAGGCATAACTAATTATAT
Organism: Manihot esculenta; assembly: GCF_001659605.2. Classification (NCBI taxonomy): domain Eukaryota; kingdom Viridiplantae; phylum Streptophyta; class Magnoliopsida; order Malpighiales; family Euphorbiaceae; genus Manihot; species Manihot esculenta. Next base: position 22,447,160 of record NC_035172.2, read on the forward strand.
ACTCAATGAAATAAGATAAAAAAAATTCTAAATTAACCATGGGAATAGGAAATAAAACTTTGTAGAAGGGAGCAAAATCCAGTTCTATATGCCTTTGTATGCACAATCAAATCTTTGAAAGGTTTAAAATTTGAAACTTGATTTAGATGAGTAATAGCTCCTTTGAGCAACTTCTAAAGAAAAATTTATAACTTAAGTTAGGATAATCAAAATTATATGAATCATACCTTGTTAGAAACTTAAAATATAAATACATATTTTTGACATAGAAACCAAAGTCTAATTTATTGCATAAGGATTAATACAAAATCGAGTATAATGCAACTCTATTTGAAAATGGATAGCATAAATTGACTTGCTTGTTTAATCGGTAGAAATTATGCACGTACTTGCTTGATCCATGCGCTAACTTATTATCCAAAAGTTTTTATGCACCAAGAGATAAGTGGAAGGAAATGATATGGAGCAATTAGTTTTAGACTTTACGGCAGACTTGGACCAGACCTAACTTTTGCTACCGACATCCGATAGGGACTCACGATATCTTTTCAGAAAAAAATTTCGAGACGCATGATTTTTAAAAATGTGACAAGGGCTGAAAGCTTGTCACAAAACTGAGGCGAAAATTCTATCATTTAGGGGGTCAATTTTGCATTTTAATTATTTTTTTGATATTTTTATAATTTTACATATTAGAGTTTTTTCTATTATAAATAATTTGAGATACTTTTCAATTATTCAAGAATTTCAATAAGACTTTTTTCGACTTCTACCCTTTTGTTTCCATTATTTCGTCTTAACCAAACATTATTGTTTAAAACTCCTGTCGGAGTCTAATCAGTCCTACATCACAAGATTAGTATAAGGATATGACATGACATATGCTTGATTTTGCAATGCTGCTATCAATATATGATATGTTTATGTGGTTATATAATAGATAACCGTTGGAATGGCCACAAAGCCTTACTATTACAGTCTTGGCTTTGAGCCTACTGCTTGGCACACGTGCCCACTATTATATTACTTTATCTATCTAGTTAATCTTGCAACGCGTTTATAGGGGGCTGAATAATTAATTAACACATAATATTAAATTTAGAGGTAATTACAAAAAATTACCATGTAGTTTAGTATTTTTTTTAAATAGGGTCTTGTAATTTAATTTGTGACAATAAGAGTCATGTAAATTTCACTCTATTAGCAGGAGACTTTTCTATCTAATATCGTTAATAAATGCTGATATAACACTTAAAAATTAATTAAAAGTAATTTTTCATTAGGATAAATTATATTTTAATTCTTAAAATTTTATAAAACATACCATTTAGGTTAGATATTTATAAATTTAGTTATAAAATTTTATTGTATAATAAAATAGTCTCTATAATTATAATTCATTCCTATATTCTTATAAATTAGTTTCTAAATATTATAATTATTTATAAATAAGTACTTAAATATTTTTTTTAAATTAATTTCATATGTTTATTAAATTTAATATCTTAAATAAATTAATAACATAAAAATTAAGTCAAGAATCTTACCATAATATGTATTTAAATTCAAGTAAAAAAGTTCTTTCCAGTTTAACTTTCCCTTCTCAATGTTTTTTTATTAATTAAGACAAAAAGGAGACATCAATTTTTTTATCTGATTTTTATTTTATTAATTTTCACATATAAGATATTAAAATTTAATAAGTAGAGAAATTAATTTGTAAATATAAGGACTTATTAATAATTACAATATTTAGAGACCAATCTATAAATATATAGGGATTAATTTCAGTTAAAAATAAAAGTTTAAATTAAAAAATTATTTTATTAATAAAAAAATTTTAATGGACTAAATTTAAAAATACAAGAATTAAAATATAGAATTCATAAATATTAGAGAATTATAATTTACTAGTGATATCTAACGGTGTTAGAGGAAAAACCTCATTTTGTTAATGGTGTGAAAATATATAACCCTTTTTACTATACATTAAAGTATAGGATCCTAATTGAAAATTTGTTAAATCACATGGTAATTTTTTATAATTATCCCTTAAATTTGATATTTTTTTCAAGCATATACTTAAGAACTATTACTTGTATGTATACTTTGTTGGAAAATCCATAAATTTTTCAAGATCAAAATAAATAAACAATACACCAAAAGACACCTTGTATCACATAACTCTTACATAATCATGTATTTCTACGAACCATACATATATTTCATAGTCTAAAAGTTACCTAGAATTGTAGCGCATTTCCATAAGAACCCATGTACCTGGATATCCATAAATTACACGATTGACGCCCTTTCATTCCATGTTAACACAGAAAGTCGCCTAATAAGAGATAACCCAACTAGAAAGAATATGTAACGACCCCGAAACCGGACCGCTACCGGCGCTAGGATCCAGATCGACTTAAGGTCGCCGGGACCCGTAGCAAGCCTAACATACATCCTGTATACCTGTTAAATCCCATACATGATCATGCATATACATAAAAACTTTAAACTTTTTCTTTCATCCCCAAGCTTAATCTGTGCATGTACATAACCATAAACATAAAACCCCACACTGGAGCCCTCATCAAATGCTCCAATGGGGTAACATATCATACATTAAGCTTGGTTTAACATAAAAACATCATTAAAACATTTCATTAAAAAGATCATGTACCCAAAAGGGATTAACCAAACACTAGGGCCAAGCACAATTCTATCCTCAATACAATTCTTTACATTACATAACATTATAGCATTTTCCAATACATGTCCACTACTAACTATTACATACACTATGCCTCTACTCTTGCCGACCTCCTGGTCTATCCCGTACTTGCAAACCTGGGGTTAAGGGAATGAGGTGAGCTACTAGAGCCCAGTGAGCAGAATAGTAAAACATTATATTAAAATCCATGCTTTCATGAAATGCATCACATCACAGACAAATCACATCAAGGATGGACTTGTCACCAATAGCCCTCTACATAATCCAATCATGCCAGGGGCATAGTGCAGGCCACACCTAGTCTTTCTCTTACACATAACATATCATGCATATCCAATCGTGCCGGGGGCGTAGTGCAGGCCACACCCGGTCTTTCTCTTACATTGTGCCAGGGGCGTGGTGCAGGCCACACCTAGACTTCCATATCATATCATATCATGTCTCATCATATCGAGGACTAATGGGTCATCCAACATCCATCCACATCAACGTCAAATTATGCAATGCAACATATTCGTGAAATTCTAATGCAACAACCTAAAATATATCATGGCATTCGTGATGCATGAACATGCTCAAAATTTATTTGCTTGCAACATAAAGATTCATTCTACTCACCTCAGGCTGACTCTAAAGCAGCTAGCTCACTGCTGGGGTCCTCGGTTCCTCAGGTCCGAACCTACACAGGTGGACTCAAAATGAGGGACCAAACGTACACTATCATAACTCTAAACTACTCCCCAAAAACCCCCTAAAACATCATAAAACAACCATAGAAATCATGCAAAGGAAGGCTGAATAGGGCACTTTCGGCGGCAGGTTCGGCGGCCGAAAGTCCCTCCAGAGCCAAAACTCAGCCACTTTCGGCAGCACCTTCGGCGGCTGAAAGTCCCTTCCAGAGACGAAACTCATACACCTTCGGAGGCACCTTCGGCGGCCGAAACTCCCCTCCAGAGCCGAAAGTTCAACTTTCGGGGGCAGGGTTCGGCAGCCAAAAGCTTGCCTCCACAGGCAGGTTCGGCGGCCGAAAGTGCCTTTGGCTGCCGAACCTGAGTTCTTCCAGAAGTGGCATAACTCAGCCCTTATGCACATTTGCCTCCCAAACTCTCCAAACTCAAACCAACTCATGTAAAAACATGCATACACACATACATAAGCATATAGGGGTCTCAAACTAGCCTAAACCCCAACAAAAACACATCTAGCAACACATATATCATACATTACCCATAGAACCAACATAAACCCTAACATTTTAACAACTAACCTAAACATGTATTTTTACCCCATAAACTTTCATAAAACTTGTTTAAAACATCGAAGGAGGCGAGGATCGACGCTTACCTCTTGAAGATCGAGAGAAGACGTGACCCAACTTGGAGATTTGGGGAAAACGGGTTCCGGAGGTCTCCAAGCTTCCAAACTTCGATCTTTGCTCAAAAACTTCAAAACCAAGTTAAAACTTATTAGAAACTTGTAGGATTTGAAGGAAAACCTCAAAACCAACCATGGAAGGTCATGAATTCACCTTTGCCCAAAAATGGAGGAGGAAACTCGCCCATTTTCGGACATGGGGCCTTTTATAGGTGGCTGGCCAGACCACCTTCGGAAGCCAAAGGTGACTCCAAAACTCCACCAAGTTCGGCGGCCGAACCTGAATTTTCCTCCATGGTGCTTTTCTTTCAAAAACTCAATTTTTTCCTCACTTAAAACCTTAAAACACTTGAAAACATTTTAGAAAAACATATTTTACCCTTCTAGAGGTTCCCGACATCCGAGATTCCGCCGGACGGTAGGAATTCCGACGCTAGAGTCTAGCCGGGTATTACAGAATAAATCGAGAGAATAACTTTTTATTTTCCAAAATTTCTTTTTAATTATGAAAAAAAATTCTCATAACTTAACATAGAATCCTATCGATCATGTTAGTAAAGAGAGAAAAGAGTTGATGGGCAGCCATGCCCACCATCGATTCTTTTGCCATGTAACTGTTAAAGTTTAAAATTTAAATATTTTTTTTATTATAAATAATTAACTCTTTAATTCATGTTAATCTCTATAAAATAAATTAAAAACTAGCCTATTATAAATAAGGTATAGAATTTTATTATAGGCTTATTTTTTTTAGTCCTATATTGGGTGTGTTATTTTTTTCATCTCCCACTCACATATAATAGGGCATAATGATATGTACAACGCAATTTTCATACTTAACAAATAGGTTGTGTCACCTGTACATAATTATATTTGTTAGGACAGTATGCAATACCCTAGATTATTTATCACATTGAATTATCCACGTGATATCAATTATTTTCTTTTATGTCAACAATTATGTTTTATGCACAGACAAATATAATTGACCAGTCAATGAACACAAAACTAATGTGATACTTCCATATGATTTTCTTCAAATCTCGATACTTTCAACCTTAATTCAATTTGCTTTTCTAGTAATATATTGTCAAATCGAATCATTCATAATCATATGATAATATCCTAAGATAGCAAACATTAAATTAAGTCTCAAATAGCATATCAGAGTCTTAAGGCTACTAGTAAGATTATTTATAATCTTTAGGGTCTCACACATTAACAAGCAGAGATCATCGCTTGTATTTCCATCATTAGTCACAAGCACATATGGTATGAATTACATGCTATGATATCCCTTTTATTCATAATGGATCGTATGTCTCTAATTAAGATAGCGTATAGATGATAATTTGGGCATATCTAATGTTTAAATTTGAGTTCTCTTAACTACTCATTTTAAAACAGAACTTCATCTGGCTGTTATATGCAACTTCTTCATCCATTTCATCTCAAAAGATGATAATCAAACCTTAAGATTACTAATTATAATCACTAGCATTTTTAGTTATTAGTATGTCGTCTACGTACAATGATAAGATTACTAATTTATTCTTGGATCTTTTTGGTATATTTACAATGACCCTTATTGATCATAGTGAAATCATAAATCCAACTGTATTATGAAATCTAATATACCACAGTCTCGAAGACTGTTTAAGGTCTTAGAATGGTTTTAAGAATCTATGCACTTTGTGTTCTTGGAAATTTACACCGAAACTAAAGGTTATTTTATGTAAATTTTAATTCTCCATTTTAGAAAAAATAGTCTTTACATCCATTTGATATAATTTAAGATTCAATTTAGCAACTAATACAATTTAACAATAAAAAAAACCTTATCGAAGTAAACCTGACAATAAGTTTAAAAAATCCTTATAATTCTTTCATTCCTATATATTGTGTGTACTTCCTTAGCTACCAAACAAGATTTGTATCTCTTGATACTACCGTTAGCCTTACGTTTCACTTTGAGAATCTACTAATTCTCAATCGTTATACTTTATTTTGAGAATTCACTAATTCTCAATTGCTTTATATCCTAATAGCAACTCCACATTGACTAACTTTTTATTGACTTTATTTTCTATTCCATTATTTCAATCCATTTTTTATCTTAACTGAAAATCTAAGAGCTTAAGAAACACATTTCTTAGACATCTCTATCAACAGTAATAATAAATACTTTTCCTTCGATCTCAAAACGACAATCAGAAATCCTTGGATGACTCGTTCTTCATAGCTGAGATTTATCTATTGCTCCCACTTGAACATATGTCTATCAAAATTTCTATAGCAAAGTAGCTTGGTCGCGAGTTTAATTTATAAATAAAACTTGTCCTATCTTCACATGCTTAAAATAATAGTAAAAAGAATATGATGCCTTATGATTTAAAGTTGATTATACTTCCATTCTCTTGCTCACTAAGAAAGAATATCCTTCCTCTTGAATCTAAAATTTATGAAGGTTCATGAGCAATTTTACAACCCTATGGTTTTAAAGTCCATAAATAAATGTGTATTTAGTCCATAACTCATATAGAGTGGAAGTTACTAATTATGTGGGTACTAGATTAAGTTCAATAGTGATTACTAATAATGTATCACCCTAATTGATTAACAAAATTAGCTCATCTCATTATTGACCTAACCTAATAGGATTTTATTTCTCCTTTCTGTTACACAATTTCTAAATTGCTCTAATAGGAATTTTTTTAGCTCGATTGATTCTTAACGTCTTTACTTTTCTGTCTAATTGATTTCTCAACTAAAACCCAAAAATTTAATGAAGCAACTTAAAGTCTCAATTTAGTGAGATACCAAATAAACTTAACCTTACAAAGAGTAGCCATTAATTATGAAATAGATGTCCTCTTATGTCTAGTCCCACATACATATAATCACATTTACTAGAAAAGATTAAACACAATATAATCACATTTCAAATTAGGCAATATTTATAAGTGGATATATCTACCTTATTTGCATATCTTTTAACTTATGAGGTTAAACATAGCATACCACGTATTTACATCATTTATAGACGTATTAAAAGATGTAAAATAAGAAAAAAAAATATACTATTGAAGTTACATATAACTTCTAAGCCAATATGAGTATATATGGAATCTCTAGTACCACTAGAATTTATACTTAAAATAAGTTTATACATAATTCATGAAAAAAAAAAGTTTAATCAACACCAACACAAATAACAAATTTATTGAATTTATGGAACAAGATATAACAAGCTCGTAGGTGATTAAGCCCTTCACTTCAACTTTGGAGTTATTTCCTAATAAATAGCTATCTTGCTCATAGAAGAAGTCATTAAAATTTTACGAAGGTATTCCGATCCTGTTTTATACAGTTAAAATATTTGACTTTAGCAATGTTTTCCTTCTTCTATCCGAAAGGACCTCTGCCCTTCTCTTTATTGTTGTTTCTTGTTGGGCTAAACTTTTCCTATCCTATACTATTTACCACCTTGATGTTTTCGCTAGTTTCCCTTTCTTCCTTAGGAATTAAAGCAATTATGTACACTTTTTTATTCATTAGATTTAAACGCAGACATTTCTACTCTAGCTCTAAGAAGCGCATAGTATCTTCTATATACTTAATATAGAAGTTGTGGGTAAACAATATTTTTCATGTGATCCTAGGTATTTGGGCAAAAAACATATGACCGCTCGAACATTATGTTTGTCAATCAAAATATCACAAGTATCTTTTAACTCATTCACTATACTACTCATGATCTTAAGACATATTCTTATATCATAATGAGAACTCTTCCTATAAATGTCTGATTATATAGTGTGAGCTATAAGATTGACAAACGAGATTGATAAGCGAGCTTTCTTTAAATCTTACTTTCAAGTGCAGATCATATGTCTATTATTAAATTATATTTTTGTAAATTCAAGCATAACTATATCATGCATACTACTCACAAAAGTGATGTGAGCAGCTGAATTCATTTCTTTCAAACATCATATGCCTCACGGTTCAACATATGTTAGCCGTGTTGCCCTATTCTTAAATTTTCATAATTAGGCTAAGAGATCCTAGAGCTCCTAATTTCTCGAGCACATACTGAATTTTCTTACTTTAAATTTCATAATTATCCTCATTTAGCTTCTCCACTTATTAAGATAAGCTAAAAAGATTTAGAAGCAGATATTGTTCTTAATTTAAATTAGGGATATTTATGCACATGATTTAATATCTTAGTTCCTATATACACTAACCTTAATAATAATAAATTATATTAATAATTATTTTACATTAGACTTTAGAGTCGAAAGTTCATTACATTTCCAATCATTGTCTAAAATACAAATGTATTATAAAAATTAATTATAATTAATTATGTTAAGATTCATGTCTTAAATTACTTATAATTTAAGAGTTTTAAAATATTTTATAATTGATATCCAGAAACATCAACTCATATACCACATATCAACATATGATATAAAAATAATGGACAATTAACAATTCATGAAACTAAATAACATATTATTTAAAATCATGAAACAATGAAAGATAATATTGTTCATTATAAAATTATTCATAGTAGCATAAACAAACTACATGGATAACAATAATTTCCAAAATAAACTATTCATGTCAAATATAGACTCAAGACACATGTATAGAATATTCAAGAAACATGTATAGAATCTCATCTAGTCAATTCAGATTACAGTCAACACTAGGAAGTTTTGGCATAACTATAGACTTACTATTAAGTCTTGATAATCCTGTCGAATGACACATCGTCTTATTTGTAATCCATTTGGAATATTCACTAATGAATTCTAATATAAGGTGACTGTAGGACTTGTTGATATTCTGCCAATTAGAATCCAAAATTTCTTTTAGATTGAAATTAGGCAACACGATCCTTAAAAAAAACATATCTTTATTTGTCTTGTAAAAAAAGGAAATCCAAAAAGGAAATTATAATTCACATCAATGATAAACTACACTAGATGGTAGGGCTGAGCACTATTCGGTTTATATTAAAAAAACCAACCGAACTGATTTAATTCAATTAGGATTATATAGTAAATCAGTTTGGTTCAGTTTTATTTTTAAAATTTTCAGTTTAATTGATTTAATTTGATTTTGAAAATTAAAATCTCAATGAAATTGAATCAAACCGTATAAATATATTTGAAACTTTAATTAAGCATAACCTTTATTGTGTCTTTATGGTTAACTGCCGCAACGTAAACGCGTGCAAAAGTAAAATCTAGATAGGTTTAGAGAAAAGTGAATAATTCTGAATGGAAAATAAGGTGTCTCACAAAATATGATATATGTCTTAAATAGACATACAAAAAAATTCGAAAAAATTCTAAAATACAGATAAAAAAATTTTAGAGGCCATTTTGAAGCCCTAAATAACATTTTTGGGTCTCGTGACAGGCCGTTATATAGCCAAAGGCAAGTAATAAATGTAGATATTTGAACAAGCTTTTCGAATTAGCGTCGTAATAGTGATTATGATACCCGTAGCAAAAGTTATGATCAAAATGCTTTTTGCAGTTTAGTGGGCGCATTTAGGCCGGTCCGCCCGTTATAAATATTTTGGTCCATCTCGTTCGCATCACTAACTAATTAAGATGAAATGCAAGAGGTCTAAGGATCCAAAATATATTAAGATAAAATTAAAATCTTAATAAAATTGAATCAAATCGTATAAATATATTTGAAGCTTTAATTAAGCATAACCTTAAATGTTATTTTTCTTTTTCTTATCTTTAGATCTAACTATCCACTCTTAATAAATCTCAACCGTAAATTCTATGTGTATATTGATTATTTAAAAAGAAAAACCCTAGCTATCTTCTTTGTTTTCTCTCTGCCGCCTCTCCTTCTTCAATCCTTCATCTCCTCTCTCATCCGAATATCAGCAACCAGTGCATCTCCAATATTATAGTAGCGATGTAGCTCCATGCCGCCTCCCAATGTCACAGCGGCCTCCATCTTTATCGGTGTCGTCAGTGTTGCATCCTCCAGCTTTGTCAGCACCGCAGCTCCAGCGTTCTCCAGCATGGTGTCACAACTCAAACATCACAGAGTTGCATCACAAAAGCAACGTTGTAGCTTCAATTGATAGATCTTTATGTTGTTTATATTTCTAGTATTGTGTTTCTTCTAATTCTAAGATGAGTTTATAATATAAGTATTGTGTTGATTTGTATTTTTATAGTGTAAATCTTCTTTCTTTCCATTTAGATGGGTGTTTGACATGAAAATGCAAGAAAATAAGGAGAAAAAGATTAAATCCATATTGTTTGGCTTGAGAGAAACAGAAAGAATCTTTAGAGAAGAGAGAAAATTTTGAAATAAAAAATGGAATCAATTTTGAACCGAAAAAATTAATTCGATTCGGTTCAATTCTTTTAGTCATATTGGTTCGATTTAATTTTTAAATTTTTAAAAGTTTGGTTTTTAGGTTTTTTGATTCGGTTCGCTTTTAACGGAACTGACCAATTACTCACCCCTACTAAACATTATCTCATTTAAAATGTTTATAGGATCCATATTCATCTAATTGAACTCTTTACTCTGTAAAAGTGCTCGTACGAGCCTACGAATGACTTGCATCCCATTGGAAGTTGCTATTATATTTTTGTACATGTACAAAAAATAACAGTAAAAAAAATGATAGTGATATCATCAACAAAAAAAAACTTTGAACATTTTTCAAACAAAAATATTTTTAAAAAATTATTTAATAATAATATAAAATTATTAAAAAATAATTATATAAAAAAATGCCCAATTTTTTTTTTTTTATAAATGTCACTCATAAAAAATTTATAAATTTTGTACTTGAAATTTTTTCTTTTTTTTTTTTTAAATAGCATAACTTCTTTCTGTTAATTAAAAAAAAAAAAAAAAGGCTTACGCTGCCCAAGCCCATGCACAGGCTGGGCCGTGACCCAACCTGTGCACGGCCCAGTACTGTGCGCATGGCTAGAGCGGTCCAGGTACCCAACACGAGGCCTACGCGCAGTTCGATGCCGCGCGCTTGGGCTTGCACAATCCAGGTGCCTAGCATAGATATGGCCTGGTGCTACGCAAGGTCTAGGTCGGTGTGTTCTAAACTCAGTAGCCTGAACCAGTCTCTCACGTGCCTCATTTTCTTCCTGAATCTTTTCGGTATGAAATCTTGGTGTTTCAAGTCATCCTGTGATATTTTATTTTATCAAAAGCTATCCTATACTAGAGTTTGGGATTCACCTACCCTCTAATGTGTGAAAAAAAAAATTCTAGAAACATTCTAAACATATTATATATAAAAAAATGGTTACAACTTTAATAATTTATATCTCAACCAATATATATTGAAAAAATGTATGCAATGTACCGTTGAAAAGCTTTTTTATTTTACGAGCTTTTAAGAGATACTAAAATCACAATTTACAAAAAGAGTATACAACATGATACAAGCAACTAAAGATGTCTACCTAGAACTTATTTGAATAAGAAAACAAGTATATGCAATTCTTAAAAAAAAAAACAATAAAACTATAGTATACAAGGAATTAGGTTCTAATATTAATATTGAAAAATTCATAAAATTTTCAGGCTCCAAAATAAATAAACAATACACCAAAAGGCACTTTAAAATGTTTATAGGATCTATTTCGAAGATAATCAACTATCTAATTATTTCATTTGCTTGAACTCTTTGCTCGGTAAAAGTACTTGTACGAGGCTATGAATGGCTTGCATCCCATTGAAAGCTGATATTATATTTTTGTACACATAAAAAAAATGAAAGCCCAGAGAAATGATAGTGATATCATAAAAAAAATATTTTGAAAATTTTTCAAAAAAATATTTTTTAAAATATTATTTAATAATAATCTAAAATTATTAAAAAATAATTATATAAAAAATAACCAATTTTATATTTTTTAAAATGTCACTCATACAAAAATTTATAAATTTTGGAGCAAAAATTTTTTCTATTTTTTTAAATGGCATAATTTCTTTTTTTTATTTAATTTAAAAAAATAAAAAAAGGATTAGGCTGCCTAAGTCTATGCAGGCACCTAACACAAGGCCTGCATGTAGTCTGGTGCTGTGCGCTTGGGCTTGTGTAGTTACGAGCATGGGCTTGTGCAGTCAGACGCCTAAAGCAGGTGCAGCCTGGTGCTATGCATGGTTTGGATGGTGCCTGGTGCTATGCATGGTTTGGATGGCGTGTTCCAAACTCAGTAGCCTGGACTAGCCTCTCACGCGCCTTTATTTCTTCCGAATCTTTTCAGTATAGCATCTTGGTATTTCAAGTCATCTTGTGATATTTTATTTTGTCAAAAGCTATCCTATACTAAAGTTTGGGATTCACCTACCCTCCATTGTGAATAAAAAATAAAATTCTAGAAACATTATAAACACATTGTATAAAAAAAAAGTTACAACTTTGATAATTTATATTTCAACTAATATACATCAAAAAAATGCATGCAATGTACTGTTAGAAATTTTTTTTCTAAGAGCTTTCAAAAGATACTAAAATCACAATTTACAAAAAGAGTATACAACATGATATAAGCAACTAAAAAAACTCTACCTAGAACTTATTTGAATATAAAAATAATTATTTGCAATTCTTAAAAAAAAATAACTATAAAATTATGGCATACAAGGAATCAAGTGCTAATACCAATATTGAAAAATTCATAAATTTTTTAGGATCAAAATAAATAAACAACATACTAAAAGACACCTTGAAATGTCTATAGGATTAATTGCTAAGATAATCAACTATCTAATCATTTCATCTACCTAAACGCTTTACTCAATAAAAGTACTCCTACGAGACTATGAATGACTTGCATTCCATTGAAAACTGATATTATATTTTCATACACATAAAAAAATAATAATGACCCAAAAAAAAATAATAGTGATATCATCAACAGAAAAAAAAAACTTTTGGAAATTTTTTAAATAACTTATTTTTAAAAATAATTATTTAATAATAATCTAAAATTATTAAAACATAATTATATAAAAATCTCAATTTTATTTTTTTTATAAATTTAACTCATAAAAAGATTTATAAATTTTAGAACATAATTTTTTTTAAATGGCATAATTTTTTTAATTTAAAAAATGATTAAAAAAATAGGCTTAGCCTGCCCAAGTCAGTGCGTGGGCTGGGCCGTGACCCAGCCTGCATGCGGCCAGTGCGGTCTAGGTGCCCAACAGTAGGCCTGTGCGCAGTCCACTGCCGTGTGCTTAGGCTTGCGCAGGCACCTAGCGCAGGCGCAGTTTGGTGCTGGGCACGGCCTGGGTAGCCTCTCGCTCGCCTTAATTTCTTTCCGAATCTTTTCGGTATGAAATATTAGTGTTTCGAGTCATTTTGTGATATTTTGTTTTCTCAAAAGCTATCCTATACTAGAGTTTGGGATTCACCTATCCTCTACTGTGAATGGAAAAAAAAATTCTAAAAACATTCTAAACAGATTGTATAAAAAAAAATGTCACAACTTTGATCATTTATATCCCAACCAATATACATCAAAAAAATGCATGCAATATACTGTTGGAAAGCTTTTGTTTTTTTAAAGAGTTTTCAAAAAATACCAAAATCACAATTTACAAAAAGAGTATACAGTAAGATATAAGCAACTAAATATGTCTACCTAGAACTTATTTGAATAAAAAAATAATGATAAAACTATGGTATACAAGGAATCAGGTTCTAATACTAATGTTGAAAAATCTTTAAATTTTTCAAGATCAAAATAAATAAACAACACACCCAAAGACACATTGTATCACATAGTATATGCACAATCGCGTATTTTCTATGAACCATGCATGTATTTCACAATCTAAGGGCTATCTAGAATTGTAGTGTATTTCTACAAGAATCTATATACCTGAATATCTACATATTATATGATTGATGCCCTTTTGTTCTATATGAACACAGGAGATCCCTCGACCCATAAATATGAATTTTTATATAATTATATTTTGACATATATATATTAGATAGAGTAAATTATAAAGATTATATAAATTAAAGAAGTGTAATCATGTATACATACAAATAGGTTAAATATATGCATACAACATAGATCTTGCGAGAGTGAGAAATATTGATATTTGAAATGTTTGATGAATTAATAGAACATATGACTATAACTAATAAAAGAGAAATGACTTTTTTGATGCGCTTATCATATAACCCACAGATTGAGATGTTCATGAAATATTAGAGGAAATTCTACCATTTTCGAGTCAAAATTATTACATTTAGCATGATTACATAATGTTATTTAAATGAATCATTTAATAACTTGGCAAAAGACATATTAAATAAATGATATAGTCTTGAAATTATAAGAAAGGCACAACTTGTGATAGTTCTTACTCACTATACTCTTGAACATGTTAAGGGGTGTTATAAGTTTGATAAATCTGAAACTCCTGAAACTATATCTAAGTCTTGATGTCCAGAACTTAAAAAGTTCTTATTTATTTTGAGTATCCAATCTGTGAATTTTGAATATTTAACTAGTAACTGTATCATTTAGTGTAAAGTTCGGACTATAATTACGTACATTATCTTAACTAAAATCCCTTAAATGAAGATTAAAATAACTCAGCTAATATTTTGTTTAAATTTTTTAATTTTTAATTAAATTTTTACAATATAATAATAATAATAATAATAATAATAATAATAATAATAATAATAATAATAATAATAATAATAACATGTTTGGACTTAGTTGATAGTGCCTTATTCTTCAATTGATAGACTATTCCCAAACTTTATTTTATCTTTAAATATCAAATCCTTTGAAAACTCTCAGCAAACAATTCTAATTATGTATATGTATGTATTATTGTGCATTAAAAGATAACATTATTAAGCTAAGTATGTGCAATGAAAACCACTAAAAATCCTATAAGAAATGAAAATCACTAAAAAATCATCTAATTTTTTATAAAAAAAATAAAGTAGTTGGTTACTTTGAAAAAATACATTTAAATTAATAATGTACCTCTTTCCTTTTTACTAGTAAACTAACTTATCATCCTTGCTTTTATCATATAGAGATAATCAGAAGAAAAGATGAGATTTTATAGGAGTATATAACTTAGTTCAACATGAGATTTTGCAAAACTTTGATCCAAAAGAGGCTGATGTAGTAAAATATATGCAAAAAAGATTCACATTATTAGAGTTTTCATATTTCTATGTAGGAATCCTACATAACCTTGGAGAGTTGATGCAAAAGGCATAAAAGTGCATTTATTAAGATGATGCACAACCTACTAGTAGGTTTGCTAGAGATGAAAAAGATTAGAAAAAAAAAAAAAACAAGAAAGAATGCATAAAGAGAGCTCGATAAGACTCCCATCGTATCAAAAAGCATGGTTGGAGTAAAGGAGGTTGTAGACAAGAATTGATTCCAACGAGGAGTTACTAAAAATATAAGTATGAGGACCATCAATTGTAGCCAACATCACCTTACTCTCAATGTATCTACAGCAAAAGAGTTGTTGACGGTTCAGGACAAAGAATATTCTTAATGTCATTAAATAACTGATTTTGACAAAAAAAAAAAAAAAACACAAATCCAATAACCATCATTAGTACCACTAAAAGAAATGAATACAACATAATCAACTTCCATCAGTTTAAAGTGAAAATTGAAAGAGTTTATAAAGAAAGGGTATTTGAAGATTTATTTATCAAAAAATAAGATGGCACTAGTCAAATAGAGTCAAGATGGGTTGATAGAAGAAGAAAAAAGATATAGTAGTGAACAATGAATTAAGTTGAATCATTCATATGGTTGTGGGGGCTATCGGTTAAAAGTATTGTAAAAGATAGGATAAGAAATTGAGATCAAAGGTGAGAGTGGAGGAGAAGTATATAAATTTGATATGCTTTTGAAATGGTTGTTATTTTCTCCTTATAAGATGGTAAATGAGTAGAAATGTCTCATGATGAGGCAATAGTTGTAGAGGCCATTATTTTCAACTTTCAAGTCTAAAAATGCTTATGCATAATTGAAACAAAGTTAACTTGTTCCATATAGGATGTTTCAAGCCATGAAAGTAAAAGATAACCAAGTAGTCTCTAATCAAGAACCAATCAAGGGAATTGGTGGTCTCGATGCATGTAAAAAGAGTAATTTTATTGCCTCTTACTTTAGAGAAAACCATACAACTAGAATCCAATATGACACTTGTTTATGGTCAAGCTCCTTATGGCCTATAATATTATTCTTAATCGACCAATGCTATATAATTTTGTGATTACTGTCAACAAAAAATACTTATGATGAAGCTTCACAGTGAAATAAAAGTGCCACACTTAAAGGTCATAAAGAGAAATTAATAGTTGTATATGGCTAAAATGAAGGCTATAGAATACTAAAAAGAGAAAATGAATCTATAAAGGATAAATATTAGTAAAAAAGTGGGTTGAGAAAAGAGCCATTAGAATCATTACAAATATTTGCATTCTTAGAAAGTCATTTCAAATTTTGATGCATTAATTTTGAACTCTATAGACTTAGTCCTCTTTTTTTGCCAAAAATAAATAGGATGATTCATTAATTAAAAGCCAGATACAACCTAGCATATAGGTGCAAAACAACACAAGTCCAAAAAACATGAAGAAGAAAAATTCACTAGTCTAATAAGATAGGGGCACAAGTCCACAAACTAAAAATCTAACCTAGCTACTAGAGAAATCCTAGCATCTTCATTGCTGCTTTCAGCCATAAGTAGAAAGAGACATAATAACCCTTTGTAGCCACATGAAGTCCAAACAACAAGTGAGGATTTTAAGAACAATTAATAAGCTCAGTCTTTGTGTTTTATAAGAGGATCGAATAATAGATCTCATAATGCCTTCCATGGCCTTAAAAGGTTATAGTCTAAAATAGATCAATCAGCTTAGAGACTCCTAAGTTATCATTTTTCACAATATCCATACATACTTTTATAAAGTTGGGAAAAATAATCAAGCAAGGCACTAAGAGGAGCGACATAGTCTAGTCACATGCTCTTGAAAATTTAAAACCACACAATCCATCATCATTCGACCCTTATGACAGCCAGCAACCATCAATAAAATAAGACCTATGATCATGCATGGAGTAAGACACTAGGGAGAATAAGACTTTTATTTAAAATAGAACCAAATGCCTTCCAATGGCCAAGGTCTTAGCAAAACCCCCTTAAAAAAAGATATTGATAATATAAAATCCTATAAATAGCTGAAATCTACAAAAAAAAAAAAAAAAAACTATATCACCTAATTGAGTAAGGGAATGATAAAACCCATAACTAGATCGAGAAGGAGTCTCTTGCCCCTACTACTTAGAGGAGACAAAACTATTGACGTTTAGTATTGGAGAAACAGAAAAACAACCAAATAGGTAGAGAGCGTCTCTCTATAAAAAAACTAGAAAAGATGAAAAAAATAACAAATTATATCAGCTTGACAAGCATGAAATCATAATAATAACATTTGTTATAGTCACAAGTTTATTTTGATAATAACATGTAGCATGATTGTATTTGTATTGTCAATTATTCATTTGACAATAACCATGCCATTCAACTGGAAAAAGTTTGTATTTTAGAAATATTTATTTTTGAGGGTGATATAGCCTTATCCCGTACCATCCTTCCTTGAATAGGTAGTTTTTGCCAACTTAACTTGTATATTATAAAGGCATTTTTAGGTTGAATTCCTTTTTAGCTTGCAACATCTATGAAAAATACTCAAATTAACAAGGAAAATTAGCAATAAATTTATTCATTGTTAATTAAAAATAAATTTAAAATGGGATATAAACTATAATATATTATGGACCAGAATTTATATATATATATATATATATATATATATATATATATATATATATATATATATTATTTTGATGTCAAAAAAGTTAGCACACGGTTAAATAAGGGATTATAATTTCACAATTAATTTAAACACTCAAAATTAGTGAATCAATTAGTATTGAATTATAATATCCATCCCTGAATCTTATGCTAGTGCGAATGTAGAAAATAAATAAATACAGTCGATTTTAGGTAAAAATATGATACATTTTATATTTAGCCAATTTATTTTATAGAAACTATTTTAATTTTTTTATTTTTAGACACAATGAAAAATATTTTTTAATTAAAGAAATTAAAAAAAAATGCTTGATTTTCTAAAAGATCCTTTTTAAAAAATTCTTAGCACTATCTTTTCAATGTCGTTATCATGAAAAATAAAGCATCTTTATAGAAAGTAATTTTTTTAAATATTTTTTTACATATAAGATTATGTGAAATATTAATATATATTTTCTGATTAAATGGGTGTATAATATTAAAAATATTTAAAATAGAAGAGTCTGGAGTCCAGTGCTGCATGATTCTTTTATCATTTCAGACAATTATTAAAATTGTAGACTGCAATCCATTAATAGCCAGCGTATAAGTAACTTCACTTTCTCTTCTCCATCTTTCAGCAGATACGACAAACAATGGGCCTATGTGCTTCTTCTCAAAGCCTAAACACTGCGCCACTCTCCACCAAACTCATCGCTTCGCCGTTGACGATCAAGGTCATTCACAGCGAAGGCAAGCTTCAGGAGCTGAAACATCCAACCAGAGCCAGTTTTATCAAAATCCAGAATCCAAATTGCTTCCTCTGCAGCTTAGAGTCCATGTCCGTCGGCATGTGCGTCCCTCAGGTTTCCGATGACGAAGAGCTGCAACTGGGTCAAATTTACTTCCTCTTGCCACTGTCTCAAGCCCACAAGCCTCTCTTTCTTTCTGACTTGTGTGCTTTAGCCGCTAAGGCCAGCTCTGCCCTTGGCAACGCCACCGTTGACTTGTGTTCCAGTGGCGCTTCTAGGGGATTTTTCCGGTGAGTCGAAGTCAATGGTTGAAGAAACAGTTTCGGATGAGAAAATTAATGGGAATGGAAATGTGGAAGACGATGATGCATTAGGAAGTGCGGGCGCTGGTCTTTCACGTGGACACGTTTCTTCCTGGGCATTGAACTTTTCGGCCATTTGCCATGTCACTGGATTTAATGTGGTTTGATTTTTATTTTTTTTTAGAAAAAGGAAAAAAATTGCTTTACTAATTGTGAATATTTCCTTTTGTTGAAAATAAATATTATAATAGTAAATGTTTAATGTAATAGTAATGCCTTCTAAAATTTAAGTTCAATTTTAGAGAAAACATTGTTGATGGAAAAATATGTAAATATGTATATAAAAAAGGATATTTTAGTAAAAGAAAAATACATATTGTGATTTATTTTATTTTTCTATTAATATTGTTAGGAGAGGTCAGTTTAATATTTATAGATTATGAAATAATATATGCCTTCACGCAAATTTTTCCAAATAGTGGATGAAAGAACTACTATTACATTTAGATTTTTAAGAAATTTATTAATTTATATATATTTAAAAATGATTTATTTTATAAAAATAAACAATTTAATTGTATTATTAAAAAAATGACTATATATTATAAATAATTAAAATTAGATCAAATAAATTATATATAAAATCATAATTATAATGATTAAATAATTAAATTAAAATTGTAATGTTAGCTGATAAATTTTTAATAAAAGGTTCAAATAATTAGATTTTCTAAAATACAAAAAATATTTTAATTGAGTTATTATAAAAAATTAAATATATTAGTGAATTTTTTTAATACATAAGAATTTAATAATAATTCACTCATATTTATTTTAATTTTATTTGTAAATATTTTTTTATAAATTTTTTAAAATAAATTGATAGTCACACTAAAAATAAAAATGTTTTGATTAATTTGGAAAATTGTACCTTTTTCAAACAATAATCTTGTAATGATTTCGAATTCTAATTAATAAGGAAGATGAACTCTATTTTGTAATATATATGTGTATTTCTAATTTTATTCTAGATAGTAATAATTAAATACGTTATATAGTTGAATGTACAGCTCGTAATATATAGTACAAATACAATTTTTATGAATGGATAATATTTTCTATTTAAAGTAGAAAGTAAATAAATAAATTTACATAATTTATTTTATAAATTTTCAAATTAAAAATAAAAACATAAAACAATATATAAAGCAGAAACTACAATATGATAATAAAATATTTCTTAATATTCCTTCAAATTTTATTTTTATTTTAAATTCCATTTATTATACAGAAAATATTTTATAAAAAATATTTTTTATATTTTTTAGTGTTTGATACATTCAAAAATTTATTCAATAGAAAATATTTTATTTATTAAAAAATTATTTTTTATATTTTAAAATTTTTATTAGCAATTTTATATATAAATTTATTAATTAATTTTATTTTTTTAATTAAAATTAAATAATAAAAAATAAATTATTTTATTAAAAATGATTTTTATGAAATATATATTTTAAATATAAGTTATTGTAAAAAAAAAACAGAGCCTCATAATTAAAATAATATTTAATGCTCATAATACCAGGTAATAAATATTAAAAGGCATGCAGCTTCAGTTCAGCCAAACGGGAATAAAAACGTATCGGATATTTTTAAATATTCGATCCGATCAAATTTTAATAGGACGGATTTAGATAGTTATAATAGAGTTCGGGACGGATTTAAATTTAAAAAATGATATGTATTGGGATCTATTATTCGAATCCGTTTATATAAATAATTAATTTAAAAAATAATATGCATTGGATTCTGGTGGTATGTATTATCTATCTATTATTCGAATTCGTTTATATAAATAATTAATTTAATATAAAAATATATTTTATGATAATATTTATAAATTTATGCATATATTTTTATTTAAAATTTAAATATTTTTTAAATGAAATTATTAATAAAATTATTTTTTATATAAATTATTAATTAAAATATATAAAACTTTATTCGAATAATAATAATCAGATTTAATACGAATTAAAATAGTTGAGATTAAATTTTAAGATGAATTTAAATATTATTAATATAAATCGTGTTGAATAGTTTAACCCGATTTTACATCCCTACGGCATCTCTCATGTCCATGTTGCTTAGCTGATTAGCTTTTCTCTTAATAATCATTTATGGGGAAAGAAATTAAATTCTATTAAACAAAGACTTCTTTACTTGCAGTACAGCATGATGGTCAGCAATCCAATTGAGGCCAATCACACAGAATCCTTTCTGAATTAAAATAAAATTAAAATTAAAAGAAGTTGGAGAATTTTTAAATATTTCTTCTTTCCATTTACTTCTTTTATTTATATTATATTGCAAATATTCTCTCCAATTTTCGGACAATAAAACCTTAATCACATACCAGGCCTATTTTTTTTGGTGTTATGTCTCCCTTTTCCTTTAGACCCATCATCTGTAGCAAATACTCTCAGCTTCAAGTGTTCTTCTGTAGCACCCAGCTACTGAAGACATCTAGGGTATTCATGTCAGCCCTGTAATGTGTTTGAGTGAATTCTAGCAGCTCTGACCATGTGAAGTCTGGGTACAACCTTGGATTGTTGGAGTCGATCAAGTTATTTGGCGGCTTCACCACCTTGTCCATGTTTGGACTCAGAAAGAAAGCAATGGATTTCCTAACTGTTTTATTGTTTACCACCGCTCTGTGCAAGCAACTCCTGAAAATGCCATTTGATAGGGCCTGAAACACCATTTTCAACCATAGAAAATTGAGCCGAAGATACATAATCCCCCCAAAAAAAAATATGAAAAGGAGACACTGTTAGTATATCAACTATTGTGGCTCAAATTATCACACCTCAAAGAGAATAATAAATGGGGTCATGTGTTTGAAATCTAGATCATTACCTTGTTATGACATAATTGATACGCAGAGAGTTTAGTGGTGATCTTACCATGAATGTGTCGCCGATATTGACAACAAAAGCTTGAGGATCGGGGCGAATGAAATGCCATTTCTCATCGACTAACACTTGGAGGCCACCAACTTCATCCTGATGAAGGATTGTTAAGGAGGTAGGGTCACAGTGAGGCCCAGTTCCGAGAGTTAAATGAGGTTGCTGGCAGGGAGGATAGTTATTTAATCTCATTATGGAATCATTTCCCTTAAAGAATTCTTTAAAGTATTCCCGGCCAGCACCTAGACTGAATCCCAAAAGCTCCATAATCTTGAGGGCTAGAGTGTTCATGGCTTCACAGTATTCTTGATACACCTTTCTATTAAAAAGTGAGGAAAAAAGTCTTGTTATCAATCCCCAAAAAAAAGAAATTTGCATACAATATATACTATTTAGTTGTAATCAAATGATTCACTGTTCTTACCCACAATCTTCGAATTCTTCCCCCATGACGTTGAAGAAATATTCTTGGACAATGTTGGACAACTGATCATCATCAGAGCATCGCAAAGAGAGAGTTTCTTTCCACGGAAGTTTGGAGGAGAACCTGCCAGTGAAGCTACTAGTATATCCAGAGTGTTCTCCTAACTTTCTCTGAGCTCTTTGCTTCTCCGCTAGTGACAAGCCAAAGAACTTGTCCATATACTCATGAGCTTTAGCTGTAAGTATCGAATCAACACCATGATTAACGATTAGAAAGAAGCCATGCTTCCTGCATGCCTCATTAATGAGCTGAAAAGCTTTTGAGACAGCAGAAGGGTCTCCAGACAGAAAGCTTCCCAAGTCAATGGGAGGAATTACAAGTTCCGGGGACTCGAGGCAGGGCTTCTCATGTTCAGGCCAAATGAACTCAGAGGGTACGTTGGTTTGATGTTGAATAATGGAGGCATCAAAAACAACATGTTCATGTTTTTCAATTTTTGGAATTGCCATGTTTGACGTGCAGATATCAATGGACATTTTGCGTGAATTTGTGGATGGAGGAGATGAAGTTGGCTTAGCGAGAGGGAAGAGAATGAAGAGAAAAGCCAAGGCCGTTCTTTGGAAAATATTGGAATGTTATTGTTTTCACTACTGTTGCGTCGTTCTTCTCTGATTGTATTGCTCGTATCCTAGCTGCTACTCTTATTTATATCCTAAATCCCCATATTAAATTATAATAAAATTTCTTAAACAATATTCTCTCTCTTAATTTTTATATTTTTTTATTATTTTAAAATTATTATTTACTTTTTTTTCCTTTTATATTATAGTAACATATAAATTTATTATTATAATTTTATTTTATTTTCAAAATAATCTTTTATTAATTATTATTTTTTAAATAACTATTCAAAACATATTTTAATATATTTAAGATGAATGTAGCTAAAAAATTAATTAATTAAAAAATTATCCTTATTAGTACTAATATAAAAGTAAAGTTGATAAAAATATGATTTATAATTATAGAAATGAAATTGTAAATATATTTCATATGTTTTATAATAATAGAAAATTTCTTTTTTTACACAATAAGCTACATCAATTGTTAATTATAATGATAAAAAATTCTTTATAAAATAAGGTTTCTTTTTATATAATATAAAATAATTTCTTAAACAATATATATATGAGCAATATTAAATTTAATAATTTTTATCATTATCAATAATGTATTAATTAAATTAAAAACTGTTAGCATTATCTACACATGAGATTTCCCAGAAAGATATATTCTTCTAAATATTTCATGTTTACTTTATTAGCCAAGAAAATTAATACAATTATGTAAACAAGATAAACTCTACAAATATATCCTTTATCCTTATCTAAGTATATATATGGCTATTTATGCTCTATTAGGCAACAAAATCATATTACAGGTAAAGGAAAAACAGAAACAAAATCATATTAGAAACAAAAAAAAATCACTGAACTTTCCAAATATATTCTCCCAAAAAATTTTAAAAATGGAAATTTCGCAGGCAATGCATCACGCTTAGCTGTATGCTTCCACATGTCAATCTCTCTTTGTGGGAAAAAAAAGAAACATATCATTTTTTTTAAAAGTGATTGATGAATAATTTGAATTTTTTTAATGGTATCCTTCCAATCTTTTTGCTGCCTTTGAATTTGTAGATCAATAGAATTATATTAAGATTTCACCCATTTAAAAATTCTAAATATTGAATTTAAATTACACAATTTTAAAAAAAATTGAACTCCAAAATATAAGTAATTCAGTATAAAGAATGCAACATAGTTAATTAAATAGTATTTGATTATTTGACGTAAAATTATATTCAGGTGTAAATATATTTAAGTAATAGAAAATTAATATATTATTCTAAAAAATTGATCATAATTTTACATAATGTAATTTTTTTTAATTGGTTAAATATATAAATAAAAGATGTGTGAAAGATTTTTGAGTAAAACAGTGAGAATTATAAAAGAAAGAATATTGATCTTAGAAACTCGTAAGGCAATCAACAATATTAGTTTAGGGATGGCAACGGATCAGGTGTTTTCGGGTATTCGATAAATTTAATAAAATAAATTTGGATAGTTATAATCGAGTTTAGAATAGATTCGAATTTAAAAAATAATATCCGTTACGGATTCGAATCGGATTCGGATTTTATTTATAGATTACGACTGCCCGAATCCGTTTATATAAATATTAATTTAATATAAAAAGTATATTTTATAATAATATTTATAAATTTTTATATATTTTTTATTTAAAAATTAAAATTTAAATATTTTTTAAAAATATTAGATTTTTTAAATGAAAAATATTTTTTATATAAATTATTAATTAAAATATATAAGATTAAATGGATTCGGATTTTATTCGGATAATAGTAATCGGGTTTAGGATGAGTTCGGATAGTTTAGATTAATTTTTAATCGAGTTCGGATAAGTTAAAATATTATTAATATAAATTAAATTTGAATTTAAATAGTTTAATTTTCGCGGATATTTTACTCGTTACATGCCTACAGCAATAGTGAAATTAATATAATTAGGATTTCTATTCTGATATGATTTAATTAAGAAGCAAAATTAAAATCAAATTTTTAATTATTTGACTTTTGAAAATTAAAATTAAAATTAAGTGTGTCCGATTTAATCTTAAATAATTTTAATGCAGTTTTAATTAGATTTTAGCATTATTTTAATTTTAGCTTTAATGTCAATTAAGTTGAGATCTTAATTTTGCATATATAATTGTAATATGTTTATGTTTGTTTTTTGGATAGTAAATTTTTAAGTTTTTAATATTAAAATACTAATATAAATAATAATATTAACATTTAAACAATAATACTCTTAATATTAAAAATATATTATATATAATTCTCTTAAGAATATTATGTTATTTTACATATTGTTATTAATTATATAATTCTAAATTAAAAGATACATGTATAATTAATATTTAAAATTATATTATATAAAATTAAATTTAATTCACTCATATAATTAAAATTATAAAATAATTTAGAATATTTATAGTTGAAATAACAAAAAAATATTATATATACACGTCTATATATTTATTTAAATTTAATGATTTAGATTCTATTATTATTGAGGAGATAATGTAAATATAAATAATTTATTCAAATAGAATAAATTATAATTAATTAGTTAAACTAATTAAATTGTATAGTTAGAATTCTTTAACAACTAGCTGCATTATACAATTATTTTATATTATTAATAATTATTTAATTAATTAATAACGATAGTTAATTTCATATTTACATTATATAAATAATTTCATTTATGAATATAAGTAGACAATTGATATTGCTGATATCAGATAGATAACGTGAATGGAATGAAATCAGAATAGAATTGTGCTGTAGTTGACTAGAATCTATAAGGAAGAAAACATGAGGTGATAGTGGATGTCCACAACCGCCACTCTGACGCTCAAGTCACTATCGATAAGTATAGAAAATGTAAGAAATTGCTTAGAGTTTTAATGTTAAAAAGTAGTATATCTTTGTCTCTGTAATTTTTCTCCTTTTATACTGTAAGAGGTAGAGATGAATATGGTATTTTCCTGATAATTTGGCGATCATGTGGCCGGTTTCTTGATAAGAAATGTCGCCAGCTAATAGGTTGGTGATTTCGTGATTACAAACGCAATAGAAATATTCTAGACTATGCTCATTAACAGTAATTTTGCACCGAGAGCCGCCCTATTGAGGGAAGGGCGAGTCTTTAAGGATGATTCGGGTATTTGAGGAGTCTGGATCTTTCTTCCTCAGGATAGACTGCCTTTCCTATTTATTTGGTCCTTACCATGTGGCCCTACGTCGTTGTGATATCTCACGGCTTACTTTGGGCGGATATTATGTAACATCACAGGTCTCCCGGTTAGTTTTCGATTCTTCAGATTTGAAGGAGATATCTCTCATTGAGGTCTGGGGCACGTGGCCTCTCAAGATTGGTTTCTTACTGCTCACGCTGTTTCATCTATCTAGCCTTTCAATGATGACTGCGATGCTTATCATGCCGCATTTAAAGCCCCCTGTCAAAACCGTCCTATAAAAGCCCTTTGTCTTCTCCAAGTACTATTTTTGCTCTCTTTTGCAACTTCTTAGAGAAACTTGCTCCTTTGCTTCCTTCCCTTTTAGCTCTTTACAGTCTTATTTTTCTTACGGTAACTCTGTTTTCCTTTTTCTTCAATATGAATAGGAACACCTCTTCTTCTCTTTTTCCTAGCGGGGTCTCTTTCTCTAGCTCCTCTTCTAATGGCCCCATCCGAGAGCTAGCCCCTATCATTCTATTAAGGGAGGATCTAGAGAATGAGGGTGGTCTACTTAGTGATACCCCATCTATCCTCTCAAAGCGTGACGTGGATCGCTTGTATAATACTTAACATATTCCTCGAGAGTCTTTTCGAGTTTTGGCCCCTTCTCTCCGCATCTGTGCTAATGATTTGATCCCTACTGAGGATACTATAATTGTCTTTGAAGAGCAGTTGAAGGCAAGCCTCCACTTTCCCTTAGACCCTTTTTTCATAAAAGTCCTTCAGTTTCATAAGCTTTCGATTGCTTAATTTCATTCCAATAGTTGGAGAATCCTGATGGCTTTTTCAGTTCGTGTGCCTAAACAATCACATTGAACCAAGTGTAGCACTTTTCTCTCAGTTATACCAACTAAATACCCGTAAAAAGAAGGAGTTTTGGTACTTCAATAGTCGAAAGTACTTGAAAATTTTTGACCTGATGCCTTCCTCCTTGAAGCGGTGGAAGAATAAATTTTTTATCCTCCATCATCGGATGCTGGGGGGTTTTGGGCATCTTCAAACTAGCTGGCATTATTAAGTAGAGTTGAAGAAGGATGGGGTCTGTCCAAAGAGAGAAGAAGACGAAGCTTTAACCTTTCTCCTAACGATAGCTAAAGCCCTAAAGTAAATTGACATTACCTAACCAGTGAGAAATGCCATTTTGTCTTGAAAGAGTCATCTGCAGGCAAACCAGACCCGTGGTCCTCACTCGCCCAACCTTCCCTAAGGCACTCTCTTAACTCGAGATCAGGGTACTTCTCTTTTCTTCTTCTTTCTTTTTCAAACTGTTTTTCTTACTTACTTTTCCTTTTACTTGTAGATATATCTGGGTCAAGCAAATTTATCGACGCAGCACATGTTGCTCGCAATGGTAAGTGACGCGGAACCCTGTGGCACAAGCCTCAAACCCACACGCACAAATAGATATGGAACCCAAAGATTTGATAAACCCACCTCCTATGGCACCCCACACTTAGAGAAGCTGAAACACTAATGATCGAAGGATTTAGATGAGAATCCGACAAACGCCACAACGAATAGTTGATAAGTTAGCCAAGATTCTTGGTGCAATTGATGAAAGCAAATCCTCACTCTCACTCAATGCAATACATGCTAAATGTATGAAAAGAATTATGAAAATTTAGATTCAAAACCACCTCTTACAAGTGTTTCCTATCCTTATATAATAAGAAGAGAAAATAAAACCCTAAGACACTCTTTTTAGATCTGACCGAACTACACATAAGACCTAAGCCCAATCACACGCTAAAATAACACATCAAATACATAAGTATTAAAACATAAGCCCAAAACATGGCCCAACACTCTAAAACTTAAAAGATAAAATATGGCCAGAATACAAGCCCAAACAAAGCTAAAATAAAACAAGTGTTTAATAATAAAACATAGTAAGCCCATCATAACAAAGCTGAATCTTCACAAATGCCTTTCCTGATCTTCACTTTAGACTTCCCTTTATGTAGTTTTAGACCATAGGTTTGATTAGGCTCCCTAAGCCTATGATTGCAAGTGTTGCACCAAATTTGCCCTATATGAGTTGAAGCACGCCCCAAATATATATGGATCATATGTGTAATAACCCGAAAACCGGACCGCTACCGGCACTAGGATTCAGATCAACTTAAGGTTGCCGGGACCCGTAGCAAGCCAACTATACATCCTGTACACCTGATAAAATCCCATACATGATCATACATTTTCATAAAAACTTTAAATTTTTCACATACCAAGCTTGACCTGTGCATGCACTATAACATTAAACATACAAACCCCATACTAGAGCCCTCATCAAATGCTCTAGTTGGGTCAACATGACATACATCAAGCTTGGTTCAACATATCATCATTAAAATATTAATATAAGATCATGTACAAAAAGGGATTAACCATACATTAGGGCCAAGCACAATTCTAAACCATAAAGCATTTCTTTACATCAAAACATTACATCATTTTACATTACATGTCCACTACTAATCTAGTACACTTAACATAGCCTTCAACCTTGACGACTTCCCGGTCTATCCTGAACCTACAAGCCTGGGGGTTAGGGGAAAGGGTGAGCTACAAGAGCCCAGTGAGCAGAACAGTAAAAACAGTTCATTAAACATATATCATCATGGAATGCATCATATCACAAACAAATCACATCAAGGATGGACTTGTCACCAATGACCCTCTACAAAATCCAATGTGCCCGGCCCACAACGGGAGCTCCTTAGGACTTTCGCTTAACATATCATAACATAACATATCTAATGTGCCAGGGGCGTAGAATGGGCCTCGACCTGGACTTTCTCTTACTCTGTGCCAGGGGCGTAGAATGGGCCTCGACCTAGACTTCCATACCATATCATATCATATCTTGGAACAATTGGTACTCACTCTCACCAGACTATTCCCTTAAAGTGGGAGGTCAAGGGTTCGAGCAGTGGGGGAGGCGACCTAATTTCCAAAGGGAAATTTGGGCCAAATCCACTTGGGGTAAGATGGGCCGTAGGTGCTCTCCCGAGGGACAAATCCTGCCCGGATCTCGTGAGGGTGAGGGGATGTTAAGACAGTGCCGGTCACGGAGGATGGCCGGGCTGTTACATAAAAAGGCGCCTTTTTTATGTAACAGCCCGGCCCCGTACGACCGGCCCTGTTACCGCTCACAGCCCGTGACCTTCCTCTGGGCCCAGCCACTGTGAGCAGCTCTTAACATCCCTTCACCCTCACGGGTTCCAGGCAGGATTTGTCCCTCGGGGGAGCCATTACGGCCCGCCCTGGCCCGAGTGGATTTGGCCCAATTCCTTCCTCTGGGAATTAGGTCGCCTCCCCCACTGCTCGAACCCTTGACCTCCCACTTTAAGGGAATAGTCTGGTGAGAGTGAGTACCAATTGTTCTGGAACAATTGGTACTCACTCTCACCAGACTATTCCCTTAAAGTGGGAGGTCAAGGGTTCGAGCAGTGGGGGAGGCGACCTAATTCCCAGAGGAAGGAATTGGGCCAAATCCACTCGGGCCAGGGCGGGCCGTAATGGCTCCCCCGAGGGACAAATCCTGCCTGGAACCCGTGAGGGTGAAGGGATGTTAAGAGCTGCTCACAGTGGCTGGGCCCAGAGGAAGGTCACGGGCTGTGAGCGGTAACAGGGCCGGTCGTACGGGGCCGGGCTGTTACATACAGACTCTCAGAAACCAGGGTCCGTGGGGAATAAATATTGCATAAGCCCCGAGGCGGACAAGATTATGTGATTTCTCTGTGTTATGATGCATTTCATGAAAGCATGTAATTAATGAACTGTTTTCTATGTTTCTACTCACTGGGCTTTTTAGCTCACCCCTTTCCCCTAACCCCAGTGTTGCAGGTTTAAGTCAGAGCTCAGAAGTCAGCGGGGTAAAGATTAAGTGACGTGTGGTTGTAATAGTATTAGATTAGTACTTTTAGTGTGGACATGTATTGAAATTGATATATGGATTTGTAAGAGATATTGTAATGTAAAGTTAAGTAGAGTTATGTTTATGGATTAGACATGTGCTTGGCCCTGAGACTTGGTTAGTCCCTGTTTAATACATGATGTATGTTATGCTAAATGTTGAGTTATGTTTGAACTAAACTTGTGGCATGTGTTGTTTACCACGTTATGTAATGGATGAGGACCCTAGAGGAGGTCTGATGTTTGTGGTTTGAGGCATGCACAGGTTAGGTTCTAGTTCTTTGGATGTAATCCCAGCTTGACGTATGTTATGTTGACCCAGCTAGAGTTTTGATGAGGGCTCTAGTAGGGGGGTCCTTTTATGTTTCAGTTATGTTGCATACAGGTCGAGCTCGGTAATTACATCAGATGTTTCAGTTTTTATGTTTAAGTTGCGATCATGTATGGGATTTGACCAGGTGATAGGAGGTATGTTTGGCTTGCTACGGGTCCCGGCGGCCTTAAGCCGATCTGGATCCTAGCGCCGGTGGCGGTTCGGGCCGTTACAGAGGGGTATCGGTTTCCGGGTCGTTACAGATATGGTATCAGAGCTTTGGGCCTCAAGAGTACGGTGTGTTGCACATCGGAAAGAGGTTGGCTTAGAGGTCATAGAAGGGCAAGCACAATAAGAAAGATCAAGAGTAGAATCATGTCCACTAGGATAGGATGTTGAGTCCTGTCTTGATTGATAATGTGATATGCCATGATGTTATGTTATGCTATGTATGTTGCAGGTTCATGCGTTTTCACCTGAACCGCATGATGATGCTAATGATTGATTGTATGCTTGTGTGTTGTTCTTCAGAGGAGCCAGAATGCGAGGTGCTCGTCGATCTGTGGAATCGACTGGAGTTCCATCTGAGAGGGAAGGTATGGATACCTTTCCTCTTGCTCTGCCAAGAGCGCAGTCGTGGGGAGTCAGCAGATGGGGAACATCAAGGGACCCTGGAAGGTCTTTTGATGCAAGCAGAGAAGGAATGGCTCCAAGAAGGATGTCAGCTAGTATGAGGGAAGTGGAGATGGATGTTCAAAGAAGAGATATCAGTTTGGGAATCAGAGTGCCCGAAGAAGGCATGGGAGATTCTCAGGAGGATGCTCAGACTCAGGATTCTAGGATTTCAGGTTCAGGAGGGATTGATCCCTCCACTTTGAGTACAGCCTCCACGAAAAGCAAGAAGTGGGGCAGAGGCCTCAGAAGGTCGAAGAAGAAGTTTTGGCAGAATTTGAAGGCTAGTTTGGGATTTGGTGGCTTAAGCTCTGGCTCAGGCAGTTCAAGATGCGTGAGGTGTGGAAGGCCGCACAAGGGAGTCTGTCTGATTGGGACTAATCTATGTTTCAGGTGCGGACAGGAGGGGCACATAGCACGTGAGTGTCCCACTGTGCCCAGGTTGGCTTCGTCCCAGCCAGCAGCTCCAGGTAAAACAGCTCAGCCAGCAGCTCCAGCCATGTTTCAGGTTGGTAGTCGAGGCAGAGGAAGAGGGTCAGTCCCTCATCTCTCAGGCTCCCGTGGAGAAGTTCCGTCAGCTTCAGCTCGGATCTTCACCCAAGCTCAGCAAGAGGCAGACACATCGAACATGGTGGTGTCAGGTACGCTCACTTTTGAAAGTTCTGATGTGTGTGTTTTTGTGAACCCTGGAGTTTCTCTTTCTTTAGTTGCTCTAGGAGCCGTCGAGAGGTTGAGTTGATAGCTTTTGGGCTAGAGTGTTCTCTTTGGGTCAGTAGACTCACGTGTGATCCATCTGGGGCAGAGTCAGTCTGCCGGTTCAGTTCTGTGTCAGTTGAGGGTAGATGCCTTCCACTCGACTTTGAGGTCCTAGACTTGACTGTCTGGACGTCAATCGAGGGATGGATTGGTTTTTGCTCGTGGTGCTATCTTGGTCTGTAGAGACAAGGTAGTCAAGTTCAGAGGACAGGATGGGTCAGAGGTAGTTTGTTGAGGGAACACAGTAGGGATGCCTAGAGGTTTGATGTCAGCCTGTCTGGTTCGTAGGGTACGTAGGAGGGGTTGTCAGAGGGTTCTAGTTCTTGTTGAAAGTTTTGCAGTCAGGTCGGGGAACCAGCCTCGACGCCAGTTGTTAGAGAGAGGTAGTAGTCAGAGTAGAGGCGAGACTTGGTAGACAAGGGATTTTATCCGACCTAGTACCTCACTCTGGAGTGTTCCAGTGTGGTTGTGGGAAAAGAAGGATGGATCCTTGAGACTTTGTAATGACTGTAAGCAGTTGACCAAGGTCACTACCAAGGGCAGGTATTCCTATGCAGGATGGATGATCTATTGGAACAGTTAGTAGAAGCTGATTGTTTTCCAAAATAGATCTGAAATCCGGGTACTACCTGTGAGAGTTAGAGTTAGTGTTGGGTTAGCAGTAAGAAGAAGCCAGTTGTTAGTAGAGAAGATAAAGAGAGAAGAGTAAAGATCAGAGAAGGTCAGAGTAGCGCAGCAGAAGATGGATGAGTTTCAGGAGAAGGTTGGGTATTGTTAAGGTGTTTCTTTTGGGAAAGGTGTGCCCAGAAGACCCAGGAGTTTTTACTCCAGCAGTACCTGTGTCTCTCTTTTAGGAGAGGTTTTTAAGTTTTGCTTGCTTGTTCATGTATGATTGATGTTATGTTCTATGCTATGCCTGTTTGTTTGTGGAACATTCGGGGACGAATGTTCTTAAAGGGGGGAAGAATGTAATACCCGGCTAGATTCCGGCATCGGGATTCCTGCCTTCCGGCGGAATCTAGGGTGTTGGATCTCTCTAGAGGGGTAAAATGTGTTTTCTAAAATGTTTTCACATGATTTCATGGTTTTAAACGAAAAAGAATTGAGTTTTGAAGAGAGAAAAGACCAAGGAGACATTTGCCAGGTTCGGCCGCCGAAAGTGAGGTTCGGCCGCCGAACATGGAAAGGCTTCGGGAGCGCCTTTGGCCTCCGAAAGTCTTGTTTGAACGAGCCAAGGTTCGGCCGCCGAAAGTCAAGTTCGGCCGCCGAACATGCATGAGTTTAGGGGGCACGTTAGGCTGCCGAAGGTCTTCGACCAGGCCACCTATAAAGAGCCCTCAGATCGGAAATGGGAGAGTTTTCTCCCCATTCTCGAGCTCAGGTGAGTTTTTGTCCTCCCTTGGCCGTTTTCATGTTTTTTCTTCATCTCCTTCATGTTTTCATGAGTTCCATGGTGGTTTTGAAGAGTTTTGAAGCTTAGATCAAGGATTTGGGAACTTGGAGCTTTTGGAGCTTGGATTCTCCACACCTCCGAGTTAGAGATCGCACAACCCTCGATCTTCAAGAGGTAAGTGTAGATCTTGGTTTTCCTTGAGTTTTCATGAAGTTTTAAGAAAGTTTAATGATGTTTTAATGGTTGAGTTGGGTAGATATGCATGTTTAAGGTTTATGTGGGTTTTATACCCAATGTATGTTATGTGATGTTTGTGTTGAGGAGTTTATGTTAGTTTATGCTCCTTTATGCATGTGGGAGTGAGTATGCATGTTTGGGAGAGAGTATGTAAGGATTTGGGGTGTTTTGAGTTTGGTTTTTGGCTTGGCAGAATCGGACCTGTCGTCCAGAGGGGACCAGGTTCGGCCGCCGAAAGGAGTTTCGGCCGCCGAACCTGCATGGGAGGCAGTCTTTAGGCTGCCGAACGTGCCCCCGAAGGAGGGACTTTCGTTTCTGTCCAAGGGTTTCGGCCGCCGAACCTGCCGCCGAACTTACCCGAGTTTCGTCTCTGGAAGGGATTTTCGGCCGCCGAAGGTGCCGCCGAAAGTGCCCTGCCCAGCCGTTTCTTGGATGTTTCCTATGTATGTTTAAGTGATGTTCTAGGGGGTTTTTGGGGGTATGTTTATGAGTTGTTTAGAGTATGTTTGGCACCTCATTCGAGTCCACCTGTGTAGGATCGAACCCGAGAGACCGAGGAGGCCAGTAGTGCTAGCTGTTGCAGAGTCAGTCAGCGTCTGCCAGGAGGTGAGTAGAACTAAACTTAATCTTTTATGCACAAAATCTAATGCCTAAAGCATGTTCATGCATCATGATTATATGTATTAGGTTGATTGCACTAGTTTCACGAATATGACGCATTGCATTATTTGATGTTGATGGAGGAAGGGTGGACCGAGGCGACTTCAATAGCCCATATCTGTCACGAGTCTTGTCTTAGTCCTTTGAGAGCCGGACAAGTACATGTAGGAAAGTCCATGTGAGCTCTTTGTGGACCAAACACCATGTCATGTATGTTACAGGCCTTTGTGAGCTCCTATGGGGGAGCCGGGCACCGACAGAGGGATTTTTGATGTCATGTCCATCCTCTGAGAGGAAAGATGCATGCAAAAAGACAGACTCTCAGAAACCAGGGTCCGTGGGGAATAAATATTGCATAAGCCCCAAGGCGGACAAGATTATGTGATTTCTCTGTGTTATGATGCATTTCATGAAAGTATGTAATTAATGAACTGTTTTCTATGTTTCTACTCACTGGGCTTTTTAGCTCACCCCTTTCCCCTAACCCCAGTGTTGCAGGTTTAAGTCAGAGCTCAGAAGTCAGCGGGGTAAAGATTAAGTGACGTGTGGTTGTAATAGTATTAGATTAGTACTTTTAGTGTGGACATGTATTGAAATTGATATATGGATTTGTAAGAGATATTGTAATGTAAAGTTAAGTAGAGTTATGTTTATGGATTAGACATGTGCTTGGCCCTGAAACTTGGTTAGTCCCTGTTTAATACATGATGTATGTTATGCTAAATGTTGAGTTATGTTTGAACTAAACTTGTGGCATGTGTTGTTTACCACGTTATGTAATGGATGAGGACCCTAGAGGAGGTCTGATGTTTGTGGTTTGAGGCATGCACAGGTTAGGTTCTAGTTCTTTGGATGTAATCCCAGCTTGACGTATGTTATGTTGACCCAGCTAGAGTTTTGATGAGGGCTCTAGTAGGGGGGTCCTTTTATGTTTCAGTTATGTTGCATACAGGTCGAGCTCGGTAATTACATCAGATGTTTCAGTTTTTATGTTTAAGTTGCGATCATGTATGGGATTTGACCAGGTGATAGGAGGTATGTTTGGCT
This sequence comes from Manihot esculenta, assembly GCF_001659605.2. Lineage (NCBI taxonomy): Eukaryota > Viridiplantae > Streptophyta > Magnoliopsida > Malpighiales > Euphorbiaceae > Manihot > Manihot esculenta. The sequence continues at coordinate 22,482,499 of NC_035172.2, forward strand.
TGCTACGGGTCCCGGCGGCCTTAAGCCGATCTGGATCCTAGCGCCGGTGGCGGTTCGGGCCGTTACAGAGGGGTATCGGTTTCCGGGTCGTTACAATATCAAGGGCCAATGGGTCATCCAACATCCATCCACATCAACATCATATTATGCAATGCATCATATTCGTGAATTCTAATGCAAGACAACCTATTTCATACATGGCATTTATGATGCATGATCATGCTTAAAAGTTTATTTGCTTGCAATAAAAAGAGTTGTGTTCTACTCACCTCTGGTTGACTCTGGACTAACTCTGAAGCAGCTAATACTGTTGGCCTCCTCGGTTCCTCAGGTCCGAACCTACACAGGTGGACTCAAATGAGGGACCAAGCAAACTCTAAATATCTCCCCAAAAACCCTCTAAAACATCATAAAACATTCATAGAAAACATGCAAAGGAAGGCTGAACAGGGGACTTTCGGCGGCAGATTCGGCGGCCGAAGGTCCCTCCAGAGCTGAAAGTCAAGCACTTTCGGGGGCAGGGTTCGGCAGCCGAAAGTCCTTCCAGAGCCGAAAGTTACAACCTTCGGGGGCAAGTTCGGCGGCCGAAACTCCCATCCAGAGCCGAAAGTCCAAACTTTCGGGGGCGAGTTTAGGCGGCCAAACTGCCTCCACAGGCAGGTTCGGCGGTCGAACCTGGGCTCTCTCAAAGGGCAGAACCCGATTCTGCCTTGCATATCAGCCACCCTCAATAACCCAATATGCAACAAACTATACTAAAACATACATAAACACATTTCCAAGCATATAGGGGCATAAAACTAACCTATACCCCAACAAACATCACATTTAGCATACATTTAACATTTGACTAACATAAACCCTAACAGTTACATCTAGCCTAATCATGCATCAAAACCCTTAACCCCTTCTTAAAACTTACTTAAAACATGAAAAAAGAGAAGGATCTACACTTACCTCTTGAAGATCGAGAGGAGGGTGATCCAAACTTGGAGATTGGGAGAAATCGAGCTCCGGGGGTCTCCAAGCTTCAAAAACTTGATCTTAGCTTAAAAATCTTCAAGACAAAGTAAAAACTCATAAAAAACATGAAGGGATTGAAGGAAAACAACAAATCGACCATGGAAGGGCGAAATCTCACCTATGCCCGAAAATAGAGAGAGAAAACTCGCCCATTTTCGGACAAGGGGCCTTTTATAGGTGGCTGGCCAGACCACCTTCGGGGGCCAAAGGTGCCTCCGCAAGAGGCCAATGTTCAGCGGTCGAACCTGGCTTTTTCCTTCCTTGGTCTTTTCTTTCAAAACTCATTTTTCTTTCTTCAATAAAACCATAAAACATATAAAAACATTTTATAAAAATATATTTTACCCTTCTAGAGGGTTCTGACATCCGAGATTCTGCTGGAAAGTAGGAATTCTGATGCTGGGGTCTAGCCGGGTATTACATTCTTCCCCCCCTTAAGAACATTCGTCCCCGAATGTTCTACACACAAGCATAGCATGGCATAACACACAACAACAAGGAAGTACATAACAACAAACACTAACCTTAGAAGAGATAAGGGTATTGCTGGAGCATGGACTCCCGTGTCTCCTAGGTACATTCTTCTATGTTGTGGTGATTCCAAAGGACTTTCACCATCGGAATTTCCTTATTCCTTAGCTTTCTGATCTGCGTGTCTAGGATCCGCACCAGCTGCTCAACATAGGTGAGATCTCCTAGGATCTCCACATCAGGCTCATTAAGAACCTTGTCCGGATCTGACACAAACTTCCGTAGCATGGAAACATGGAAAACCGGATGGATTCTCTCCATTAAAGCAGGCAAATCCAGATTGTACGATACATTCCCAATCTTCTGCAAGATTTCAAAGGGTCCGATGTACCGTGGAGCTAGCTTACCTTTCTTCCCAAAACGAATCACCCCTTTCATAGGAGACACCTTGAGCAACACCATATCTCCCTCCTGAAACTCTACAAGCTTCCTGCGGACATCTGCATAACTTTTCTGCCGACTCTCAGCAGTTCTGATCCTTTCTCTGATAATAGGCACTACTCTGCTGGTGATCTCTACTAGCTCAGGCCCTGCCAAGGCCCTTTCTCCAACTTCTTCCCAGCAGACAGGTGACCTGCACTTCCTCCCATACAAAGCTTCATATGAAGCCATCCCTATGCTAGCATGATAGCTGTTATTGTAGGCAAACTCTACCAAAGGTAGATGCTGCCTCCAAGAACCGCCAAAATCTAGCACACACATTCTGAGCATATCTTCTATAGTCTGGATGGTCCTCTCTGACTGTCCATCAGTCTGTGGATGGAAAGCAGTGCTAAAATCTAGCCTGGTGCCCATAGTGTTCTACAGACTTCGCCAAAACCTAGAGGTGAACTGGGGTCCCCTATCTGACACTATTGAAACGGGAGCCCCATGCAGCCTGACAACCTCTTCCACATACACCTGCGCCAGTTTGTCCACAGAATAGCCACTCCTGACAGGGATGAAGTGAGCAGATTTGGTTAGTATGTCGACAACCACCCATATGGAGTCCAACCTGTTGGACGTTGCCGGTAACCCCACCATAAAATCCATAGCTATATTTTCCCATTTCCACTCTGGAATTGGTAGTGGGTTGAGCATACCAGCCGGCTTTTGATGTTCCGGCTTCACCCTTTGACATACTTCGCAGGCAGACACGAACTGTGCCACTTCTCTTTTCATAGCTAGCCACCAATAGTGTAATACCAGGCTAGATTCCGGCATCGGAATCCCTACCTTCCGGCGGAATCTCCGTTGGAATCTGGAATTTGGGAGATGCCAGAGTCTTCTAGAAGGGTAAAGTGTGTTTCTAAAATGTTTTCACATGATTTTATGGTTTTAAATGAAAAAAAGAAATGAGTTTTGAAAAGAATAGGCCAAGGAGGAAGGACCCAGGTTCGGCCGCCGAACCTCAAGTTCGGCCGCCGAACATGGGGCTGTTTCGGGAGTGCCTTAGGCCTCCGAAGGTTTTGAGGGAAGAAATCAGGTTCAGCCGCCAAACATGGGATAGTTTAGGGGGCACGTTAGGCTGCCGAAGGTGGTGAAGTTGTGAAAGCAGCTTAGGCCGCTGAAGGTGGTTGACCGGCCACCTATAAAAGGCCCCTCAGACCGAAAATGGGCGAGTTTTCTCCCCATTCTCGAGCTAAGGTGAGTTCATGTCCTCCTTTGGTCGATTTCATGTTCTTTCTTCAAATCTTTCAAGTTTTAACAAGTTTTAGCTTGGGTTTTGAAGTTGTGAGCTTAAGATCAAGTTTTGGGAGCTTGGAGACCCAAGGAGTTGTTTCCTCCTATCTCCAAGTTAGGGATCGCACCAACCCTCGATCTTCAAGAGGTAAGTGTAGATCCACACCCTTTTCTTTGTTTTAAGCAAGTTTTAAGAAGTTTTGATGCTTGTGTGAGGGTAGATGTGCATGTTTAGGTTTATGTGGGTTTTATGCTCAATGTATGTTATATGATGTTTTGTTGGGTGGTTTAAGCTAGTTTATGCCCTATATGCATGAGGGAGTGTGTATGCATGTTTGGGAGAGAGCATGTGAGGTTTTGGGTTGTTTTGGAAGGTTTGGAGGCTATTTGTGCATGAGGAGGCTGAGTTTTGCCCTTCGGGAAGAACTCAGGTTTGGCCGCCGAAGGGACTTTCGGCCGCCGAACCTGCCTGCGGTGGCTTGTTTTGGCTGCCGAACCCTGCCCCCGAAAGTTAGACTTTCAGCTTTGGAGGGGAGTTTCGGCCACCGAAGGTGCCGCCGAACATGCACGAGTTTCGGCTCTGAAACCACTTTCGGCCGCCGAAGGTGCCGCCGAAAGTGGCTGAGTTTCGGCTCTGGAGGGACTTTCGGCCTCCGAACCTGCCGCCGAAAGTGCCCTATTCAGCCTTCTTTTGCATGATTTCTATGATTGTTTTATGATGTGTTAGGGGGTTTTTAGGGAGATGTTTAGAATCCTATTAGAGTATGTTTGGTCCCTCATTTGAGTCCACCTGTATAGGATCGGACCCGAGGAACCGAGGTGTTCAACAGTGAGTTAGCTGCTTCAGAGTTAGTCCAAAGCTAGCCAGAGGTGAGTAGAACTGAACTTTATGTTTAACAAATGAATAAAATGTTTTAAGCATGTTCATGCATCATGAATACCATGTTATGGAATAGGGTGTTTGCATTAGAATTCACGAATATGATGCATTGCATAATACGATGATGATTATGTGGATGGATATTGGATGATCCTCTAGCCCTCAGTATGACATGATATGACATGATATGAAATGATATAATATGACATGTCTGATATGATATGAGATGGAAAGATCAGGTGTGGCTATATCGCCCCTGGCACAGAGCAAGACCAGGTGTGGCCGTATCGCCCCTGGCACAGAGTATTGCTGAACTTGTTATGATATGAGATTTCTATGTAGAGGGCTATTGGTGACAAATTCATCCTTGATATGATTTGTTTGTGATGTGATGTATTCCATGATAGCATATGTTTTAATGAACTATTTATTTTTATATAGTTTCTGCTCACTGGGCTTTATAGCTCACCCCTTTCCCTTAACCCCCAGGTTTGCAGGGGCAGAGATAGTTCAGGAGGTCAGCAGGTTATGGCTATGGTTATATGTTGTAATAGAATAGAAGTGGACATGATGTAATGAAAAGATGTGTAATAAAATGTAAAATGTTATAATGAAATGTAATGGATAGAGATGTGCTTGGCTCGAGTGTTTGGTTAATCCCATTGTCTCATGATCTTTATGTAATATTTTTATATTGAGAAACGTTGAACCAAGCTTGGTATATGTTATGTTGACCCAACTGGAGCATTTGATGATGTAATACCCGGCTAGATTCCGGCATCGGAATCCCTACCTTCCGGCGGAATCTCCGTTGGAATTTGGAATTCTGAAGATGCCAGAGGCTTCTAGAGGGGTAAAATGTGGTTTCTAAAATGTTTTTACTGATTTCATGGTTTTAAATGGAAAAGAATTGAGTTTTGAAAAGAAAATACCAATGAGGCATTTACCAGGTTCGGCCGCCGAAAGTCAGGTTCGGCCGCCGAAAGTCAGGTTCGGCCGCCGAAAGTCAAGTTCGACCGCCGAACGTGGAAAGGTTTTGGGAGCGCTTTTGGCCTCCGAAAGTCTTGTTTGAACGAGCCAAGGTTCGGCGGCCGAACCTCAAGTTCGGCCGCCGAACATGCATGAGTTTAGGGGGCACGTTAGGCTGCCGAAGGTCTTCGACCAGGCCACCTATAAAGAGCCCTCAGATCGGAAATGGGCGAGTTTTCTCCCCATTCTCAAGCTCAGGTGAGTTTTTGTCCTCCTTTGGTCATTTTCATGTTTTTCTTCATCTCCTTCATGTTTTCATGAGTTTTATGGCTGTTTTGAAGAGTTTTCAAGCTTAGATCAAGTTTTGGGAACTTGGAGACCCAAGGAGTTGGTTCCTCCCATCTCCAAGTTAGAGCTCGCACAAACCCTCGTCTTCAAGAGGTAAGTGTGGATCTATGCTTTCCTTTACGTTTCATGAAGTTTTAAGTAAATTTTAAGAGGTTTTAATGGTTAAGTATGGGTAGATATGCATGTTAGGCTTTATGTGGGTTTTTATGCAAATGTATGCTTATGCCCGTTTATGTATGTTTATGTGATGATATGTTGAAGGTTTAAGCTAGTTTATGCATGTGGCAGAGTGTATGCATGATTGGGAAGGAGCAAGTGAGGTTTTGAGTAGTTTGATGGTTTTGGCCTATGTGGGCCATAAGCTATCTATGTATGCTTTTGATGTTCTTTGTTGGAGTTTAAGCTTGTTTAAGCTCCTTTTTGCATGGCTAAGGGTTTATACATGTTTTGGTAAAGTTGGGAGCTTGTTTTGGGGTGTTTGGAAGGTTTGGGAGGCTTGAATGCATGAGAAGCTGAGTTCTGCCCTTCTGGGAAGAACTCAGGTTCGGCCACCGAAGGTAGCTTCGGCCGCCGAACCTGCCTATGGATGCATGGATTAGCCGCCTAACCTTGCCCCCGAAAGTTGTGTTTTGGCTTGAAAGCAGACTTTCGGCACCCGAAGGAAGGTTCGGCCACCGAAAGTGCCTGACTTTCATCTCTGGAGTGGGACTTTCGGCCGCCGAAAGTGCCCGAGTTTCGTCTCTGGAGAGAGGGTTCGGCCGCCGAAAGTACCCTGTCCAGTCTTTTCATGGGTGTTTTCTATGCATGTTTAAGTGATGTTTTAGGGGGTGTTTGGGTAGTTGTTTATGAGTTGTTTAGAGTGTGTTTGGCACCTCATTCGAGTCCACCTGTGTAGGATCGGACCCGAGGGACCGAGGAGGCCATCAGTGTTAGCAGTTGCAGAGTCAGTTCAGCGTCTGCCAGAGGTGAGTAGAACGACACTTAAGCTTTTATTTCACGAAATTAAATGCCTAAAGCATGTTCATGCATCATGATGATTATAGTAGGTTGATTGCACTAGTTTCACGAATATGGCGCATTGCATAATTTGATGACTATGATGATGTGGATGGACCAAGGCGACCCCAATAGCCCTAGAGATGTTGTAAGACCCGGCCGGGCCGGGCATACAGATGTTGTAAGACCTGGCCGGGCCAGGCATACTGATATTGAAGGGAGTTTTGGTGGTCATGTCCATCCGTGATATGGAATGTTTGTGATGTGATGCATTTCATGAAAGCATGTAATTTAATGAACTGTTTTTCTTCGTTTCTACTCACTAGGCTTTTTAGCTCACCCCTCTCCCCTAACCCCAGTGTTGCAGGTAGAAGGTCGACCGGGAAGTCTCAAGAGTTAAGATTGTGCTTATGTAATAGATTAGAGTTGTGTGGACATGTAATGTAAACTGAGATAATGGATTGTAAGATAATGAAATGTATTGTAATGTAATGTTATGCAAGTATAGTAGAGTTGTGTTATGTAATAGTACTGTGCTTGGCCCTAAGACTTGGTTAGTCCCTGTTTAGTACATGATATATGTAATGGTTTAATGTGGGTTGTGTTTGAACTAAACTTGTGGCATGTATTGTTTACCACGCTAGAGTATTGGATGAGGACCCTAGTGGAGGTCTTATGTTTGTGGTTTGATGCATGCACAGGTTAGGTTCTAGTTCTTTGGATGTAATCCCAGCTTGATGTATGTTATGTTGACCCAGCTAGAGTTTTGTTGAGGGCTCTAGTAGGGGGTTCTTTATGTTTCCAGTTATGTTGCATACAGGTCAAGCTCGGTATTTACATCATATGTTACAGTTTTTATGTTAAAGTTTTGATCATGTATGGGATTTGACCAGGTGATAAGAGGTATGTTTGGCTTGCTACGGGTCCCGGCGGCCTTAAGCCGATCTGGATCCTAGCGCCGGTAGCAGTTCGAGCCGTTACAGAGGGGTATCGGTTTCCGGGTAATTACAGATGAGGGCTCCAGTAAGGGAGTTTTTATGATTACAGGTATAGTGCATGCTCAGGTCAAGCTTAGTAAGAGAAAAGTTAAAATTTTTATGTGTATGTTTGATCATGTATGGGATTATACCAATTGTACAGAATGTATGTTAGGCTTGCTACGGGTCCTGGCGACCTTAAGTCGATCTGGATCCTAGCGCTGGTAGCGGTCCGGTTTTCGGGTCGTTACAAATAGACTATTTTCAGATCTTAATACATTTTGGTGGCTCCAGGGTGAACGCTGTATCTGGCATTATGAGCTTCTCTCATAATGTCTCCCTTCAGACTCACGTCATCTCGTACACACAACCTGTTCCCATAGCAGAGGATCCCTTTGCTGTCAAATCTGAACTCTTCATTCTTGCCTGACTGAACAGTCCTGGCAATTTTCACTAACTCTGAGTTCTCATGCTGTTTCTGAGCCACCTGCTCTAGCAACACGGGTGTCACTCTTATTTGAGCTATCAAAGCACCTGTACCAGACAACACCAACTGTAGCCTTTCATTAATGAGCTTATAGAATTCCCTCACCACCGGTCTCCTCTCTGCTGTAATATGGGACAAATTGCCAAGTGATTTCCAGCTTAGGGCATCTGCCACAACATTTGCCTTACCCGAATGGTACTGAATTTTGCAATCATAGTCACTAAGCAGTTCTACCCATCTTCTCTGCCTCAGATTCAACTCTCTCTGACTCAAGATGTACTGCAAGCTCTTATGATCTGTGAAAATCTCACATTTAACCCCATAAAGGTAATGCCTCCACATCTTGAGCGCGAAGATCACCGCTGCCATCTCTAGATCATGTGTAGGATAATTCAACTCATGCTTCTTCAGCTACCTAGAAGCATAACCAATTACCCTCTCATTTTGCATCAACACACAACCTAGTCCCACACGGGACGCATCACAAAACACTGTGAAGTCTTCATTACTGGTAGGCAGAGCTAACATCGGTGCTGACGTCAACCTTTTCTTCAGCTCTTCAAAGCTTTCCTGACACTGCTCAGACCACACAAACTTCTGGTTCTTCTTGGTCAATATGGTCATAGGAGCGGTAATTTTGGAGAAGTCTTGGACGAACCTCCTGTAGTAACCTGCCAAACCTAGAAAGCTCTTAATCTCTATAACTGTAGTGGGTCTAGGCCAGTTAACTACAGCTTCTACCTTCTTGGGGTCCACTTCAATTCCTTTTTCTGATACAACATGCCCCAAGAATGAGATGCTCCTCAACCAGAATTCACACTTGGAGAACTTGACATACAAGCCATGCTCCCTCAAGGTCTGCAAAACCATCCTCAGATGATGGGCATGCTCCTCTGCGTTTTTAGAATACACTAAGATATCATCAATGAAGATAATAACAAAGTGATCCAGATACTGGCTAAAAACTCTATTCATGAGATCCATGAATGCTGTAGGGGCATTGGTTAGCCCAAACGGCATCACTAGGAACTCATAATGCCCATATCTGGTCCTGAACGCCGTCTTCGGCACATCTTCTTCTCTGATTCTCAGCTGGTGGTACCCAGATCTCAGATCTATCTTGGAAAAGCAACCTGCTCCTGCTAGCTGGTCAAATAGATCGTCGATCCTGGGTAGAGGATACTTATTCTTGGTAGTGACTTTGTTCAACTGCCTATAGTCGATACAAAGTCTCAAGGATCCATCCTTCTTCTTTACAAACAGCACTGGAGCACCCCAAGGTGAGGTACTCGGTCGGATGAAACCCTTGTCTACCAACTCTTGCAACTGCTCCTTTAGCTCCTTCAACTCTGCTGGTCCATCCTGTAGGGAAGGATAGAGATTGGTCTGGTTCCAGGCATCAATTCTATTTTGAACTCTATCTCCCTAGCAGGTGGTAGTCTTGGAAGCTCGTCTGGGAAGACATCTGGAAACTCTCTGACTACAGGCACTGAGGCGGGCTTCCTAACCTGACTATCCAGCTCTCTCACATGAGCTAGAAACCCCTGACAACCCCTCCTGAGTATCCTATGAGCCTGTAGGGCTGATATCAGACCTCTAGGCATACCCCTCCTGTCTCCTCTGAAGACAACCTCTGACCCACCCTGATCTCTGAACCTGACTACCTTGTCTCTGCAGTCCAAGGTAGCACTATGAGTGGATAGCCAATCCATCCCTAAAATGAATTCAAAATCCGTCACGTCTAGAACCAAAAGGTCGGCTGGAAGGCATCTACTCTCAACAAAAACCGGACTGAATCGGCAGACTCACTCTGCCACTGATGGGTCACACTAAGACTCTAAATACTCCCCAAAAACTCCCTAAAATATCACAAAACATGCACATAAAACAAGCAAAGAAAGGCTGGGCAGAGGACTTTCGGCGGCAGGTTCGGTGGCTGAAGGTCCTCCACAGATCCGAAAGTCAGGCACTTTCGGGGGCAAGTTCGGCGGCCGAAGGTCCTCCACAGATTCGAAAGTCTGGAACTTTCGGGGGCGAGTTCGGCGGCCGAAACCTCAACACAGATTCAAAAGTCATGCTTTCGGGGGCAGTTTAGGCGGCCAAAAGGCTGCCTCCCTATACAGGTTCGGCAGCCGAACCTAGATTCTCCAGCAAGGCAGAATCCAAAACTGCCCTATGCACTCAGCCTCCAAAACTCCTCACATCCAACCCCTCAAAACATGCATACACACTCATCAAGCATAAGGGGCACAAAACTAGCCTAAACCCCAAAGAAACAACAATAAAAAAACTCCTAAGAGCAAACATTCATCAAAACTCAACTCAAACCCTATTACATTAGATCTAACCATTTCATGCATTTTTAACCCTTAACCCTTTTTAAAACTTACTTAAAACATTGGAAAAGGCAAGGATATACACTTACATCTTGGAGATCTAAGGTAGATGCGACCCAAGTTTGGAGTTGAGGAGAAATGGTCTCCAAACTTTAAAATCTTGGATTCAAGCTCAAAATCTTCTAAAACAAGACAAAAACATGAATTTCTTTAAGGGATTTGAAGGAAAAACAACAAAATCAGCAATGGGAGGGCAAGAACTCACATTTGCCCGAAAATGGAGAGAGAAACTCTCCCATTTTCGGACTGGAGGCCTCTTATAGATGGCTGGCCAGACCACCTTCAAGGGCTGAAATGAGAGCTTCCGCGGCAGCACCATGTTCGGCGGCCGAACATAAGGTTTGGCGGCCGAACCTGGGTTTTCCTTCCGAAAACATTTTTCTTTCTTTTAAAGATCTTTAACACAAAAACCATCAGTAAAACCAAAAATTCATTTTGTGAAAAACTTATTTTACCCTTCTAAGATGTTCTAACACCTGAGATTCCAGTTTCCAATGGGGATTCCGTAGGAAGGTTAAAATTCTAACGCTGGAGTCTAGCCGGATATTACATTCTCCCCCCCTTAAGAACATTCGTCCCCGAATATTCAGCAAGCAAACATAACATCAAGAAAACACATAAAACTTAAAACACTTACCTTAAAAGAGATAGGGATATTGCTGGACCATGGACTCCCGAGTCTCCCAGGTGCACTCTTCTATGTTGTGGTGATTTCAAAGGACCTTCACCATCGCGATTTCCTTGTTCCTCAACTTTCTGATCTGCGTGTCTACGATCCGTACTGGCTGCTCAACGTAGGTGAGATCTCCTAAGATCTCCACATCAGATTCACTAAGAACCTTGCCCAGATCTGACACGAACTTTCATAACATAGAAACATGGAAAACCAGATGGATTCTCTCCATAGAAGCAGATCAATATAACTTGTAAGATACATTCCCAATCTTTTGCAAAATTTCGAAGGGTCCGATGTACCTTGGAGCTAGTTTACCTTTCTTCTCAAAATGAATCACCCTCTTCATAGGAGACACCTTAAGCAACACCATATCTCCCTCCTGGAAAACTACATGCTTCCTACGGATGTCTGCATAACTCTTTTGTCTGCTCACAGCTGTTCTAATCCTCTCTCTAATGATAGGCACTACCCTACTGGTGATCCCTACTAATTCTGGCCCTGCTAGAGCCATTTCTCCCACTTCTCTCAATAGACAGGTGACCTGCACTTCCTCCCATATAGAGTTTCATAAGGAGCCATCCCTATGCTAGCATGATAACTGTTATTGTAGGCAAACTCCACCAATGGTAGATGTTGCCTCCAAGAATCGCCAAAATCTAGCACACACATTCTTAACATATCTTCTATTGTTTGGATGGTCCTCTCCGACTGTCCGTCAGTTTGTAGATGGAAAGTAGTGCTAAAGTCCAACCTTGTGCCCATCGCATTCTGCAGACTTCGCCAAAACCTAGAGGTAAACTGGGGTCCCCTATCTGACACTATTGAAACTGGAGCCCCATGCAGCCTGACAATCTCTTCTACATATACCTGCGCAAATTTGTCCACAGAGTAACCACTCCTGATAGGAATAAAGTGAGCAGATTTGGTCAATCTGTCCACTATTACCCATATACAGTCTAATCTGTTGGACTTTGCTGGTAATCCCACCACGAAATCAATCGCCACATTTTCCCATTTCCACTCTAGAATCGGTAGTGGGTTGAGCATCACAGCTGGCTTTGATGTTTCAGCTTCACCCTCTGACATATTTCACAAGCGGACACAAACTGCGCCACTTCCCTCTTCATAGCTGGCTACCAATAAACTCTTTTCAGATCCTGATACATTTTGGTGGCCCCAAGGTGAATACTGTACCTGGCATTATAAGCTTCTCTCATAATGTCTCCCTTTAGACTTATGTCATCGAGTACACATAATATGTTTCCATACCGGAGGATCCCTTTGTTGTCGAATCTAAACTCATCGTTCTTGCCTGTCTGAACAGTTCTCGCTATCTTCACCAACTCAGGGTCCTCATGCTGTTTTTGTGCCACTTGTTCCAGAAACACAGGTGTTACTCTTATATGAGCTACTAGTGCACTTGTACCAGACAACTCCAGCTGTAAACCTTCATTAATGAGCTTGTAAAATTCCCTCACCACCGGTCTTCTCTCTACTGTAATATGGGATAGACTGCCAAGTGATTTCTGGGTGAGAGCATCTGCTACTACATTTGCCTTACCCGGATGATACTGGACCTTGCAATCATAATCACTAAGCAGCTCTACCCATCTTCTCTGCCTCAGATTCAACTCCTTTTGACTCAAGATGTATTGCAAACTTTTATAATCTGTAAAGATCTCACATTTTACCCCATACAGGTAATGCCTCCACATCTTGAGTGCAAAAATCACGGCTGCCATCTCTAGATCGTGTGTAGGATAATTCAACTCGTGCTTCTTCAGCTGTCTAGAAGCATAAGCAATTACCCTCTCATTCTACATTAGCACACAACCTAGTCCCACTCGGGATGTATCACAAAACACTGTGAAATCTTCATCACTTGTAGGCAGAGCTAACACCGGTGCCGACGTTAGTCTTCTCTTTAGTTCTTCAAAACTTTCTTCATACTGTTCTGACCAAACAAACCTCTGATTCTTTTTGGTTAATCTGGTCATAGGAGTGGCAATTTTGGAGAAGTCATGGACGAATCTCCTATAGTAACCTGCCAAACCCAAAGGGCTCTTAATTTCTATTACTGTAGTGGGTCTGGGCCAGTTAGCTACAGCTTCTACTTTCTTGGGGTCCACCTTGATTCCCTTTTCAGATACCACATGCCCCAAGAAAGAAATGCTCCTCAACCAGAACTCACATTTAGAGAACTTGGCATATAAGCCATGTTCTCTTAGGGTCTGCAACACAATTCTCAGATTATGGGCATGCTCCTCTGCATTTCTTGAGTACACTAAGATATTGTCAATGAAGACAATAACGAAGTGATCCAGAAACTGGCTAAAAACTATGTTCATGAGATCCATGAATGCTGCAGGGGCATTGGTTAATCCGAACGGCATCACTAGGAACTCATAATGCCCATATCTGGTCCTGAAAGCTGTCTTGGGCACATCTTCTTCTCTGACCCTCAGCTGGTGGTACCCGAATCTCAAATCTATCTTGGAGAGACAACCGGCTCCTGCTAGCTAGTCGAATAGATCATCAATCCTGGGTAGCGGATACCTATTCTTGGTAGTGACCTTGTTTAATTGTCTGTAGTCCATACAAAGTCTCAAGGATCCATCCTTCATTTTCATAAATAGGACCGGAGCACCCCAAGGTGAGGTACTAGGTCGGATTAAACGCTTATCTACCAACTCCTGCAACTGCTCCTTTAACTCTTTCAATTCTGCAGGTGCCATCCTGTAGGGAGGAATAAAGATAGGTCTGGTTCCTGGCATTACTTCAATTTCAAACTCTATCTCCCTAGCAGGTGGTAAACCTGGCAACTCGTCTAGGAAAACATCAAGAAACTCTCTGACAATGGGCACTGAAACCGGTTCCCTAACCTGACCATTAACCTCCCTGACATGAGCAAGAAACCTCTGACAACCCCTCCTAAGTAACCTACGAGCCTGCAGGGCAGATATCAAACCTCTAGGCATCCCTATCTTGTCTCCTCTGAAGACAACCTCTGACCCATCTTGTTCTCTGAACCTGACTACCTTGTCTCTACAGTCCAAGGTAGCACCATGAGTAGAGAGCCAATCCATACCTAGAATGACATCAAAATCGGTCAAATCTAGAACCGCAAGGTCAGCTGGAAGGCACCTACCCTCAACAAAAACTGGATTGAACCGGCAGACTAACTCTGCCACAGATGGATCACACTTAGGCCCACTGACCCAAAGAGGACACTCTAGCCTAGAAGCTATCAAACCCAAACTCTCTACAGCTCTTAGAGAAACAAAAGAATGAGAGACACTAGGGTCCATAAGAGCATACACCTCAGAACACCCAATAGTGAGTTTACCTGACACCACTGTGTTTGACGTGTTTACCTCCTGCTGTGTCATGGTGAAGATCTGTGCTGGAGCTGATGGACCTTCGCCTTGGGAACCTGCTGAAGAAGAGGTTGTCCTTCTCCCTCTACCTCGCCCTCTGCCCTGAGATGTGGCTAAAGCTGCTGGCTGGGCCACACTGCCAGAAGCTGTCTGCTAGGACTGTGCCATTATACCTGCATTGGGGCACTCACATGCCATGTGCCCCTCCTGCCCACACCTGAAACAGGCTGTAGTCCCGAATCGACAAGGCCCTTTGTGCGGCTTACCGCACCTCATACATCTAGAATTGTCCGAACTACAGCTGGAACCACCACCCATTCCCAGACTAGACTTCAATCTATTTCAGAACTTATTCTTCTTCGGCTTTCTAGTGGCTCTGGCCCACTTTTTACCCTTTGAGGCAGCTGCACTCTGAGAGGAGAGATCAAAATTCCCTGTACTTGGGGTTTTAGAACCCGAGGGTTGTGCCACCTGCTGCTTAACTGTTCCCTGTATGATGGCACTAGCCTCCATCTTTCGTGCTGCATCCACAATAGTGTGGAAACTCTCTCTTTCTACTGCTAGGATTAAGGAGGAATACCTAGAATGGAGTCTCATGGTATACCTCCTGGCCTTCTTCTGGTCAATGTCATATGCCTGCCTCACAAACTGTAGCAACTCCATAAACTTGTCTGTGTACTCATCCACGCTCATATCTTCAGTTTGCCTCAACTGCTCAAACTCTATCACCTTCAACTCCCTCAAACTATCTAGAAAAGTCCATTCCGCAAACTCATTAGCAAACTATTACCAAGATAGGCTGTCCTGTCTCAGGTCCACATAATTTTTAAACCACTCCTTTGCCTTCTTGCATTTCAGAGAGAACCCCGCCATCTGAATGGCTCTGCTATCACTAGCTCCCAACTCATCAGTTATCATTTTCACCGTCTTGAGGTACTCAAACAGGTCATCACCTGCTTTATACTTGGGAGCATCCAACTTCAAATAGTCTGTCATTTTCACCTTGCTCCCAGCTGATGGGTTAGGTCTGGATGATTGGATTTCAGGAACCACTGGTTCTACTGGGGGAGGAGGAGGCGGTGCAATATTCCCTAGGTTAGGGTTTGTTGGATTTTGATAAAAAGCCTCTTCTGACATACTCACACCCAAACTTCCATCTCTTCTCTGATCATCTTCCACTGTTTTCCTCACATCTGCAGACATCCTACCTGGATCTGTTCTCCTCCTATTTACATCAAAAGACCTCCTAGGGTCCCTTGATGTTTCTCCTCTGCTAGTTCTACTAGATCGTGCTCTTGGCAGAGCAGGGGGAAAGGCATCCATACCCTCATTCTCAGGTGGAGCTCCTGTCAATCGTGCAGATCGACGTGAGCCTCGCATTCTGTTTTCTGAAAAACAACATATAATACATAAACATTAGCATCATATGGTTCATGCGGATACACATGAACCCACATCATATACATAACATATCATTAATGCACATACATACTGTCATGGCATTACACATCATCATACATTCATCAAGACAGGACTCCATATTCTATCCTAGTGGACATGATTTTTCCTATTGTGCTTGCCCTTCTATAACATCTATGAGCTCGACACTCTCTAGGTCCGACCATGTGAACCTAGGGCTCTGATACCACTCTGTAACAACCCGAAAATTGGACTGCTATCGACACTAGGATTCAGATCGACTTAAGGTCGCCGGAACCCATAGCAAGCCTACTATACATCCTGTGTATCTGATAAAATCCCATACATGATCATACATTTTCATAAAACTTAAATATTTCACGAACCAAGGCTTGACCTGTGCATGCATCATAAACTGTATACATAAAACCCACACTAGAGCCCTTATCAAATGCTCTAGTATGGTAAACATCACATGCCTCAAGCTTTGTTCAAACATAACTCATCATTAAAACTTTTACATAAAGATCATGAACAACAGGGATTTACAAAAATATATACTAGGGCCAAGCACAATTCTAATCCATTAAAAAATTTACATGTCCAAAACTATACAATTACATTAACTATACCAGCTACTATGCCGACTTCCCAAACTATCTTCGACCCTGCATGTAATACCCGGCTAGATTCAGACATCAGAATTTCCTACCGTCCGGTGAAATTCGAGGATGTCAGAGGTATCTAGAAGGGTAAGAGAAATGTTTTCTTAAATATTTTAAGTGTTTGAAGGTTTTAAATGAGATAGGAATGAGTTTTGAAGAGAAAAGACCAAGGAGGCAAAATGCAGGTTCGGCCGCCGAAGGTAAAGTTCGGCCGCTGAAAGTGCCCGAGATTCGGCCCCCGAAGGCAATGTTCGGCCGCCGAACGTTGCATGGTTTTGCATGCAGTTTCGGCTGCCGAAGCTGAGGCGGTTGTTCATCTATAAAGAGCACCGAGTCCAGAAAACAGAGGAGGTTTCGTCCCTCTTTCTGGCCTAGGTGAGTTCTTGATCTCCTTGGATTGTTTTCATGGGTTTTCATTAAATCTTTCAAAGTTAAACAGGTTTTAAGTAAGTTTTATGTGTTTTTGAAGAGTTTGAAAGCTTGGAGAAGTTTGGAGCTTGGATCTCCATGTCTTCGAGTTTGGATCACACCAGCTTTTGTTCTTCAAGAGGTAAGTGTTGATCCATGGTTTTTATGATGTTTTATATGAGTTTTATGAAGGGAAAAGGGAGTTTATGCATGAGTTTGCATGGTTGTGCATATTAGGGTTTATGGACCCTTTATGCTTTATGTTTGCTTGTTGAGCTTGTTTGTTGGAGTTTAAGTTGTCTTAAGCTCCTATATGCTTGTTGTTTGGAGATATGGATGAGTTAGAGAGGTTGGATGCATGTTGGGAAGGTTTGGAAGGTGTGGGAGGCGTATTTATGCACGAAGCTGAGTTCTGGATGAACTCAGGTTCGGCAGCTGAAGGAGGATTCGGCCGCCGAACATGCCCGACTTTCGTCTCTGGAGGAGACATTCGCCCGCCGAAGGTGCCCTGTCCAGCCTTCCTTTGCTTGTTTTGCATGCATGTTTTGAGGTGTTCTAGAGGGGTTTTGGGGAGTTGTTTATCAGTTGCATAGAGTAAGTTTGGTGCCTCATTTGCGTCCTCCATTGTAGGATTGGACCCGAGGAACCGAGGTGTTTAGCAGTAGTAGCTGCTTCAGAGTTAGAGGTAGCCCAGAGTTAGCCAAGCAGTGGCTACAGGTGAGTGGAACTAAACTTGATATTTTAACTTGAGAACTGACACGGTTCTAGCATGATCCATGCATCATAATGCCATGTTATGTATTAGGTTGTGTTGCATTAGAATTCACGAATATGATGCATTGCATAAGATGATATTTGTGTGGATGAATGTTGGATGATCCTTAGCCCTTGATATGAGCAGAGATACTATGAGGTCAGATGAGATATGGCATGAGGTAGCCATACCAGGTCGCTCCTGGATAGTCCAGGTCGCTCCTGGTACTATGAGTTAGATAGTCAGCCTATCAGATTAGATAGAGAAATCCAGGTGAGGCCTAATCGCCCCTGACATAGTTGGACAGGTCATGATATGAGTTAGTTAAGAGAAGTCCAGGTGAGGCCTAATCGCCCCTGGCACAGTTGGACATATTTTCATGCATGTAGAGGGCTGTGGTGGCAAGTTCATCCTTGAGATGATATGTTTGTGATGTGACGCATTTCATGAAAGCATGTAATTAATGAACTGTTTTACTGTTCCTTCTCACTGGGCTATAGAGCTCATCCCACTCCCTTAACCCCAGTTTTGCAGGTTTCGAGATAGCTATGGGAAGTCAGAGTCAGCAAGAGTAAAGAGTACAGTTCTGCGTGAATGTATGTTTGTAATAGCGTAGTGGATATGATGTACTTAAAAGATTAGTTGTAATGGAATGTATAGATATGTACTGTCATTTACTGGATAGACCTGTGCTTTCCCTAGTGTCTTTGCTTTAGTGTGATGTATGATTAATCCCTTGTACATGAATCCTGTTTTACGTTTCTTGATGAGAAATGTGTGTATCAGGCTTAATGTATGGCTTTGATGAGATACCAGTGGATTGTGTTACAGATTAAAAGGGTTTCAATCCCTTGACCCACAGCAGATAGTAGTCACTGGTATAGGCCCTGAGGGCCATTTCAGATTTGCATATCTGAGTAGCAGTAGTTAAGCCTGGAGAGTTTTACAGGATTGTTGAGTATTTTTGATCATGTATGGGATTTATCAGGTACACAGAGAGTATAGTCGGCTTGCTACGGGTCCCAGTGGCCTTAAGCCGATCTGGATCCTAGTGCCAGTGATGGTTCAGACCGTTACAGAGGGGTACCAGTTTCCGGGCTGTTACAGATTGGTATCAGAGCATAGGGCCTCCTGTGTACGATGTGCTGAGTAAGTATGCTAAGTGATTAGAGTTATCCCACATCGGAAAGAGGTGTTGTCTTATATAGGAGGGTAAGCACAATAGGTAAAATCATGTCCACTAGGATAGGATGTGGAGTCCTGTCTTGCATGATGATGTGGAATGCCATGACGAGATGCATGTGCATTATTGATATGTTATATATGTGTTGTGGATTCATGTGTTTTCACATGGATCATTTGATGATATTTTGTGTGATGTTGTGCTTTTCAGAGGCAGGATGAGAGGAACTCGTCGATCTGCTAGATTGATTAGAGCTCCGCCGGAGAATGAGGGCATGGATGCCCATCTCCCTGTTCTGCAAAGGGCAACATCAGATAGATTAAGCAGAGAAGGTACATCAAGGGACCCTAGAAGGTCTGTTGATGAGAGTAGAAGGGGAGTCGTTCAGAGTGGTATGTCAGGGGATTTGAGGAAAGTAGAGGAGGATGAGCAGAGCAAAGATGGTAGCTTGGGCATGAGTATGTTAGGAGTAGATATGGGTGAGTCCCAAGGAGGCACTCAGGCCTCGGGATTTGTTCCACCTCAGTATCCGCCCTACCCGTGGAGGTCAGGGTATTCGATGGGTGGTACAGTGGGTTTCCCTAGGTATAACCCATATCCCACTTTTATGCCCTATCCTTCTTTTTATCTGCCATATCCACCGCCACATCCACAGTATACCATGTTTCCACCCTTCTTTGGTTATCCAGGTTCAGCAAACCCTAACCCAGGGCATGTTGCACCTCCTCCACCACTAGTAGAACCAGTAGCCCCAGTTGTCCAAAGACCTAAGCCTAGTTCACCTGGAGGAAGTATGGTACAGATGACAGACTATTTGAGGTTGGATGTTCCCAAATTTGAGACAGCTGATGACCCTTTGGAGTATCTTAGAACGGTCAAGATGATAACTGATGAGTTGGGAGCCAGTGAGAGTAGAGCCATTCAGATGGCAGGGTTCACATTGAAATGTAAGAAGGCAAGGGAATGGTTCAAACAGTATGTGGATCCGAGGGTAGAAAGCTTATCCTGGGAGCAGTTTGCTACAGAGTTTGCCGGATGGGCTTTTCCAGATAGCTCAAGGGAGAGTTTCCATGATATCGTAGATATGGCACCAAAGATGGAGGCTAGTGCCAAACTTGCAGGGACAAGTGATGTTAATCTCTCCCCTCTGCATGAGGCTGGTATAAAGAGTAAGAAGGGAGGCATAGGTCTCAGAAAAGTAAAGAAGAACAAGTTCTGAAAACAGATAAAGTCTGGTTTGGGAATAGGTGAGGGATCGAGCTCTGGTTTGAACAACTCCAAATGTCTGAAGTGCGGTAGGCCGCACAAGGGAGTCTGTCTAGTAGGGACAACAGCATGTTTCAAATGCGGACAGGAGGGGCACATAGCACGTGAGTGTTCCACCGCGACTTTGATAACACAGTCCCAACAGACAGCCTCAGACAGAGTGGCTCAGCCAGGAGCTCTAGCCATGGCGATGGGCAGAGGCAGAGGGAGCGAGATCACTCCTCCTTCCACAGGTTCCCCAGGTGAAGGTCCATCAGTACCAGCAAGGATCTTCGCTTTGACGCAGCATGAGGCTCACACATCGGACATGGCGGTGACAGGTACTTTTCACTTCCATATGTTTTGATGTGTCTGCTATTAGAGACTCTGATGTTTCGCTTTCCTTAGGGCTTTGAGAGCCGTAGAGAGTATGGGTTTGATAGCTTCCGCGAGTAGCGTGTCCTCTTTGGGTCAATAGACCCAAGTGTGATCCATCAACGGCAGAGTCAGTCTGCCAGTTGAGTTCAGTGCTAGTTGTGAGTAGGTGCCTTCCAGCTGACCTAGTGGTTCTAGAGTGATTGTTTGACATTATTCTAGGGGTGGATGGGCTAGCTACTCATAATATTGCTTTCAATAGCAGAGACAGAGTAGTCAGGCTTAGAGATCAGGATGGATCACAAGTAGTTTGCTGAGGGGACAGTGTAGAAATGCCTGGAATTTGATATCAGCCCTATAGGCTCTTACACTGGTTAGGAAAGGTTATCAGAAGGTTTCTTGCTTGTGTCAGAGAACATAGCAGTTAGTCAGATCAGGAGGGGAACCAGTTTTAGTGCCCGCAGCTAGAGAAAAGTTTTAGATGTTGTCCCAGACAAGCCGTTAGGTTTACCACCTGCTAAGAGAATAGAATGGGATATAGGAATGGTGTCTAGACCCAGAACCATTCCTAGTCTTCTCTGCAGGATGGCACCAGTAAAGTGAGAGAGATAGTAAAAGCCAAACGAGTAATAGCTAGAGTTAGTGAGCCAAGAAAAAGCTCGAGGGTGTTGCTATGAGATGCTATGGTCTTGGATTTGATCCAGATATAGGGAGAGTGATCTCTCATCTCCGAGTGTAGCCCTCAAGTATAAGAAATCATTCAGAGAACAGAGTAAAAAGAAAAGAGGAAGAAGTAGAAGAGTAAGAAAAGAATAAAAGTAAGTGAGATAGATCAGAGTAAGAAGTAGAAAAGAGTAAGAATAAGTGTCAGTGTAGGAGAAGATTTCAGTTTAGTCTAGGATTAGGTGATGGTTGAGGCAGAGGAAAGGGTTAGCCTTTTCTTTAGATTCCCGAGCGAAGTTCCGTTAGCTTTAGCTCGGATCTTCATCCCGACTCAGTAGAAGGCTATCACATCGAATACGGTGACGTCAGATACGTTCACGTGGAAGTGTTCGGATGTGTATGCTATTTGTTTTGAACCCTCGTGTTTCTCTTTCCTTGTTGCTTTGAGTGAGCTGTTGATAGAGTGGGTTTGATGACTTCTGGGCTTAGAGTGTTTTCCCTGGGTTAGTGGACTCGATTATGATCCATCTGAGGCAGAGTCAGTCAGTTCAGCTTAGAGTTTGTGGTGAGTAGATGCTATCCAGCTGACCTTATGGTTCTAGCGTTGACTATTTGATGTCATTCCAGGGCGGATTGGCTAGCTACTCATTGTACTACCTATGTCTGCAGAGACAAGGTAGGAGAGTTTAGAGTGTTGGATGGCTCAGAGGTAGTCCTTGGAGGGGACAGAGTATAGGTGCCTAGAAGTTTGATGTCAACCCAGCAGGCTCTTAGTTTACACAGGAAAGGTTGTCAGAGGGTTCTAACTCTTGTGAGCGAGTTTTGTAGTCAGATCGGGGAAATAGCCTCAATGCCTGTAGCTAGTGAGTTCTAGATGTTTTTCCCAGACGAGCTGTCAGGTTTACCATCTGTCAGGGAATTTGAGTTTGGAATAGAAGTGCTGTCTGGACGCGGAACCATTTCTTTCCTTCTACCCTACCGGATGGCACCTGCAGAGAGAGAATAGTCAGAGTAGTATAGAGAAGCTTGGTAGATAAAGGTTGTATCCGACCTAGTACCTCACCCTGGAATGTTCCAGTGTCGTTGTGAGAAACGAAGGATGAAACCTTGAGACTTTGTCACAACTGTGAGCAGTTGCACAAGGTCACTACCAAGGACAGGTGTTCCCACGCAGAATGAATAATCTATGGAGACAGCTAGTAGGAGCTGATTATCTTCCACGATAGATCTAAGATTCGGGAACTATATGTTGAGCGTTAGAGAAAAGTTAGTTTCGCAGTTGCGTAGAGATGAGATCTTTATCGATCAAAGGAGTTTATCGTGAAAAGTTTAAAACAGAGCTAAGGGGTAAAACTGCTCAGCGACTCTGAGTATACAAAACAATATCTACTGGGTGAGGCAGATGAGATGTTAGCTGCCCTCAGTCAGAAGACGCTTATCAGTTTATCCTATACACAGGTATTACTTCAGACTGATGATCGGTTGGATCAGCTGGCAGGAGCCAGTTGGGTCTGAAATCTGAGTACTAACTGTTGAGAGCTAGAATAGTCCAGTGTAGTTAGAAAGGGATCAAAAGAGAAGAAGCCAGTATAGTAAAGAAGAAGAAAGGCGGGCAAGGATCAGAGAGCGTAGCGGAAGGGTACAGTGTTGTTTGTAGTGTCTCCAGTATGTGGTGAGCCATTGAGGGGTGAAAGATAAAAGGTTAAATCCATGGAATCCTGTAGACGATTAAAGAGATAGGATTTAACTGTTTCTAAGAGGAGAACCATTTGGTTTCCTTATTTCTTTTGTTCTAGAGTGGTGTTGGATCCAATGGAGGTTCTGTATGAACCAGAGGTGGAGATCTCAGGAAATCTCACCTGTATAGCATAGTTAAAGCGGATCACACACACTCAGCTCGCAGAATAGAAGAATAGAAAGATCTGAGAAGAGAAATCCCTTAGAATCACCCCAAGAGTGTAGTATGGATAGGAGACCCGGGAGTTCTTACTCCAGCGATATTTGTGTTTCTCTTTGGAGAGCAGATTTTCGCTTCGTTGTTTATTTATTTGTTGTTTGAACATTCGGGACGAATGTTCTTAAAGGGGGGAAGAATGTAATACCCGGCTAGATTCAGACATCGGAATTTCCTACTGTCCGGTGGAATTCGAGGATGTCAGAGGTATCTAGAAGGGTAAGAGAAATGTTTTCTTAAATATTTTAAGTGTTTGAAGGTTTTAAATGAGATAAGAATGAGTTTTGAAGAGAAAAGACCAAGGAGGCAAAATGCAGGTTCGGCCGCCGAAAGTGCCCGAGATTCGGCCCCCGAAGGCAATGTTCGGCCGCTGAACGTTGCATGGTTTTGCATGCAGTTTCGGCTGCCGAAGCTGAGGCGGTTGTTCATCTATAAAGAGCACCGAGTCCAGAAAACAAAGGAGGTTTCGTCTCTCTTTCTGGCCTAGGTGAGTTCTTGATCTCCTTGGATTGTTTTCATGGGTTTTCATTAAATCTTTCAAAGTTAAACAGGTTTTAAGTAAGTTTTATGTGTTTTTGAAGAGTTTGAAAGCTTGGAGGAGTTTGGAGCTTGGATCTCCATGTCTTCGAGTTTGGATCACACCAGCTTTTGTTCTTCAAGAGGTAAGTGTTGATCCATGGTTTTTATGATGTTTTATATGAGTTTTATGAAGAGAAAAGGGAGTTTATGCATGAGTTTGCATGGTTGTGCATATTAGGGTTTATGGACCCTTTATGCTTTATGTTTGCTTATTGAGCTTGTTTGTTGGAGTTTAAGTTGTCTTAAGCTCCTATATGCTTGTTGTTTGGAGATATGGATGAGTTAGAGAGGTTGGATGCATGTTGGGAAGGTTTGGAAGGTGTGGGAGGCGTATTTATGCACGAAGCTGAGTTCTGGATGAACTCAGGTTCAGCAGCCGAAGGAGGATTCGGCCGCCGAACATGCCCGACTTTCGTCTCTTGAGGAGACATTCGGCCGCCGAAGGTGCTGCCGAAGTTGCCCTGTCCAGCCTTCCTTTGCTTGTTTTGCATGCATGTTTTGAGGTGTTCTAGAGGGGTTTTGGGGAGTTGTTTATCAGTTGCATAGAGTAAGTTTGATGCCTCATTTGCGTCCTCCATTGTAGGATTGGACCCGAGGAACCAAGGTGTTTAGCAGTAGTAGCTGCTTCAGAGTTAGAGGTAGCCCAGAGTTAGCCAAGCAGTGGCTACAGGTGAGTGGAACTAAACTTGATATTTTAACTTGAGAATTGACACGGTTCTAGCATGATCCATGCATCATAATGCCATGTTATGTATTAGGTTGTGTTGCATTAGAATTCACGAATATGATGCATTGCATAAGATGATATTTGTGTGGATGAATGTTGGATGATCCTTAGCCCTTGATATGAGCAGAGATACTATGAGGTCAGATGAGATATGGCATGAGGTAGCCATACCAAGTCGCTCCTGGATAGTCCAAGTCGCTCCTGGTACTATGAGTTAGACAGTCAGCCTGTCAGATCAGATAGAGAAGTCCAGGTGAGGCCTAATCGCCCCTGGCACAGTTGGACAGGTCATGATATGAGCCAGTTAAGAGAAGTCCAGGTGAGGCCTAATCGCCCCTGGCACAGTTGGACATATTATCATGCATGTAGAGGGCTGTGGTGACAAGTTCATCCTTGAGATGATATGTTTGTGATGTGACACATTTCATGAAAGAATGTAATTAATGAACTGTTTTACTGTTCCTTCTCACTGGGCTATAGAGCTCATCCCACTCCCTTAACCCCAGTTTTGCAGGTTTCGAGATAGCTATGGGAAGTCAGAGTCAGCAAGAGTAAAGAGTACAGTTCTGCGTGAATGTATGTTTGTAATAGCGTAGTGGATATGATGTACTTAAAAGATTAGTTGTAATGGAATGTATAGATATGTACTGTCATTTACTGGATAGACTTGTGCTTTCCCTAGTGTCTTTGCTTTAGTGTGATGTATGATTAATCCCTTGTACATGAATCCTGTTTTACGTTTCTTGATGAGAAATGTGTGTATCAGGCTTAATGTATGGCTTTGATGAGATACCAGTGGATTGTGTTACAGGTTAAAAGGGTTTCAATCCCTTGACCCACAGCAGATAGTAGTCACTGGTATAGGCCCTGAGGGCCATTTCAGATTTGCATATCTGAGTAGCAGTAGTTAAGCCTGGAGAGTTTTACAGGATTGTTGAGTATTTTTGATCATGTATGGGATTTATCAGGTACACAGAGAGTATAGTCGGCTTGCTACGGGTCCCAGCGGCCTTAAGCCGATCTGGATCCTAGTGCCAGTGATGGTTCAGACCGTTACAGAGGGGTACCGGTTTCCGGGCTGTTACAGATTGGTATCAGAGCATAGGGCCTCCTGAGTACGATGTGCTGAGTAAGTATGCTCAGTGATTAGAGTTATCCCACATTGGAAAGAGGTGTTGTCTTATATAGGAGGGTAAGCACAATAGGTAAAATCATGTCCACTAGGATAGGATGTGGAGTCCTGTCTTGCATGATGATGTGGAATGTCATGACGAGATGCATGTGCATTATTGATATGTTATATATGTGTTGTGGATTCATGTGTTTTCACATGGATCATTTGATGATATTTAGTGTGATGTTGTGCTTTTCAGAGGCAGGATGAGAGGAACTCGTCGATCTGCTAGATTGATTGGAGCTCCGCCGGAGAATGAGGGCATGGATGCCCATCTCCCTGTTCTGCAAAGGGCAACATCAGATAGATTAAGCAGAGAAGGTACATCAAGGGACCCTAGAAGGTCTGTTGATGAGAGTAGAAGGGGAGTCGTTCAGAGTGGTATGTCAGGGGATTTGAGGAAAGTAGAGGAGGATGAGCAGAGCAAAGATGGTAGCTTGGGCATGAGTATGTTAGGAGTAGATATGGGTGAGTCCCAAGGAGGCACTCAGGCCTCGGGATTTGTTCCACCTCAGTATCCGCCCTACCCGTGGAGGTCAGGGTATTCGATGGGTGGTACAGTGGGTTTCCCTAGGTATAACCCATATCCCACTTTTATGCCCTATCCTTCTTTTTATCTGCCATATCCACCGCCACATCCACAGTATACCATGTTTCCACCCTTCTTTGGTTATCCAGGTTCAGCAAACCCTAACCCAGGGCATGTTGCACCTCCTCCACCACTAGTAGAACCAGTAGCCCCAGTTGTCCAAAGACCTAAGCCTAGTTCACCTGGAGGAAGTATGGTACAGATGATAGACTATTTGAGGTTGGATGTTCCCAAATTTGAGACAGCTGATGACCCTTTGGAGTATCTTAGAACGGTCAAGATGATAACTGATGAGTTGGGAGCCAGTGAGAGTAGAGCCATTCAGATGGCAGGGTTCACATTGAAATGTAAGAAGGCAAGGGAATGGTTCAAACAGTATGTGGATCCGAGGGTAGAAAGCTTATCCTGGGAGCAGTTTGCTACAGAGTTTGCCGGATGGGCTTTTCCAGATAGCTCAAGGGAGAGTTTCCATGATATCGTAGATATGGCACCGAAGATGGAGGCTAGTGCCAAACTTGCAGGGACAAGTGATGTTAATCTCTCCCCTCTGCATGAGGCTGGTATAAAGAGTAAGAAGGGAGGCAGAGGTCTCAGAAAAGTAAAGAAGAACAAGTTCTGGAAACAGATAAAGTCTGGTTTGGGAATAGGTGAGGGATCGAGCTCTGGTTTGAACAACTCCAAATGTCTGAGGTGCGGTAGGCCACACAAGGGAGTCTGTCTAGTAGGGACAACAGCATGTTTCAAATGCGAACATGAGGGGCACATAGCACGTGAGTGTTCCACCGCGACTTTGATAACACAGTCCCAGCAGACAGCCTCAGACAGAGTGGCTCAGCCAGGAGCTCAAGCCATGGCGATGGGCAGAGGCAGAGGGAGCGAGATCACTCCTCCTTCCACAGGTTCCCCAGGTGAAGGTCCATCAGTACCAGCACGGATCTTCGCTTTGACGCAGCAGGAGGCTCACACATCGGACATGGCGGTGACAGGTACTTTTCACTTCCATATGTTTTGATGTGTCTGCTATTAGAGACTCTGATGTTTCGCTTTCCTTAGGGCTTTGAGAGCCGTAGAGAGTATGGGTTTGATAGCTTCTGGGATTAGCGTGTCCTCTTTGGGTCAAGAGACCCAAGTGTGATCCATCAGCGGCAGAGTCAGTCTGCCAGTTGAGTTCAGTGCTAGTTGTGAGTAGGTGCCTTCCAGCTGACCTAGTGGTTCTAGAGTGATTGTTTGACATCATTCTAGGGGTGGATGGGCTAGCTACTCATAGTATTGCTTTCAATAGCAGAGACAGAGTAGTCAGGCTTAGAGATCAAGATGGATCACAAGTAGTTTGCTGAGGGGACAGTGTAGAAATGCCTGGAATTTGATATCAGCCCTATAGGCTCTTACACTGGTTAGGAAAGGTTATCAGAAGGTTGCTTGCTTGTGTCAGAGAACATAGCAGTTAGTCAGATCAGGAGGGGAACTAGTTTTAGTGCCCGCAGCTAGAGAAAAGTTTTAGATGTTGTCCCAGACAAGCCGTTAGGTTTACCACCTGCTAAGAGAATAGAATGGGATATAGGAATGGTGTCTAGACCCAGAACCATTCCTAGTCTTCTCTGCAGGATGGCACCAGTAAAGTGAGAGAGATAGTAAAAGCCAAACGAGTAATAGCTAGAGTTAGTGAGCCAAGAAAAAGCTCGAGGGTGTTGCTATGAGATGCTATGGCCTTGGATTTGATCCAGATATAGGGAGAGTGATCTCTCATCTCCGAGTGTAGCCCTCAAGTATAAGAAATCATTCAGAGAACAGAGTAAAAAGAAAAGAGGAAGAAGTAGAAGAGTAAGAAAAGAATAAAAGTAAGTGAGATAGATCAGAGTAAGAAGTAGAAAAGAGTAAGAATAAGTGTCAGTGTAGGAGAAGATTTCAGTTTAGTCTGGGATTAGGTGATGGTTGAGGCAGAGGAAAGGGTTAGCCTTTTCTTTAGATTCCCGAGGGAAGTTCCGTTAGCTTTAGCTCGGATCTTCATCCTGACTCAGTAGAAGGCTATCACATCGAATACGGTGATGTCAGATACGTTCACGTGGAAGTGTTCGGATGTGTATGCTATTTGTTTTGAACCCTCGTGTTTCTCTTTCCTTGTTGCTTTGAGTGAGCTGTTGATAGAGTGGGTTTGATGACTTCTGGGCTTAGAGTGTTTTCTCTGGGTTAGTGGACCCGAGTATGATCCATCTGAGGCAGAGTCAGTCAGTTCAGCTTAGAGTTTGTGGTGAGTAGATGCTATCCAGCTGACCTTATGGTTCTAGCGTTGACTATTTGATGTCATTCTAGGGCGGATTGGCTAGCTACTCATTGTACTACCTATGTCTGCAGAGACAAGGTAGGAGAGTTTAGAGTGTTGGATGGCTCAGAGGTAGTCCTTGGAGGGGACAGAGTATAGGTGCCTAGAAGTTTGATGTCAACCCAGCAGGCTCTTAGTTTACACAGGAAAGGTTGTCAGAGGGTTCTAACTCTTGTGAGAGAGTTTAGTAGTCAGATCGGGGAAATAGCCTCAATGCCTGTAGCTAGTGAGTTCTAGATGTTTTTCCCAGACGAGCTGTCAGGTTTACCATCTGTCAGGGAATTTGAGTTTGGAATAGAAGTGGTTTCTGGACGCGGAACCATTTCTTTCCTTCTACCCTACAGGATGGCACCTGCAGAGAGAGAATAGTCAGAGTAGTATAGAGAAGCTTGGTAGATAAAGGTTGTATCCGACCTAGTACCTCACCCTGGAATGTTCCAGTGTCGTTGTGAGAAACGAAGGATGAAACCTTGAGACTTTGTCACAACTGTGAGCAGTTGCACAAGGTCACTACCAAGGACAGGTGTTCCCACGCAGAATGAATAATGTATGGAGACAACTAGTAGGAGCTGATTATCTTCCACGATAGATCTATGATTCGGGAACTATATGTTGAGCGTTAGAGAAAAGTTAGTTTCGCAGTTGCGTAGAGATGAGATCTTTATCGATCAAAGGAGTTTATCGTGAAAAGTTTAAAACAGAGCTAAGGGGTAAAACTGCTCAGCGACTCTGAGTATACAAAACAATATCTACTGGGTGAGGCAGATGAGATGTTAGCTGCCCTCAGTCAGAAGTCGCTTACCAGTTTATCCTATACACAGGTATTACTTCAGACTGATGATCGGTTGGATCAGCTGGCAGGAGCCAATTGGGTCTGAAATTTGAGCACTAGCTGTTGAGAGCTAGAATAGTCCAGTGTAGTTAGAAAGGGATCAAAAGAGAAGAAGCCAGTATAGTAAAGAAGAAGAAAGGCGGGCAAGGATCAGAGAGCGTAGCGGAAGGGTACAGTGTTGTTTGTAGTGTCTCCAGTATGTGGTGAGCCATTGAGGGGTGAAAGATAAAAGGTTAAATCTATGGAATCCTGTAGACGATTAAAGAGATAGGATTTAACTGTTTCTAAGAGGAGAACCATTTGGTTTCCTTATTTCTTTTGTTCTAGAGTGGTGTTGGATCCAATGGAGGTTCTGTATGAACCAGAGGTGGAGATCTCAGGAAATCTCACCTGTATAGCATAGTTAAAGCGGATCACACACACTCAGCTCGCAGAATAGAAGAATAGAAAGATCTGAGAAGAGAAATCCCTTAGAATCACCCTAAGAGTGTAGTATGGATAGGAGACCCGGGAGTTCTTACTCCAACGATATTTGTGTTTCTCTTTGGAGAGCAGATTTTCGCTTCGTTGTTTATTTATTTGTTGTTTGAACATTCGGGACAAATGTTCTTAAAGGGGGGAAGAATGTAATACCCGGCTACATTCAGACATCGGAATTTCCTACTGTCCGGTGGAATTCGAGGATGTCAGAGGTATCTAGAAGGGTAAGAGAAATGTTTTCTTAAATATTTTAAGTGTTTGAAGGTTTTAAATGAGATAAGAATGAGTTTTGAAGAGAAAAGACCAAGGAGGCAAAATGCAGGTTCGGCCGCCGAAAGTGCCCGAGATTCGACCCCCGAAGGCAATGTTCGGCCGCCGAACGTTGCATGGTTTTGCATGCAGTTTCGACTGCCGAAGCTGAGGCGGTTGTTCATCTATAAAGAGTACCGAGTCCAGAAAACAAAGGAGGTTTCGTCTCTCTTTCTGGCCTAGGTGAGTTCTTGATCTCCTTGGATTGTTTTCATGGGTTTTCATTAAATCTTTCAAAGTTAAACAGGTTTTAAGTAAGTTTTATGTGTTTTTGAAGAGTTTGAAAGCTTGGAGGAGTTTGGAGTTTGGATCTCCATGTCTTCGAGTTTGGATCACACCAGCTTTTGTTCTTCAAGAGGTAAGTGTTGATCCATGGTTTTTATGATGTTTTATATGAGTTTTATGAAGAGAAAAGGGAGTTTATGCATGAGTTTGCATGGTTGTGCATATTAGGGTTTATGGACCCTTTATGCTTTATGTTTGCTTGTTGAGCTTGTTTGTTGGAGTTTAAGTTGTCTTAAGCTCCTATATGCTTGTTGTTTGGAGATATGGATGAGTTAGAGAGGTTGGATGCATGTTGGGAAGGTTTGGAAGGTGTGGGAGGCGTATTTATGCACGAAGCTGAGTTCTGGATGAACTCAGGTTCAGCAGCCGAAGGAGGATTCGGCCGCCGAACATGCCCGACTTTCGTCTCTGGAGGAGACATTCAGCCGCCGAAGGTGCTGCCGAAGTTGCCCTGTCCAGCCTTCCTTTGCTTGTTTTGCATGCATGTTTTGAGGTGTTCTAGAGGGGTTTTGGGGAGTTGTTTATCAGTTGCATAGAGTAAGTTTGGTGCCTCATTTGCGTCCTCCATTGTAGGATTGGACCCGAGGAACCGAGGTGTTTAGCAGTAGTAGCTGCTTCAGAGTTAGAGGTAGCCTAGAGTTAGCCAAGCAGTGGCTACAGGTGAGTGGAACTAAACTTGATATTTTAACTTGAGAACTGACACGGTTCTAGCATGATCCATGCATCATAATGCCATGTTATGTATTAGGTTGTGTTGCATTAGAATTCACGAATATGATGCATTGCATAAGATGATATTTGTGTGGATGAATGTTGGATGATCCTTAGCCCTTGATATGAGCAGAGATACTATGAGGTCAGATGAGATATGGCATGAGGTAGCCATACCAGGTCGCTCCTGGATAGTCCAGGTCGCTCCTGGTACTATGAGTTAGACAGTCAGCCTGTCAGATCAGATAGAGAAGTCCTGGTGAGGCCTAATCGCCCCTGGCACAGTTGGACAGGTCATGATATGAGTCAGTTAAGAGAAGTCCAGGTGAGGCCTAATCGCCCCTGGCACAGTTGGACATATTATCGTGTATGTAGAGGGCTGTGGTGACAAGTTCATTCTTGAGATGATATGTTTGTGATGTGACGTATTTCATGAAAGCATGTAATTAATGAACTGTTTTACTGTTCCTTCTCACTGGGCTATAGAGCTCATCCCACTCCCTTAACCCCAGTTTTGCAGGTTTCGAGATAGCTATGGGAAGTCAGAGTCAGCAAGAGTAAAGAGTACAGTTCTGCGTGAATGTATGTTTGTAATAGCGTAGTGGATATGATGTAACTTAAAAGATTAGTTGTAATGGAATGTATAGATATATACTGTCATTTACTGGATAGACCTGTGCTTTCCCTAGTGTCTTTGCTTTAGTGTGATGTATGATTAATCCCTTGTACATGAATCCTGTTTTACGTTTCTTGATGAGAAATGTGTGTATCAGGCTTAATGTATGGCTTTGATGAGATACCAGTGGATTGTGTTACAGATTAAAAGGGTTTCAATCCCTTGACCCACAGCAGATAGTAGTCACTGGTATAGGCCCTGAGGGCCATTTCAGATTTGCATATCTGAGTAGCAGTAGTTAAGCCTGGAGAGTTTTACAGGATTGTTGAGTATTTTTTATCATGTATGGGATTTATCAAGTACACAGAGAGTATAGTCGGCTTGCTACGGGTCCCGGCGGCCTTAAGTCGATCTGGATCCTAGTGCCAGTGATGGTTCGGACCGTTACAGAGGGGTACCGGTTTCCGGGCTGTTACATTGCAAACCTGGGGTTAGGAGAAAGGGATAAGCTACAAGAGCCTAGTGAGCAGAACATAAAAACAGTTTAATAAACATATGCTCATATAGAATGCGTCACAGCACAAACAAATCACATCAGGATGGACTTGTCACTAGTAACCCTCTACATAATCCAATGTGCCCGACCCACTACGGGTGCTCCTCAGGACTTTCACTTAAACATAACATATCCAATATGCCAGGGGCGTAGAATGGGCCTCACCTGGACTTTCCCTTACATAATGCCAGAGGCGTAGAATGGGCCCCACGTGGACTTCCGTATCGTATCATATCATCTCATATCGAGGGCTAGTGGGTCATCCAATATCCATCCTCAACAACAGTAAATTATGCAATGCATCATATTCGTAAATTCTAATGCATAACAACCTAATATATAAATATGGCATTCGTGATGCATGAACATGCTTAAAAAGTTTGATTACTTTAAAACAATATATTATTTTAGTTCTACTCACCTCCGGCTGACGCTTGACTTATACTGGCGCAGTTACCTCACTGCAAGCCTCTACGGTCTCCCTGGTCCGATCCTACACAGATGGACTCAAATGAGGGACCAAACAAAGCTATTATAAGACTCTAAACACTCCCTAAAATTCCCCTAAAACATCACAAAACATGCACATAAAACAAGCAAAGGAAGGCTGGGCAGAGGACTTTCGGCGGCAGGTTCAGCGGCCAAAGGTCCTCCACAGATCCGAAAGTCAGGCACTTTCGGGGGCAGGTTCGGCGGCCTTAGATCCTCCACAGATCCGAAAGTCAGGGACTTTCGGGAGCGGGTTCAGCGGCTGAAACCTTAACACAGATCCGAAAGTCATGCTTTTGGGGGCAGTTTAGGCGGCCAAAAGGCTACCTGCACTCAGCCTCCCAAAACTCCTCAAATCCTCACATCCAACCCCTCAAAACATGCATACACACTTATCAAGCATAAGGGGCACAAAACTCGCCTAAACTCCAAAGAAACAACAATAAAAAAACTCCTAAGAGCAAACATTCATTAAAACTCAACTCAAACCTTATTACATTAGATCTAACCATTTCATGCATTTTTAACCCTTAACCCTTTTTAAAACTTACTTAAAACATAGGAAAAGGCAAGGATCTACACTTACCTCTTGGAGATCTAAGGTAGATGCAACCCAAGCTTGGAGTTGAGGAGAAATGATCTCCAAACTTTAAAATCTTGGATTCAAGCTCAAAATCTTCTAAAACAAGACAAATACATGAATTTCTTTAAGGGATTTGAAGGAAAAACAACAAAATCAACAATGGGAGGACAAGAACTCACCTTTGCCTGAAAATGAGAGTCGAAAATGGAGAGAAAAACTCTCTCATTTTCGAACTGGAGGCCTCTAATAGATGGCTGGCCAGACCACCTTCGGGGGCCGAAAGGAGAGCTCCCGCGGCAGCACCATGTTCGGCGGCCGAACCTGCGTTTTCCTTTCGAAAACATTTTTCTTTCTTTTAAAGATCTTTAATACAAAAACCATCGGTAAAACCAAAAATTCATTTTGTGACAAACTTATTTTACCTTTCTAAGAGGTTCCGACATCCGAGATTCCAGATTCCAACTGGGCTTAACATTTCATCTAAAGGATCTTTACCCTTGGCCTAAAAAACAAAAAGAATGCTTGAAGCCCAACGGATTGGACTATGCAAATGAGCAGCGACTACTATCTGTGGCCTGAATGCTGCACTACAAGAGCCTTTAGGCCACTGTCCATGCGATGAATTTTGAACAAGTACTTGTTCTATCAGAATATTTAACAAGCTATAATAAGAAATTCTCGTTGATTTTTTAATATATTTCTTTTTTCAAATTTTCTTGTTAAAGTTCTATGTGGGATAAACGAATTTGATATTAATAAAAAAAAAGAATTTTCAACATAACTCTTTCCGTTATTACAAACTACTTAGAACTTTTATTATAGAGACACAATTCTATTTTCACTATACACCCTATTTGATATCTAATATCGAGCTCATATCTTACTTATGAATATCTTTTTTTGTGCCACATGTCTTATATCGATGAGCTACCAGATTTCTAAGCTATCAGGATTGAATTCATTTTTATTATATGAAAATTATTAAACTTACTAATAATGAGTGGAATTCATACAAGTGAATTAAACTGTTTATAATTTTCTTAAAAGATAACGTATAATCATTTTATTACGTTTTAATCTTTTACTAGTCTAGTTGGATAATTGATATCACTTGTTAGATAAAATCATATTGTAGTCTCTATATTTGATTTTTTTTTTCGAAATTAAAAATTAGTTTAATTTATTTATTTAAAATTAAAAGATTAAATATTTTTTAAAACTAATCTTAGAGATTAAGTATATAATATTCTAATTGCATGAGTAAAATGTTATAAATTTCAAAGTTGAATGCTTTATTATAATTCATGTTTAAAATAATAGGAGTATCATTTTTTTTTAAAGAAAGCTTAAAAATTAATTTTATTAAGAATTAGAGGCTTAAAATAATTTATGTTTGATTTTTTAAAAGAACTTTTCACTTTTTTGTTTTTTAAATCTCAGTGCCCAATGCTCTCCTGATCTTTGGCTCTTAATTGGTAAATCCTTGCTTTTTTTTTTTAATTTTTTTTTATCAAAGAGTGTCTTTCTATTATACATGGATGAACGCAAACAATATTTAGAGAAAAGATTTCACCGTTATCAAAACTATAATAATTTGTATAATTTAAAAGTTTTATATAATTCACATATAGTTTAGAATTGATATAGAATCTCGAAAGAATTAATCTATTGGAGTACATCTCTAAAAGAATTTCAGTGAAAGATCATACCATATTATTTATGTGCATTGAGTCACTCTTCATTTTATATTTTTTTTATCAGAGATAGATACATATGCTCATAGAATTTAGGAACAAAATTAAATATTTTGTTGTTAAAATTATTATAATTTTGATAAAATTTTGATTTTTATATAAATTTTACTTATGCACATTTTATAACTAAACAAGTTTGTATGTTGCTTTAGCATTATCTGTAAATGTGATCTAAAATCCGAAATTTAAATGCCTATTGGTCTGAAATTTATGGGTAGTGTTCATGCACGGGGATAAATCTAACTCCTTTGTCACTCCAACCTAGACTCGCCACTATCCAATTTGGACTATGAACGGCTTGTTAAACTCAAAACAGATTTTGAGTAAATCATTTTGGTTTATAAATTAGTATGTAACCGCTTAAAAGGTAGGTGATCTTATAGTCTCCCCCTGTTGAATCAGGATCAATATTAGCTGGTTTAAATTGCTAATTTTGAATAAAATCGAGCCGATTTCATATATATATATATATATATATATATATATATAAATTATATTGATTGATTTGGTTTTATTTTTTTTTATTAAAACTAAATAATGATATAGTGTAGTGATTTTATAAATTTATATATTTAAATGTATAAAATATTAATATTATTATAATTTTAAAAAATTTTGAGATACCAAATTAAAATCGAAACAGATTTTTTCTTAACATGCAAGAGTATTACATTACAAATTCAAATGGGCAACTGGATACATGGAGTACAAAATAAACCACCCAATACAAATCAAATAACATCTCAAGAACTAAAGCATAATCCGGTGATCCAAACCTAATCCAAGTCAACCATAGAGAATTCCACCGATTGAGCAGTTCATCTGTACTGACAAGCAAAAAGGTAACCAAAGATAAGACAAGAGCCACCGTCAATAGCCTATCCTATCTATAACATGATCTCCTTAAAAAGAAAGGCATCATGTATCAAAAACCCATCAATAGGCTGGCGAGTCTGAACTTTCGCCCAGATATCAACAAAATCATTATCATCAACATACAAATCCTTTAGAAATTCAAAACTCATAACCTCCTGACTAACTGTAACAACAAAGTAGTCCTCCTATTCAAAGCGTCTGCTACTTTATTACTATGGCCAGTCTTATATTTTATGACATAATGAAAAGTTCCAAAATAAGCTGTCCATTGAGCATACATTTTATTCACATATTTTTTAGTTTTAAAGTGAATCAAAAATTGATTATCTGTGTGAATAATGAATTTCCGCTCCATCAAATATTGTTCCCAAGTTTTAAAGGCCCGGAATACCGCATATAATTCCTGCTCATAAGTAGACCACTTCTTCCTATCATCATTCAATTTCTTGCTAAATAAGGCAATAGGCCTATTAGAGTGCGATAACACACTGTCAATCCCAACTCTACAATCATCACATTCAACCTCAAACAGTTTATCAAAATCAGGTAGAGCAAGAATAGGGGCAGAAATAAGCTTATCTTTAACCTCCTCAAAGATTTTATTAGCAGTGTCAGTCCAAGTAAATTTCTGCACTCTCTATTTCTTCAAACAATCTGTGATAGGGGCAACGATACTATTGAAATTTCTGATAAATCGCTGATAGAAAGTAGCAAGTCCATAAAAGCTGTGGACTTCTGAAATATTTTTGGGAATGGGCTAGTTCCGTATTGCTTCTACCTTCTTCTCATCAACATGTATCCCTTCTGAACTAATAACAAATCCAAGAAATAGAACATGCTCCGTCATATAGATGCATTTTTTTAAAATTAATAATCAGCTCACTTTCTTGCAAGGCTGTCATGATTTGATAGAGGTGCTGTAAATGTTCTTTTTCGCTACGACTAAAAATCAAGATGTCATCAAAATAAACAACTACGAATTTTCGTAAGAAAGGATGCAAAATGATAGAGCATAAATTAGTCCATTTTATCTTGATATTATTGATGATTATTTATATCATTTCTGCTTAATTTAGTGCTTTTGATATTATTTTGCAGAAAATGGTGTAAAAGGACATTTTGGAGAAAATACCCTTAAAACTGCCTTAAATGGAGCAAAGGAGAGCAAGTCTGCTAAGTTGAAATCAAGTGAAGCTAAATAAGGAAAGTTCTAAATAAGGAAAGTGGCAAAGAAGGAAATAACATTCAGCCAAAGCAATTTGAAATTCAAATTTCAAATCTCCAAGTAGCCTTTTCCTTATTCAAGAAGCTAAGTCTCAAGAAGCCATAAATGAAGAGCCAAATAAGGAAAGTATTTTGAAATTCAAATCTGCAAGATTCATATTCAAATTTTGAATTTCAAAATCCAGCTTATTAAGGAAGCTAAATCCAAAGATCACATGCTTGCCACCTCATGCCTTGCACATTCAAAATTCAAATTGCAAAGGAGGCTCCACCTTCCTTATTAGTGCATGGGCGGCAAGGAGAGTGTGAAGGCAAGTCTTGGGCACCTTGGGCAGTATCTTGAAGACACTTGGTCAGCAAGTAAAGACCAAAGGCCCCACTCCTTGCACTTGAACACATGCCCCACGTTTTTCCCTTCTCACATGTGCATGGATGGCACATCTTGGACCAAGGGCATTTTGGGCAGCCTTTTGAAGTCTTTTGGGCAGCCTCTTGACACCTTGGGCAGCCTCTTCACTAATTAGGAAGCAAGTATCATCTAGGGCAACACTTTTCAAGTATAAAAAGACACATAAAGAGCCTCCCCATGCTTTTTCAAGCCCCCATTGGAGGCACCTACGGGATTCACATCTCTTCTTCTACCTTTCTTCTTTTTTGTTATTTTTTATTTTTG
Source organism: Manihot esculenta (assembly GCF_001659605.2). NCBI lineage: Eukaryota > Viridiplantae > Streptophyta > Magnoliopsida > Malpighiales > Euphorbiaceae > Manihot > Manihot esculenta. Next base: position 22,520,264 of record NC_035172.2, read on the forward strand.
TTTCAGCCATGAAAGGCTGAAATCTTTATTCTAGTTGAAGATTAGGTGATGCTTTAGTTGTTTTATGGATTGGGAGACTTGATCAAACATTGTTTATCTTTTGTTATTCAATATTCATATAATCTCATGCTTAAATCCATTGTTGCTTTATTGTTTTGATCAATATGGCCAATTGATTCTTGATTGCAAGGTAATAATATGTTAGTTTGGGTGATTTAAGTCCGTAATGGCTTGGATTATTCAAACATAAGAACACTTGGTGTAAAAACCAAGGAAATTGTATGATCTAGCAACATCTCATGTGTTTGAGTAGTTAGGATTGAATCTCTATATCTCTTCATGTAATTAACAATTGTTTTGATGCCTAAGGCCCAAGGACGTTCCTTGGCAATTTGTTAATTAGTAATTAATTAGAGGACGTTCCCTAATTGGTTTAATCATAAGGAGAGACATGGTGGTGAGAAGCGTCTTCCATCTCCATAACTAATCTATTGAATTAATCAAAAGAAACTAAGTGTCAATGATCAATCCCAACAACTGAAGTGGATCCAATTCTTCAACTAGAACTTTCTTATTATTTATTTCTCTTTTATTTTATTATTCGCTTATTTTAATTACTTTCAGTAGTTTGTTAATCAAATCAATCTCAAACCCCCCATTTTACTTTTACTGCAATTTATTTTTATTCCGCTTTCAGTTTATCTCGTTTTCAGTTTTATCTTGTTTCAGTTTATTTCGCTTTCAGTTTATTTCGCTTTCAGTTTATTTCGCTTTCAGTTTATTTTGCTTTCAGTTTATTTCGCTTTCAGTTTATCTCGCTTTTAGTTTATCTCGCTTTCAGTTTATTCCGCTTTCAGTTTATCTCGCTTTCAGTTTATCTCGTTTCAGTTTACTTTGCTTTCAGTTTATTTTTGTTTCAGTTTATTCTCTTGGTCTTGATAAGGAAAATAGGTAAGTTTTCAATTCCCTGTGGATTCGATCCTTTCACCACTATCTGCAATTGTAAATTGTTGATAATCAGAAAGGTTATTTTTGACCGGCTTCGACAACCGCGAGTCACAAAACCTGATTCATAAGTCGCATGAATATGCTAAGTGCATTCGTCAAACCAAACGACATAACCAGCTACTCATACAAGTCTTCCTTAATTTTAAAGGTTGTCTTCCATTTGTCTCCCTCCTTAGTCTAACCTTGGTGGTAGCCACTTTTAAGGTCGATTTTAGGGAAGAATTTAGACCTTAATAACTGATCCAGCATGTCATCCAGTCGAGGAATAGGAAATCGATACCGAACCATAATCTTTTTGATGGCTCTGCTATCTACGTACATTCTCCAGGTTCTTTCTTTGGAATCAACAGGGACTCCATAAGGGCTAATGCTCTCCCGAATGTGCCTCTTCTTCAATAACTCTTCAACCTATTCTTGAAGGATTTTGTCTCGGTGCATGCTTTGTCTATACGTAGATTATTTTTGGACACATTGCTTTTTTGACTTCGCCGAGCTGTTCAGTCCGTCAGGACTCAACTCATCTTCATTGCCTTAATCCTGTGATCTCCCTCCAACTCACTTAATCTTTTCTTACTTAATAAATCCCAACTTAATCAACTTACTCACTTAATGAACTAATTTGTCCCTCACATAACTTTGTCAAATGAGCAAATCCGAGTTGAAAGCTTGAAATTTTGCTAAGTACTTGACTTGTCAATTTTTCCCATTCTTATGAGGGCAATTACGTCATTTACTCTGCGGCTTCCTTAGCGCCATGAGCTCGGATGTGTAATACTTAGTTTATTTTTGTTGTGTTGATCTGACAAACTCATTTGCGCTTAGAGGAGCGACCTTCCCCATTTGAAGAAATGATCTCCTAAGCTTATCCGAGCTGCAAGCTCGGACGCATCATCCTTGGATTTTTCTTTTATCTGATGCGATATTTAATAGAAAATTATAAACTAAAGGCCATGGGTCAGGGGCTCGTCCGATCTGCTAATGACTTGCCCGACCTGCGAGCTAGGTTACTTTCATGCGGTTTGGTTACATTCGTGTGTTCGAAGCTTGGCTTGCTTTTTAATATCTTCCTGTACTCAACATATATTGCTAATTGTCTTTCCTTAGGATTTTTCATATGCTATAGTCTGTGCTACTTGTGCTACGAGCTCAAAAATTCGGGATTTTGTTTCTGGAATTTGGGTGCTCCGAGCTTTTTCATGAGGTCAGACTCACTTCTCTGTTTACATGCTGAGCCTTACACGGGTTGTATTTTGGTCTATCTGTTTGTTTGTTCGTTTTTCCCTAGCTTTTCTTTTGAGGGGAGGCTAGATGCCTTTATTTTTTTCTTTGTTAATCTTTTCTTTCTTAGCTCGATTTGTCGGTGCTGTCGGTCATTGTCCGAGGCCAGTCACCTACCTTACTGGGGCTTTATTTCCCTCTTAGATCGATTTTGCGTAGCCTCGCTCGGGGTTCAAGCTCATTGGTATTACTATTGCTTCTGCTTCTGGGATCATTGGCCTTGTTCGAGATTCAAGCTTATTGGCCTTACTATCGCTTTCGGGCTCATTGGCCTTGTTTGATATTCAGGCTCTTCGGTGTTATTGTCGCTTCCAGGCTTTTAGGCCTTGCATGGGATTCAAGCTCTTTGGCCTTACTGTCATTTCATCCTCTCAGCTCGGTTTTGTGGTGCTGGCGATCATTTTCAGAGACCAGCCACCTACCTAATTGAGGGCTTTCAGTGTCTGTCTTAAAAATACTCAAGATATATAGAGAGATAAAAATAGCATTTCTCATTTTATTCATTGTTTCTAGAGTACAAAGTATTACATTGTACATATTTCAAGGAAAGTACCTCTTCAGGTAATGGATATTCCAAGCATGAGGCTCCGGGCTCCCTTGTAGATCTTCAATTCGGTAGACTCCAAGCTTGATAACTTTAGTTATCCTGAAGGGGCCTTCCCAAGTTGGTGCCAACTTTCCTACTGCTGCTCTTTTTCCCATTGCTTCTAGCCTCTGTAACGATCCGAAAATCGGACCGCTACCGGCGCTAGGATCCAGATCGGCTTAAGGCCGCCGGAACCCGTAGCAAGCCTGACATAAAACCTATAAACCAACATACATTGTCCATAAAATACATAAAACCTAACAATGCTCAACTAACATAACCATACATTTCTACCCCATGAAACAACTTAAAACTTATTTAAAACATATCGTGAGCTCAAGATCGGCCCTTACCTCTTGAAGATCGAGAGGAGAACGACCCTAGCTCGGAGATGGGAGAGATTGAGTTTCTTGAACCTCAAAGCTCCAAAACTTGCTTTATACTCGAAAATCTTCAAAACCAAGTGAAAACTTGTGAAAATCGTGAAAGATTTGAAGGAAGGAACTCAAGATCAGCGAGGGATGGCGGAGAGCTCACCTTGGCCGATAATGGGGAGAAAAGCTCGCCCATTTCGGCTAAGGGACCCCTTTATAGGTGGCTGGCCAGGCCACATTCGGGAGCCGAACGTGTCTCTGCATGCATGGCATGTTCGGCGGCCGACCATACGGTTCGGCGGTCGAACCTGGACTTCCCTCACTTATGCTTTCGGGTGCCCCAGAGTTGCAGGTACGGGCTAGACAGAGAAGTCAAGATGGATGAAGTCATGTGTATGTAATAAATAGAATATGGACATGATAAATTGTAAAATGATGTAATGTTGCGAATAGTTATGTCATGTAATGTTGATTTTGAGATTGAGGTTTAGAAATTTGTGCTTGACTGAGTTTGTATAGTAATCCCTTTTGTAAACATGATCTATGTTATATGATGTTTATGTTCCACCAAGCTTGTGTATGATGAGTTACCCCATTGGAGCATTTGGTTAGAGCTCCAGTGTGAGATTTATGTTTATGTTTATGTATATGCTTATATGCATGCACAGGTTGAGCTTGGTAAAAGAAAAGAAAAGTTCAAATTTTTATGTATGTTGTTGATCATGTATGGGATTAAACAGGTTTACAGGATGTATGTTAGGCTTGCTATGGGTCGCGGCGGTCTTATGCCGATCTGGATCCTAGCGCCGGTAGCGGTCCGATTTTCGGGTTGTTACAGCCTCCTCAAGGCTAGATCTCTAACTTTCAGGCTTCTTTTTCTAACCCTCTGATTGTAGTAGTGGGCTGCCTTTTGTTGATAAGCAGCAGTACGCACTTGAGCTTCCTCTCTAATCTCTTCTAGGGCATCCAGGTTGCTTCTTAGCTTTTCGGCATTAATGTCTTCGTTGTTGAACTGGACACGGTGAGAAGGGATTTGCAGCTCGATGGGGACTACTGCCTCAGTGTCGAATGCTAGAGTGAATGGTAGTTCTGAATGCCCATAAGATGCTGTTGAGCTCGGCTGCCCAGTTCTTCTTTGCTCCATCCAGTTGTTTCTTTAGCCCCTAGAGAATGGCTCGGTTCGTGACCTCTGTCTGGCCATTGGTTTAAGGGTAGGCTACCGAGGAGAACTTGTGTTAGATCCCCATGTTTCTTGTGAAATCCTTGAAGGTCTTGCAGTCGAACTACTTGCCATTGACTGAGATGAGTGTCCTCAGTATCCCAAATTTGTAGATGATATTGCCCCAGACGAAGTCTATCATTTTGCATGTTCTGATGGTAGGCACGGCCTCAACTTCAGGCCATTTAGAGAAGTACTCCACTGCTACTATTACGAGGTTCTTTTGCCCAGTGGTCTTAGGAAAGGGACCCAAGATGTTTATGCCCCACTGTGAGAATGGCAAAGGGCTTGATATGCTGGACTGTGGCATAGCCGGGATGTTAATGGCATTGGAAAACCTTTGGCAGACGTCACATCTTCTGACGAACTCCTCTGCTTCTTTTTTTACTATGGGCCACTAGTAGCCTTGCTTGAAAATTTTGTGCCAGCGTGCTTACTCCTTCGTGCGCTCCATAGACTTCCTGATGTATTGCCTCAATCACCCTGGCCACTTCTTCTGGACCTACACAACGGAGCCATGGACTGGACTTCCCTCTCTGGTATAGAGTCTCCCTTACCGCTTGATAATTGGCAGCCCAGGCTGCAATTTTCCTTGCTTCAGCTTTATCCTCAAGGAGCTTCCCATTCCTTAAGTACTCTAGGTACGGGGTCATCCAGTTCTGCCCTTCTTCAATCTGCATTACTGCGGTGGGCTTTTCAAAAGTGGGGGTGCTAATGTGTTGTATGTACACCTCATTAGAGAGCTGTTCTAGTTCTTCTTCAGATAACTAGCTAAGCAGGTCTGCTTCTTCGTTCTCCTGTTGGGGTATCCTCTGGTATTGCATGACAATTCCTTGCTCGCCGAGCTCAGCTTCTATAGCTCTCACCTTAGTCAAGTACTTCTGCATGATGGGGTCTCTTACTTGGTATGCCCCGTTATTTGATTAATCACCAGCTGGGAGTCACTGCTTATTTTGAGATCTGTTGCTCCTACTTCCATTACTATCAGCATCTCGTTGATTAGGGTTTTATATTCTGCCATGTTATTGGAGGTTGTAAACTCCAGGCGTAAGGCGTAGCAGACCTTGAGCCCTTTTGGGCCTTTCAACAGTATCCCAACTCCGTTGCCCCCAGCGCTGGACGCCCCATCCACAAACAAGTTCTAGTTGAACTCTCTTGGTGGCTGATTTCCATCCATTATTTTTGCTGAGCTCGATAGCTCTATTGAGCTATGGTTGCTCATCTTTGAAAGAGCATTCTACTATAAAGTCCGCAAGGGCTTGAGTTTTGATGGCCGTCCGAGGTCAATATTCAAGACAGTATGGCCGATTTCGACAGACCAAGCGAGCATTCGACCTAAGGTTTCCGGTCTGTGAAGGATTTTCTTTAAAGGCCGATCTGTTATCACAGCTCCCAGGTGGCTTTCAAGGTAGACTCTGAACTTCCTCACTGCCAACAGCAGGGCGAATGCTAGCTTTTCTATGTTCATGTATCTAACCTCGGCATCCTTGAGCACCTTGGTAACATAGAAGATCAGCTTTTGCTCTCCTTCTTCCTCTCTCACCAGTACAACAGTTATGGCTTGCTTTGAGGCCACTAGGTAGATCAGGAGCTCTTCCCCGGCCAATAGGCTGCTGAGTACATGTGGTGAACTGAGGTATTGCTTGAGGCTTCTGAAGGCCTATTGGCAATCATCTGTCCATTCAAAGTTTGAGACTTTCCTCAGCTTCTTGAAGAATGGCAGACACCGTTCTGCAGACTTTGACATAAATCGATTGAGTGCTACCACCCTCCCTGTGAGCCTCTGCACATCTCTCACACAAGTTAGCTCTGACATCTTTAGTATGGCTTTCACCTTTTTGGGGTTTGGTTTGATGCCTTTCCCGCTGACTATGTAGCCTAGGAATTTTCCTCCTCGGATGAAGAAAACACATTTTGTCAGGTTCAGCCTCATTCTGTATTGTTCCAACACCACAAATACTTCTTTCAGGTCTACCAAGTGTTGTTGGAAGGTCTGGCTCTTCATCACCATGTCATCTACATATACTTCTATATTTCTCCCTATTTGGCCTTTGAAGATTTTATTCATCAGTCTTTGGTATGTCGCCCCTGCATTTTTGAGCCCAAAGGGCATGACCCTGTAGCAATAAGTCCTGTCTTCAGTTATGAACGAGGTCTTCTCCTCATCCGACCTGTCCAGTAGAATTTGATGATAACTAGACATCGCATCAAGGGATGACATATAATCATAACCGACCGTGGAATCGATCATTTTATTGATGTCGGGAAGGGGATAACAATCTTTGGGACATGCTTGGTTCAGGTCGATAAAGTCTATACACATTATGTATTTGTCATTGGCTTTTTTCACTAACACAAGGTTTGCTAACTACTGTGGGTACATAACTTCCCTAATGAACCCTGCCTCTTCTAACTTCTGAACCTCTTCGCGAGTAGCTTTTTGTTTCTCCTTTCTGAAAACCCTTTTCTTCTGCTTTATTGATTTAGGTTCGAGGAGGACATTGAGCTTGTGGGTCATCACCTCGGGGTCTATTCCTGGCATGTTAAAAGGCTTCCAGGCAAAGCTTGAGGCATGTTCTCTGATAAGGGCCATCGCCACCGCTTTCTACTCTCTGTTAAGGCCTGCGTTGAGGAAGAAGACCTTGTTTATTTCTTCCTCTGACAGTGAAAATGTCTCCAGTTCGTCAACGGGCTCTGTCTTGACTTTCTTCTTTTCATCTTGGACCTCCATGACCTTCGTCTTTATCTCCTCAGCTGCTGCACTTGGTGTAACGACCCGGAAACGGACCGCTACCGGCGCTAGGATCCAGATCGACTTAAGGTCGCCGGGACCCATAGCAAGCCTAACATACATCCTGTCATACCTGATAAATCCCATACATGATCATACATTTACATAAAAATTTTAAACTTTCCATCTACCAAGCTCGACCTGTGCATCCACTGAAACTGAATACATAAAACTCCCATACTAGAGCCCTCATCAAATGCTCTAGTTGGGTCAACATTACATTAATCAAGCTTGGTTTACATTTCTCAACACATTAATAAAAACATTTCATAATGATCATGTATCAAAAGGGATTAATCATAACTCTAGGGTCAAGCACAATACTAATCCTCCATACAAATCTGTACAATATCTTACATTACATTATCTTTCATGTCCACAAATAAACTATTACATACTTAAAACTTTTACTCTTGCTGACTTCCTGGTCTATCCTGAACCTGCAAACCTGGGGGTTAAGGGAAAGGGGTGAGCTACTAGAGCCCAGTGAGCAGAATAGTAGAACAATATATTAAAATCTATACTTTCATGAAATGCATCACATCACAAACAAATCACATCAAAGATGGACTTGTCACCAATAGCCCTCTACATATCAAATTGTGCCAGGGGCATAGAATGGGCCTCACTAGTCTTTCTCTTAACATAACATAACATAACATTCCAATGTGCCAGGGGCGTAGAATGGACCTCACTGGTCTTTCTCTTACTCTGTGACAGGGGCGTAGAATGGGCCTCACTGGACTTCCGTACCGTATCATCGTCATCATATCATATCGAGGACTAATGGATCATCCAACATCCATCCACATTGACATCATAGTATGCAATGCAACATATTCGTGAATTCTAATGCAAACAACCTAGCATATATCATGGTATTCGTGATGCATGAACATGCTCGAAATTTATTTACTTTGAAACATAAAGATCCATTCTACTCACCTCAGGCTGACTCTGAACAGACTCTGAAGCAGCTATCTCACTGCTGGGGTCCTCGGTTCCTCGGGTCCGAACCTACACAGGTGGACTCAAATGAGGGACCAAACAAACTCTAACATGACTCTAAACATCTCCCCAAAAACCCCCTAAAACATCATAAAACAATCATAGAAAACATGCAAAGGAAGGCTGAACAGGGCACTTTCGGTGGCAAGTTCAGCTGCCGAAAGTCCCTCTAGAACCGAAAGTCAGGCACTTTCGGGGGCAGGGTTCGGCGGCCGAAACTCTGCTCCAGAGCCGAAAGTCCAAACTTTCGAAGGCAAGTTTAGGCAGCCAAACCACCTCCACTGGCAGGTTTGGTGGCTGAATATGGTTTCGGCAGCCGAACCTGAGTTTCTTCCAGAATGGCTGAACCCAAGCCTCTCACACACATTCAGCCAACCAAACCTCACAACTCAAACCAACTCATGCAAAAACATGCATAAACACATTCTTAAGCATTTAGGGGCTTAAAACTAGCCTATACCCCAACCACATCAACATTTAGCATATAATAAACATACATTTCATCATTTAACTCACATAAACCCTAACATTTTACAACTAGCCTAATCATGCATCTTTACCCTATAACCATACATAACACTTACTTAAAACATCAAAGACGGTGAGGATCAACGCTTACCTCTTGAAGATCGAGAGAAGGCGTGACACAACTTGGAGATTTGGGGAAAACGAGTTCCGGAGGTCTCCAAGCTTCACAACTTCAATTTTGAGCTTAAAACTTCAAAACAAGATGAAAGCTTGTTAAAAGCTTGAAAGATTTGAAGGAAAACATCAAAACTAACCATGGAAGGGTATGGACTCACCTTTGCCAGAAAATGGAGAAGAAAACTCGCCCATTTTCGGACATGGGGCCTTTTATAGGTGGCTGGCCAGACCACCTTCGGGGGCCAAAGGTGCTTCCTAAACTTCACCATGTTCGGCGGCCGAACCTGGCTTTCCTTCCTCAGTGCTTTTCTTTCAAAAACTCAATTTCTTTCTTACTTAAAACCTTAAAACACATGAAAACATTTTAGAAAAATATATTTTACCCTTCTAGAGAGTTTTGACATCTCCCCCCTTAAGAACATTCATCCCTGAATGTTCACCAAACAAGCATAGCATGGTATAACACACATAAACACATAAAAACTCACAGATACTAACCTTAAAAGAGATGAGGGTATTGCTGGAGCATAGACTCCCGTGTCTCCCAGGTACATTCTTCTATGTTTTGGTGATTCCAAAGGACTTTCACCATCGGGATTTCCTTGTTCCTCAGCTTTCTGACCTGCGTGTCTAGGATCCGTACTGGCTGCTCAACATAGGTGAGATCTCATAGGATCTCTACATCAGACTCACTAAGAACCTTGCCCGGATCTGACACGAACTTTCATAACATGGAAACATGGAAAACCGGGTGGATTCTCTCCATTGAAGCAGGCAAATCCAGCTTGTACAATATATTCCCAATCTTTTGTAAGATTTCAAAGGGTACCGGGGAGCTAGCTTACCTTTCTTCCCAAAACGAATCACCCCTTTCATTGGAGACACCTTGAGCAACACCAAATCTCCCTCCTGAAACTCTACAAGCTTCCTGCGGACATCTGCATAGCTTTTTGACAGGAGCGGTTATCGAAGCCGGCCAAAAATAACCTTCTTGGTTACCTACAATTTACAACTGTAGACAGTGGTGAAGGATCGTATCCACAGAGAATTGAGTACCTATTTATTTATCTCAATCAAGACCAATAAGACTAATTGAAAACACAAGTGAAAGCAAGTAATCAAGAGAAATAGAAACAAGTGCAAGAAAAGTAAAAAGGGGGGTTTTGAGATTGATTTGACTAACAACTATTGAAAGCAATTAAAACAGAAAGTAATCTAAAATAAGAGAGAAATCAATATGAGAAAAGTCTAGTTGAAGATATGGATCCACTTTGGTTGTTTGGGTTGATCATTGAAACATGGTTATCTTGATTGATTCAATAGGTTGGTTATGGGGGTGGAAGACGCTTCTCACCACCATGTCTTTCCTTATGAACAAACTGATTAGGGAACGTCCTCTAACCAATTACTAATCAACAAATTGCCAAGGAACGTCCTTGGGCCATGGGCATCAAAACAATTGCCAATTGCATGAAGAACAAGAAAGATCCAAACCCTAGCTACTCAAACGCATGAGATGTTGCTAGATCATACAATTCCTTGGGTTTTTACACCAAGTGTTCTATGGACAGAATATTTCCAGCAATTACAGACTAACAAATATCCTAATCAAACAATCAATTAACTTTGCAATCAAGAATCAAGTGGCCAATTTGATCAAAACAACAAAGCAATCTTGGAATCAAAGCACAATTGCATGAATATTGAATAAAATCAAAGACAAAAGTTTCTGTTCAGATCTCACAACCCTTTAAACAACCTTAGTTTCAACCAAACTTCAACTAGAAAGAAGGGTTTCAGCCATTCATGGCTGACCCAAACAGAAAATAAAAGAGAAGAAAGCAAAAGATGAAGAACTAAGGTGGAGAGAGGTCTTGGAGAGCCTTGCCGATTTTTGGAGGAGGAAAAGCTGTCTTCTTGTCTTTTTGAAGCCTTTAAATAGATCTTGAGAGGCTGCCTAGGGTTTCATGGAAGTCCAGGAGGCTTTTAGAGGCTGTCCAAAGTGCCCTTGGTGTTGCATGTGCCTTGTTTGTGCATGTATGGAGGTAAAAACGAGTTGCATGTGATGGAAGGCGAGTGGGGGCACTTTGGTCTTTTCAATTGTTGCCCTAGGTCTTCAAGATGTTACCTTAAGAGTTAAGAGGCTGCCCATGCGCTAATAAGGAAGGGGGAGACTCCTTTTGAATTTTGAATGTGCATGGCACTAAGTAGGAAGCATGTGATCTTTGGATTTTCTTTCCTTAATAAGGGGGATCTTGAAATCCAATAATTGAATGTGAATATTGAAGATTTGGATCTCAAGATATTTCCCTTATTTGGCTCCTCAAATATGGCAACTTGGGATATGGCTTCTTGAACAAGGAAAGAGTGCAATAGAGCGCATTTTCGGCTGCCTAAGTTGAGTTTCGGAGGCTGGACTTGCGTCTGTGTTCTGAAGGTTCGGCGGCCGAAGGTAGAGATTCGGCGGCCGAAGGTAGTGGACTTTCGTCTCTGCCTGCATGGTTCGGCAGCCGAAGGTGCCGCCGAAGGTGGTCCACTTTCGTCTCTAGAGTCCTCTTTCGGCCGCCGAAGGTTGCCGCCGAAGGTGACTGAGTTTTGGGTTCCGAAAGTTGCCTCCGAAGGTTGCTTCTCTAATTTTGGCTTCTTTTGGCACTTTTAAGATCATTTTCTCCAAATTGTTTCTTCACACCTAATACTTGCAAAACATGATGAAAACCACAAAATTAGGTAGAATAGGTGCAAATAAACATCAATAAGATCATGAAAATATGGATTAAATTATGCTCTATCAAATACCCCCACACTTAAGCTTTTGCTTGTCCTCAAGCAAACAAACATAGTTAAATAAGTTCTCTTTGCTCTAGATCCTTATTTCCACTTAAGCTCATACTCAAGACACCTATTTTGAATCATTGCAGTGAAGAATATATGCATGAAGATTACTTACCCCCTTTCCTTGTTTCCCTTTGCTTACCATGGCTAGGATTTGTTTTCCTCAAGAGAGACATGCACATTAATTTGTTAAGACTTTTTCTACCTTTTGGATTGACTTGCCCTTACCTTGAAGTACTTTATTCAGGCTTTTGCACTTTAGATCTTGCTTGGAAAGATCACCAACCTATTTTTGATTTGGAGGTTTATATTTTTCAGTTGGTCACCTATCCAAGTGGCTACTTGCCTTGTTCATAGTCCTTTGACCATTGAAACAATTTTCAATTTGTGTTTTCGAGGTCTTTGCCTTTGCTGAATTTTCTTTCTCTCAATGATTTGGGCAAATCAACACCAATAGCTAAATCAAGTCATGTTAAGTTCATTCACACAACTTTAATTTATTCTCAATCAATTGAGGGTCATCAATATATTTTTCACCATGGCAAACTCAAAGATGCAATTCAAAAGGCAATTCTCAAACATGAATACAACTCACTGCAATTGATTCAACATAAGTTTAAAGAGTTATCACATCAATGGGGTCATGGAAAGAAAGACTTATCCAACATAGTTCATCAGTTTGAGTAGAGCAAAACAAAAAGAAGAAGAAGGTTGTGGTTGTGTGTGTTTTATTGAAAGCATAAACAAATTAAAATTTAACTGTGGCTAATTAACTTAAGACTGAAAGGAAAAAGATAAAAAATTTTGCAATCTGAAAGCATGAGAAAATCGCAGAAGAAGAAAAAGAAGAAGAAATAAGCTATATGCACCCGAACACTTAAATTATGCATTGTCCTCAATGTAAAAGAAAAGAGAAGAGGGAAAGAGAAGAAGAGAAGAAGAGAACAAAAGAAACTGAGTACTTCCCTAGGGAGTGGTGTGCATGGCATGATCCTGTAGGCAGAAGGATGTTGTAGTGGAATTTCTTCCACCATTTGTACTGCGAACCCTTCAAAGTATGGTTTCAGACGGTGTCCATTCACCTTGAAGATTTTTCTAGTTTCTATACGTCGGATGTCTACAGCTCCATGTGGGTAGGCATGTTCTACAATGAATGGTCCAATCCACCTAGACCGTAGCTTTCCTGGGAACAGTTTTAGACGAGAGTCAAAGAGTAAGACTTTATCACCAACCTCAAATTGTTTTCTTGAAAGATGATTGTCATGGGAGGTTTTGGTCTTTGCTTTGTAGTTCCAAGAGTTCTCATATTCATCTCGTCTTATTTCCTCAAGCTCTTGCAGTTGCAACTTGCGATGATGGCCAGCTTCCTTGAGGTCCATGTTGCAAATCTTTACAGCCCAATATGCCTTGTGCTCAAGCTCAACCGGAAGGTGACAAGCTTTCCCATAGACAAGTCTATAAGGAGACATACCTATGGAGTTCTTGTAGGCAGTTCTGTAGGCCCATAAGGCATCCTCTAATCTTAAGCTCCAATCCTTTCGGTTGGGAGAAACTGTCTTTTCAAGGATAGCTTTGATTTCTCTGTTGGACACTTCAGCTTGTCCATTCGTTTGAGGGTGGTAGGCTGTGGATGTTCTATGGATCACATTGTGTTTTCTGAGAAGGCTTCCCACTACCCTATTGCAAAAATGGGTTCCTCTATCACTGATGATTGCTTTGGGTACTCCATGTCTGGCAAAGATGTTGGTCTTTACAAAGTCTACCACTGCCTTGGCATCATCAGTCTTAGTTGCTCTAGCCTCCACCCACTTGGATACATAATCCACTGCAAGGATGATATAAGTGTATCCAAAGGATGGTGGGAATGGTCCCATGAAGTCTATGCCCCAAACATCAAATATCTCACAGACCATGATGGGGTTCTGTGGCATTTGATTTCTTTTGCTCAGATTTCCAGTCTGTTGACACCAAGCACATGTCCTGCAAAATAGAAAAAGCATCTCGAAACATGGTGGGCCAAAATAGGCCACTTTCAAGTATCTTATGAGCAGTTTTCCTTGGACCGAAGTGTCCTCCACAACTATATGAATGACAAAAAGTAAGTACAGAGGCTATTTCTTGATCAGGAATGCATCTCCTTATCATTTGGTCAGCACAATGTTTCCACAGATATGGTTCATCCCAAACATAGTATTTGGCATCCTTTTTTATTTTATCTTTAGTGTGCCTAGGCATGTCAGAGGGCAAGTTACCTGTGGCCAAGTAGTTTACCATGTCTGCGTACCATGGTTCATCAGTTTGAGCAAGGAAGATTTGTGCAAGTAGGTCTTCCTTGGATTCTTCAGGTTCAGGAGAGTGTTGCAAAGAAGTTTCAGAGGAGCTTGCTTGTGATGGGGCTACTGGGCGAGGTTCGGCGGCCGAAAAGTGTCTGAGTTCGGCTGCCGAATTGCTTCAGTTTGCGGAATGAGCTGTGGCGATGGATTCGGCTTCCGCAAGTCAATGGGGTTCGGCGGCCGAAAGATGTTCGGCGGCCGACTAATGTCTTCTTTCTGCGCAATGTGTTGCAAAGGCGGTGCGTCAGAAGGTGGTGTCTGAATGGCAGTGGGGTTCGACGGCCGAATGTGGGCTATGTTCGGCGGCCGAATGTCTTCTGTCTGTGCTACCTCAACTTGCTGAATGCTGCAGATTGTTTCTTTCAGTTTCAGGTTTTCAATCCTGCAAAGATCATCATCTAAAACAGAGTCTTGGTTTTCATTAAACACATCTTGGCTCAAACAATCAATAATATCAAGACCATAAACAGGGGACATATCATGAGGATATTTCATGGCATCATAGACATTGTACTTAATGACTTCCCCTTCAAATTCCATGGTAAGAGTACCATCATGCACATCGATTTTAGTTCTAGCTGTACTCAAGAAAGGACGTCCAAGAAGAATGTCAGAACTAGTATTGCAATTATCTTCCTTAGTATCAATCACATAAAAATCAGCAGGAAAGACAAGTTCATCTACTTGGACTAACACATCTTCTAAAACACCTATGGGGTATACCACAGATCGATCAGCCAATTGTATCACAACTCTTGTTTCTTTGAGTGCACATGCATTGAGAGATTTATAGATGGAGAGAGGCATGACATTAATAGATGCACCAAGATCACACATGGCTTTCTTGATACCCACATTCTCAATTTTGCAAGAGATAGCAAACATACCTTTGTCCTTGCATTTGGTAGGGAGTTCTCTTTTAATAACAGCAGTAACTACCTCACCTACACTTACTTTCTCTCTTTCAGCTAGCTTTCTTCTGTTGGTGCACAACTCCTTCAGAAATTTTGTGTACCTTGGAATCTGCTTGACAGCATCTAGCAGTGGTATGTTGATTTCCACTTTTCTGAAGGTCTCAAGGATCTCCTTTTCTTCTTTTTCTTTATGAGTTCTTTCAAATCTTTTTGGAAAAGGAGGTGGGATGTTAAAACTTACCTTTGGATCAGTCTTGTGCGCATGAGGTGGTTCAGATTGAGATGGAGAGGCTTCAAGTGGCCTTGGTTCTACTTCCTTCTCTTGATCATGATTTGTATCTTGAAGCTCTTAGCCACTTCTCAAGGTAATGGCACTTACATTTTGTTTGGGATTCGCCTCAGTCTGGGATGGCAACTTTCCTTGAGTTTCCAATCTGTTTATGGAGGTGGCCATCTGTCCTATCTGTTGTTGTATCATTTGCAAGGTTTTCACTACCTCATTCATAGTGTTATTGTCCACTGGAGGTGCTGGTTGGACTTGGCTTCTTTAGTAACCTTGGTGATTCTGATCAGTGTTGCCCTTTCCATAGCTGAAATTGGGATGGTCTCTCCAACCTGGATTATAGGTGTTGGAGTATGGATCATATCTAGGTTGGTTGTTGTACCTCCCAATGGCGTTGGCTTGCGGATGGTCATCTTGGAGTGTGGGACATTGATAAGTTGGGTGTCCGACACATGAACAAATCCCACATGGCCTAGGTGGCGGGATTGCTTGTATTTGCTGGACTTGGCCAAGGGCGATCTTTTCTACAAGAGAAGTTAGTTTTGAAATTTGAGATTCAACAGAGGATGTATTTCCCTCATAGATTCCTCTTTGCGTTTGCCCTTCTTCATCATATTGCTTAGATGAGGCTGCAAGACTGGATATTAGTTCCTTCATCTCCCTAGGTGTCTTGTCTAGGATAGATCCTCCAAAGGCTACATTTATGAGTTTCCTTTCGGATGGAATCAATCCTCCATAGAAGAACTGAATGAGGGCTTTGTCTGACATATCATGTTGTGGACAACCTGTACATAGTCTTTCAAACCTTTCCCAATAATCATATAAGTCTTCAGTTGGTTTTTGTCTTATGCTGGTGATTTCTCTTATTATGCCAATTGATTTAGATGGTGGGAAGTATTTGTCCAAAAAGGCTTGGACCATATCATCCCAAGTAGTTATAGATCCAGGTGGCAAATAAAATAACCAATCCTTAGCATGGTCATCTAATGAAAAAGGGAAGGCTCTTAGTTTAACATGATCTTCAGAGATCCCTTGAGGTCTCATGGATGAACAAATAATTTTAAATTCTTTTAAGTGCTTATGTGGATTTTCATTTTGCAAACCTCTAAATTTAGGGAGCTGATGAATCAAACCTGATTTCAGTTCAAGGGGAACTGTAAGAGGCGGATAGGTGATGCAAAGTGGAGCATAATCACCTATAGGAGTTGCTAACTCCCTCATGGTTCTTTCCCTTTGTGCTTGTGGCCTATTTGCTGGGTTTCCTTGAATTATCTGGCCTTGGACAGCATGTCCATTATGGGCAGCAGCTGGTGCTTGAGGCTCTGCCATTGGTGCAAAATTTGGTTGCTGGAGTTCAAGACTTTCGGCGGCCGAAGATGGGTTGGGTTCGGCGGCCGAATGTTGGGCAGAAGGTTCTGCGTTTGAGGCTTGCTTTCCTAGCCTTCTGATGGTGCGTTCAATTTTTGGATCAAAGGGCAGAGTGTCCCTACTTTCAGATCTTTTCATGAAAGAAAAATAAACAAACAAGTGAAATCAATTCCCCGGCAACGGCGCCAATCTGTGACAGGAGCGGTTGTCGAAGCCGGTCAAAAATAACCTTCTTGGTTACCTACAATTTACAACTGTAGACAGTGGTGAAGGATCGTATCCATAGAGAATTGAGTACCTATTTATTTATCTCAATCAAGACCAATAATACTAATTGAAAACACAAGTGAAAGCAAGTAATCAAGAGAAATAGAAACAAGTGCAAGAAAAGTAAAAAGGGGGGTTTTGAGATTGATTTGACTAACAACTATTGAAAGCAATTAAAACAGAAAGTAATCTAAAATAAGAGAGAAATCAATATGAGACAAGTCTAGTTGAAGATATGGATCCACTTTGGTTGTTTGGGTTGATCATTGAAACATGGTTATCTTGATTGATTCAATAGGTTGGTTATGGGGGTGGAACACGCTTCTCACCACCATGTCTTTCCTTATGAACAAACTGATTAGGGAACGTCCTCTAACCAATTAACAATCAATTAACTTTGCAATCAAGAATCAAGTGGCCAATTTGATCAAAACAACAAAGCAATCTTGGAATCAAAGCACAATTGCATGAATATTGAATAAAATCAAAGACAAAAGTTTCTGTTCAGATCTCACAACCCTTTAAGCAACCTTAGTTTCAACCAAACTTCAACTAGAAAGAAGGGTTTCAGCCACTCATGGCTGAACCAAACAGAAAATAAAACAGAAGAAAGCAAAAGATGAAGAACTAAGGTGGAGAGAGGTCTTGGAGAGCCTTGCCGATTTTTGGAGGATGAAAAGCTGTCTTCTTGTCTTTTTGAAGCCTTTAAATAGATCTTGAGAGGCTGCCTAGGGTTTCATGGAAGTCCAGGAGGCTTTTACAGGCTGTCCAAAGTGCCCTTGGTGTTGCATGTGCCTTGTTTGTGCATGTATGGAGGTAAAAACGAGTTGCATGTGATGGAAGGCGAGTGGGGGCACTTTGGTCTTTTCAATTGTTGCCCTAGGTCTTCAAGATGTTACCTTAAGAGTTAAGAGGCTGCCCATGCACTAATAAGGAAGGGGGAGACTCCTTTTGAATTTTGAATGTGCATGGCACTAAGTAGGAAGCATGTGATCTTTGGATTTTCTTTCCTTAATAAGGGGGATCTTGAAATCCAATAATTGAATGTGAATATTGAAGATTTGGATCTCAAGATATTTCCCTTATTTGGCTCCTCAAATATGGCAACTTGGGATATGGCTTCTTGAACAAGGAAAGAGTGCAATAGAGCGCATTTTCGGCTGCCTAAGTTGAGTTTCGGAGGCTGGACTTGCGTCTGTGTTCTGAAGGTTCGGCGGCCGAAGGTAGAGATTCGGCGGCCGAAGGTAGTGGACTTTCGTCTCTGCCTACATGGTTCGGCAGCCGATGGTGCCGCCGAAGGTGGTCCACTTTCGTCTCTAGAGTCCTCTTTCGGCCACCGAAGGTTGCCGCCGAAGGTGACTGAGTTTTGGGTTCCGAAAGTTGCCTCCAAAGGTTGCTTCTCTAATTTTGGCTTGTTTTGGCACTTTTAAAATCATTTTCTCCAAATTGTTTCTTCACACCTAATACTTGCAAAACATGATTAAAACCACAAAATTAGGTAGAATAGGTGCAAATAAACATCAATAAGATCATGAAAATATGGACTAAATTATGCTCTATCAAATACCCCCACACTTAAGCTTTTGCTTGTCCTCAAGCAAACAAACATAGTTAAATAAGTTCTCTTTGCTCTAGATCCTTATTTCCACTTAAGATCATACTCAAGACACCTATTTTGAATCATTGCAGTGAAGAATATATGCATGAAGATTACTTACCCCCTTTCCTTGTTTCCTTTTGCTTACCATGGCTAGGATTTGTTTTCCTCAAGAGAGACATGCACATTAATTTCTTAAGACTTTTTCTAGCTTTTGGATTGACTGGCCCTTACCTTGAAGTACTTTATTCAGGCATTTGCACTTTAGATCTTGCTTGGAAAGATCACCAACCTATTTTTGATTTGGAGGTTTATATTTTTCAGTTGGTCACCTATCCAAGTGGCTACTTGCCTTGTTCATAGTCCTTTGACCATTGAAACAATTTTCAATTTGTGCTTTTGAGGTCTTTGCTTTTGGTGAATTTTCTTTCTCTCAATGATTTGGGCAAATCAATACCAATTGCTAAACCAAGTCATGTTAAGTTCATTCACACAACTTTAATTTATTCTCAATCAATTGAGGGTCATCAATATATTTTTCACCATGGCAAACTCAAAGATGCAATTCAAAAGGCAATTCTCAAACATGAATACAACTCACTGCAATTGATTCAACATAAGTTTAAAGAGTTATCACATCAATGGGGTCATGGAAAGAAAGACTTATCCAACATAGTTCATCAGTTTGAGTAGAGCAAAACAAAAAGAAGAAGAAGGTTGTGGTTGTGTGTGTTTTATTGAAAGCATAAACAAATTAAAATTTAACTGTGGCTAATTAACTTAAGACTGAAAGGAAAAAGAAAAAAAATTTTGCAATCTGAAAGCATGAGAAAATCGCAGAAGAAGAAAAAGAAGAAGAAAGAAGCTATATGCACCCCCACACTTAAATTATGCATTGTCCTCAATGTAAAAGAAAAGAGAAGAGGGAAAGAGAAGAAGAGAAGAAGAGAACAAAAGAAACTGAGTACTTCCCTGGGGTGTGGTGTGCATGGCATGATCCTGTAGGCAGAAGGATGTTGTAGTGGAATTTCTTCCACCATTTGTACTGCGAACCCTTCAAAGTATGGTTTCAGACGGTGTCCATTCACCTTGAAGATTTTTCCAGTTTCTATACTTCGGATGTCTACAGCTCCATGTGGGTAGGCATGTTCTACAATGAATGGTCCAATCCACCTAGACCGTAGCTTTCCTGGGAACAGTTTTAGACGAGAGTCAAAGAGTAAGACTTTATCACCAACCTCAAATTGTTTTCTTGAAAGATGATTGTCATGGGAGGTTTTGGTCTTTGCTTTGTAGTTCCAAGAGTTCTCATATGCATCTCGTCTTATTTCCTCAAGCTCTTGCAGTTGCAACTTGCAATGATGGCCAGCTTCCTTGAGGTCCATGTTGCAATTCTTTACAGCCCAATATGCCTTGTGCTCAAGCTCAACCGGAAGGTGGTAAGCTTTCCCATAGACAAGTCTAGAAGGAGACATACCTATGGGGTCTTGTAGGCAGTTCTGTAGGCCCATAAGGCATCCCCTAATCTTAAGCTCCAATCCTTTCGGTTGGGAGAAACTGTCTTTTCAAGGATGGCTTTGATTTCTCTGTTGGACACTTCAGCTTGTCCATTCGTCTGAGGGTGGTAGGCTGTGGATGTTCTATGGATCACATTGTGTTTTCTGAGAAGGCTTCCCACTACCCTATTGTAAAAATGGGTTCCTCTATCACTGATGATTGCTTTGGGTACTCCATGTCTGGCAAAGATGTTGGTCTTTACAAAGTCTACCACTGCCTTGGCATCATCAGTCTTAGTTGCTCTAGCCTCCACCCACTTGGATACATAATCCACTACAAGGATGATATAAGTGTATCCAAAGGATGGTGGGAATGGTCCCATGAAGTCTATGCCCCAAACATCAAATATCTCACAGACCATGATGGGGTTCTGTGGCATTTGATTTCTTTTGCTCTGTTGACACCTAGCACATGTCCTGCAAAACAGAAAAGCATCTCGAAACATGGTGGGCCAAAATAGGCCACTTTCAAGTATCTTATGAGCAGTTTTCCTTGGACCGAAATGTCCTCCACAACTATATGAATGACAAAAAGTAAGTACAGAGGCTATTTCTTGATCAGGAATGCATCTCCTTATCATTTGGTCAGCACAATGTTTCCACAGATATGGTTCATCCCAAACATAGTATTTGACATCCTTTTTTATTTTATCTTTAGTGTGCCTAGGCATGTCAGAGGGCAAGTTACCTGTGGCCAAGTAGTTTACCATGTCTGCGTACTATGGTTCATCAGTTTGAGCAAGGAAGATTTGTGCAAGTAGGTCTTCCTTGGATTCTTCAGGTTCAGGAGAGTGTTGCAAAGAAGTTTCAGAGGAGCTTGCTTGCGATGGGGGTTGCTGGGAGAGGTTCGGCGGCCGAAAAGTGTCTGAGTTCGGCGGCCGAATTTCTTCAGTTTGCGGAATGAGCTGTGGCGATGGATTCGACTTCCGCAAGTCAATGGGGTTCGACGGCCGAAGAATGTCTTCTTTCTGCGCAATGTGTTGCAAAGGCGGTGCGTCAGAAGGTGGTGTCTGAATGGCAGTGGGGTTCGGCGGCCGAAGGTGGGCTATGTTCGGCGGCCGAATGTCTTCTGTCTGTGCTACCTCAAGTTGCTGAATGCTGCAGATTGTTTCTTTCAGTTTCAGGTTTTCAATCCTGCAAAGATCATCATGTAAAACAGAGTCTTGGTTTTCATTAAACACATCTTGGCTCAAACAATCAATAATATCAAGACCATAAACAAGGGACATATCATGAGGATATTTCATGGCATCATAGACATTGTACTTAATGACTTCCCTTTCAAACTCCATGGTAAGAGTACCATCATGCACGTCGATTTTAGTTCTAGCTGTACTCAAGAAAGGACGTCCAAGAAGAATGTTAGAACTAGTATTGCAACTATCTTCCTTAGTATCAATCACATAAAAATCAACAGGAAAGACAAGTTCATCTATTTGGACTAACACATCTTCTAAAACACCTATGGGGTATACCACAGATCTATCAGCCAATTGTATCACAACTCTTGTTTCTTTAAGTGCACATGCATTGAGAGATTTATAGATGGAGAGAGGCATGACATTAATAGATGCACCAAGATCACACATGGCTTTCTTGATACCCACATTCCCAATTTTGCAAGAGATAGCAAACATACATTTGTCCTTGCATTTGGTAGGGAGTTCTCTTTTAATAACAGCAGTAACTACCTCACCTACACTTACTTTCTCTCTTTCATGTAGCTTTCTTCTATTGGTGCACAACTCCTTCAGAAATTTTGCGTACCTTGGAATCTGCTTGACAGCATCTAGTAGTGGTATGTTGATTTCCACTTTTCTGATGGTCTCAAGGATCTCCTTTTCTTCTTTTTCTTTTTGAGTTCTTTCAAATCTTTTTGGAAAAGGAGGTGGGATGTGAAAACTTACATTTGGATCAGTCTTGTGCGCATGAGGTGGTTCAGATTGAGATGGAGAGGCTTCAGGTGGCCTTGTGATACGGATCCAATAGGGCAAATTTCTAACAATGGTGTGGAGCAAACTTATGTCATTCAAATGGATCTAAAAGGAGTTCAAAATCATATTCATATGATCCATATATATTTGGGGCGTGCTTCAACTCATATGGGACAGATTTGGTGGAACACTTGCAATCATAGGCTTAGGGAGCCTAATCAAACCTATGGGCTAAAACTACACAAAGGGAAGCCTAAAGTGAAGATCAAGTAAGGCTTTTGTGAAGATTCAACTTTGTTATGATGGGCTTGCTATATTTTTATTATTTAACACTTGTTTTATTTTAGTTTTGTTTGGGCTTGTATTCTGGCCATACTTTATCATATGTTGTTGGGTAGACCGTGGCAACATAATAGAAATGTGCAACATGATGGGTTCAATAACAAGTACTCCTTCACTCATGAAGGACAAAGGGTTATACTCGTTCCTTTATCACCTCAAGAGGTATATGTTGATCAAATAAAGATGCTGGAGAGGGAGAGGGAGGCTTTGGCCTTGGCCACAAAAGGGAGTGAGAGCTTGAATTCTGCGGAAAAGATGAGAGAAAAGAGTGAGTTTGAGGGTAAAGAGGCTGGAAAAGAATCAAGACTAGTTGAAGGAGGGAAGGTGGAGAAAGAAAAGGAGGAAGAAGAGGCTAAAGTTCCAATCTCAACTTCCATAGAGATTGAAATTGAAGAGGAAGTTGTAATGCATGAATCTAATGTAGTTGTTGTTGAGAATTCCATCAATGAACTTATAGAAGAGGTTGTGAATGATGAAGGACATGGGGAGCACGTGATTGATGAGGTGGAGGAGGCGAATGAGACTGTTTTGAAAGTTGTAGAGAAGAATGGGTCACATCCACAAGATCTATCTATGACTAATATTTATATGCCTAGTTCATTTGTTCTTGATGTGCAGGTTGTTGATGAAAATAGTCATAACGAAAGTTTTATCCTATTTCCAACTATTCAAAATGAGGTCTTTGAAGATACATGGGTTCCTAAAGCTTCCCTTTTTGACATAAATATCAGCAAGATTCGAGGACGAATCTTTTCTAAAGAAGGAGAGAATGATACGGATCCAATAGGGTAAATTTCTAACAATGGTGTGGAGCAAACTTATGTCATTCAAATGGATCTAAAAGGAGTTCAAAATCATATTCATATGATCCATATATATTTGGGGCGTGCTTCAACTCATATGGGACAGATTTGGTGCAACACTTGCATCATAGGCTTAGGGAGCCTAATCAAACCTATGGGGTAAAACTACACAAAGGGAAGCCTAAAGTGAAGATCAAGTAAGGCTTTCGTGAAGATTCAGCTTTGTTATGATGGGCTTGCTATATTTTTATTATTTAACACTTGTTTTATTTTAGTTTTGTTTGGGCTTGTATTCTGGCCATACTTTATCTTTTAAGTTTTAGAGTGTTGGGCCATATTTTGGGCTTATGTTTTAATACTTATATGTTATTTTAGTGTGTGATTGGGCTTGGGCCTTATGTGTTTAAATCAGGTCCAAGAAGAGTGTCTTAGGGTTTTATTTGTTTTTCTCCTTACTATATAAGGATAAGAAACAATTGTAAGAGGCAGCTTTTAATCAAACTTTTCATAATTTCTTTCATGCCTTTGGCGTGTATTGCTTTGAGTGAGAGTGAGGATTTGCTTTCATCAATTGCACCAGGAATCTTGGCTAACTTATCAACTATTCGTTGTGGCATTTGTCGGATTCTCATCTAAATCCTTCGATCATTGGTGTTTCAGCTACTCTAAGTTTGGGGTGCCATAGGAGGTGGGTTTATCAGATCTTTGGATTCCGTATTTACTTGTGCGTGTGGGTTTGAGGCTTGTGCCATAGGGTTCCGCGTCAGTTGGTATCAGAGCCAAAGTGAGGTAAATTCTGATTTATCTTAGGATCTAGGGTTTTTGAGTTTTCCTTTTCTTCCTTGTTCTTTTTGGTGAAAGCTTGTGTGTCCATGGCTGCACATTCTTGATTATTAGTTATAAAAAAAAATCAAACTCCTAAAAAAAATAAAAAGAAAATCAAAAATCAAAAAATTGCCTTTACCTTATTTATCTTGATCTGGCCGAAATTGTGGTATGTTTCCTTTTTCGTCCATATTGCCTTACCTATCTCAATTGATTGCTGTAATTTATGGGAATCAATTTTGAATTTTGAATTTGGTTGAATCCAGATTAGGAGATAAAATAATTTATGCCTATTTCCTAAAGTGCACATTTAGGGCAATTGCATCTAAATTGATTTGATGTCAAATCCTTCTTTTAACACCAGAATTTTCGTCCATGTTTCTGATCTGAGAGAAATTTACATTTTTATTTTCTGATTCTATTTGTGGGGTTTTGATACTTTCCTTTTTGGGTAGATTTAAGTAGATCCATATTTAATTTGCGTTGAAGTGAATTAAATGCAATATTTTTTGTCCAGGTTCGTTTTTATTTGATTTCTAAGTTTCTTTTTTTGTTTAAGCTTGCTTTTGTTTCCTTTACATTGCTGGAGTATTGTTTGCTTGTGTCTATACTCTAGGTAATATTTTTCAAGTAGCACACAACCTAGTTCATGTGTTACTTTCCAAATTGTCAGTGTCTTCTTTCTAGTTTTGCGCGCTTCCTTCTTTCTTTAGGTTTTCTTCTTTGTTTCATTAAACGCACCTTGTGTTTAGTTGGTTGACTTTAGTTTCTGAAGTGCAATTGAAGAATCAGCAAAAGAATGGTAAGAGAGCAAACACTTGAGTACTATCTTCTTTTAACACAATATTTGCTAGTTCTTTTTGTTCTTTGTTGATTTAAGGTAGGATGAGTAAAAACAAGAATGTGGTGGATCGTACTGATGGAAGTGAATCGAACATGAGTAACGATTACAAACTCTTTAAGAAGTCAGTCAGTGGTGAGATACAAAGGCTCAATAAGACTCTTGAGAGGTTGACTGAAACTATGGAGAGTTTGAATGTCTCACAAGCTTCCACTTCTACAAGACTACCTCAAAGAACTCTTAATTGCAATAATGACTGTGACAATTCGGATGTGTTGGTTAATAATGTGTTGCTTGCTGCACATTGTGAGATGCTTGTTGCTAGGCGTGCTCTGAATATGCAGGTTAAGGAAGAAAGTCTAGAACATCGGGAAAACATATTTCACACTAGGTGTTTAGTTAATAGAAAAGTGTGCACTCTTATTATTGATGGAGATAGTTGCACAAATGTTGCTAGTGTGTATATGGTGGAAAAATTGGGCTTGGCTTCTATTAAACACCCTAAGCCATATAGATTGCAATGGTTGAATGATTGTGGTGAGGTTAGGGTTACACGCCAGGTGGTTATACCATTTTCTATTGGTGGGTACAAGGATGAGATCTTGTGTGATGTGGTACCTATGCAGGCAAGTCATATGTTGTTGGGTAGACCCTGGCAACATAATAGAAATGTGCAACATGATGGGTTCAATAACAAGTACTCCTTCACTCATGAAGGACAAAGGGTTATACTCGTTCCTTTATCACCTCAAG
The DNA here is from genome assembly GCF_001659605.2 of Manihot esculenta. Classification (NCBI taxonomy): domain Eukaryota; kingdom Viridiplantae; phylum Streptophyta; class Magnoliopsida; order Malpighiales; family Euphorbiaceae; genus Manihot; species Manihot esculenta. The sequence continues at coordinate 22,545,821 of NC_035172.2, forward strand.
AGGTATATGTTGATCAAATAAAGATGCTGGAGAGGGAGAGGGAGGCTTTGGCCTTGGCCACAAAAGGGAGTTGTAACGACCCGAAAATCAGACCGCTACCGGCGCTAGGATCCAGATCGGCTTAACCTCAATATCATTACATCACGTATCTATACATCATTATACAAACTGTCATGTCCACATTCTAACTATTACATACATATGACTTCATTACTCTTCTTGACTTCTCTGTCTAACCCGTACCTGCAAACCTGGGGAATTTGGGAGAGGGGTGAGCTACTAGAGCCCAGTGAGCAGAATAGTAAAGCATTTAAAACATATGATAACATGAAATGCATCACATCACAACTAATCATATCAAGGATGAACTTGTCACCATTTAGCCCTCTACATATTCCAATCATGCCAGGGGCGTAGTGCAGGCCACACCTGGTCTTTCTCTTATACATAACATAACATAACATACATATTCCATGGTGCCGGGGGCGTAGTCCTGGCCACTTCCGGTCTTTCTCTTACATAGTGCCAGAGGCATAGTGCAGGCCACATCTGGACTTCCATATCATATCATCATGTCATAACATATGAGGGCTAATGGATCATTCAACATTCATCCACATCAACAATATTTTATGCAATGCAACATATTCGTGATTTCTAATGCAAGCAACCTAAGATATCACATGGCATCCGTGATGCATGAACATGCTCAAAACTGATTTGTTTATTTAAAAGCATAAGAGTCATTCCACACACCTCTGGCTAGCTCTGACACTGACTGAAACAGCTGACTCACTGCTGGGGTCCTCGGTTCCTCGGGTCCGAACCTACACAGGTGGACTCAAATGAGGGACCAACCAACTAGAACATAACTCTAAAAACATCCCCCAAAAACCCCCTAAAACATCTCAAAACATCCATGCAAGAACATGCAAAGGAAGGCTGGACAGGACACTTTCGGCGGCAGGTTCGGCGGCCGAAAGTCCCTCCAGAGCCGAAAGTCAGGCAGGTTCGGCGGCACCTTCGGCGGCCGAAACTCCCAGACAGAGGCGAAACTGGCACTTTCGGCGACCGAAACTCCCAGACAGAGACAAAAGTCTCCTTTTGGGGGCAAGCTTCGGCAGCCGAAGGCTGCCTCCACAAGAGGGTTCGGCGGCCGAAAGTCCCTTCGGCTGCCGAACCTGGTTTCTCCCAAAGGGCAGAAACTTGGTTCAAACATGCACAAATGCCTCCAAACTCAAACCATCATGCATTTAGCTCAACCAAAACATGCATATAAGCTCCTAGGGGTCTCAAACTACCTTAAACCCCAACTACAACACATCAAACACACATTACAAGCCACATTGTTCATGAACATACATTTATACCCATAAACATAACTAAAACCTAAACATGCATTCTACCCCCAAGAACTTCATAAAACTTGCTTAAAATATAATATAAGCTAGAGATCGACTCTTACCTCTTGAAGATCGAGAGTAGAGGCGACCAAATTTGGAGTTGGGAGAGATTTGAGTTCTTGAACCTCAAAGCTCCAAAACTTTGCTCAAAAGCTCAAATCTTCAAAACAAAGTTAAAACAAATGAAAAACTTGAAAGATCTAGAGGAAAAACATCAAAAATCGGTGAGGGACGGCGGAGAGCTTACCTTGGCCGAAAATGGGGAAAAGCTCGCCCGTTTTCGGCTAAGGGACCCTTTTATAGTGGCTGTCTAGGCCACGTTCGGGGGCCGAATGTGCCTCCGCATGCATGCCATGTTCGGCGGCCGAACTTGAGGTTCGGCGGCCGAACCTGGACTCCCCTCACTTATGCCTTCGGGGGCCTAAGGAACACCCGAAATGCATGCATGTTCAGCGGCCGAACTTTGAGTTTCGGCGGCCGAACCTGAGTTTCCTCCAAGGGTGTTTTTATTCTAAAAACTCATTTCCTCTTTACTTAAAATCATCAAAAACATTAAAACATCTCATGAAAACATGGTTTTACCCATCTAGAGGTTTCTGACATCCGAGATTCCACCGGACGGTGGGAATTCCGATACCGGAGTCTAGCCGGGTATTACATTCTCCCCCCTTAAGAACATTCGTCCCCGAATGTTCCTCAACTAGCACATAGCATGGCATACACACATCATACACATAAAACACATGAAACAATTCTGAAACTAACCTTAGAAAAGATAAGGGTATTGCTGGAGCATGGACTCCCGTGTCTCCCAAGTGTATTATTCCAAATTGTGGTGGTTCCATAGGACTTTCACCATCGGAATTTCCTTGTTTCTTAGCTTTCTGATCTGGGTGTCTATGATCCGTACTGGCTGCTCAACATAGGTGAGATCCTCTTGGATCTCCACATCAGGCTCACTAAGAACCTTGCCCGGATCTGACACAAATTTCCTCAACATTGAAACATGGAAAACCGGATGGATTCTTGCCATTGAAGCAGGCAAATCTAGCTTGTACGACACATTCCCAATCTTCTGTAAGATTTCAAAGGGTCCGATGTATCGCGGAGCTAGTTTACCTTTCTTCCCAAAGCGAACCACTCCTTTCATTGGAGACACCTTGAGCAATACCAGATCCCCCTCCTGGAACTCTACTTGCCTTCTGCGGATGTCTGCATAACTCTTCTGTCTGCTTGCAGCTGTCTTGATTCTCTCTCTGATTATGGGTACCACCCTGCTGGTGATCTCTACTAGCTCAGGCCCTGCCAAGGCCTTTTCTCCAACTTCCTCCCAGCAAACAGTGACCTGCACTTCCTCCCATATAAAGCTTCATATGGAGCCATCCCGATGCTAGCATGATGGCTGTTATTGTAGGCAAACTCCACCAAAGGTAGATGCTGCCTCCAAGAACCGCCAAAGTCTAGCACACACATTCTTAGCATATCTTCTATGGTCTGGATGGTCCTCTCTGACTGTCCGTCTGTTTGTGGATGGAAGGCAGTGCTAAAATCCAACCTGGTACCCATGGCATCCTGCAGACTCCGCAAAAACCTGGAGGTGAACTGGGGTCCTCTATCTGACACTATAGAAACAAGAACCCCATGCAGTCTGACTATCTCTTCAACATACACTTGCGCCAATTTGTCCACAGAATAGCCACTCCTGACAGGGATGAAGTGAGCAGATTTGGTGAGTCTATCCACAATCACCCATATGGAGTCCAATCTGTTGGACGTCGCCGGTAACCCCACTACGAAGTCCATAGCTATATTCTCCCATTTCCACTCTGGAATAGGTAGCGGGTTAAGCATTCCAGCCGGCTTCTGATGTTCCAGCTTCACCCTCTGACACACTTCGCAGGCTGACACAAACTATGCCACTTCTCTCTTCATAGCTGGCCACCAATAAACCTTTTTCAGATCCTGATACATCTTGGTGGCCCCGGGGTGAATGCTGTATCTTGCATTATGAGCCTCTCTCATAATATCTCCTTTTAGCTCTATGTCATCTGGTACACACAAACGACTCCCATAGCAGAGGATCCCCTTACTGTCGAATCTGAACTCGTTGTCCTTGCCTGACTGAACAGTCCTGGCAATCTTCACTAACTCTGGGTCCTCATGTTGTTTCTGAGCCACCTGCTCCAGAAACACGGGTGTCACTTTCATCTGAGCAACCAAGGCACCTGTACCAGACAACTCCAACTGTAGACCTTCATCAATGAGCTTGTAAAAATCCTTCACCACTGGTCTCCTCTCTGCCGTGATGTGGGATAGGCTGCCTAGTGACTTCCGGCTTAAGGCGTCCGCCACGACATTCGCCTTACCCGGATGATACTGAATCTTGCAATCATAGTCACTCAGCAGTTCCACCCATCTCCTCTGTCTCAAGTTCAAATCTCTTTGACTCAGGATGTACTGCAGGCTCTTATGATCTATAAAGATCTCACATTTTACCCCATAGAGGTAGTGCCTCCACATCTTGAGTGCAAAGATTACTGCCGCCATCTCAAGGTCATGTGTGGGGTAATTCAACTCATGCTTCTTTAGCTGCCTCGAAGCATAAGCAATCACCCTTTCATTTTGCATCAGTACACAACCCAGTCCCACACGGGACGCATCACAAAAGACTGTAAAGTCCTCATCACTAGATGGCAGAGCTAAAACTGGTGCTGAAGTCAACCTCTTCTTAAGCTCTTCAAAACTCTCTTCGCACTGGTCGGTCCACAGAAACTTCTGATTCTTCCGGGTTAATCTGGTCAGAGGAGCTGCTATTTTCGAGAAGTCCTGAACGAACCTCCTGTAGTAACCTGCCAAACCCAAGAAACTCCTGATCTCCGTCACTGAAGTGGGTCTAGGCCAGTTAGCCACAGTTTCTGTCTTCTTGGGGTCCACCTCTATCCCATTCTCTGACACTACATGCCCCAAGAACGAAATGCTCCTCAGCCAGAACCCACACTTAGAGAACTTGGCATACAAGCCATGTTCCCTCAAGGTCTGTAGAACCAACCTCAGATGATGGGCATGCTCCTCTGCATTCCTGGAATACACTAGGATATCATCTATGAAGACAATAACGAAGTGATCTAGGTACTGGCTAAACACTCTATTCATGAGATCCATGAATGCTGCAGGGGCGTTGGTTAACCCGAACGGCATTACAAGGAACTCAAAATGCCCATATCTGGTCCTGAAAGTCGTCTTTGGCACATCCTCATCTCTGATCCTCAGCTGGTGGTACCCAGATCTTAGATCTATTTTGGAGAAACAGCCCGCTCCTGCTAGCTGGTCGAATAGATCGTCGATCCTTGGCAAAGGGTACTTGTTCTTGGTAGTGACTTTGTTCAACTGCCTGTAGTCGATACAAAGTCTAAGGGATCCATCCTTCTTTCTCACGAACAAAACTAGAGCACCCCAGGGTGAGGTACTCGGTCGGATGAAGCCCTTGTCTACCAGCTCCTGCAACTGCTCCTTCAACTCTTTCAATTCTGCTGGCGCCATCCTGTAGGGAGGGATAGAGATCGGTCGGCTTCCAGGCATTAGTTCTATCTCGAACTCTATCTCCCTAGCAGGTGGTAAACCTGGCAGCTCGTCTGGGAACACATCTAAGAACTCTCTAACCACTGGCACTGAGGCGGGCTCTCTGACCTGACTGCTAAGCTCTCTCACATGAGCCAAATACCCCTGACATCCCCTCCTGAGCAACCTACGAGCCTGAAGAGCTGATATCAGACCTCTAGGTGTACCCCTCCTGTCTCCTCTGAAGACAACCTCAGACCCATCCTGACCTCTGAACCTGACTACCTTGTCCCTGCAGTCCAAGGTAGCACCATGGGTAGATAACCAGTCCATCCCTAGAATGACGTCAAAATCTGTCAAATCTAGAACCACTAGGTCGGCGGACAAGCATCTTCCCTCAACAAACACAGGACTACACTGGCAGACTGACTCTGCCACTGATGGATCACACATGGGTCCACTGACCCAGAGAGGACACTCTAACCCAGAAGTCATCAGACCTAACCTCCCCACGGCTCTCGGAGCAATAAAAGAATGAGATGCACCAGGGTCCATCAAGGCATACACATCTGAACAACCAATGATTACGTTACCTGCCACTACGGTGTTAGATGCATCTGCCTCCTGCTGTGTCATCGTGAAGATCCGTGCTGGAGCTGATGGACCTTCACCTCTGAAACCCGCTGAAGAAGAGGCTGCCCCTCTCCCTCTGCCTCTGCCACTGGCCTGAGTCATGGCTGGAGCTGCTGGCTGCGCTACACTACCTGAAGCTGTCTGCTGGGACTGTGCCATCGGGGCTGCTCTTGGACATTCTCGAGACATATGCCCCTCCTGACCACATCTGTAACAAGCCGTCGTCCCAAACCGACATACTCCTCTCTGTGGCTTACCACACCTTGCACAAACTGCATTATCCGCACCAGAGCTTGAGCCACTCCCTAGTCCCAGACTGGACTTAACCTTGTTCCATAACTTGTTCTTCTTAGACTTCCTGGGACCTCTGTCCCACTTCTTGCTACCTGAGGTTTCTGCACTCATTGAAGAAGAGCCTGGGGTCTTAGAACCAGAAGGCTGTGCCACTGACTATTTAACTGATCCTTGTACGATGGCACTGGCCTCTATTTTTCGGGCCATATCCACTATGGCATGGAAGCTCTCCCTATCTGCTGACTGGATCAAGGAGGAATATCTGAAGTGGAGTTTCATGATATACCTCCTTGACCTTTTCTGGTCTGAGTCAAGGCTTTGCCCTGCAAAAGGCAACAGCTCCAAAAATCTGTCTGTGAACTCCTCTACACCCATCTCATCAGTCTGCCTCAACTGTTCAAACTCTATCATCTTCAGCTCCCTTGAACTATCTGGGAAAGCCCATCCTGCAAACTCGTTTGCAAACTCCTCCCAAGACATGCTATCCACTTTCGGGTTCACATAATTCTTGAACCACTCTCGTGCCTTCTTGGACTTAAGTGTGAACCCAGCCATCTGAATGGCTCTACTATCATCAGCCCCAATCTCATCTGTGATTACCTTGACCCTCTCAAGATATACAAACGGGTCATCCCCCTTTTCATACTGGGGAGCACCCAACTTCATGTAGTCGGTCATCTTGACCTTGCTCCCACTGGCTGAGCTAGGTCTAGGAGGTTGGGTAGCTGGGGCTGCAATTTCTGATGGAGGGGGAGGAGGTGCAGCATCCCCTGGGGTAGGGTTTGCTGGATTTGGATAGTAAGGTGGAGGTGGATACATTGGGTACTGTGAATATGGTGGGTAGTAGGGTGGGTATGGCATCTGTGTGGGATAAGGGGTGAAGCTAGGGTAATCCGATGTACCTCCCATCGAATACCCGGGATTTTGTGAGAAGTGTGGGTAGTAAGGTGGCTGAACAAATCCCGAGGCCTGAGTGCCTCCTTGGGATTCTCCCATTCCTTCTTCTGACATACTGACTCCCAGACTGCCATCCCTCCTCTGCTCTACATCCATATCATCCCCCATGTCCTCTGACGCTCCTCCCTGAACTGTTCCTCTGACTGATCTGCTTCTACCCAGATCCAAAGACCTTCTAGGGTCTCTTACTGCTCTTTCTCTGCCAGACCTACTAGACATTGCCCTAGGCAATGCTGGAGGACGGGCGCTCGTGCCCTCATCCTCAGGTGGTACTCCAGTCAATCTTGCTGATCGACGAGTTCCTCTCATCCTGTTTTCTGAAAAACAGTACACATCACATAAACATTAGCATCATATGGTTCATGTGGGCACACATGAACCCGCATCACATACATCACATATCATTAATGCACATGCATATAATCATGGCATTTCACATCATTATGTAAGACAGGACTCCACATCCTATCCTAGTGGACATGACCTTTCCTATTGTGCTTGACCTTCTATAACATCTATGAGCCCGACACTCTAGGTCCGACCATATGAACCTAGGGCTCTGATACCATTTTGTAACAACCCGAAAATAGGACCGCTACCGGTGCTAGGATCCAGATCGGCTTAAGGCCGCCGGGACCCGTAGCAAGCCTGACATGTAACCTGTAAACCTGTTTAATCCCATACATGATCAACAAACATACATAAAAATTTAAAACTTTTCTTTCATACATTCTATCATACGCCAAACTCAACCTGTGCATGCACTGAACTTATACATAATCATAAACTTGACCCCTCTGTGGGATCTCATCAATGCCCCCAATGGGGTGACATAACAAGTGTTGAGTTAGCTAAACATGGACATCAATAAACATTAAGATCATGTATCAAAAGGGATTACAATATATTATGGTCAAGCACACTTCTAACCTCAATATCATTACATCACGTATCTATACATCATTATACAAACTGTCATGTCCACATTCTAACTATTACATACATATGACTTCATTACTCTTCTTGACTTCTTTGTCTAACCCGTACCTACAAACCTGGGGAATTTGGGAGAGGGGTGAGCTACTAGAGCCCAGTGAGCAGAATAGTAAAGCATTTAAAACATATGATAACATGAAATGCATCACATCACAACTAATCATATCAAGGATGAACTTGTCACCATTTAGCCCTCTACATATTCCAATCATGCCAGGGGCGTAGTGCAGGCCACACCTGGTCTTTCTCTTATACATAACATAACATAACATACATATTCCATGGTGCCGGGGGCGTAGTCCAGGCCACTTCCGGTCTTTCTCTTACATAGTGCCAGGGGCGTAGTGCAGGCCACATCTGGACTTCCATATCATATCATCATGTCATAACATATGAGGGCTAATGGATCATTCAACATTCATCCACATCAACAACATTTTATGCAATGCAACATATTCGTGATTTCTAATGCAAGCAACCTAAGATATCACATGGCATCCGTGATGCATGAACATGCTCAAAACTGATTTGTTTATTTAAAAGCATAAGAGTCATTCCACTCACCTCTGGCTAGCTCTGACACTGACTGAAACAGCTGACTCACTGCTGGGGTCCTCGGTTCCTCGGGTCCGAACCTACACAGGTGGACTCAAATGAGGGACCAACCAACTAGAACATAACTCTAAAAACATCCCCCAAAAACCCCCTAAAACATCTCAAAACATCCATGCAAGAACATGCAAAGGAAGGCTGGACAGGGCACTTTCGGCGGCAGGTTCGGCAGCCGAAAGTCCCTCCAGAGCCGAAAGTCAGGCAGGTTCGGCGGCACCTTCGGCGGCCGAAACTCCCAGACAGAGGCGACACTCATGCATGTTTGGCGGCACTTTCGGCGACCGAAACTCCCAGACAGAGACGAAAGTCTCCTTTCGGGGGCAAGCTTCGGCAGCCGAAGGCTGCCTCCATAAGAGGGTTCGGCGGCCGAAAGTCCCTTCGGCTGCCGAACCTGGTTTCTCCCAAAGGGCAGAAACTTGGTTCAAACATGCACAAATGCCTCCAAACTCAAACCATCATGCATTTAGCTCAACCAAAACATGCATATAAGCTCCTAGGGGTCTCAAACTACCTTAAACCCCAACTACAACACGTCAAACACACATTACAAGCCACATTGTTCATGAACATACATTTATACCCATAAACATAACTAAAACCTAAACATGCATTCTACCCCCAAGAACTTCATAAAACTTGCTTAAAATATAATATAAGCTAGAGATCGACTCTTACCTCTTGAAGATCGAGAGTAGAGGCGACCAAACTTGGAGTTGGGAGAGATTTGAGTTCTTGAACCTCAAAGCTCCAAAACTTTGCTCAAAAGCTCAAATCTTCAAAACAAAGTTAAAACAAATGAAAAACTTGAAAGATCTAGAGGAAAAAATCAAAAATCGGTGAGGAACGACGGAGAGCTCACCTTGGCCGAAAATGGGGAAAAGCTCGCCCATTTTCGGCTAAGGGACCCTTTTATAGTGGCTGTCCAGGCCACGTTCGGGGGCCGAATGTGCCTCCGCATGCATGCCATGTTCGGCGGCCGAGCTTGAGGTTCAGATTGAGATGGAGAGGCTTCAGGTGGCCTTGTGATACGGATCCAATAGGGCAAATTTCTAACAATGGTGTGGAGCAAACTTATGTCATTTAAATGGATCTAAAAGGAGTTCAAAATCATATTCATATGATCCATATATATTTGGGGCGTGCTTCAACTCATATGGGACAGATTTGGTGCAACACTTGCAATCATAGGCTTAGGGAGCCTAATCAAACCTATGGGCTAAAACTACACAAAGGGAAGCCTAAAGTGAAGATCAAGTAAGGCTTTTGTGAAGATTCAGCTTTGTTATGATGGGCTTGCTATATTTTTATTATTTAACACTTGTTTTATTTTAGTTTTATTTGGGCTTGTATTCTGGCCATACTTTATCATATGTTGTTGGGTAGACCGTGGCAACATAATAGAAATGTGCAACATGATGGGTTCAATAACAAGTACTCCTTCACTCATGAAGGACAAAGGGTTATACTCGTTCCTTTATCACCTCAAGAGGTATATGTTGATCAAATAAAGATGCTGGAGAGGGAGAGGGAGGCTTTGGCCTTGGCCACAAAAGGGAGTGAGAGCTTGAATTCCGCGGAAAAGATGAGAGAAAAGAGTGAGTTTGAGGGTAAAGAGGCTGGAAAAGAATCAAGACTAGTTGAAGGAGGGAAGGTGGAGAAAGAAAAGGAGGAAGAAGAGGCTAAAGTTCCAATCTCAACTTCCATAGAGATTGAAATTGAAGAGGAAGTTGTAATGCATGAATCTAATGTAGTTGTTGTTGAGAATTCCATCAATGAACTTATAGAAGAGGTTATGAATGATGAAGGACATGGGGAGCACGTGATTGATGAGGTGGAGGAGGCGAATGAGACTGTTTTGGAAGTTGTAGAGAAGAATGGGTCACATCCACAAGATCTATCTATGACTAATATTTATATGCCTAGTTCATTTGTTCTTGATGTGCAGGTTGTTGATGAAAATAGTCATAACGAAAGTTTTATCCTATTTCCAACTATTCAAAATGAGGTCTTTAAAGATACATGGGTTCCTAAAGCTTCCCTTTTTGACATAAATATCAGCAAGATTCGAGGACGAATCTTTTCTAAAGAAGGAGAGAATGATACGGATCCAATAGGGTAAATTTCTAACAATGGTGTGGAGCAAACTTATGTCATTCAAATGGATCTAAAAGGAGTTCAAAATCATATTCATATGATCCATATATATTTGGGGCATGCTTGAACTCATATGGGACAGATTTGGTGCAACACTTGCAATCATAGGCTTAGGGAGCCTAATCAAACCTATGGGCTAAAACTACACAAAGGGAAGCCTAAAGTGAAGATCAAGTAAGGCTTTTGTGAAGATTCAGCTTTGTTATGATGGGCTTGCTATATTTTTATTATTTAACACTTGTTTTATTTTAGTTTTGTTTGGGCTTGTATTCTGGCCATACTTTATCTTTTAAGTTTTAGAGTGTTGGGCCATGTTTTGGGCTTATGTTTTAATACTTATATGTTATTTTAGTGTGTGATTGGGCTTGGGCCTTATGTGTTTAAATCAGGTCCAAGAAGAGTGTCTTAGGGTTTTATTTGTTTTTCTCCTTACTATATAAGGATAAGAAACAATTGTAAGAGGCAGCTTTTAATCAAACTTTTCATAATTTCTTTCATGCCTTTGGCGTGTATTGCTTTGAGTGAGAGTGAGGATTTGCTTTCATCAATTGCACCAGGAATCTTGGCTAACTTATCAACTATTCGTTGTGGCGTTTGTCGGATTCTCATCTAAATCCTTCGATCATTGGTGTTTCAGCTTCTCTAAGTTTGGGGTGCCATAGGAGGTGGGTTTATCAGATCTTTGGATTCCGTATCTACTTGTGCGTGTGGGTTTGAGGCTTGTGCCATAGGGTTCCGCATCACCTTGGTTCTACTTCCTTCTCTTGATCATGATTTGTATCTTGAAGCTCTTTGCCACTTCTCAAGGTAATGGCACTTACATTTTGTTTGGGATTCGCCTCAGTCTGGGATGGCAACTTTCCTTGAGTTTCCAATCTGTTTATGGAGGTGGCCATCTGTCCTATCTATTGTTGTATCATTTCCAAGGTTTTCACTACCTCATTCATAGTGTTATTGTCCACTGGAGGTGCTGGTTGGACTTGGCTTCTTTGGTAACCTTGGTGATTCTGATCAGTGTTGCCCTTTCCATAGCTGAAATTGGGATGGTCTCTCCAACCTGGATTATAGGTGTTGGAGTATGGATCATATCTAGGTTGGTTGTTGTACCTCCCAATGGCATTGGCTTGCTGATGGTCTTCTTGGAGTGTGGGACATTGATCAGTTGGGTGTCCGACACATGAACAAATCCCACATGGCCTAGGTGGCGGGATTGCTTGTATTTGCTGGACTTGGCCAAGGGCGATCTTTTCTACAAGAGAAGTTAGTTTTGAAATTTGAGATTCAACAGAGGATGTATTTACCTCATAGATTCCTCTTTGCGTTTGCCCCTCTTCATCATATTGCTTAGATGAGACTGCGAGACTGGATATTAGTTCCTTCATCTCCCTAGGTGTCTTGTCTAGGATAGATCCTCCACAGGCTACATTTATGAGTTTCCTTTCGGATGGAATCAATCCTCCATAGAAGAACTGAATGAGGGCTTTGTCTGACATATCATGTTGTGGACAACCTGTGCATAGTCTTTCAAACCTTTCCCAATAATCATATAAGTCTTCAGTTGGTTTTTGTCTTATGCTAGTGATTTCTCTTATTATGCCAATTGATTTAGATGGTGGGAAGTATTTGTCCAAAAAGGCTTGGACCATATCATCCCAAGTAGTTATAGATCCAGGTGGCAAATAAAATAACCAATCCTTAGCATGGTCATCTAATGAAAAAGGGAGGGCTATTAGTTTAACATGATCTTCAGAGATCCCTTGAGGTCTCATGGATGAACAAATAATTTTAAATTCTTTTAAGTGCTTATGTGGATTTTCATTTTGCAAACCTCTAAATTTAGGGAGCTGATGAATCAAACCTGATTTCAGTTCAAAGGGAACTGTAAGAGACGGATAGGTGATGCAAAGTGGAGCATAATCACCTATAGGAGTTGCTAACTCCCTCATGGTTCTTTCCCTTTGTGCTTGTGGCCTATTTGCTGGGTTTTCTTGAATTATCTGGCCTTGGACAGCATGTCCATTATGGGCAGCAGCTGGTGCTTGAGGCTCTGCCATTGGTGCAAAATTTGGTTGCTGGAGTTCAAGACTTTCGGCGGCCGAAGATGGGTTGGGTTCGGCGGCCGAATGTTGGGCAGAAGGTTCTGCGTTTGAGGCTTGCTTTCCTAGCCTTCTGATGGTGCGTTTAATTTCTGGATCAAAGGGCAGAGTGTCCCTACTTTCAGATCTGGTCATGAAAGAAAAATAAACAAACAAGTGAAATCAATTCCCCGGCAACGGCACCAATTTTTGACAGGAGCGGTTGTCGAAGCCGGTTAAAAATAACCGTCTTGGTTACCTACAATTTACAACTGTAGACAGTGGTGAAGGATCGTATCCACAGAGAATTGAGTTCCTATTTATTTATCTCAATCAAGACCAATAAGACTAATTGAAAAGACAAGTGAAAGCAAGTAATCAAGAGAAATAGAAACAAGTGCAAGAAAAGTAAAAAGGGGGGTTTTGAGATTGATTTGACTAACAACTATTGAAAGCAATTAAAACAGCAAGTAATCTAAAATAAGAGAGAAATCAATATGAGAAAAGTCTAGTTGAAGATATGGATCCACTTTGGTTGTTTGGGTTGATCATTGAAACATGGTTATCTTGATTGATTCAATAGGTTGGTTATGGGGGTGGAAGACACTTCTCACCACCATGTCTTTCCTTATGAACAAACTGATTAGGGAATGTCCTCTAACCAATTATTAATCAACAAATTGCCAAGGAACGTCCTTGGGCCATGGGCATCAAAACAATTGCCAATTGCATGAAGAACAAGAAAGATCCAAACCCTAGCTACTCAAACGCATGAGATGTTGCTAGATCATACAATTCCTTAGGTTTTTACACCAAGTGTTCTATGGACAGAATATTTCCAGCAATTACGGACTAACAAATATCCTAATCAAACAATCAATTAACTTTGCAATCAAGAATTAAGTGGCCAATTTGATCAAAACAACAAAGCAATCTTGGAATCAAAGCACAATTGAATGAATATTGAATAAAATCAAAGACAAAAGTTTCTGTTCAGATCTCACAACCCTTTAAACAACCTTAGTTTCAACCAAACTTCAACTAGAAAGAAGGGTTTCAGCCACTCATGGCTGAACCAAACAGAAAATAAAAGAGAAGAAAGCAAAAGATGAAGAACTAAGGTGGAGAGAGGTCTTGGAGAGCCTTGCCGATTTTTGGAGGACGAAAAAGCTGTCTTCTTGTCTTCTTGAAGCCTTTAAATAGATCTTGATAGGCTGCCTAGGGTTTCATGGAAGTCCAGGAGGCTTTTAGAGGCTGTCCAAAGTGCCTTGGTGTTGCATGTGCCTTGTTTATGCATGTATGGAGGTAAAAACGAGTTGCATGTGATGGAAGGAAAGTGGGGGCACTTTGGTCTTTTCAATTGTTGCCCTAGGTCTTCAAGATGTTACCTTAAGAGTTAAGAGGCTGCCCATGCACTAATAAGGAAGGGAGAGACTCCTTTTGAATTTTGAATGTGCATGGCACTAAGTAGGAAGCATGTGATCTTTGGATTTTCTTTCCTGAATAAGGGGGATCTTGAAATCCAATAATTGAATGTGAATATTGAAGATTTGGATCTCAAGATATTTCCCTTATTTGGCTCCTCAAATATGGCAACTTGGGATATGGCTTCTTGAACAAGGAAAGAGTGCAATAGAGCGCATTTTCGGCTGCCTAAGTTAAGTTTCGGAGGCTGGACTTGCGTCTGTGTTCTGAAGGTTCGGCGGCTGAAGGTAGTGGACTTTCATCTCTGTCTGCATGGTTCGGCGGCCGAAGGTGCCGCCGAAGGTGGTCCACTTTCGTCTCTGGAGTCCTCTTTCGGCTGCTGAAGGTTGCCGCCGAAGGTGACTGAGTTTTGGCTTCCGAAAGTTTCCTCCGAAGGTTGCTTCTCTAATTTTGGCTTCTTTTGGCACTTTTAAGATCATTTTCTCCAAATTGTTTCTTCACACCTAATACTTACAAAACATGATTAAAACCACAAAATTAGGTAGAATAGGTGCAAATAAACATCAATAAGATCATGAAAATATGGACTAAATTATGCTCTATCAAATACCCCCACACTTAAGCTTTTGCTTGTCCTCAAGCAAACAAACATAGTTAAATAAGTTCTCTTTGCTCTAGATCCTTATTTCCACTTAAGCTCATACTCAAGACACCTATTTTGAATCATTGCAGTGAAGGATATATGCATGAAGATTACTTACCCCCTTTCCTTGTTTCCCTTTGCTTACCATGGCTAGGATTTGTTTTCCTCAAGAGAGACATGCACATTAATTTGTTAAGACTTTTTCTAGCTTTTGGATTGACTTGCCCTTACCTTGAAGTACTTTATTCAGGCTTTTGCACTTTAGATCTTGCTTGAAAAGATCACCAACCTATTTTTGATTTGGAGGTTTATATTTTTCAGTTGGTCACCTATCCAAGTGGCTACTTGCCTTGTTCATAGTCTTTTGACCATTGAAACAATTTTCAATTTGTGCTTTTGAGGTCTTTGCATTTGCTGAATTTTCTTTCTCTCAATGATTTGGGCAAATCAACACCAATTGCTAAATCAAGTCATGTTAAGTTCATTCACACAACTTTAATTTATTCTCAATCAATTGAGGGTCATCAATATATTTTTCACCATGGCAAACTCAAAGATTCAATTCAAAAGGCAATTCTCAAACATGAATACAACTCACTACAATTGATTCAACATAAGTTTAAAGAGTTATCACATCAATGGGGTCATGGAAAGAAAGACTTATCCAACATAGTTCATCAGTTTGAGTAGAGCAAAACAAAAAGAAGAAGAAGGTTGTGGTTGTGTGTGTTTTATTGAAAGCATAAACAAATTAAAATTTAACTGTGGCTAATTAACTTAAGACTGAAAGGAAAAAGAAAAAAAATTTTGCAATCTAAAAGCATGAGAAAATCGCAGAAGAAGAAAAAGAAGAAGAAAGAAGCTATATGCACCCCCACACTTAAATTATGCATTGTCCTCAATGTAAAAGAAAAGAGAATAGGGAAAAAAAAAACTGAGTACTTCCCTTGGATGTGGTGTGCTTGGCATGATCCTCTAGGCAGAATGAGTGACGAACAGATGTTCATCTGGGAACTCTTCTTTAACTGAGCATGGTGCAGAGCTGGAGGGAAGTCGGCTGAGGTGGTCTGCCATAAGGTTTTCTTTGCCTTTCTTGTCTCTTATCTCAAGATCAAATTCTTGTAGAAGTAGAATCCACCTAATGAGCCTTGGTTTTGCTTCTTTTTTCTTGATCAAATATCGCAAGGCTGCATGGTCAGAATAGACAATGACTTTGGTTCCCAAAAGATATGGTCTGAATTTTTCCAAAGCAAATACAACTGCCAAGAGTTCTTTTTCAATTGTTGTGTAGTTGCTTTGTGCAGAATCCAATGTGCGAGAGGCATAGTGAATGACATGGGGGGAGTTTCCCACACGTTGCCCCAAGACTGCTCCTACTGCATAATTGCTTGTATCACACATGATTTCAAATGGCAGGTTCCAATCAGGCCCTTGAATAATTGAGGCAGTCACAAGAAACTCTTTAATCAGATCAAATGCCTTTTTGCAATCTGCATCAAAATCAAATGTTACATCTTGTTGGAGCAATCTGCATAATGGCAAAGTAAGTTTTGAGAAGTCTTTGATGAATCTTCTGTAGAATCCTGCATGTCCAAGGAAGGAACGGATGTCCTTAACGTTTGTGGGGTAAGGCAGATTTTTGATGGTATCCACCTTAGCTTTGTCCACTTCAATGCCCTTAGCTGAAACAACATGTCCTAAGACCATACCTTGATTAACCATAAAATGACATTTTTCATAATTAAGCACATGGTTAGTCTCAATGCATCTTTGCAAGATCTTTTCTAAATTGGTAAGGCATTCATCAAAAGAATTTCCATGAACTGTGAAGTCATCCATAAATACCTCAATTGTCTTACCCACATAGTCAGAAAATATGCTCATCATGCATCGCTGAAAAGTGGCAGGTGCATTGCACAGTCCAAATGGCATTCTTCTAAAGGCAAAAGTGCCAAAAGGACAAGTGAAGGTAGTCTTCTCTTGGTCTTCTGGAGCAACTGGAATTTGGTAAAAACCTGAATAACCATCAAGACAACAATAGTGAGTTTTACCTACGAGCCTTTCCAGCATCTGATCAATGAAAGGTAGTGGGAAGTGGTCCTTCCTTGTTGCAGCATTAAGCTTCCTATAGTCCATGCATACCCTCCATCCATTCTGGACTCTAGTGGGGACAAGTTCCCCTTCAGCATTTGGAACAATGGTAATTCCATTTTTCTTTGGAACTACATGTACAGGGCTCACCCATTTGCTATCAGAGATTGGGTATATGATGCCAGCATCAAGGAGCTTGACTATCTCTTTTTTCACCACCTCCATCATAGGTGGGTTTAGTCTTCTTTGAGCATCTCTAACTGGCTTGCACTCATCCTCCATATGAATTCTATGCATGCAGGTGGAGGGAGAAATACCTTTGATGTCATCTATAGTCTATCCTATGGCTCCTTTGAGTTTCTATAGTACCTTTAAGAGGCTTGCTTCTTCATGTTGGTTCAATTCATTGGACACTATGACTGGTAGTGTCTTATTTGCTCCCAAATACATGTATTTCAGATGGTCTGGAAGAAGCTTTAGATCTGAAGGTTGTTGCAAAGACGGATTGGAGGAGCTTGCTTGCGATGGGCGTTGCTGGGAGAGGTTCAGCGGCCGAAAAGTGTCTGAGTTTGGCGGCCAAATTTCTTCAGTTTGCGGAATGAGCTGTGGCGATGGATTCGGCTTCCGCAAGTCAATGGGGTTCGGCGGCCGAAAGATGTTCGGCGGCCGAAGAATGTCTTCTTTCTGCGCAATGTGTTGCAAAGGCGGTGAGTCAGAAGGTGGTGTCTGAATGGCAGTGGGGTTCGGCGGCCGAAGGTGGGCTATGTTCGGCGGCCGAATGTATGCTGTCTGTGCTACCTCAACTTGCTGAATGCTGCAAATTGTTTCTTTCAGTTTCAGGTTTTCAATCCTGCAAAGATCATCATCTAAAATAGAGTCTTGGTTTTCATTAAACACATCTTGGCTCAAACAATCAATAATATCAAGACCATAAACAGGGGACATATCATGAGGATATTTCATGGCATCATAGACATTGTACTTAATGACTTCCCCTTCAAACTCCATGGTA
Organism: Manihot esculenta; assembly: GCF_001659605.2. Taxonomy (NCBI): domain Eukaryota; kingdom Viridiplantae; phylum Streptophyta; class Magnoliopsida; order Malpighiales; family Euphorbiaceae; genus Manihot; species Manihot esculenta. The sequence continues at coordinate 22,563,674 of NC_035172.2, forward strand.
AGAGTACCATCATGCACATCGATTTTAGTTCTGGCTGTACTCAAGAAAGGACGTCCAAGAAGAATGTCAGAACTAGTATTGCAACTATCTTCCTTAGTATCAATCACATAAAAATCAGCAGGAAAGACAAGTTCATCTACTTGGACTAACACATCTTCTAAAACACCTATGGGGTATACCACAGATCTATCAGCCAATTGTATCATAACTCTTGTTTCTTTGAGTGCACATGCATTGAGAGATTTATAGATGGAGAGAGGCATGACATTAATAGATGCACCAAGATCACACATGGCTTTCTTGATACCCACATTCCCAATTTTGCAAGAGATAGCAAACATACCTTTGTCCTTGCATTTGGTAGGGAGTTCTCTTTTAATAACAGCAGTAACTACCTCACCTACACTTACATTCTCTCTTTCAGCTAGCTTTCTTCTGTTGGTGCACAACTCTTTCAGAAATTTTGCATACCTTGGAATCTGCTTGACAACATCTAGCAGTGGTATGTTGATTTCCACTTTTCTGAAGGTCTCAAGGATCTCCTTTTCTTCTTTTTCTTTTTGAGTTCTTTCAAATCTTTTTGGAAAAGGAGGTGGGATGTGAAAACTTACCTTTGGATCAGTCTTGTGCGCATGAGATGGTTCAGATTGAGATGGAGAGGCTTCAGGTGGCCTTGGTTCTACTTCCTTCTCTTGATCATGATTTGTATCTTGAAGCTCTTTGCCACTTCTCAAGGTAATGGCACTTACATTTTGTTTGGGATTCGCCTCAGTCTGGGATGGCAACTTTCCTTGAGTTTCCAATATGTTTATGGAGGTGGCCATCTGTCCTATCTGTTGTTGTATCATTTCCAAGGTTTTCACTACCTCATTCATAGTGTTATTGTCCACTGAAGGTGCTGGTTGGACTTGGCTTCTTTGGTAACCTTGGTGATTCTGATCAGTGTTGCCCTTTCCATAGCTGAAATTGGGATGGTCTCTCCAACCTGGATTATAGGTGTTGGAGTATGGATCATATCTAGGTTGGTTGTTGTACCTCCCAATGGCGTTGGCTTGCTGATGGTCTTCTTGGAGTGTGGGACATTAATCAGTTGGGTGTCCGACACATGAACAAATCCCACATGGCCTAGGTGGCGAGATTGCTTGTATTTGCTGGACTTGGCCAAGGGCGATCTTTTCTACAAGATAAGTTAGTTTTGAAATTTGAGATTCAACAGAGGATGTATTTACCTCATAGATTCCTCTTTGCGTTTGCCCCTCTTCATCATATTGCTTAGATGAGGCTGCAAGACTGGATATTAGTTCCTTCATCTCCCTAGGTGTCTTGTCTAGGATAGATCCTCCACAGGCTACATTTATGAGTTTCCTTTCGGATGGACTCAATCCTCCATAGAAGAACTGAATGAGGGCTTTGTCTGACATATCATGTTGTGGACAACCTGTGCATAGTCTTTCAAACCTTTCCCAATAATCATATAAGTCTTCAGTTGATTTTTGTCTTATGCTAGTGATTTCTCTTATTATGCCAATTGATTTAGATGGTGGAAAGTATTTGTCCAAAAAGGCTTGGACCATATCATCCCAAGTAGTTATAGATCCAGGTGGCAAATAAAATAACCAATCCTTAGCATGGTCATCTAATGAAAAAGGGAAGGCTCTTAGTTTAACATGATCTTCAGAGATCCCTTGAGGTCTCATGGATGAACAAATAATTTTAAATTCTTTTAAGTGCTTATGTGGATTTTCATTTTGCAAACCTCTAAATTTAGGGAGCTGATGAATCAAACCTGATTTCAGTTCAAAGGGAACTGTAAGAGGCGGATAGGTGATGCAAAGTGGAGCATAATCACCTATAGGAGTTGCTAACTCCCTCATGGTTCTTTCCCTTTGTGCTTGTGGCCTATTTGCTGGGTTTTCTTGAATTATCTGGCCTTGGACAGCATGTCCATTATGGGCAGCAGCTGGTGCTTGAGGCTCTGCCATTGGTGCAAAATTTGGTTGCTGGAGTTCAAGACTTTCGGCGGCCGAAGATGGGTTGGGTTCGGCGGCCGAATGTTGGGCAGAAGGTTCTGCGTTTGAGGCTTGCTTTCCTAGACTTCTGATGGTGCGTTCAATTTCTGGATCAAAGGGCAGAGTGTCCCTACTTTCAGATCTGGTCATGAAAGAAAAATAAACAAACAAGTGAAATCAATTCCCCGGCAACGGCACCAATTTTTGACAGGAGCGGTTGTCGAAGCCGGTTAAAAATAATCGTCTTGGTTACCTACAATTTACAACTGTAGACAGTGGTGAAGGATCGTATCCACGGAGAATTGAGTACCTATTTATTTATCTCAATCAAGACCAATAAGACTAATTGAAAACACAAGTGAAAGCAAGTAATCAAGAGAAATAGAAACAAGTGCAAGAAAAGTAAAAAGGGGGGTTTTGAGATTGATTTGACTACCAACTATTGAAAGCAATTAAAACAGCAAGTAATCTAAAATAAGAGAGAAATCAATATGAGAAAAGTCTAGTTGAAGATATGGATCCACTTTGGTTGTTTGGGTTGATCATTGAAACATGGTTATCTTGATTGATTCAATAGGTTGGTTATGGGGGTGGAAGACGCTTCTCACCACCATGTCTTTCCTTATGAACAAACTGATTAGGGAACGTCCTCTAACCAATTACTAATCAACAAATTGCCAAGGAACGTTCTTGGGCCATGGGCATCAAAACAATTGCCAATTGCATGAAGAACAAGAAAGATCCAAACCCTAGCTACTCAAACGCATGAGATGTTGCTAGATCATACAATTCCTTGGGTTTTTACACCAAGTGTTCTATGGACAGAATATTTCCAGCAATTACGGACTAACAAATATCCTAATCAAACAATCAATTAACTTTGCAATCAAGAATCAAGTGGCCAATTTGATCAAAACAACAAAGCAATCTTGGAATCAAAGCACAATTGCATGAATATTGAATAAAATCAAAGACAAAAGTTTCTGTTCAGATCTCACAACCCTTTAAACAACCTTAGTTTCAACCAAACTTCAACTAGAAAGAAGGGTTTCAGCCACTCATGGCTGAACCAAACAGAAAATAAAAGAGAAGAAAGCAAAAGATGAAGAACTAAGGTGGAGAGAGGTCTTGGAGAGCCTTGCCGATTTTTGGAGGATGAAAAGCTGTCTTCTTGTCTTTTTGAAGCCTTTAAATAGATCTTGAGAGGCTGCCTAGGGTTTCATGGAAGTCCAGGAGGCTTTTAGAGGCTATCCAAAGTGCCCTTGGTGTTGCATGTGCCTTGTTTGTGCATGTATGGAGGTAAAAACGAGTTGCATGTGATGGAAGGCAAGTGGGGGTACTTTGGTCTTTTCAATTGTTGCCCTAGGTCTTCAAGATGTTACCTTACGAGTTAAGAGGCTGCCCATGCACTAATAAGGAAGGGGGAGACTCCTTTTGAATTTTGAATGTGCATGGCACTAAGTAGGAAGCATGTGATCTTTGGATTTTCTTTCCTTATTAAGGGGGATCTTGAAATCCAATAATTGAATGTGAATATTGAAGATTTGGATCTCAAGATATTTCCCTTATTTGGCTCCTCAAATATGGCAACTTGGGATATGGCTTCTTGAACAAGGAAAGAGTGCAATAGAGCGCATTTTCGGCTGCCTAAGTTGAGTTTCGGAGGCTGGACTTGCGTCTGTGTTCTGAAGGTTCGGCGGCCGAAGGTAGAGATTCGGCGGCTGAAGGTAGTGGACTTTCATCTCTGCCTGCATGGTTCGGTGGCCGAAGGTGCCGCCGAAGGTGGTCCACTTTCGTCTCTAGAGTCCACTTTCATCTCTGGAGTCCTCTTTCGGCCGCCGAAGGTTGCCGCCGAAGGTGACTGAGTTTTGGCTTCCGAAAGTTGCCTCCGAAGGTTGCTTCTCTAATTTTGGCTTCTTTTGGCACTTTTAAGATCATTTTCTCCAAATTGTTTCTTCACACCTAATACTTGCAAAACATGATTAAAACCACAAAATTAGGTAGAATTGGTGCAAATAAACATCAATAAGATCATGAAAATATGGACTAAATTATGCTCTATCACTTTTCTGCCGACTCACAGCAGTCTTGATCCTTTCTCTGATGATGGGCACTACTCTGTTGGTGATCTTTACTAGCTCAGGCCCTGCTAAGGATCATTCTCCCACTTCTTCCCAGCAGACAGGTGACCTGCACTTCCTTTCATACAAAACTTCATATGGAGCCATCCCTATGCTAGCATGATAGCTGTTATTATAGGCAAACTCCACCAAGGGTAGATGCTGCCTCCAAGAACCGCCAAAATCTAGCACACACATTCTGAGCATATCTTCAATTGTCTGGATGGTCCTCTCTAACTGTCCATCAGTCTGTGGATGGAAAGCAGTGCTAAAATCCAACCTGGTACCCATAGCATTCTGCAGACTCCACCAAAACCTGGAGGTGAACTTGGGTCCCCTATCTGACACTATTGAAACAGGAGCCCCATGCAACCTGGCCACTTCTTCAACATACACCTACGCTAACTTTTCCACAGAATAGCCACTCTTGACAGGGATGAAGTGAGCAGATTTAGTCAGTCTGTCCACAATCACCCATATGGAGTCCAACCTGTTGGACGTTGCCGGTAACCCCACTACGAAATCCATAGCTATATTCTCCCATTTCCACTCTGGAATCGGTAGTGGGTTAAGCATTCCAGCCGGCTTCTGATGTTCCAGCTTCACCCTCTGACATACCTCGCAGGCGGACACAAACTGTGCCACTTCTCTCTTCATAGCTGGCCACCAATAAACTCTTTTCAGGTCTTGGTACATCTTGGTGGCTCCAGGGTGAACACTGTATCTGGCATTATGAGCTTCCCTCATAATGTCACCCTTCAGACTCACGTCATCTGGTACACATAATCTACTCCCATAGCGGAGGATCCCCTTGCTGTCAAACTTGAACTCTTCATTCTTGTCTGCTTGGACTGCTCTTTCTATCTTCACCAATTCGGGGTCTTCATGCTGTTTCTGAGCCACCTGCTCTAAAAACACGGGTGTTACCCTCATCTGAGCTATCAAAGCACCTGTACCAGAAAACTCCAACTGCAGCCCTTCATCAATGAGCTTATAGGATTCCCTCACCACCGGTCTCCTCTCTGCTGTAATATGGGATAAACTACCAAGTGATTTCTGGCATAGGGCATCTGCCACAACATTTGCCTTACCCAGATGGTACTGAATTTTGCAATCATAGTCACTAAGCAGTTCCACCCATCTTCTCTGCCTCATATTCAACTCTCTCTGACTCAAGATGTACTGCAAGCTTTTATGATCTGTGAAGATCTTACATTTAACCCCATAAAGGTAATGCCTCCACATCTTGAGTGCGAAGATCACAGCTGCCATTTCTAGATCGTGTGTAGGATAATTCAACTCATGCTTCTTCAGCTGCCTAGAAGCATAAGCAATTACCCTCTCATTTTGCATCAACACACAACCTAGTCCCACACAGGATGCATCACAAAACACTGTGAAGTCTTCATTACTGGTAGGCAGAGCTAACACCGGTGCTGACGTCAACCTTTTCTTCAGCTCTTCAAAGCTTTCCTCGCACTGATCAGACCACACAAACCTCTGATTTTTCTTTGTTAATCTGGTCATAGGAGCGGCAATTTTTGAGAAGTCTTGAATGAACCTCCTGTAGTAACCTGCCAGACCCAAAAAGCTCTTGATCTCTGTTACTGTAGTGGGTCTGGGCCAGTTAGCTAAAGCTTCTACCTTTTTGGGGTCCACTTCAATTCTGTTTTCTGACACAACATGCCCCAAGAATGAGATGCTCCTCAACCAGAATTCACACTTGGAGAACTTGGCATACAAGCCATGCTCCCTCAGGGTCTGCAGAACTAACCTCAGATGATGGGCATGCTCCTCTGCATTTCTGGAATACACTAAGATATCATCAATGAAGACAATAACAAAGTGATTCAGATACTGACTGAAAACTCTGTTCATGAGATCCATGAATGCTGCAGGGGCATTGGTTAGCCCAAACGGCATTACTAGGAACTCATAATGCCCATATATGGTCCTGAACGCCGTCTTCGGCACATCTTCTTCTTTGATTCTCAGCTGGTGGTACCCGGATCTCAGATCTATCTTGGAGAAACAACCTACTTCAGCTACCTGGTCAAATAGATCATCGATCCTAGGTAACGGATACTTATTCTTGGTAGTGACTTTGTTCAACTGCCTGTAGTCGATACAAAGTCTCAAGGATCCATCCTTCTTCTTTACAAATAGCACTGGAGCACTCCAAAGTGAGGTACTCGGTCGGATGAAACCCTTGTCTACCAACTCTTGCAACTGCTCCTTTAGCTCCTTCAGCTCTGCTGGCTGACTCGCGGTTGTCGAAGCCGGTCAAAAATAACCTTTCTGATTATCAACAATTTTACAACTGCAGATAGTGGTAAAGGATCGAATGCACAGAGAATTGTAAACTTATCTATTTTTCTCAACAAGATCAAAGGAATTATCTGAAAGCGCAACTGAAAGCAAGTAACTGAAAGCAGAACAAAAGTAAAGTGCAATAAAAGTAAAAAGGGGGGGTTTTGAGGTTGATTTGATTAACAACTACTGAAAGCAATTAAATAAGCAAATAATAGAAATAAAAGAGAAATCAATATGAGAAAGGTCTAGTTGAAGAGATGGATCCACTTTGGTTGTTTGGATTGATCATTGAAACTCATGTTCTCTTGATTGATTTAATAGATTAGTTATGGGGATGGAAAACGCTTCTCACCACCATGTCTCTCCTTATGATTAAATCAATTAGAGAACGTCCTCTAATCAATTACTAATTAACAAATTGCCAAGGAACAACCTTGGACCTTAGGCATCAAAACAATTGTCAATTGTATGAAGAAAGAGAGAGATCCAATCCTAGCTACTCAAACGCATGAGATGTTGCTAGATTACACAATTCCTTAGTTTTTACACCAAGTATTCTTAGGCTAGAATTATTCCAGCAATTACGGACTAAAAATTATCCCAACTAACAATCAATTACCTTGCAATCAAGAATCAAGTGGCCAATTTAATCAAAACAACAAAGCAATCTTAGATTCAAGCACACAATTGTATGAATATTGGACTAATCAAAGACAAATAGTTTATGTTCAGATCTCACAATCCCTTAAACAACCTTAGTTTCAACCAATCTTCAACTAGAATAGAAGGTTTCAGCCACTCATGGCTGAAACAAAAACCAAAAACAAGAAGAGAAGTTGGAGAAGATGAACCGAATGGTGGAGAGGAGAGATGGAGCGCCGGCTGCCCTTGCTTGGCCGAGTTGGGGGAGTTGCAATCTGCCTCTCTTGGTCTTCTTGAAGCCTTTAAATATGTCTTGAGAGGCTGTGTAACGACCCGAAAATCGGACCGCTACCGGCGCTAGGATCCAGGTCGGCTTAAGGCCGCCGGGACCCGTAGCAAGCCTGACATACAACCTGTAAACCTGTTTAATCTCATACATGATCAACAACATACATAAAAATTAAAACTTTCCCTTACATTCGTACACCAAACTCAACCTGTGCATGCACTAAACATATACATAATCATAACCATGACCCCTCTGTGGGATCTCAACAATGCCCCAATGGGCGATACAATATATGTTGAGTTGGTTGACATAAACATCTAAGATCATGTATTATAAGGGATACCTTACACATAGAGTCAAGCACAATCTCTAATCCTCAATATCATTATTACATGACATGACTACATAAGACATTACATTACAATTTCATCATGTCCACACGCTATCTATTACAAACACATGACTTTATTACTTTTGCGGACCTCCTGATCTACCATGTACCTGCAAACCTGGGGGTTAAGGGGAAAAGGGGTGAGCTACAAGAGCCCAGTGAGCAGAATAATAAAACATTTATATTAAAAGTTCATGAAATGCATCACATCACAACTAATCATATCAAGGATGAACTTGTCACCATTTAGCCCTCTACATAATCCAATCATGCCAGGGGCGTAGTGCAGGCCACACCTGGTCTTTCTCTTATACATAACATAACATACATAACCAATGGTGTCGGGGGCGTAGTGCAGGCCACATCCGGTCTTTCTCTTACATAGTGCCAGGGGCGTAGTGCAGGCCACACCTGGACTTCCATATCATATCATCACGTCATAACATATGAGGGCTAATGGATCACTCAACATTCATCCACATCAACAACATATTATGCTATGCAACATATTCGTGTAACTAGTGCAATCAACCTACTACATATAAACATGATGCATGAACATGCTTTAAGCATTTGATTTCGTAAAATAAAAGATTTAGTTTAGTTCTACTCACCTCTGGCTAGCTCTGACACTGACTGAAGCAGCTGACTCACTGCTGAGGTCCTCGGTTCCTCGGGTCCGAACCTACACAGATGGACTCAAATGAGGGACCAAACAACTAGAACATAACTCTAAAAACATCCCCCAAAAACCCTCTAAAACTCCTCAAAACATCCATGCAAAAACAGGCAAAGGAAGGCTGGACAGGGCACTTTCGGCGGCAGGTTCGGCGGCCGAAAGTCCCTCCAGAGCCGAAAGTCAGGCAGGTTCGGCGGTACCTTCGGCGGCCGAAACTCCCAGACAGAGACGAAACTCATGCATGTTGGGCGGCACTTTCGGCGGCCAAAACTCCCAGACAGAGACGAAAGTCCTCTTTCAGGGGCAGGCTTCGGCAGCCGAAAGGCTTGCCTCCCAGGCAGGTTTGGCTGCCGAACCTAGTTTCTGCCAAAGGGCAGAAACTTGGTTCCTCATGCATATTCTCCTCTCAAAACCATCCAAACGTGCATTTCTCCTAATCTACAACACACATACTCAAGCATGCAAGTTCCTAGGGGCATCAAACTACCTTAAACCCCATCTACAACACATCAAGCATCCACATTACTCATAAACACATATAAAACCCATAAACCTAACCATGAGCTAAACATGCATTCTACCCCATACATCTACTTAAAACTTACTTAAAACATGCCATAGGCTCAAGATCGGTCCTTACCTCTTGAAGATTGAGAGAAGAACGACCCTAGCTCGGAAAATGGGAGAGAGAGAGTTCCTTGAACCTCTAAGCTCCAAAACTTGCTCAAAAGCTCAAAACCTTCAAAACAAAGTTGCAAACTCATAAAAATCATGAAGAATGGAAGGAAGAGACTCCAGATCGGTGAGGGACGGCCGAGAGCTCACCTTGGTCGAAAATGGGGAAAAAAACTCGCCCGTTTTCGGCTAAGGGACCCCTTTATAGGTGGCTGGCCAGGCCACGTTCGGGAGCCGAAAGTGCCTCCGCATGCATGCCATGTTTGGCGGCCGAACTTGAGGTTCGGCAGCAGAACCTGGACTTCCCTCACTTATGTTTTCGGGGGCCTAAAGCACTCCCGAAGTGCATGCATGTTCGGCGGCCGAACTTGAGGTTCGGCGGCCGAACCTGAGTTTTCCTCCAAGGTTGTTTTCATGCAAAAACTCATTTCCTTTTTACTTAAAATCATGAAATACATTCAAAACATTTTATGAAAACATGTTTCTACCCTACTAGAGGCTTCCGACATCTGAGATTCCACCGGAAGGTAGGAATTCCGATACCGGAGTCTAGCCGGGTATTACATTCTCCCCCCTTTAAGAACATTCGTCCCCGAATGTTCCTCAACTAGCACATGCAAGGCATACAACATATCATACACATAAAACACATGAAACATATAAGAAACTAACCTTAGAAAAGATAAGGGTATTGCTGGAGCATGGACTCCCGTGTCTCCCAAGTGCATTCTTCCAAATTGTGGTGGTTCTACAGGACTTTCACCATCGGGATTTCCTTGTTTCTTAGCTTTCTGATCTGGGTGTCTATGATCCGTATTGGCTGTTCAACATAGGTGAGATCCTCTTGGACCTCCACATCAGGCTCACTAAGAACCTTCCTCGGATCTGACACAAACTTCCTCAACATTGAAACATGGAAAACCGGATGGATTCTTTCCATTGAAGTAGGTAAATCCAGCTTGTACGACACATTCCCAATCTTTTGCAAGATTTCAAAGGGTCCGATGTATCGTGGGGCTAGTTTACCTTTCTTCTCGAAGCGAACCACTCCTTTCATAGGGGACACCTTGAGCAATACCAGATCCCCCTCCTGAAACTCTACCTGTCTTCTGCGGATGTCTGCATAACTCTTCTGTCTGCTTGCAGCAGTCTTGATCCTTTCTCTGATTATGGGTACTACCCTGTTGGTAATCTCTACTAGCTCAGGCCCTGCCAAGGCCTTTTCTCCAACTTCTTCCCAGCAAACAGGTGATCTACACTTCCTCTCATACAAAGCTTCATATGGGGCCATCTTGATGCTAGCATGATGGCTGTTATTGTAGGCAAACTCCACCAAGGGTAGATGCTGCCTCCAAGAACCGCCAAAGTCTAGCACACACATTCTAAGCATATCCTCTATGGTCTGGATGGTCCATTCTGATTGTCCATCCGTCTGTGGATGGAAAGCAGTGCTAAAATCCAACCTGGTACCCATGCAGTCTGACGATCTCATCGACATACACCTGCGCCAACTTGTCCATAGAATAGCCACTCCTGACAGGGATGAAGTGAGCAGATTTGGTGAGTCTGTCCACAATCACCCATATGGAGTTCAATCTGTTCGACGTCGCCGGTAACCCCACTACGAAGTCCATAGCTATATTTTCCCACTTCCACTCTGGAATAGGTAGCGGGTTAAGCATTCCAGCCGGCTTCTGATGTTCCAGCTTCACCCTCTGACACACTTCGCAGGCTGACACAAACTGTGCCACTTCTTTCTTCATAGCTGGCCACCAATAAACCTTCTTCAGATCTTGATACATCTTGGTGGCTCCAGGGTGAACGTTGTATCTTGCATTATGAGCCTCTCTCATAATGTCTCCTTTTAGCCCTATGTCATCTGGTACACATAGTCTGCTCCCATAGCGGAGGATCCCTTTGCTGTCGAATCTGAACTCACTATCTTTGCCTGACTGAACAGTCCTGGCAATCTTCACTAACTCTGGGTCCTCATGCTGTTTCTGAGCCACCTGCTCCAGAAACACGGGTGCCACTCTCATCTGGGCTACCAAAGCACCTGTACCAGACAACTCCAACTGTAGACCTTCCTCAATGAGCTTGTAAAACTCCTTCACCACTGGCCTCCTCTCTGCTGATATGTGAGATAAACTGCCGAGTGATTTCCGGCTTAAGGCGTCTGCCACAACATTCGCCTTACCCGGATGGTACTGAATCTTGCAATCATAGTCACTCAGCAGCTCCACCCATCTTCTCTGTCTCAAGTTCAAATCTCTTTGACTCAGGATGTACTGTAGGCTCTTATGATCCGTGAAGATCTCACATTTAACCCCATAGAGGTAGTGCCTCCACATCTTGAGTGCAAAGATTACTGCTGCCATCTCCAGGTCATGTGTGGGGTAATTCAACTCATGCTTCTTCAGCTGCCTAGAAGCATAAGCAATCACCCTTTCATTCTGCATTAACACACAACCCAAACCCACTCGGGATGCATCACAGAAAACTGTGAAATCCTCACTGCTAGCTGGCAAAGCTAACACTGGTGCTGACGTTAACCTCTTCTTAAGCTCTTCAAAGCTCTCTTAGCACTGGTCGGTCCACACAAACTTCTGATTCTTCCTGGTTAACCTGGTTAGAGGAGCTGCAATTTTTGAGAAGTTCTGAACGAACCTCCTGTAGTAACCTGCCAAACCCAAGAAACTTCTGATCTCTGACACTGAAGTGGGTCTAGGCCAGTTAGCCACAGCTTCTACCTTCTTGGGGTCCACCTCTATCCCATTTTCTGTCACAACATGCCCCAAGAATGAAATGCTCCTCAGCCAGAACTCACACTTGGAGAACTTGGCATACAAGCCATGCTCCCTCAAGGTCTGTAGAACCAACCTCAGATGATGGGCATGCTCCTCTGCATTCCTGGAATACACCAAGATATCATCTATGAAGACAATAACGAAGTGATCCAGGTACTAGTTAAATACTCTGTTCATGAGATCCATGAATGCTGTAGGGGTGTTGGTTAACCCGAACGGCATTACAAGGAACTCAAAATGCCCATATCTGGTCCTGAAAGCTGTCTTTGGCACATCTTCCTCCCTGATCCTCAGCTGATGATACCCGGACCTCAGAACTATTTTGGAGAAATAACCCGCTCCTGCTAGTTGGTCGAATAGATCATCGATCCTTGGCAAAGGGTACCTATTCTTGGTAGTGACTTTGTTCAACTGCCTGTAGTCGATACAAAGTCTAAGGGATCCATCCTTCTTTCTGACAAACAAGACTGGAGCACCCCAGGGTGAGGTACTCGGTCGGATGAAGCCCTTGTCTACCAGCTCTTGCAACTGTTCTTTCAATTCTTTCAATTCTGCTGGTGCCATCCTGTAAGGAGGGATAGAGATCGGTCGGGTTCCAGGCATCAGTTCTATCTCGAACTCTATCTCCCTAGCAGGTGGTAAACCTGGCAGTTCGTCTGGGAAAACATCCAAAAACTCTCTGACCACCGGCACCGAGGAGGGCTCTCTAACCTGACTGCTAAGCTCTCTCACATGAGCCAAATACCCCTGACATCCCCTCCTAAGCAACCTACGAGCCTGAAGAGCTAATATCAGACCTCTAGGTGTACCCCTCCTATCTCCCCTGAAGACGACTTCTGACCCATCCTGACCTCTGAACCTGACTACCTTGTCCCTGCAGTCCAAGGTAGCACCATGGGTAGATAACCAGTCCATCCCTAGAATGACGTCAAAATCTATCAAATCTAGAACCACCAGGTCGGTGGACAAGCATCTTCCCTCAATAAAAATAGGACTACACTGGCAGACTGACTCTGCCACTGATGGATCACACTTGGGTCCACTGACCCAGAGAGGACACTCCAACCCAGAGATTATCAACCCCAACCTCTCAACGGCTCTCGGTGCAATAAATGAATGAGATGCACCAGGGTCCATCAAGGCATACACATCTGAACAACCAATGACTAAGTTACTTGCCACCACGGTGTTAGATGCATCTGCCTCCTGCTGTGTCATCGTGAAGATCTGTGCTGGAGCTAATGGACCTTCGCCTCTGAAACTCGCTGAAGAAGAGGCTGCCCCTCTCCCTCTACCTCTGCCACTGGCCTGAGTCGTGGCTGGAGCTGCTGGCTGCGCTACACTACCTAAAGCTGTCTGCTGGGACTGTGCCATCGGGGCTGCTCTTGGACATTCTCGAGACATATGCCCCTCCTGACCACATCTGTAATAGGTTGTCATCCCAAACCTACATACTCCCCTGTGTGGCTTACCACACCTTGAACAAACTGCATTATCCACACCAGAGCTTGAGCCACCTCCAAATCCCAGACTGGACTTAACCTTGTTCTAGAACTTGTTCTTCTTCAACTTCCTAGGGCCTCTGTCCCACTTTTTACTACCTGAAGCTGCTGCACTCAGAGAAGAAGAGCCTGGGGTCTTAGAACCAGAAGGTTGTGCCACTGACTGCTTGACTTTCCCCTCGATGATAGCACTAGCCTCCATCCTCCTAGCCATATCCACTATGGCATGGAAGCTCTCCCTATCTGCGGACTGGATCAAGGAGGAATACCTGGAGTGAAGTTTCATGATATACCTCCTTGACTTCTTCTGGTCTGTGTCAAGAGTTTTCCTTGCAAACGGCAACAGCTCCAAGAATCTATCGGTGTACTCCTCTACACTCATTTCCTCTGTCTGCCTTAACTGTTCAAACTCAATCATCTTCAATTCTCTTGAACTGTCAGGAAAAGCCCATCCTGCAAACTCATTTGCAAACTCCTCCTATGATAGGTTGTCCACCCTCGGGCTCACATAGTTCTTAAACCACTCATGGGCCTTTTTGCATTTTAATGTGAACCCAGCCATCTGAATGGCTCTACTGTCATCCGCCCCTATCTCATCTGTAATTGTTTTGACCCTCTCAAGGTACACAAACGGGTCATCACCGGTTTCAAACTGGGGAGCACCCAGCTTCATGTAGTCGGTCATCTTGACCTTGCTCCCACCAGATGAGCTAGGCTTAGGCATATGGGTTGCTGGAACTGTGGGTTCTGCTGATGGTGGAGGAGGTGCAACATTTTCTGAGGTAGGGTTTGCTGGATTTGGATAGTAAGGTGGGGGTGGATACGTTGGGTATTGTGAATATGGTGGGTAGTAGGGTGGGTATGGCATGTGCGTGGGATAAGGGGTAAAGCTAGGGTAATCCGATGTACCTCCCATCGAATACTAGGGATTTCGTGAGAAGTGTGGGTAGTGGGGTGGCTGAACAAATCCTGAGGCCTAAGTGCCTCCTTGGGACTCTCCTATTCCCTCTTCTGACATGCTAACTCCCAGACTGCAATCCCTCCTCTGCTCTACATCCATATCATCCCCCATGTCCTCTGACATTCCTCCCTGAACTGTTCCCCTCACTGATCTGCTCCTACCCAGATCCAGAGACCTTCTAGGGTCTCTTACAGCTCTTTCTCTGTTAGACCTACTAGACATTGCCCTAGGCAATGTAGGAGGACGGGCGCTCATGCCCTCATCCTCAGGTGGCACTCCAGTCAATCGTGCAGATCGACGAGTTCCTCTCATCCTGTTTTCTGAAAAATAGCACAAAACACATAAACATTAGCATCATATGGTTCATGTGGGAACACATGAACCCGCATCACATACATCACATAACAATCATTACATTAATGCACATGCATATTATCATGGCATTTCACATAATTATACAAGACAGGACTCCACATCCTATCCTAGTGGACATGATCTTTCCTATTGTGCTTCACCTTCTATAACATCTATGAGCCCGACACTCTAGGTCCGATCATATGAACCTAGGGCCTTGAGAGGCTGTGTAACGACCCGAAAATCGGACTGCTACCGGCGCTAGGATCCAGGTCGGCTTAAGGCCGCCGGGACCCGTAGCAAGCCTGACAGACAACCTGTAAACCTGTTTAATCCCATACATGATCAACAACATACATAAAAATTAAAACTTTCCCTTACATTCGTACACCAAACTCAACCTGTGCATGCACTAAACATATACATAATCATAACCATGACCCCTCTGTGGGATCTCAACAATGCCCCAATGGGCGATACAATATATGTTGAGTTGGTTGACATAAACATCTAAGATCATATATTATAAGGGATACCTTACACATAGAGTCAAGCACAATCTCTAATCCTCAATATCATTATTACATGACATGACTACATAAGACATTACATTATAATTTCATCATGTCCACACGCTATCTATTACAAACACATGACTTCATTACTCTTGCGGACCTCCTGATCTACCCTGTACCTGCAAACCTGGGAGTTAAGGGAAAAAGGGGTGAGCTACAAGAGCCCAGTGAGCAGAATAATAAAAAATTTATATTAAAAGTTCATGAAATGCGTCACATCACAACTAATCATATCAAGGATGAACTTGTCACCATTTAGCCCTCTACATAATCCAATCATGCCAGGGGCGTAGTGCAGGCCACACCTGGTCTTTCTCTTATACATAACATAACATACATAACCAATGGTGCCGGGGGCGTAGTGCAAGCCACATCCGGTCTTTCTCTTACATAGTGCCAGGGGCGTAGTGCAGGCCACACCTGGACTTCCATATCATATCATCACGTCATAACATATGAGGGCTAATGGATCATTCAACATTCATCCACATCAACAACATATTATGCTATGCAACATATTCGTGTAACTAGTGCAATCAACCTACTACATATAAACATGATGCATGAACATGCTTTAAGCATTTGATTTCGTAAAATAAAAGATTTAGTTTAGTTCTACTCACCTCTGGCTAGCTCTGGCACTGACTGAAGCAGCTGACTCACTGCTGAGGTCCTCGGTTCCTCGGGTCCGAACCTACACAGGTGGACTCAAATGAGGGACCAAACAACTAGAACATAACTCTAAAAACATCCCCCAAAAACCTTCTAAAACTCCTCAAAACATCCATGCAAAAACAGGCAAAGGAAGGCTGGACAGGGCACTTTCGGCGGCAGGTTCGGCGGCCGAAAGTCCCTTCAGAGCCGAAAGTTAGGCAGGTTCGGTGGCACCTTCGGCGACCAAAACTCCCAGACAGAGACGAAACTCATGCATGTTCGGCGGCACTTTCGGCGGCCGAAACTCCCAAACAGAGAAGAAAGTCCTCTTTCAGGGGCAGGCTTCGGCAGCCGAAAGGCTTGCCTCCCAGGCAGGTTCGGCGGCTAAAAGTCCTTCGGCTACCGAACCTGGTTTCTGCCAAAGAGCAGAAACTTGGTTCCTCATGCATATTCTCCTCTCAAAACCATCCAAACATGCATTTCTCCTAATCTACAACACACATACTCAAGCATGCAAGTTCCTAGGGGCATCAAACTACCTTAAACCCCATCTACAACACATCAAGCATCCACATTGCTTATAAACACATATAAAACCCATAAACGTAACCATGAGCTAAACATGCATTCTACCCCATAGATCTACTTAAAACTTGCTTAAAACATGCCATAAGCTCAAGATCGGTCCTTACCTCTTGAAGATCGAGAGAAGAACGACCCTAGCTCGGAAAATGGGAGAGAGAGAGTTCCTTGAACCTCCAAGCTCCAAAACTTGCTCAAAAGCTCAAAACCTTCAAAACAAAGTTGTAAACTCATAAAAATCATGAAGAATGGAAGGAAGAGACTCAAGATCGGTGAGGGACGGCGGAGAGCTCACCTTGGCCGAAAATGGGGAAAAAAACTCGCCCGTTTTCGGCTAAAGGACCCCTTTATAGGTGGCTGGCCAGGCCACGTTTGGGAGCCGAAAGTGCCTCCGCATGCATGCCATGTTCGGCGGCCGAACTTGAGGTTTGGCGGCCGAACTTGAGGTTCGGCGGCCGAACCTGGACTTCCCTCACTTATGCTTTCGGGGGCCTAAAGCACTCCCGAAGTGCATGCATGTTCGGCGGCCGAACCTGAGTTTTCCTCCAAGGTTGTTTTCATGCAAAAACTCATTTCCTTTTTACTTAAAATCATGAAATACATTCAAAAGATTTTATGAAAACATGTTTCTACCCTACTAGAGGCTTCCGACATCCGAGATTCCACCGGACGGTAGGAATTCCGATACCGGAGTCTAGCCAAGTATTACAGGCTGCCTAGGGTTTCTTGGTTATCCATGTGCTTTTTAAAGGCTGCCCAAAATACCTTTGGTCCAAGGTGTGCCATCTATTCACATGTGTGGAGGGAAAAACGTGGGACTTGTCTTCAATTAAAAGGAATGGGCTCTTTGGTCTTTATTTGCTGCCAAAATGTCTTCAAGATGCTGCCCAAGGTGCCCAAGAATTTTCTTCACACTCCCCTTGCTGCCCATGCACTAATAAGGAAGGTGGAGCCTTCTTTGCAATTTGAATTTTGAATGTGCAAGGCATGTGTGGCATGTGTGACTTTCTTTGACTTCTTTGGCAAGCTGAATCTTGAAATTTAAAATTTGAATATGAATCTTGAAGATTTGAATTTCAAGATACTTTCCTTATTTGGCTCTTCATATATGGCAACTTGAGATTTGGCTTCTTGAATAAGGAAAAGGCTACTTGGAGATTTGAAATTTGAATTTCAAATTGCTTTGGCTGAATGTTCTTTCCATATTTGTCACTTTCCTTATTTAGAACTTTCCTTATTTAGCTTGACTTGATTCCAACTTAGCAGGCTTGCTCTCCTTTGCTCCATTTAAGGCAGTTTTAGGGGCATTTTCTCCAAAGCGTCCTTTTACACCATTTTCTGCAAAACAATGCCAAAAGCACTAAATTAAGCAGAAATCATGTAAATAATCATCAATTATATCAAGATAAAAAGGACTAAAATATGCTCTATCAAATACCCCCACACTTAGCCTTTTGCTTGTCCTCAAGCAAATAAACATAGTCAAATAAGCTTTCTTTGCTACTTGATCCTTATTTCCACTTAAGCTCTTACTCAAGACACCTATTTTGAATCATTGCAGTGAAGAATATATGCATGAAGATTACTCACCTTCTTTCCTTGTTTCCCTTCGCTTACCATGGCTAGGATTTGTTTTACTCAAGAGAGATCATACATGCACATATCATTTGTTCAGATAAGACTTTTTCTAGCTTTCAGAGTGACTTGCCCTTACCTTGAAGTGCTTTATTCAGCTTTTTGCACTTTTAATTTTGCTTGAACAAGTCACCAACCTTTTGACGTGAAGGTACATATTTGTGATACCCACCCCCAGTTACTCAGTTGGTCACCTATCCAAGTGGCTACGAGCTCTGTTCCTTGTCTTTTGACCATTGGGACAGTTTTCAATTTGTGCTTTTGAAGTCTAAGCCTTTGTGAATTTCTTTCTCTCAATGATTTGGGCAAATCAACACCAATTGCTAAATCAAGTCATGTTAAGTTCATTCACACAATTTTCAATTCATTCTCTCCAATGAGTGTCATCAATATATTTTTCACTATGGCAATCTCAAAGATCCAATTCAAAAGGCAATTCTCAAACATGAATATAACTCACTGCAATTGATTCAACATAAGTTTAAAGAGTCATTACATCCATGGGGTCATGGAAAGAAAAACTCATCCAACATAGTTCATCAGTTTGAGTAGAGCAAAACAAAAAAAAGAAGAAGGTTGTGGTTGTATGTGTTTTATTGAAAGCATAAACTAACAAATAACTGAAAGGAAAATCGCAAAAATTGAAAGGAAGAAGAAAAAATTTTTCGCAGACTGACTATAACAAGGAAAATCTCAAATCTGAAAGGAGAAAGGAGAAGAAGAAAGGAAGAAGAAGAGAAGAAGAGAAGAAGAAGAGATATGCACCCCCACACCTAAATCATGCATTGTCCTCAATGTATAAGAAAAGAAAAGAGGAAAGGAAACTGAGTACTCCTCTGGGGTGTAAGGTGCATGTTGCGATCCACTTAGGAGAATGATGTTGTAGTGGAATTTCTTCCACCACTTGTACTGCGAATCCTTCAAAGTATGGCTTCAGACAATCTCCATTCACCTTGAAGATTTTTTCAGTCTCTATACTTCGGATGTCTATAGCTCCATGTGGGTAGGCATGCTCTACGATGAATGGTCCAATCCACCTAGACCGTAGCTTTCCTGAAAATAATTTCAAACGAGAGTCAAAGAGTAAGACTTTATCACCAACCTCAAATTGTTTTCTTGAAAGATGACTGTAATGGGAGGCTTTGGTTTTTGTTTTGTAGTTCCAAGAATTCTCATATGCATCTCGTCTTATTTCCTCTAGCTCTTGCAGTTGCAGCTTGCGATGTTGTCTAGCTTCTTTGAGGTCCATGTTGCAATTTTTTACAGCCCAATAGGCCTTGTGCTCAAGTTCAACTGGAAGGTGACAAGCTTTTCCATAGACCAATCTGTAAGGAGACATACATATGGGAGTCTTGTAGGCTGTTCTGTAGGCCCATAAAGCATCTTCCAAACGTGCACTCCAGTCCTTTCGGTTAGGAGACACGGTCTTTTTTAGGATGGCCTTAATTTCTTTGTTGGACACTTCAGCTTGCCCATTTGTCTAAGGGTGGTAGGCTGTGGATGTTCTATGGATCACATTGTGCTTTCTGAGAAGGCTTTCTACTACCTTATTGCAAAAATGGGTCCCTCTGTCACTGATGATTGCCTTTGGTACTCCATGTCTGGCAAAGATATTGGTCTTCACAAAGTCTATCACTGCTTTGGCATTATCAGTCTTTGTTGCTCTAGCTTCCACCCATTTGGACGCATAATCCACTGCAAGGATGATGTAATTGTATCCAAAGGATGGTGGGAATGGGCCTATGAAGTCTATACCCCACACATCAAATACCTCACAGACCATGACGGGGTTCTGTGGCATTTGATTTCTTTTGCTCAGATTTCCAGTGTGTTGACACCTAGCACATGATCTACAAAACAAAAAAGCATCTCGAAAAATAGTGGGCCAGAATAGGCAACTTTCAAGTATATTATGAGCAGTCTTTCTTGGACCAAAGTGTCCACCACAACTATATGAATGACAAAAAGTAAGCACAGAAGCTATTTCTTGGTTAGGAATACATCTCCTTATCATTTGATCAGCACAATGTTTCCACAGATATGGCTCATCCCAAACATAGTATTTGGCATCTTTCTTTATCTTGTCTTTGGTGTGCTTTGGCATGTCAGAAGGTAAATTACCTGTGGCCAAGTAGTTCACCATGTCTACGTACCATGGTTCATCAGATTGAGCAAGGAAGATTTGTTCAAGTAGGTCGTTCTTACATTCTTCAGATTCTGAAAGGTGTTGCTCTTGGCTTGACTACAATGGAGGTAGCAAAGAACTGGATTCAGAATCTTCCTTTTGCGCATGATCTGACTGTAAAGGCGGACTGGAAGAGCTTGCTTGCGTCGGAGGCTGTGGAGCAAGGTTCGGCGGCCGAAAGGAAGTGGAGTTCGGCGGCCGAAAGATCATGGCTTCAGTTTGCGCAGGTCCTTCCTGAAGTGGTGCGACTGACTTTCCTTCATTCTACGCTTGACTGCAGACTACCTGTTGGATGCTACCAGACTATTTCCTTAAGTTTTGGCTCTTTCTGGCTCTCAATCTGTACCTGATCAGTATCTCTGCAGAAATCACTGTTAAGAATATCGTCTTGATTTTCATCAAAAATTTCCTGACTCAAACAGTCAACAATATCAAGACCATAAACAGGGGACATATCGTGTGGATATTTCATAGCATCATAGACATTGAATTTAATGACTTCCCCTTCAAACTCCATAGTCAAAGTACCATCATGCACATCAATTTTAGACCTAGCAGTACTCAAGAAAGGACGTCCAAGAAGGATATCAGAACTAGTATTGCAACTATCTTCCTTAGTATCAATCACATAAAAATCTGCAGGAAAGACAAGTTCATCTACTTGGACTAACACATCTTCTAGAACACCTATGGGATATACCACAGATCTATCAGCTAACTGAATCACAACTCTTGTGTCCTTTAGTGCACATGCATTCAGAGATTTATAGATGGAAAGAGGCATGACATTTATGGATGCACCAAGATCACACATGGCTTTCTTAATTCCAACATTCCCAATCTTGCAAGAGATAGCAAACATACCTTTGTCTTTGCATTTAGTAGGGAGTTCTCTTTTAATCACAGCAGTAACAACTTCACCTACACTTACTTTTTCTCTTTCAGCTAGCTTTCTTCTATTAGTACACAGTTCTTTCAGAAATTTTGCGTATCTGGGAATCTGCTTAACAGCATCTAGCAGAGGTATGTTGATTTCCACCTTTCTGAAAGTCTCAAGAATCTCCTTTTCTTCCTTTTCTTTTTGTGTTCTTTCAAATATTTTTGGAAAAGGAGGTGGAATGTGAAAACGTACCTTTGGTTCAGTCTTTTGCGCAGGAGGTGTTTCAAATTGCGCTGGAGAGGCTTCAGGTTGCATTGGTTCTTGCGCAAATGGTGTCTCAGTTTGCATAGATGGTGCTCTTTCATCAGTCTTGACCTCTTGTAGCTCCTTCCCACTTCTCAAAGTAATTGCACTGACATTCTGTCTGGGGTTAGTTTCAGTTTGAGAAGGAAGCTTGCCATGGGACTCAACTTTGCTCATGAATGCGGTTACTTGTCCCATCTATTGTTGGAGAGTCTGTACAGAGTTTGTAAGTGTCTCCATCATCTTTTCGAGGTGCTGATTGGAACTTAAAGGTGCTGGTTAGAGTTCAATATTGTAACGACCCGAAAATCGGACCGCCACCGGCACTAGGATTCAGGTCGGCTTAAGGCCGCCAGAACCCGTAGCAAGCCTGCTATACTCTCTGGGTACCTATAAATCTCATACATGATCATACATTTCCTGTGAAAATAAAAACTTTTCTTTGGACCAAGGCTTAACCTATGCATGCACTATCTCTGTACTCTGTACCCCTGACTAGAGCTTACTCTAGATGGGTTAACTCATACCTGTTAAGCCTGGTTTTTCACATACTCATAAAACAGTTACATAAACAGACCATGTATATAAACGATTTACAGAACAACTGGATCAAGCACAATCCTATTTCTATACAACTATTACATCTCTTTAATATAATTACATGTCCACACTATACTGTTACAATACTCTTTTCTCTTTCTGTACTCTGCTGATCTTCCCCTGTACAACCTGTACACTGAACCTGCAAGACTGGGGTTAAGGGAGTGGGATGAGCTCTATAGCCCAGTGAGTAGAACAGTAAAACAGGTCATTAAAACATGATCTTATGGAATGCATCATATCACAGACAATTCACATCAAGGGTAAACCTGTCACCACATAGTCCCAGTAACTGTTCCGTGCCAGGCCGTAGACTGGGGTCCTGGTCTTCCTGTACTGTATATGTATACGTGTATATAACACCTGTACTTACCATTTTCCAGGGCGTAGACTGGGCACCTGGTCTTTACTATACCTGCCAGGCAGTAGAATGGGGTCCTGGACTTTCCTATACTTGCCAGGCCGTAGAATGGGGTCCTAGACTTCCTGTCTGGAACTATTGGATCATTCAGCATTCACCCACATTAACAAATAAGTATGCAATGCAACATCTTTGTGAATTCTAATGCAATCACCCTAGGTAAAGGATACCTATTCTTGGTAGTGACCTTGTTCAACTGTCTGTAGTCGATACAAAGTCTGAGGGATCCATCCTTCTTTCTGACAAACAGTACTGGAGCACCCCAAGGTGAGGTACTAGGGCGGATGAAACCCTTATCTACCAATTCCTGCAACTGTTCTTTCAACTCTTTTAACTCTGCTGGCGCCATCCTGTAGGGAGGAATAGAGATAGGTCTGGTACCAGGCAGCAACTCAATTTCAAACTCTATCTCCCTATCAGATGGTAGTCCTGGAAGTTCGTCTGGGAAAACATCTGGAAATTCTCGGACTACTGGTATCGAGGCTGGTTCCCTAACCTGACTATCTAGCTCCCTCACATGAGCTAGAAACCCCTGACAACCCCTCCTAAGCAAACGACGAGCCTGAAGGGCCGAGATCAAACCTCTGGGTGTACCTCTCCTGTCTCCTCTGAAGACACACTCTGACCCATCCTGGTCTCTGAGACTAACTACCTTTTCTCTACAGTCCAAGGTAGCACCATATGCAGATAGCCAATCCATCCCTAGAATGACATCAAAATCTGTCAAATCTAGAACCACAAGGTCAGCTGGAAGGCATCTACCCTCTATGAACACTGGACTGAAACGACAGACTGACACTGCCACTGATGGGTCGCATTTGGGTCCACTGACCCAGAGAGGATACTCTAACTCAGAACTGATCAAACCCAATCTCTCTATGGCTCTCGAAGCAATAAAGGAATGAGAAGCACCGGGGTCCATCAAAGCATACACATCAGAACACCCTATGATGAGATTACCTGACACCACTGTGTTCCACGTGTTAGCCTCCTCCTGAGTCACAGTGAAAATCCGTGCTGGGGCTACCGGATTTCCACCTCGGGAACCTACTGCTGAAGTAGAGACTGACCCTCTCCCTCTACCTCTGCCACTACTCTGAGATACGGCTGGAGCTGCTGGCTGTACTATACTGCCTGAACTCATCTGCTGGGATGGTGCCACAAAGGTCACCTGAGGACAATGCCGAGCAAAATGCCCTTCCTGTCCACACCTAAAGCAGGCTGAAGATCCCAACTGACAAGCTCCCCTGTGTGGTCTCCCACATCTCCTACAAACTGGACTAGCTGTGCCAGAGCTTGAGCCACTACCCATTCCCAGACTAGACTTGGCTTTACTCCAGAACTTATTCTTCATTCCTTTTACTCTATCCCATCTCTTGCTGCCTAAAGTCCTGCACTGGGGGCCTTAGAACCCAAAGCTTGTGCCTTTGACTGTTTCTGAACATTGGCTCAGGTACTCAGTCATTTTCACCTTACTTCCTCCAGATGAGCTAGGTTGTTGTATTTCAACAACAGGGGCTACTGGTTCAGATGGTGGTGGTGGAGGCACTGGTTCATTTGGCTCTGGGTGTGCTGCACTGGGATGAATAGGTGAAGGTGGATACATGGGATATGGTGGGTAAAAATGAGGATAAGGCATATATGGCATGTAAGTAGGATATGGGGCAAAACTAGAGTACTCCGACATACCTCCCATCGGATACCCTGGGTCCTGAGGAAAGGCTGGATAACCAAACCCCGATGCCTGAGCGCCTCCCTGAGACTCTCCCATACCTTCTTCAGATCTGCCTACACCCATGCTTTCATCTACTGACTGATCAACCTCCATAGCCTCCCTCACTTCCTCTGATCTCCCTCCTCTAGCTGTTCCTCTTCTGCTCTCGTCTAAAGACCTTCTAGGGTCCATTGACATACCTTCCCTGCTAGATCTCTGAGACCTTGCCCTTGGCAATGCAGCAGGACGAGCATCTATTCTCTCACTATCTGGTGGGACTCTAGTCAATCGTACAGATCGACGAGTTCCTCTCATCTTAACTCTGCAAAACAACACATATCATAGCACATCAGCATATAAACATCACATAACAGTAAGGCACATGCATAAATCATGGCATTTCACAGCATCAAAAAGACAGGACGCAACATCCTATCCTAGTGGACATGATTTCCTATTGTGCTTGACCACCTCTAACCGCTATGAGCCCGACACTCTCTCTATAGGTCCGATCATATGAACCTTGGGCTCTGATACCAATCTGTAACGACCCGAAAATCGGACCGCCACCGGCGCTAGGATTCAGGTCGGCTTAAGGCCGCCAGAACCCGTAGCAAGCCTGCTATACTCTCTGAGTACCTGTAAATCTCATACATGATCATACATTTCCTGTGAAAATAAAAACTTTTCTCTGGACCAAGGCTTAACCTGTGCATGTACTATCTCTGTACTCTGTACCCCTGACTAGAGCTTACTCTAGATGGGTTAACTCATACCTGTTAAGCCTGGCTTTTCACATACTCATAAAACAGTTACATAAACAGACCATGTATATAAACGATTTACAGAACAACTGGATCAAGCACAATCCTATTTCTATACAAATATTACATCTCTTTAATATAATTACATGTCCACACTATACTGTTACAATACTCTTTTCTCTTTTTGTACTCTGTTGATCTTTCCCTGTACAACCTGTACACTAAACCTCCAAGACTGGGGTTAAGGGAGTGGGATGAGCTCTATAGCCCAATGAGTAGAACAGTAAAACAGGTCATTAAAACATGATCTTATGGAATGCATCATATCACAGACAATTCACATCAAGGGTAAACCTGTCACCACATAGTCCCAGTAACTGTTCCGTGCCAGGCAGTAGACTGGGGTCCTGGTCTTCCTGTACTGTATATGTATACATGTATATAACACCTGTACTTACCATTTGCCAGGGCGTAGACTGGGCACCTGGTCTTTACTATACCTGCCAGGCTGTAGAATGGGGTCCTGGACTTTCCTATACTTGCCAGGCCGTAGAATGGGGTCCTGGACTTCCTGTCTGGAACTATTGGATCATTCAGCATTCACCCATATTAACAAATAAGTATGCAATGCAACATCTTTGTGAATTCTAATGCAATCACCCTATGGCATAATCATAGTGCATGAAATATGCTAAAAGCATTCAATGTCTCAATTAAAACGAGTATTAAGTTGAGTTCCACTCACCTCTGGCTATCTCTGGACTGACTCTGCAAACTCTGAAGCAGTACTCACTGCTGCTCTCTTTGGTTCCTCTGGTCTGTGCCTACACAGATGGACTCAAATGAGGGACCAAACTAGCTCAAAAACACCTCTATAAAACTCCCCAAGAATCCCCTTAAACACCTTAAAACAATCATGCAAAACATGCAAAGGAAGGCTGGACAGAGCACTTTCGGCAGCAGGTTCGGCGGCCGAAAGTCCTCTCCAGAGCCGAAACTCATGCACCTTCGGCGGCCGAATCTCTACCTTTGGCAGCCGAACCCTTTCGGGGGCAAGTTTCGGGGGCTGAAAGGCACTCCAGAGACGAAAGTCTCTAACCTTCGGCGGCATCTTCGGCGGTCGAGACTCCCCTCCAGAGCCGAAAGTCCATACTCTCGGGGGCAAGCTTAGGCAACCGAAGCCACCTCCTCAGCACATCTTCGGCGGCCGAACCATTCTTCGGCGGCCGAAGCTGGGTTCATCAGCAAGGCAGAACCTTGCTCTGCCTCACGCCAAAATGCACCAAACTCTCCCAAACTCAAACACCTCAATTCCTCAACATGCATACACCTAAGCATGTGCTCAAAGGGGTCAAGAACTACCTTAAAACCCCAACAAAACAAAACACATAACACATATACAAGCTTAACTCACAAAAACATCAAAAACTCACTCTTTACCCTATTCATGCAACTCTCCCCCAAAACCTCATAAAACCTTCATGAATCATAAAAATAAGTTCAGGATCTTCACTTACCTCTTGAAATCAAGAAGATGAACGATCCTAACGTGGAGATATGGAGCAACTCTCCTTCAAACTCTCCAAACTTCAAAACTTAATGTTTTTAGCTCAAAACCTTCAAAATAACATAAAAATCAATCAAACCTTTGCAAGATTTGATGAAAACATGAAGCATACTCACGAAGGACAAGGTCTCACCTCAGAAAGTGAAAGAAACAGGCGATCCTTATCCTTTCAACCGACTGAGGGCCTTTTATAGGTGGCTGGCCAGACCACCTTCGGCGGCCATACGTGAAACGGAAAGCCATGCATGTTCGGTGGCCGAATGTCACCTTCGGCGGCCAAACCTGGCTTTTCTGCCTTGGTTCTTTTCTCTCAAAAACTCGATTCTTTTTAACTTTAAAACATTAAAACATACTACATTACTTTAGAAAAACATATATCTTACTCTTCTAGATAATTCCGACATCCTGGATTCCATCAAACGACAGGAATTCCGATGTCAGACTCTAGCCGGGTATTACATTCTCCCCCCTTAAGAACATTCGTCCTCGAATGTTCCTCACATAAATAAATAAAAACATAAAAGGAGGAAACTAACCTCAAAACAGATATGGATATTGCTAGAGCATAGACTCCCGCGTCTCCCAAGTGCATTCTTCTAGATTATGGTGGTTCCACAGAACTTTCACCATCGGAATCTCCTTGTTCCTTAGCTGTCTGATCTGTGTGTCCAGAATCCGCACTGGCTGCTCTATATAGGTGAGATCTCTAAGAATCTCCACATCAGGCACACTCAGAACCTGACTCGGATCTGACACAAACTGCCGTAGCATAGAAACATGAAATACCGGGTGAATTCTTTCCATAGAAACAGGTAAATTCAGCTTATACGACACATTCCCGATCCTCTGCAAGATCTTAAAGGGTCCAATGTATCGTGGAGCTAACTTACCTTTTTTTCCAAAACAAACCACTCCTTTCATTGGAGACACCTTCAGCAATACCATATTACCCTCCTGAAACTCTATCTGTTTTTTGTGTATGTCTGCATAACTTGTCTGTCGACTCTAAGCTGTTCTGATTCTCTCTCTGATCATGGGCACTGTTCTACTGGTAATTTCTACTAACTCTGGTCCTGCAAGAGCCTTCTCTCCTACCTCTTCCCAGCAAACAGGTGATCTGCATTTCCTTCCATACAAAGCTTCATAAAGAGCCATCCCTATGCTAGCATGATGGCTGTTATTATAGGCAAACTCCACCAGAGGTAGATGCTGCCTCCAAGAACCGCCAAAGTCTAACACACACATTCTGAGCATATCTTCTATGGTATGTATGGATGGTCCTCTCTGACTGTCCATCAGTCTGTGGATGGAAAGCAGTGCTAAAATCTAACCTCGTGCCCATCGCACTCTGCAGACTCCGCCAAAATCTAGAGGTGAACTGAGGTCCTCTGTCTGAAACTATAGACACTGGAACTCCATGTAGTCTCACTATCTCATCTAGATAAATCTGTGCCAACTTATCCACAGAATAGTTACTCCTAACTGGAATGAAATGAGCAGATTTCGTGAGTCTGTCCACAATCACCCATATAGAGTCTATCCTGTTGGACGCTGCCGGTAAGCCCACTACAAAATCCATGGCTATATTCTCCCATTTCCACTCTGGAATCGACAGTGGGTTAAGCATTTCAGCCGGCTTCTGATGTTCTAGTTTCACCCTTTGGCAACCTTCACAGGCTATCACAAACTGCGCCACTTCTTTCTTTATGGCTGGCCACCAATATACCCTCTTCAGGTCCTGATACATCTTGGTGGCTCCTGGGTGAACACTATATCGTGCATTATGAGCTTTCCTCATAATGTCTTCCTTCAGACTGCTACTATCTGGTACACAAAGTCGACTCCCATAGCGGAGGATCCCTTTGCTGTCAAATCTGAACTCTACATTGTTGCCTGACTAAACAGTCCTGGCAATTTTCAGTAACTCTGGGTCCTCATGCTGTTTCTGAGCTATCTGCTCCAGAAACACTGGTGTCACTCTCATTTGTGCTATCAACGCACCTGTACCAGGCAACTCTAGCTGTAACCCTTCTTCTATGAGCTTGTAAAGCTCCATCACTACTGGTCTCCGCTCTGCTGCTATATGGGATAAATGGCCTAGTGATTTCCGGCTTAGGGCGTCTGCCACAACATTCGCCTTACTCGGATGATACTGGATCTTACAATCATAATCACTGAGCAATTCTACCCATCTTCTCTGCCTCAAATTCAGCTCTCTCGGGCTCAAGATGTACTGTAGACTCTTGTGATCAGTGAAGATCTCGCATTTAACCCCATAAAGGTAATGCCTCCACATCTTGAGTGCAAAGATAACTGCTGCCATCTCTAGGTCATGGGTGGGGTAATTCAACTCGTGCTTCTTCAACTGTCTAGAAACATAAGCAATCACCCTATCCTGCTGCATCAAAACACAACCCAATCCCACTCGAGACGCATCACAGAACACTGTGAAATCCTCATTACTGACAGGCAGAGCTAACACTAGTGCTGTTGTCAATCTTCTCTTGAGCTCTTCAAAGCTCTCTTCACACTGGTCTGACCAGACAAACTTCTGGTTCATCTGAGTCAGTTTGGTCATAGGAGTCGCTATCTTCGAGAAGTCCTGAACGAACCTCCTGTAGTAACCTGCCAGTCCCAGAAAACTTTTAATCTCTATCACTATAGTGGGTCTGGGCCAGTTAGCTATAGCCTCTATCTTCTTGGGGTCTACCTCAATCCCTTCTGCTGATACTACATGTCCCAAGAAAGAAATGCTCCTTAACCAAAACTCACACTTTGAGAACTTGGCATATAATCCATGCTCTCTCAGTGTTTGCAAAACTGTTCTCAGATGCTGGGCATGCTCCTCTGCATCTCTGGAATACACTAAGATATCATTAATAAAGACAATGACAAAGTGATCCAGAAACTCACTGAAAACTCTGTTCATGAGATCCATTAATGCTGCAGGGGCATTAGTCAACCCGAACGGCATCACTAAGAACTCATAATGCCCATATCTGGTCCTGAAAGCTGTCTTTGGCACATCTGCGTCTCTGACTCTCAACTGATGATACCTGGATCTCAGATCTATTTTAGAGAAACAACCTGCTCCAGCTAGCTGGTCAAATAGATCATCAATCCTAGGTAAAGGATACCTATTCTTGGTAGTGACCTTGTTCAACTGTCTGTAGTCGATACAAAGTCTGAGGGATCCATCCTTCTTTTTGACAAACAGTACTGGAGCACCCCAAGGTGAGGTACTAGGGCGGATGAAACCCTTATCTACCAATTCCTGCAACTGTTCTTTCAACTCTTTTAACTCTGCTGGCGCCATCCTGTAGGGAGGAATAGAGATAGGTCTGGTACCAGGCAGCAACTCAATTTCAAACTCTATCTCCCTATCAGATGGTAGTCTTGGAAGTTCGTCTAGGAAAACATCTGGAAATTCTCGGACTACTGGTATCGAGGCTGGTTCCCTAACCTGACTATCTAGCTCCCTCACATGAGCTAGAAACCCCTGACAACCCCTCCTAAGCAAACGACGAGCCTGAAGGGCCGAGATCAAACCTCTGGGTGTACCTCTCCTGTCTCCTCTGAAGACACACTCTGACCCATCCTGGTCTCTGAGACTAACTACCTTTTATCTACAGTCCAAGGTAGCACCATATGCAAATAGCCAATCCATCCCTAGAATGACATCAAAATCTGTCAAATCTAGAACCACAAGGTAAGCTGGAAGGCATCTACCCTCTATGAACACTGGACTGAAACGACAGACTGACACTGCCACTGATGGGTTGCATTTGGGTCAACTGACCCAGAGAGGATACTCTAACTCAGAACTGATCAAACCCAATCTCTCTATGGCTCTCGAAGCAATAAAGGAATGAGAAGCACCGGGGTCCATCAAAGCATACACATCAGAACACCCTATGATGAGATTACCTGACACCACTGTGTTCGACGTGTTAGCCTCCTCCTGAGTCATAGTGAAAATCCGTGCTAGGGCTACCGGATTTCCACCTCGGGAACCTGCTGCTGAAGTAGAGACTGACCCTCTCCCTCTACCTCTGCCACTACTCTGAGATACGGCTGGAGCTGCTGGCTGTACTACACTGCCTGAACTCATCTGCTGGGATGGTGCCACAAAGGTCACCTGAGGACAATCCCGAGCAAAATGCCCTTCCTGTCCACACCTAAAGCAGGCTGAAGATCCCAACTGACAAGCTCCCCTGTGTGGTCTCCCACATCTCCTACAAACTGGACTAGCTGTGCCAGAGCTTGAGCCACTACCCATTCCCAGACTAGACTTGGCTTTACTCCAGAACTTATTCTTCATTCCTTTTACTCTATCCCATCTCTTGCTGCCTGAAGTCCTGCACTGGGGGCCTTAGAACCCGAAGCTTGTGCCTTTGACTGTTTCTGAACATTGGCTAAGGTACTCCGTCATTTTCACCTTACTTCCTCCAGATGAGCTAGGTTGTTGTATTTCAACAACAGGGGCTACTGGTTCAGATGGTGGTGGTGGAGGCACTGGTTCATTTGGCTCTGGGTGTGCTGCACTGGGATGAATAGGTGAAGGTGGATACATGGGATATGGTGGGTAAAACTGAGGATAAGGCATATATGGCATGTAAGTAGGATATGGGGCAAAACTAGAGTACTCCGACATACCTCCCATCGGATACCCTGGGTCCTGAGGAAAGGCTGGATAACCAAACCCCGAGGCCTGAGCGCCTCCCTGAGACTCTCCCATACCTTCTTCAGATCTGCCTACACCCATGCTTTCATCTACTGACTGATCAACCTCCATAGCCTCCCTCACTTCCTCTAATCTCCCTCCTCTAACTGTTCCTCTTCTGCTCTCGTCTAAAGACCTTCTAGGGTCCATTGACATACCTTCCCTGCTAGATCTCTGAGACCTTGCCCTTGGCAATGCAGCAGGACGAGCATCTATTCTCTCACTATCTGGTGGGACTCCAGTCAATCGTACAGATCGACGAGTTCCTCTCATCTTAACTCTGCAAACAACACATATCATAGCACATCAGCATATAAACATCACATAACAGTAAGGCACATGCATAAATCATGGCATTTCACAGCATCAAAAAGACAGGACGCAACATCCTATCCTAGTGGACATGATTTCCTATTGTGCTTGACCACCTCTAACCGCTATGAGCCCGACACTCTCTCTATAGGTCCGATCATATGAACCTTGGGCTCTGATACCAATCTGTAACGACCCGAAAATCAGACCGCCACCGGCGCTAGGATTCAGGTCGGCTTAAGGCCGCCAGAACCCGTAGCAAGCCTGCTATACTCTCTGAGTACCTGTAAATCTCATACATGATCATACATTTCCTGTGAAAATAAAAACTTTTCTCTGGACCAAGGCTTAACCTGTGCATGTACTATCTCTGTACTCTGTACCCTTGACTAGAGCTTACTCTAGATGGGTTAACTCATACCTGTTAAGCCTGGTTTTTCACATACTCATAAAACAGTTACATAAACAGACCATGTATATAAACGATTTACAGAACAACTGGATCAAGCACAATCCTATTTCTATACAACTATTACATCTCTTTAATATAATTACATGTCCACACTATACTGTTACAATACTCTTTTCTCTTTCTGTACTCTGCTGATCTTCCCCTGTACAACCTGTACACTGAACCTACAAGACTGGGGTTAAGGGAGTGGGATGAGCTCTATAGCCCAGTGAGTAAGAACAGTAAAACAGGTCATTAAAACATGATCTTTTGGAATGCATCATATCACAGACAATTCACATCAAGGGTAAACCTGTCACCACATAGTCCCAGTAACTGTTCCGTGCCAGGCCGTAGATAGGGGTCCTGGTCTTCCTGTACTGTATATGTATACATGTATATAACACCTGTACTTACCATTTGCCAGGGCGTAGACTGGGCACCTGGTCTTTACTATACCTGCCAGGCCGTAGAATGGGGTCCTGGACTTTCCTATACTTGCCAGGCCGTAAAATGGGGTCCTGGACTTCCTGTCTGGAACTATTGGATCATTCAGCATTCACCCATATTAACAAATAAGTATGCAATGCAACATCTTTGTGAATTCTAATGCAATCACCCTATGGCATAATCATGGTGCATGAAATATGCTAAAAGCATTCAATGTCTCAATTAAAACGAGTATTAAGTTGAGTTCCACTCACCTCTGGCTATCTCTGGACTGACTCTGCAAACTCTGAAGCAGTACTCACTGCTGCTCTCTTTGGTTCCTCTGGTCTGTGCCTACACAGATGGACTCAAATGAGGGACCAAACTAGCTCAAAAACACCTCTATAAAACTCCCCAAAAATCCCCTTAGACACCTTAAAACAATCATGCAAAACATGCAAAGGAAGGCTGGACAGAGCACTTTCGGCAGCAGGTTCGGCGGCCGAAAGTCCTCTCCAGAGCCGAAACTCATGCACCTTCGGCGGCCGAATCTCTACTTTCGGCAGCCGAACCCTTTCGGGGGCAAGTTTCGGGGGCTGAAAGGCACTCCAGAGACGAAAGTCTCTAACCTTTGGCGGCATCTTCGGCGGTCGAGACTCCCCTCCAGAGCTGAAAGTCCAAACTCTCGGGGGCAAGCTTAGGCAACCGAAGCCACCTCCTCAGCACATTCGGCGGCCAAACCATTCTTCGGCGGCCGAAGCTGGGTTCATCAGCAAGGCAGAACCTTGCTCTGCCTCACGCCAAAATGCACTAAACTCTCCCAAACTCAAACACCTCAATTCCTCAACATGCATACACCTAAGCATGTGCTCAAAGGGGTCAAGAACTACCTTAAAACCCCAACAAAACAAAACACATAACACATATACAAGCTTAACTCACAAAAACATCAAAAACTCACTCTTTATCCTATTCATGCAACTCTCCCCCAAAACCTCATAAAACCTTCATGAATCATAAAAATAAGTTCAGGATCTTCACTTACCTCTTGAAATCAAGAAGATGAACGATCCTAACGTGGAGATATGGAGCAACTCTCCTTCAAACTCTCCAAACTTCAAAACTTAATGTTTTTAGCTCAAAACCTTCAAAATAACATAAAAATCAATCAAACCTTTGCAAGATTTGATGAAAACATGAAGCATACTCAGGAAGGACAGGGTCTCACCTCAGAAAGTGAAAGAAACAGGCGATCCTTATCCGTTCAACCGACTGAGGACCTTTTATAGGTGGCTGGCCAGACCACCTTCGGCGGCCATACGTGAAACGGAAAGCCATACATGTTCAGCGGCCGAATGTCACCTTCGGCGGCCGAACCTGGCTTTTCTACCTTGGTTCTTTTCTCTCAAAAACTCGGTTCTTTTTAACTTTAAAACATTAAAACATACTACATTACTTTAGAAAAACATATATCTTACCCTTCTAGATAATTCTGACATCCTGGATTCCACCGAACGACAGAAATTCCGATGTCAGACTCTAGCCGGGTATTACAAATATTGTCTATTCATCTATGAGACCTCAAGGTATTTCTGAAGATCATGTTAAGTTAAGAGCTTTTCCTTTTTCATTAGATGACTATGCTAAAGATTGGTTATTTTATTTGCCACCTAGATCTATAACTTCTTGGGATGATATGGTCCAAACCTTTTTGAACAAATACTTCCCAACATCTAAGTCAATTGGCATAATAAGAGAAATCACTAGCATAAGACAGAAACCAACTGAGGATTTATATGACTATTGGGAAAGGTTTGAAAGACTGTGTACAGGTTGCCCACAATATGATATGTCAGACAGGTCCCTCATACAGTTCTTCTATGGGGGATTTCTCTCATCAGAAAGAAGATTCATAGATGTAGCTTGTGGAGGATCCATTGCAGACAAGACACCTAGGGAGATGCGAGAGTTGATCTCCACACTTGCAGCCTTATCTAGGCAATATGGAGAAGAAAAGCAACTGCAGAGAGGAGTCAATGAGGTAAGTTCATCTTCTATTTCTGAACTGACATCTTTTATGAAAGATTTTGCCATAGGACTAGTTCAATAAGTTCAAGCAGCCCAGCTGCCTAGGCCATGTGGGATCTGTTCGTATGTAGGACATCCAACTGATCAATGTCCTACACTGCAAGAAGACAACCAGCAAGTTAATGCCATTGGAGGATATAACAACCAGTCTAGACATGATCCGTATTCCAACACCTACAATCCAGGCTGGAGAGACCATCCCAATTTTAGCTACGGAAGGGCCAACAATAATCAGAACTATCAGAACTACCATATAACTACATTTATTATCAACTTACATAAATAGCTTTTGACCTAGTATCAACAAACTCCTCCGTCCCCTTTCTCTTATGTGTGGCCTCAAAAAACTCATAAGGATGTGGTTCTCTTCCTAGTCTCCCCTCCAGCCTCACTGCGCCTGTGATAGAAAACTTTTCACACTTCTCTTTATATTCAGAAGTGTTCCAAGTTTCCTACTACTTTCTCAAAACAAAATCTGGTGTAGCTAAATTCTTTGTCTTTCCTTTTCTAATTTCACACATAAGGCCCCTGTATCTCTCAGCAGCCTTTTTCTGCCATGCAATTTTGACCAAGCTGTCAATTGCTTGGTCCCACAGGAAGTATTTTTACAAAAAGATTAAAATATATGAGTAGTTAGTAATTATAAATTTCATATTATAGTTCAATATACTTTAAAAGTTATGTTTTACCTTGAATTCTTGCCAATAAAACTCCTTCGTGTCATTTGGTATTGTCTTCCAACAGTGCCCTTCCGTGACCAATCTTTCTTTTATTATAAGAGTGATCTTGTGACTGCACAACTCTGTCAGATATAAACTACATGAACAACAGTGAGTTAGTATAGGGAAACAATGAAATTAATAGTAATTAAAAAATAATTAATTATTACTTATTATTAATGAGTGAAATGGTCTATCGGAATGACTGTGTGCCGCCTACAGCAGTGGTCAAACCCGCAGATGCTGGAGTAGATCCTGATACAGATTTTGCTGCACTAGATGATGCAGTAGCAGAAGAGGATGCTTGATGAGATGACTGTGAATGTGATACCGAAGGTCGTGTAGCTACAGTGGGACAGGAAGGCAATGCAGCGGTACAGGGAGGAACTGGTGGACATGATCGATCACTATGGGATGGTTGTACTCCGGATGCAAGGGGTACCCATATCTGAAGCTCTGTATCACCAAGTCCCGTCGATGTCCGTGGTACCTATGGCTCATGCTCTACAATGTCAACTGCAGTAAGCTCCTCCTGACTTATATGGTCAGGTAGTCGAACCGGTCCTCTGGACTTCTTAAACCTTCCACGTCCCCTCATCTGATGAAAAAAAAATAGTCAATACTAAAAAATAGTATAAAGTTCATTAACATTAAATAAAAAAGTGCAAATGTAGTAAGTTACTTACAGAGAAAGAA
This sequence comes from Manihot esculenta, assembly GCF_001659605.2. Lineage (NCBI taxonomy): Eukaryota > Viridiplantae > Streptophyta > Magnoliopsida > Malpighiales > Euphorbiaceae > Manihot > Manihot esculenta. The sequence continues at coordinate 22,599,714 of NC_035172.2, forward strand.
TGAAATATACAACTCTAAACTGATTGAGAATATAAATTAACTCATTCTGATGTATACGAATCAAACTCATTATCACCATCTATATCTGCATCTGAATTAGGGTCACTAAGAAACTCATCTTCATTTGGTAATTAACATGTGAATCATACTTGTTCGCAATTTCATGGGTGCATTCAGCACTGGGAATATAATGCAAAGGGGTTGTTCTTCAGTAGCTGCAGCCATCATTTCTCTTCTACTGGAATTAACTACGCATTCGGGTAGGCTTGAAGATGTAGTAGAGTCTTTGACGTTTTCATGCACAGGAGTTTGGGCAGGCAGCGGAGAGGTTCCCGAATTGGCATGTTTTTACAACTTGGTTACTTTCCTCAACCGTTTTGTAGCCTTCTCTATTTCTGGATCAAACTGAATTCTACTATTTTCACACCTGTTCATAAAAATAAAAACACATTGTTAGAGGTTCACGGCAACAGCGCCCAATTTTGACATGCGTCGAATTCGTCAATTAAAATTAATTTTCCTTTTCTGATTAAATAGTTCTTGTAGATAGGGTGAATGAGTATCGATCTCATAGAAACCTTAAGTTTATTTAATTTAAATGCCTAGTGAAGAAAAAAATTATTTAAAATGAAAGAGAGAAGAAAAAAGTTTCTATTGGAGAAGTTGATTTTAAGAAAGATTAAAGAAGAAAAATAATGAAATTGGATGATGAAATGAATAATCAAATTAAAAACTCAGCTGAAGGTAATCAAAATTAAGAGGTTTTCAGTTGATCATTGATTCAAAAGATTATTCATTTAATTTTTCATTGTTTGGTTATAGTGTTCAAACAAGCAAATCCCGCCAATTATTCCTTAAGATCAAATTAATTTGCAAGCACTAAATTAATTTTTAATTAATTAATAATCCCATTAAATGTGTAGATTTAATTAATTAATTGCTTTAAGAAAAAAAGTACACAAACTTGATCAACAATTACAAGCGAATTATTTAAACCAAATCAACTAAATTCTAACATAAATAAATATGCTAATTACTACTTGTATTAATCTAATTAAATGATTACGTATTTACTTGAGTTAATTAGCAATATGTTCTCTATCTAGGAAATTTAATAAGCCTCTTGAATCCTTAAAAAAGATAACAATGGAGGTGGTGTTCCTCGTAAACAGAAAAAGATTGAAAACAGAAATCAAGATGAAGAGAAATTAAGAACAAATCTCACAACATAAATTAAAGAGAGTTTAACCACTAAGAGCCATAACAAAATTGCAGAAAAATAAAAAGAAAAGGAAAGAGGGGTTCAGCTAGAGAGGAAACATAAGGAAAAGAATGGGGAGAAGAGGAGAGGTGTGTGTAGAGAGGATGTGTGGGGAGATGCCCTTCCTACTTCTAAAACAGTCTTTACATACATTTTTTTCTAAATAAAAAGATAATTATTTGAAAATTAAAAAGAAATAAAATAAATCTATTACTTCTATCATGATTGTTATCATAATCCTGATCTGATTGTATTTGTAGCTACCCTGTCAAAACAAATGTCTTGCAATCTGTCCGTCGAGCTTAGGTCACAGACTTGGACAAGCCTGTACCTTCCAGATAAAAATAGCTTTAAAATAGTCTTTATTGATTTCTTTTCTCATTTTAAGCTCCAAAACTGTCCAAAATTAAAATCCAAGTAAAAAATCCAATTATTTATATCAAAATCATAGCAAAATCATAGAATTTAATATGAAAAAGTGGTGAGTTTTGCAACTTATTGTTTATTTACATTTTGCTAAACATTAATGCATAAATGATTTTTAATGAGTTATCTCTAAAATTCTTTTCTTTTAATTGAGTTTGATACAATTATTGAGAAAAGTTAGTGATTGAACGTAATTTCAACCTATTTTTCATACTATTCTTAGTATTAAATTGTATGTTTTTCTGACTAATTTTGTATTTTTGATTATATTTCATAGAAAAGCAAAAAGAGAAAAGAAGATTTAAAAAAAGTGATTTAAAAGCGCTGAAATTGACTTGACCAACGATTTGGGCAAACCTATCGGATGATCATATTTCATAAACGTCAGAATGGCCCAAGCTCGCAAACTGACTTAACCATTCTCTGATGGTGGACTTGACCAGCGATTTTCCTAAACCACTGGACAGATCAACAGGCGACACAAAATTTTACAGTGAGCGAAAAAAAATCCAGATTTGAAAATAAAAGGACCAGGACACCTCATTAAAAGCCGCAGACTCATGCGATTTCTCCTCCTTTAGTACGACACCAAATCATCCTCAAATCAAGGAGTTCTATGCTTGAAAGAAATATATTGAAGGAATGAGTCCTAATTCAAAGCAAATAAGAATTCCTATTCCCAAAAGGACTTTGCTAGGGTCAAGCACCTATATAAGCCAATCATTGAGGATAGTGGCATATATCTCTTCTTGAGCATTGAGCCTTCATCTTGAATTCTTTCTGCTCTTCTGTATTTTATTTGAAATCTATAAGTGGCTAAACTCTTTATTTCTAATTGAAGTTAGGGTGAAATTTCAGTTTATACATGAATTGTGAGATCTAGATACAATTGTTCATCTTTTTATTCTTCCAATATTATGCAAATTCAGTTCTTCATATTATTATTACTTTGTTATTTGATCAATAGAGCCCATTTTTTCTTTATTTCAAAGTAATATACTGTTAGTTTGAATGCTTAAAGTCTATAATTGCTTAGGTTATTCAACAACAAGTAATAATTAGTGTAACCCATTAAAAATTTGCGTGATCTAATTTAAACTCACCACGTGGTTTGGTTAGTTAGTTAGAATTAAGTCTCTCTAATTCTTAAGGCGGTTGACAAATAAAATCTCATAGACGTTCTTTGGGCGATTTGTTGGCTAGGGTTAATTAGCGAATGTTTTCTAATTAATTTAAAATTTAAGGAAAGATTAGTTATGTGGAGCGTTTTCCATAACTATAACTAATTTGTTTGAATGAATAAAGGTATTTTTGTTTCAATGATCAATGCTCAAACTGAAATGGATTCTACACTTCAACTAGAACTTGTTTACATTGATTTATTTCTCTTTTAATTATCGCTTTCTTTAATTGCTTTAACTCATCATCAAAATCCCTTTTTTACTTTTACTGTTTATTTTCCTAGTCATTGTTTAGAAATTTTTAGTATCTATGTGTTCGATCCTATTCACTCTATACACAATTAATATTTGTTGATATTTAATAGGTTATTTTTTGTGGTTTCGACACCCATCAGTTAGATCGCACTCTGTTCATTATAGTGCTGAGAAAATTAATACTCCTATATGTTCTCTATTTCTTTTGCTTTTGCTTGAGGACAAGTAAAAATCTAGGTTGAGAGGTATTTGATGTGAAATTTTACATAATTATTCATACATTTTTTAAATCGCATCTATTTAATTTAATTAATTTTTCTAATTTTTTGTTACGTTTTTATGTTTAATTTTAGAATTTTTAGTTTTATTCTCTAATTTGATGTTTTCACTTAATTTTTAATATTTTTATTGGTCAAAACAAGTTAAAGAATGAATGAGAAATCTTGGAGAGCAATCTAGAAAAATTTGGAGAGATTTTAAGGAGATTATTTTCAATGAGTTATTCTTTAAAATTATATTCTTTTAATTGAGGTTGATACAATTAATAAGAAAAGTTAGATAGCACTCCGTTTATCATATTTCTGACAAAATTAATATTCCTATATGTTCTCTATTTTTTTTCGCTTGAGAACAAGTAAAAATATAGGTTTGAAGTATTTGACGTGGTGAAATTTTACACAATTATTTATACATTTTTTAAATCACATCCATTTAATTTAATTGATTTTCTTATTCTTATTACGCTTTTATGTTTAACTTTAGGATTCTTAGTTTTATTCTATTATTTGATGTTTTCATTTGGTTTTTATTTTTAATATTTTTATAAGGCAAAACAATTTAAAAAATGAGAGACATTTTAGAGAATAATGAAGGAAAATTTTAAGAGATTAAGAAACATATCAAAACATGGGGTAGTCACCTGTTTTTGTCTTTGCTATGTGTTTTGCCTCTGTACCTCATGTTTTTCCCCTGGTCGGAAATTGAAAGTTAAAATTCACAGTAAAAAAATACGGTAGACCCGTGTTTTGATGGTATACCTGTGCTTGGCTCTTTTTCATGTGTAATGTTGCATGTTTTTATTAGAAATCTTAATTTTCTAGATTTTTTCCTAATCCCATGGATTAGGAATCTCAGATAATTATAAATGCACTTATAGGACTTTTTGTTTATTTTTGAACACGATATATGGCAAAAATTGTAATGAACTCAAGAAGAAAGATTTGAAAAATTTAGAATGAGAAATCCACACATCTAAAGTTTTTCTTTCTTCTCATATTATTTTGATTTATTATTCATAATTTTTGTAGAATAATTTTTGGATAATTTCTCAAGGGACTTTATTCTTGAATTCGTACATATGAGCAACTAAATTCTTTTATTAGGGGACTTGATGTAAGTTATTGTTGATTCTCTTTAATTTATTCGAGTTGCGTTTCTTTACCTACCTATTATTCAATTCTTGATATTAATACTTTTGAGTATCTACGAGGTTGATTTTCTTTATCTATTTATTATTTAATTCTTGATATTAATGCCTTTGAGTATCTACGGATGCTTCAATGATTTTATGATGGGAGGGAACGTCTTAGGACTGAATTGAAAATCGAATATCACATGAATATTGATTGGATTGGAAATGAATATTTGACCTACAGAGCTTTAGACAAAATAATCATAGTGGTTGAGAAATTAATTAAAGTATTATCAGATTATTGGGAGATAGACGATAATTTTTAGTTAATTAATTTGGTCTTACTTAAGAGAGATAATCAATTACTTTAGGATTATTCGCTCTAAATTTGATAATTAAAATTAAATTATTAACCAATTGAATTAATCGAATCAGGTCCAAGTAAAATCAAGTTACCCTAATATTTAATATTAATTATTTCATAAATTCTACCTTGCTAAAGTATTTAGTTTTATTGTCTGTTGTTTTTTTCAATTTTACAATCATCATTATTATTGGTACGTTCAATAATAATTAGATTTACAAATATTTTGATACTTAATTTTCAAATTCCATGCATACAATACTATACTTTCTCTTTATTATTTGAGAGACATTTCATACATTTGTTGATATCTTCGCTATCAATATTCCTTAATGACAATATATGATCTCTTTTAAAAATAAAAAATTAACTATTTAATTTTTATATTATAAGAAAACTCATTAATTAATTTTTTTAAAAAATACATTAACGCGTAATTGATATTTTAAAAAATATATTAATTAGTTAAGCCATTAATTTTAGCTATTAAGTATTTTATTATTTATTCCTTACCGTTTAAAAAAATTATTAATTGATCTCTGAAATTTGTAAGAAGTCTACTAATTAATACTTTTATATTAAAAGTATTTTAGAGTTTTTTATGATATTTAACGACTAAAATTAATGAAGAGACTGATTACTAGACTTTTTAAAATGTCAAAAATATTTTAATATATCTTACAAAACGGAGAGATTAGTAAATGAATTTCCCTATAATACAAGGACTAAATAGTAATTTTTCCTTTAAAAATTTAAATGACTTGATTTATCTTATTTTAATAGTTAGATTGGACAAATAAAAAGAAATTAACTGTTTATTTTACTATTGGCTAAATATTTTAAGGATCAAAATATTCCTTTAGCAAAAAAAAAAAAAAAAAACAAATTATATATGTACAATGCTCAATACATACAATTTATTCATTCTTTTCCAGCATTTCACTGCATAGAAGAAGAGTGGGCACCACATTATACAATATCAAAAAGCACATTGCTCAATCCTAACTCTTTTTTTTTTTTTTTTTTAATTCGTCTTCTACTTTTTGTACAAGGAAAAGAATAGAAGCTGAGAACAATGTGAATGAACTCAATTGGTATTAAGAACTTTGGATGCGCACAAGTAATCCATTATCTCACCAGCTCTTTAGATATCAGATACCGAAAACTAAAACTGTGAGGAATCCATTCAATGCTCTTACGAGGTTTTCCGAGCTGATTTTTCTTAATACACTTCCTTAGAGATTCAGGCAATGTCTGTTGGATCATTTCAATAACACCAGCCTGACATAAACCTGAATCCTTTGCAAAGGATTCCACAATCTTTGGAAGTAGGATTTTTTGGTCCTTGCGTACACCAAAGGTAGCTCTGATATACTCTTCTTTTGCAGCTTCAAGCTCTTGAAATACTCTCTTTGGCGTATAGACACGCACCTAAAAGGATAAAAGAAAAAAGGTGAAAAACATTATAATTTATTTAATTCCAGTTGGAAAATATAAACTTTTTATTTTCGCTGGATTAGCCCACTAAGAGATAAAGTTCTCTAGTGAATATTTAGGTTATCCAGAAGAGTGGCAAACCATTCATCTCGACACTAGGTGAGAAATTTTTACTCAGAAACTATAAATATGTTTTGCTAAGAATAACGTGATCGAGTGAGAATTCAATTCATTTCTTTTTTTTTTTTTACATATGATTTGTTCCAAACGAACGTTTTAAGAAAATCAAGAATGAAGTACCGCAGGATCAGAATGGCTTCCTGAACAGAGTGCAAAGTGCAAAAGGGGTTCTGGATTTTCTAATGCATATGCTTGTCTTCGATCTCCTGTCTTAAATTTTGATCTAGATGAAAGTAACACTCGAAGCCACTGCAATCAAAAGCAAGCTTTGTCAGTCTCATTAGATTTGCTGAACTTTTCTGTACACGTTGAAGTTTTCTTAAAGGAAAAATTCAGACTTGAGATCTACCTGTCGAGGACGAGACATCCGGCATCCAAGGATATAGTTCTGTATTGTGTCCGCACTGATTGTATAACCTCCAACATTATAGGCAGCCTGCAAAGAGTGGAACTGTAAGCAAAAGGAAAAGAGAATAGAACCAAACATCCTCCTCATAGAAGTCGAATGTCGGCCTTCTTACCTTCAAGAGCAGAAAATGTCTCTTCACATTGTTTTGTGGAATTCCGTAAGCCAGGTATGCCTGCAGGAAAACAGCAAAGCTTACATTCTACTTTCGCTCGCAACAAAAGTAGAACCGGAACCAGCAGAAAGGAGTCAAGCTTTGTAGCAAAAGAATTCTATGAAAGAGAACCATTACGTGCATCACTAATGCATTGTGTATGTTGATCCAGAAACTCAGCTTCTCCTGATGTTTTAGCTTCCTAGGATCAACCTCTTCCAATCTACAGATGAGTGATCTACAACAGAATAACTCAGTGAGCATGCAATAAAAATTGACAAAAGCACAAAATAGAAACTCTCGTTCGTACTTTGTCGATTAAGTTTTCTGGTAAAGATCAAATAATAACTCACTTGAAGTTTTGCAGCAAGTGTTCAACATCTCCCAACTTCTGACCATCTCTGTAAATCCATTGGACTTCAACCATTGTACTGTATGGTCCACTAAATTCTTTAAGTCCTTCAACAAGGAAAGGGTTATCCAGCCGTACATCGAATGATGAATTATTCCTGAACCCTGGACTCCACATATCACATTGATCTCGTGGGGAAAATGCACTCGCTGATGACAAAGATGAATTGGGAGATGAAAGGCCATTGTTCATCAAAGGTGGGTCTGAAAGTTTGCAATATATAGCTGACATGCACTTGATCATATCCTCGGAAATCTTGTTAGGTGGCTCTGGAACATGATCAGAAATGTGTGTTCCAAGATGCTCAGCCAGACTGATTATATTTGTTGCATTTTGAGCATACTGTATAGAAGTCATGACAATTTATAATCCACTTAGTCCAATCTCCCATAGAAGAAATATCCTATAAGTTATTACTACTATTATTATTATTACCAAAGAAAAATTGAAGCACTAATGACTTGTATACTAAGTTACCTCTATCATGGACAATGGCTGGGAATGGCAAGCGCGTACAGCTCTTCCTAAAGACTCGTTTGGAGGAGAGGTTCTAGATGGAAATGCCGAGTGTTGCGATAGTAACGAGTGACAGCGATGAACACCAGAATCTAATAGCTTTTCTTCTCCTCCAATACCTTTGTATTCCTTCCACAGGTTGTCATGTGACAGACAACCAGGTTGAACAGCTGAAGTTTCCCTCTTTGACATTGTATCAGGTCTTGAAACATCCAAAAACTTCCCTCTTGGTGTTTTCACTGGTGATTTTGATCTTTCATGCTTGCTAGATGGAGAAACTGAGGATATTTGTTGATCAAAAGCTTTCCGGTATAAGGAAAGAAGATGTTGTTCCAAATATACAACTTCCAACTCTAACACTGCAATTTCCTTTATTAATTCTGTGGCTGGCTGGAGTTGGGAAAAAAAAAATGGCAAGGGGGATATCAGAAACCTTGAGTTTAATAGTTATGCCAGCAATTAAAGTTCCCTTCTGTCATCATGGAATAAAAAGGAAAATACTCTATTGCAAACTAATAGCCAGAGATCCCTGAAGTAATGGTGAGGTGTTAGCCTCTAGTGCCACAATAGTCAATCACTCAATTGAAAGTTTAAACACCTCAAGAATGTAACTGGACTAAAGGTTGTCGTATTTGGTTGGGGGTAACTCAACTAAGGAACTTCAAATTCCAGGGAAGTGTTCAAATTATGTCTGTTTAGTTGGCATTTTTTCTTGATTTTCTGGGAAGTCAAAGAAGTAAGATACTTCCTCTAACCCAGTTACATTTGAACCAAACAAGGTAATGCAAGAAACTTGGGAATTGAAGATGGGATTAATTTACCTTGGGAATTGACACTCCTGGTGCTATATCATGGGAGGAAGTCCTATAGCCAAGTGCTTTTTCCAGAGCAAGACGGACCTGAAACTGAGCTTGTAATCTTTTCTCAAGCTGTAAAATCTGCATAAAAGAGATTAGAATCCAAGATCTCAGTAAGAAAATCCTGAAATGGTCCATGGTTTAAAGATGAATGATTGTGGTTCCACACCTCTTCCTTCAAAGAAATTTCAACTTCAGTCCTAGGGGATTGTTTCTTCTTGGCTTTGACAGAGTCCTCCAATTGCTTCATATCCTATTATCGGATCATACTCAAAAGTTATAAAACAAGGAATTAATTGAAAGATTATTTCCCAGGAGAATGTTCATTCTGACTTAATATTCACTGAGTGAATTGGTTCATCCGCAAGGATTTGTGAAGTTAACTCCACTTCTGTTGATTAATTGCATGAACCTTTTTTCTATTGAACTAACGAGAATATTTTTTTTCCATTAAACTCTATTTAGAGCCATAGAGGAGATTTGATTCTAATAAACTAAGCTCATCATTAACAACTTTACCTACTCACCCTAAGCAAACTAATGGATTAATAATTTAGGGAAAAAGGATTTGGAATATAATAATGATAGTAAGAAGCAAAACATGTCATCATACTGTAATGTCTGGTTGGCTTGGAGCTCAAAGTCTTCATATAACATGTGAAAGAAAGAGATATAAAAACAATACTTAAGATAATGAGATGTTTCTGGTGCTAGTTCTCTGAACTTCATTTAGAAAACAATAATTTCTTTATTTTTATTTTTTTTTAATGGAAAAAGGAAAAGGCAGAATCTTACCAGCTTTATGTGGTGTGATGCTCCAAATGAACTATCTACTCCATCTTCCTCAAATCTTTTCTTATCAGGGAAGCTGCCAAAGGAAAAAAAAAAAAAAAGAAGCAAAATCTTAGATCAAATGGCTAAGGATTCGAGAAGAAAAGAACTGAATCCTGCAACTAAATTTCTTGCCCACTTCATGTAAAATCTGAACAAAATCTACATGTTTGCTAACAATTTTTCTTCATCAGAGAGCAAAAGATGAGCAGATAAATCTACAGTTACCGTCTGCTAGAGGTCCACTTAGCAATTATTTTCCCAAGCCTCATAGTAAAACAATCGTCAGTTACTTTCAACACAATCAATTGGTCATTAATGGTAGATCAGAGCAAAAACTAGGGGAGAGTTGAAAGAAACGCAAAGAAATTCATCATCTTAAACCCCATTATCAAGTTCTTGGCGATTGATAAAAGAACACCCCATTCTCCCGTTTTCTTCAAGCTCTTAATTTCAGGACCACAGATCATTCATGGCTCTTTCTAGTTAGTAAGTAGTGACAGTGTACAATCAGGAGACTGAGACTTTATACAATTGTGCTCGTAAAACACAAGCTTTGTGTAGCTGTGAATGCCCAAGTTTCCATGTTCATCAATAAGCCGAAAAACAGAAAAATTTCCAGTTGGATGAAACCATCAATTAAACCTCACAAGTAAACTGAAATATGCAGAGAAGAACAATAATTACAAAATAACAAAAGATTTAATTGCTACCTCTTTGAACGCTTGTGTCTAGGAGTCACTATCAGTCCCAACATTTTACTGTCACCACCTCCTTCAAGCCCCATCTCTGGAAACACATCCCAAGAAGCAGTAACATTCAGTAAAACAAAACTACATTTCCCTGAAGCAAAAGAAATGAAAACAGAGCTAAAAACAGCAACCATTACACTCGGCAAACAAAACAAATGATTACCCAGATGGGTTTTTCAAGAGATGAACCAGAAACCCAACCCGCAACTCCAAAGAAAACGAAATGGGGTTCACAGGATTCACCAATTAGACTCCAAAATCTCCACTTTTCTCAATGCACTTGAGGCCATGAGCTCTTGAGCAAACAAGAGGTTCTACAAAATACCCAAAAGTCATCATTTGCAGTTAACACAGTGCCTGAGCATAGCAGAGAGTGAAAGTAAAGGTAAGACCTTTGGGGTCTTGACCAGTGAACCTTCCCTTTAAAGGGACTTCGTTGGACGTCAGTCACTCTATATACCAGTAAGCTTTTGCAATGGAGGGTGTTTTTGCATTAAGCAAAATCAGAGAAAAGAGTATACAAAGCTATGCTACTAAAGACTAGACACTAAATGTCAAAATGTGGAAAGATTAGTGAAATTTCTTCTCGACCTTAGAGATCCCCTACAGAAGAAGATAAATAGCTGATATGAATGTCAAGTCCAAGTGTAATAAAATAATATATACGACTATAACCTTAATTTGCATGTTCTCTTCTCTTGTTGTCAAGCTAAGGGGAGTTGGTGACCACCCCTCCACTCTTGAGTCTTGTCCCTCTAGACCTGTCCATGGCCGGTTCAAATTGTGAATCAAACCAGGATCGGTCCAGTTCAAATCTCAAAATTAGATCAGATTAAAGGTTTCAGTTCAGTACTGATTGTAAAATGTGAAATTTCTAATAATGCATTAAGTACTAGTTTTCCAATAGCCATATCTTGTTTATTCAATAATTGGAACAGGGCAAAATCATGAAATTATTGGACCAGCTTGAAAAGATGAACCATTTGTAAACAGAGTTTCTGCAAGTCCAAAAGGTTGAATTCCTTTCAACCAATATCAACTCTGATTTGATTTAGTCACTTTTCTTAATTGAGTGAATTACCATTACCATTTATTTAATACAACATATGAAAAGTAAACCACTTGCTGCTATACCCTACTGCATCAACAGATTCTTCCATTTCCCAAATTTAGCCAAAATTAGTCAACATACCAATAATATGACCATGATTATAAAAAATATATATATATGAAAAAACAATGACATAAAATTTACTTGGTTCAGAGATAAGATCTACAATAATATATAATAGGTAGCGGATACAGCAATTTTATCCTGGACTATTTTAAAAATATTTTTTAGAAAAAAAATTAAAATTAATAAATTATTTTATTAATTAAATAAAATTTGTTATCGTTAACGTTTCTGATATCTAAAATTATCACTAATTGAAAATTCTTTTATATTACCATCTAAAATATAAAGGTTTACTTATAAATATGTATTGATATATATATTAAATTTTTTTTTTCATCCAAGATGCTTTATATATATACTTTAAACAATAAGTACAAGGCATTCAAATTTTATACTAAATTAAATAAGAGAGAGCAGACACTGAAATTGATATTTCTTTTTATTAATTTACAAGAAAAAAAAAAGATTTAACATTGAATTAAAATTTTAGCTCCGTTACTTCAAAATATATTTAATAACATATCAACTTTGGAAGCATCCACCATGATAAAAACAGTTAAAAAGCTCTAAAAACATTATATATCTTAAAAGAAATGGGTAGGATTCTCTTTAATTAGGGAAACTGTGAAACTTGTTATAATAATGGTGAAATTAAAACATAAATATTTTATTATAAAAGTGTTTCAAAATTAAAAAATTAAGTTATAATTTATATTTAAAATAAAAATAAAAGATTGATAAGAATTAAAAATGATTTTTACTTAAAATTTGGGGCTAAATTGGAATTTTGAATATTAGTTTAGTGGCTGCTGGGAAAAAATCATGAAGGAGAATAGGGTGTTATTTATTTAGAATCTAAGAGGAAAATACCTCAATACTCTTAAATAATTTTAAAATTTTTAGAGATCTTAAGTTAAACCTGCGAGTATAATTACATAAAATTTTTTTACATATTTTACTAACTATTTTATTTAAAATTCAAGTTATATAAATAACATTATAGAAAATTGTATGATTTAAAAGTAGAACAAGTGAGTCCATCCAAATGTAAAGGATTTTGAGCAAAAGAGGAGAAATTGTTGTCCTAATATAAGTTGCCAACAGATTTTAGCCAACAAGAAAGTAAGAGGCTTACCTCAAAAGGGACGAAAGGTGAGGGATAAAGGACACATTGGATGCTTCAAAGGAAATTAGGTTTTGTGGGGTTTCTCCGTCTTAATTTTCTCGAGAAAATTAGGGTAAAAAAAAAGGGTAAATGCCCTATGTTGTCCTCGAGTATGCAAGACCATGAGTGCCAATCTTTCAGTTACATCTGACCTCCAGTAAGAGAGAAAATTAACTCATTAGTTAATTTTTTTTAAAAAAAAATATTTACTATTTAGCCTATTCATATTAAAATATTTTAATTTTTTATATAATAATTAATAAATAAAATTAATAAAATAATTAATTGATAAATTTTTTAAAATGTAGAATCATTGTAATATATTTTTTAAAATTAATAAATTTTTTTATATCATAATATTAAGTAGTAAATTTTTTTATTTTAATATAAAATATTTTAGTATAATTTAAAAAATTATATTATTTTATTTTAAAGAAAACGATTTATTATTTTCTTAATTATGATTAATATATATATATAATTAAATATAAATAGGTATACTATTTTGGATATATGATAAAAATAAAAATAAAAAATTGATTCTGGTCCCTTCCTAATTAGTTTTGGCCTTTTCCTTTTCCTTTTCCTTCCACGCCTATATTGAGTGAGACAAGGGCGACGGATGGCAAAATTGGGGCCCATTCCGACCATTTAGTGATTGTTTAACGTTGAAATTGGAAGAACATCCAGACCTCAGTACGCCCACAACCCTTCATATAGAATCCATCACTGATGCCTTCAAATACTAAAGTCAAAATTATAATTTAGGATTGGCCGACTATGTCCTTACACATCAAACACTTACTATTTGATTCTCATATATTTTGAAAAATATGCAAGCTAATCCATACATTTTTTGGTTCTTTAAATAACAAAAAATTTGACTTTAACTTAAAATAAAATTAAAAAAAAAAAACTCAGATATATAATTATATTAAAAAATATTATATTAGATAAGACTATTTGACTCTTCATCAAAGTATAAGGACTTAATTATTAAAAAGTTAAATCGGCTGTAATTGATTCTTGAGAAAAATATTGAGGATTAATTGAATTTATTTCAAAAAAAAAATATTGACATGTAGCAGTGGAATCATCTGGTTTTAATATCATTTTTTCTAACTACCATTCTGTATTTTGGGGGATCAGTGATTTTTTTTTTTTCTTTTTTGACACTGTTTAATCACCTGCCTCTGAAGTTAAAATTTTATAGTTCCAATAAATAAACAAATGAAACTTCTATTTTATCTTATTATCCAAATTCTGTACAAGTCAGATTTGGTGGTTTCTCATTACCCACCAGGCACAAAAGAAATATTTTAACACCACCAAGAAAAAAAGGTAAATAATAATTTATCTATCTTAATCTGTTCAAATTTTGAAGTGGGTACAAATTTTTAACTGAATCTGACAGATATATTTATTAAATTATTAAGTTGCTTGCATTAATTATATTCCTTTAATTGTGGATTACAAAAAATAACATCCCCTCCATTTTAAAAAAAAAAGAAAAAATAACATCCCCTATTTAATTGCGATGATCTACTACACAAACACACAGTTCCATGGTCTTTTTTTAATTTAATTTTTTTCTTATAGATTATGGGTGTCCATCTGTCTCTGTGGTATTTTAAATCAAGAAAATTTATTTTGTGTATGATTTGATGGTTAAATAATGGCAAGATGCCATTGGAGCCTGACAAGCTTACCATGGCTGATGAAATTAGACACGATTGTTTAATCAGAAGACAGCAAATTCAATGACAGATCAGTGTGAAGAACAGCAAAAATTGGAACATGCAGGTTCAATTTGCTGCAGTCTCAGTTTCTCAAGAAATGATGCACAATCTTCCACTGAGATGGTAAAATAAGACAAATTACAAAAGGTATAAAAAATTGCATGAAGTTCAAAGGAAAGCTTGTAAAATTCCAAAATATAGATTCCATCGAAACTGGTAAACTTACTTGTTTTCTTGTGACATTTAACTATGCAGTTTTTTTTTAAAAAAAAAAATTGTATTTTGAAAAAAAATTATATATTTTTTTTCTATCGTGATAGTATTATGAGAAATTTAGAAATTAAATATAATGAGATTAAAAATTAAAATGTGGAGCGTATATACCTTGCTCTTTTTATTATAATAGAATTTTTATTTTGTGTATTAGCTATAACATAGATTTTACAATTGAATTTTTTTTTCTCTCAACTGTGATTATATAATTATATATGGCATAAATTTGTATGTATATTATAACATATTCTTTTTTATAATATTTTTCTTTTTTTATTTTACATATATATACTATTTGTTATCTAAAATTTATTAATTTGATTAATTTAAATTTAGATCAAACAGTTTTATTAAACGAGTAAAGATCTCATTTTCAATATTATTAAATATACTCAGAAAAGTGATTTAAATCATTTCATTTATATTTTAAAAGTTTTCTGTAATATTTTTCTATACTACAAATTTCAATCATGGAGCCAATAATTTTTTTGCACTATGAAGGAAAAAGGCTGCATATATCTTACCCTTTAGCTGATTTTGCAGGACCAGAAGCCTAGTGCACGGAGAGAATTACAGTGGAGTTGGATATCAATTTGTATTTTGAAATTTAAAATAGAAACATCGTCATCTCAGTGATCATTTCCGCCAATGTTCAATTTAGATAGTAAAAGAAGACGAATTAGAAAAAGGGTATAAAACAATTTTTAGTCATACGCTAAAATTATATATATTTTTCTAAATAATATTTTTTTCAAACATGTAAGATATTTTGTTTTAAAAAAAAAATTTATGCTAAATATATACTTAAATTTCTAACTTAGATTTTGTATTACTAGAAATCTTATACATTATTTTTCTGGTATAATCATACATATCTCAATCTATTAAAATAATTAATTTTTGTTTATATTAATCGACCCGCTAAAAGATAAAGTACTATCAATGAATATTTATTACGATAAAAAAGTGTTAAAAACATTCATTTCAATATTTATTGATATACACATAAATCTTTAATGAAGTTGGATATCAATTTATATTTAAAATTTAAAACACAAATATGGTCATTTCAATGATCAATGATCAATTTACAAGCTTTAACAGCATTCGCCGCAAAAGGAAAAGACAATTCTAAAAACACAGTTTCAAAATAGATGCAATCATTACTATTTCAATCCAAAAACATGCACTTGATCTGAGATTCTACTAATGCATACATCCCCAGTGGGGATAAAGCTGGCCACTAAATTCACAAGAAATGTCTGTTTGGCTGAAGGAGAATGTGTAGTGGTGGAAAATGGGGTGGCCTTACAACTTACAAGGTTGATGTATGGCATTGGTGTGATAAGAGAAGGTGTAGAATCCCACAATTAGGACAGCAAAAGTGAACTTTCCAAAGACATTTGGACAATGACTCAATTCCAAACATAATCACCAAAATATATATATCTCTACCTCCACTATTTTTGTCCCCACTCCTCCACCTTCTCTTTCTTTAATAAAATTTTCCTAATTTCTAATTAATTTAGACATATTACTATTTAATTTTTATATTATAAAAAATTCATTAATCTGTCTGTTAATTTAAAAAATATATTAAAATATTATTAAAATTTTAAAAATTTTACTAATTAATTTTTTAAATTTTAGAAAATCTATAATTTATTTTCTCTATTAATTTTAGCTATTAATTATTTACTATTTAATTCTTATGCGTATTAAAAAACTCATTAATTATTAATCTATTAATTTTAAAAAATACATTAAATATCATTACTTGCTAAATAGTAATTTTTTATTAATTTATTAATTAATAAAATTACTTTTGTTAATGATTAATACTTTTTTTTTATATTAAGAAAGCACATAAGTCAATTATAACTGACAGCAATATCATGGAAACAGTCTTCTCCCTTGTACAGTAAAGGGGAATATCTCAAATGAAATAAATTAGAAAACTCAAACTCACTCTTTTGTATGATAAAAAAAAAAAATCAATCAAATTAGTTGTGATAGACTAATACTTTATTTATTTAAATCAACCAATCAATCGAATTGTGGGCATGTGAAATTGACTTGTGGGACAATATACATAGCAGAATAAAGTTGAAAACATTCAACAATTGCTAATTAATCACAATTCAATGTATACTGTTCATATTCTTCCATTCAGTCTACTTTCAACTTGCAAGGTTGATGAATTTTTAATTCATTTAGGTAGAATTGTTTATAAGTTCTTTGATTGCGCAGGCAAAAATGTGTTCTGATTAAAGGAGGAATTAAAAATAATAATAATAAATTAGGGCAAGAAAATGAATAAAGCAGTTGGAAAATGAGATATTGAATTTTTTTAAAAAAAAAAGTTAGTATATTTTGGCATTGAAGGGAAGGGAGATTGATTGGAATTTTATCTTTAATGCTTTATCAATCATCATTCAAGTTAAACCTATTGCCCATTTTGCTTTTATATTATTCCTTTTGTCAACACTTCCGTCCATGCTCTCTTCCTTGTCTATATGTTTTTGGAATTGGGTAATCGGTAAGAATCTTTGTCATTTGAATTCATTTCATAATTGCGAGAAGGCAGAGTAATTTCATGATTTTATAATATAAGTTTTTTAAAGGTTTTTAGAACTTAGTAATGTTTTATTATTAAAAAAAAATTAGACAGAGAAAATATTATCAAACTACTAATTTGGTGAATTAAGATCCGAAATTTTTTAAAATATGTAAAATTTTTTAAACAACTTACTTTCCCTAACCCACTTAATTTCTTCCAAACATTTTAGTTATTAATGGACAAAAAGATTTTCTGTCTTCTTTTTTATGTGCACAAAATTAAAAGCTTAAAGCTTAAAGAAATTGTCATCCTTAATCAGCATATAACCAGAAATAAACAAAATTATTTTCTTGATTTAAAAGAATAAATTAATTAAAAATTGATGGCTTCTCAGTCTTTATTTTTCCTTCAAAAAGAAAAAATAATTAGCAGAATAAAATCCATATTGAAACTATCAACCTTTTTCAAGCAGATATCCTCTTTCTTATAGATTTCACTTCTTTAGAGAAAGTTCATAGATAGAGTGAAAAGGGTTTCAGAAAAGAACAAAGATTGCTAACTTGGAGAAAAATTATCCATTAAAACAGAAACAGAAACCAAAGTGGATACCTTATTTTCTTTTAATTTTCAAAATAATTATTAGGCTAAAGCAAGACCAAAATGAATCTAACTTTGTAAATACCAATTATTTATGCATTAATTCTCGGTTATATGTTGAAAATCACGTAATATGTAGCTCAACTTTCATTAATTCTTTACTTTGCTTTCCCTTTACTTTAGATGCCGATGATTTTATTTTTATCTTTCTTTTCAATACACCGGAAATTATGATAGTATTCAAAGAAAGTTAAATTATGATATGATTTTGATATTTTAAAAGATTTGGAGAAAAAAATATATATATATATATATTTTTAATTTTATTATACTTATACTTTTTTATTAATTAAAATTTAATCTTTTAAAGTTGATTTAAATACATTTAATAATTACACTCATAAATTTAATCTGACAATAAATATATCTAACTAAATATGAGAGGTGTCATATTCTATCCTCTCAATTTTTAATTTTTATTTAAAAAAAAAATACAATTAACAATTACTACATCAATACCATATACCATGGTAGCCAAAAAAATCATAAATGTTACACTACAAAAAAATAAGGTATCAGTGACGGATTTAGCGACAGAACTTACTTCCGTCGGAAAAAAAAAATTAGCGACGGAATTAGCGACGGATCAGCGACGAATAATTTATGTTTAAATTTCTGACGGATTAGCGACGGATTTTTAAAATATTAGCGACGGAATTTATTCCGTCGCTAATCCGTCAGAAAAATCAAACAATATAAAAAAAAACCCTAAACTTCTCTTTCCTCATCTCTCTTAATTTCAGCCACGCTTTTCCTCTCCTATCTTCTCCTCAGCGCCGAATCGATCTTCCTGCCACTCTCGCCGCCGCCGCCCCGTCGCCTCGCCGTTCCCGTGACGGATTTGCTGTCGCCTCCTCCTTCCTCCTCGATCTCTCTCTCCGGCTCTCCCTCCGTTCTCGATCTCTCAGACCAGCGGCAGCCACCCTCTTCCTCCGGCTCTCCCACCGTTCTCGATCTCTCAGACTCTCACTGAGCCACACCAGCGGCAGCCACCCTCCTTCCGCCTCGATCTCTCACTGAGCCTCGCAGAGTCGCCGCCGCCGAGATTAGAGCAATTGACGGTAAGTTTTGGTCCTTCTTATTAATTATTTGTTTTATTTATTTATTTTTTAATTAGCACCAATTGAATTGATTTTGCTACGTGGGCACGCAGCAGCAAGCTGCTGCGTGGGCAGCAGCTTGGATTTAGCAAAGACTATATTTAATTTATTTAAAATATATAATTTATTTAAAATATATATAATTTTAAATATATATAATTTATATTTAATTTATTTAAAATATATATAATTTTAATTGAGAAAAGAGATCAAATAATAATTGTGGGCCAATAAATTAAATATAAATTTATTTTATCTAATTGTGTCATCATTTAAACTATATTTCTTTTCTTTTTTGTCTAATAAAGCAATATTGGATTTAGCAAAGACTCTTGTAATTAAGGAATTAGAGAAAAAAGAATAAAAAAATAAATTTCAGAAATTAATTTGATTTGATTAGTATATTAATGAATGGATTAACACACTAATCTATTAATTTAACTTTTTTTAAAAAATAATAATATTTAAAAGTAGTTAGTTAATTAAAGACATGAATTAAAATAGTATTTGTGGGTTTGCTTTACATGCCTTCCTTTCAACTCTACTTTGATATGTTACTTATGGACAATTATTTTTTCAGATGCCTCGAAGAGCAGTATCATGCAGAGGTAGAGGACATAGCCAGCATCTGTCTATGAATGAAATAGATGAGGCAGTACAGGTCCAGGAGGAAATACTGGAGCATACTCCACAAGCATTAGGGGGCCAAGCAAACGCATCCTCATCATCATCAGTTCGAACTAGAGGTCCGAATTTGGGACATCCTATCCCATCAAACCCGTCTGATCGTCAATTGATTAGATTGAAAGGAACTGTGTAAGTCATATACAACTTTTTGCTATTGATTTAATATGTATTATTACTTACAGCTACTCATTACATATAAAAATATTGCAGTTTTTTAGATTCCACAGTTACTAGATCAATCACTAATGACATTAAGATGCGCTATACTGCTCCATGGAAAACTTGGTCAGAAATACCTTTAAAGACAAAAGACGAGCTCTTCGGACTTTTTCGGGTAAATACAATTTATATTTTAAAATTTATAATATGCATTTTAAGTTTTTTAAATTTATTTAACACTGATTGTTATTTGTAGAGTCGATATGCATGGGATGAGAGTGAAGAAGGTATGGTTCGAATTGCTTGGGAAAAGGTAGGTAAAGAAAGACTGCGAGACATTCTTAATAGAGTTAGGAGCGAATTGTTGCACAAGCACAAGAAGACGGATGTTGCTTATCTATATAATTTAGGACCAGATTGGATGGAGGCAGAGATATGGAATGAACTTGTTGCATATTGGAGTACACCAGAGTGGAGAAAGAAATCAGAAGCTGGTAAAGCAAATAGAAACGTAGAAAAAGATGGGACTATTACGAAACACTCTGGTGGTTCAATAAAATTGGAGGTTCATGAGAATAGATTGGTATAACTTTTTTATTTCTTACTTTTATTTATACAATTCTATTTTTATATAGATGGTTAGAAATTATTAGTGCATCTTGTGTTGTGTGATTATTTCTTTTTTGTAGGCAAAGAAGTTGGGTAGACAACCAACTCAACTTGAACTATTTCGTGCAACTCACACAAAAAGGGGAGTCAAGGTGTTTACATTGATGGAAAATCACGACGAGTTGATGTAAGTTACTTTTTGCTTATTTAATGTTATCACATTATTTTTCTAATTGTTATGTTATCATAGTTGTATATGATTCATGAAATGTTTATTATGTTTTCTTTTTTTACTTAGGGAGCTTATTTGAGTGCAATTGCTGAAAATGTGAATGACAATTGTGAGAGTCAGTCTGCTTTTGATTTGAATAAGTGGATTGAAATTTCTGGAAGTAGCAAAGGAAGAGTTTATGGTTTTGGATCCTCTGATATTGCAAAATCAGGAACTGCAACCACATCTTTCTCATGCACATCAGCTCATCCTGGAGGACCTTCTCAAACTATGTTTTCTTTAGAGGAGGTTGAACAAATATTAGAGCAAAACCGGATTAAAATAAAACAAGACATGGAGCAAATGCAAGAGCAAATGCAAGAGCAAATGCGAGTGCAGATAGAAAAACAAATAAAAGATCAGATGAAATTATTGAAGAACAAAAATAGATCTTCACCGCATAACACAACTGCAGATTCAGATTGTTCAACAAATTCATAGATTAGTTTTAAATTTTATGAATATTGTTAAGTATTATGGATTTATTTTAAATTTTATGAACATTGTAAAGTATTATAAATTTATTTTAAATTTTATGAATATGGTTAAGTATTATGAAATATTTTATTTATATTCAATATGATTCTTAATTATAAATTATTTGATTATACAGGCAATATCTAAATAAAAGCAAGAATTTGTTTTTGTAATCAAATTTTAACAGATTAGTGACGGATTCACGATAATATTTATTAAAATGTCTTAATATTTCCGACGGATTTCCGACGGAAAATTTCGTCGCTAATTATTTCTGACAGATTAGCGACGGATTGTTATAGGATGAATTTAGATATTCCGACGGATTTAGCGACGAAAAAACTCGTCGCTAAAATTTTCCGACGGAACTATCCGTCGGAAAATCCGTCAGGTTAGGATCCGTCAGAAATCCGTCGCTAATATTTGCGACGGACGCCCGATCCGTCGGAAAAAATTAGCGACATGACTTAAGCGACGGATTTGAGTCCGTCGGAAATCCGTCGCTGAAAGTTTCAGCGACAGATTTTTGACTATCAGCGACGGAAAAATCCGTCGCTGATAGTCTGTTTTTTGGTAGTGTTACTTTTATTACAATTTTATTGTATATTTTATTTTTTTATCAATTAAAATTATATTTTTTAAATATTTAACCAAATTAAAAAAATTTATAAAATTATCAATTTATTCTTTTCACTATTAAATATATTTAAAATTACTGTTTATATATGCTTTTAAAAAAATTACTGTTTATATTATTATTATTTTTTATTTTTATCAAAAATTTCATAATAATAATTTATTTTAATCTTATTATGACAAAAATTATTATCGATCAATTTTCTTTAAATTTATTCAATATATTTATAATTTAGTATTATTTTTAAAATTATCATTTAAAAAATAATATTATTAAATATATTAGTTATAAAGCGGGTATATTGGTGGCCAGCCATGAAAAAAGAAGTGGCGCAGTTTGTGACAGCTTGTGAGGTTTGTCAGAGGGTGAAACTAGAACATCAGAAGCCGGCTGGAATGCTTAACCCACTGCCGATTCCAGAATGGAAATGGGAGAACATAGCTATGGATTTTGTAGTAGGCTTACCGGCAGCATCCAACAGGATAGACTCTATATGGGGGATTGTGGACAAACTCACGAAATCTGCTCATTTCATTCCAGTTAGGAGTAACTATGCTGTGGATAAGTTGGCACAGGTATATCTCGATGAGATCGTGAGATTACATGGAGTGCCAGTGTCTATAGTTTCAGACAGAGGACCTCAGTTCACCTCCAGATTTTGGCGGAGTCTGCAGAGTGCGATGGGCACGAGATTAGAGTTTAGCACTGCTTTCCACCCACAGACTGACGGACAGTCAGAAAGGACCATCCAGACCATAGAGGATATGCTCCGTATGTGTGTGTTAGACTTTGGCGGTTCTTGGAGGCAGCATCTACCTTTGGTGGAGTTTGCCTACAATAACAGTCATCATGCTAGCATTGGGATGGCTCCTTATGAAGCATTGTATGGGCGGAAGTGCAGATCACCTGTTTGCTGGGAAGAGGTAGGAGAGAAGGCTCTTGCAGGGCCAGAGTTGATAGAAATTACCAGTAGAACAGTGCCAGTGATCAGAGAGAGGATCAAAACAGCTCAGAGTAGACAGAAAAGTTATGCAGACGTTCGCAGAAAACTGTTAGAGTTTCAGGAGGGTAATTGGGTATTGCTGAAAGTGTCTCCAATGAAAGGAGGGGTTCGTTTTGGGAAAAAGGGTAAGTTAGCTCCACGGTACATTGGACCCTTTGAGATTTTGCAGAGGATCGAAAATGTGTCGTATAAGCTAGATTTGCCTGCTTCTATGGAGAGAATTCACCCGGTATTTCATGTTTCTATGCTACGGCAGTTTGTGTCAGATCCGAATCAGGTTCTGAGTGAGCCTGAGGTGGAGATTCTTTCAGATCCTTCAGATCTCACCTATATAGAGCAGCCAGTGCGGATTCTGGACACTCAGATCAGACAGCTAAGGAACAAAGAGATTCCGATGGTGCAAGTCCTATGGAACCACCATAATCTAGACGAGTGTACGTGGGAGACGCGAGAGTCTATGCTCCGGCAGTATCCATATCTGTTTTGAGGTTAGTTTCCTCCTTTTTATATGTTTCTTTGTTGTTTTAGGAACATCCGAGGACGAATGTTCTTAAGGGGGGGAGAACTCACAAAGATGTTGCATTGCATAGCTATATTATTGGTGTGGGTAAATGCTGAATGATCCAATAGTTCCAGACAGGAAGTCCAGGAGCCTTTGACTACGCCCTGGAAGGTATAGAGAAGTCCAGGAGCCTTTGACTACGCCCTGGCAGGTATGCATAAACATGATGCATGAAAGATGCTAAAAGCAGTTAATGTTTCAAGTAAAAGAGTTAAGTTTAGTTCCACTCACCTCTGGCTAGCTGGACTGACTGACTATGCAGGCTCTGAAAACTCTGGAGCAGTACTCACTGCTGCTCTCTCTGGTTCCTCTGGTCTGTATATAGGTACAGATAAATTCAAATGAGGGACCAAACTAGCTTATGACCAACTCTATTAAACTCCCCAAGAATCCCCTTACACTCACTCTAACATCCATGCAAAGCATACAAAAGAAAGCTGGACAGAACACTTTCGGCGGCAGGTTCGGCGGCCGAAAGTCCTCTCCAGAGCCGAAACTCAAGCACCTTCGGCGGCCGAATCTCAACTCCCTTTTTGGGGCTAGTTTCGGGGACTGAAAGGCACTCCAGAGACGAAAGTCTCTAACCTTCGGTGGCCGAACTCCCCTCCAGAGCCAAAAGTCCAAAGGCTCGGGGGCAAGCTTGGGCAGCCGAAGCCACCTCCTCATGGGTTCGGCGGCCAAATATACCTTCGGCGGCCGAACCTGAGTTCATCCGCAAGGCAGAACCTTGCTCTGCTTCTTGCCAAAAGTACCAAAACTCATCTCAACTCAAACACCTCAACTCCTCAACGTGCATATACTCATGTATATGCTCAAAGGGGTCAAAAACTACCTAAACACCCTAACAACACAAACACATAACACATAAACAAGCTTTGCTCACAAAAATCATCAAACTTCTCTTTTTAACCCTATTCATGCAACTCTCTCCATCAACCCCCATAAAACCGTCAGAAAACATAAAACAAGCTCAGGATCTTCACTTACCTCTTGACATCAAGTAGATGAACGATCCTAACGTGGAGTTTTGGAGCAACTCTCTTCAAACTCTCCAAACTTCACAACTTTGAGTTTTTAGCTTAAAACCTTCAAATAACATAAAAACGAATCAAACTTGGGCAAGATTTGATGAAAACATGTCAAATACTCAAGAAGGACAGAGTCTCACCTCAGAAATCGAAAGGAAGCGGCGTGCTTTATCCTTTCAACCGACTGAGGGCCTTTTATAGGTGGCTAGCCAGACCACCTTCGGCGGCTGGCCAGACCACCTTCGGCGGCCTATCGTGAAACCGAAAGCCATGCATGTTCGGCGGCCGAACCTCAACTTCGGCGGCCGAACCTGGCCTTTCTGCCTTGGTTCATTTCTTTCAAACACTTAGTTTATTTAGCTTTAAAACATGAAAACATACTTTATAACTGTGAAAACAAAACATAACTCTTACCCTCTAAAGCTTCCGACATCCTGGATTCCACCGGACGACAGAAATTCCGGTGCTGGACTCTAGCCGGGTATTACAAACATGATGGTCAATAGAGAAAAGAACCCAGCTCCCAGCTACACCATGACCCTATCAGTACGAGCGCTGGAGGGGAATTAAATAGCCGCCTGAAGATGGAGCGAAGGAGGGTATGTCCGCACGTACGGCTCTGTATGCTAGCGACAGGTGGCACTGTAGCAAGATGGCAGTTATACGTCATTAGAGGACAAGGGAAAAAGGAATAAAAGAGGAAGGCGTGAATTATTCAGGCTAAACTCACTCACACATACCAAAACCTATCTTCTTCTGGATCTCAGATCATCAATTGGTGCCGTCTGTGGGAATGAAAAGACATCTTTTCATCACCGAAGTTCTCATCTTCATCACACTCGCTAAGATGTATATGGCAAACCACAGTGAAAACTATACTGGAAACACCCCAAATGACCTAAGCTCCACCCATGAAAGTCATCAGTTTTCATTCTCTAGTCCTACAGTCCCATCTAATCAATCACCCGCATTATTCAATCCCTCACCGAGCTCGGTAGGGAACATGCCCAGAACTACCATTTCCGACCAAGAACTACAGAACACGGCTATTCAACTACAAAACACCCACTAGCTGGGACAAATGCTGTAGCAAAGGGGACTCAGCACTCCGTTGAGTGTACCACCTGTAGCTGAGGGCTTCAATGTTAATGAGTCTCAACCTACCTTGAACCATCAAGCCCCTCAGCAAAGCAGTAGGAGAACCAGCGAAGGGGGTGAGGAGTCCTGCAGAAGAAATGAGTCAGTGGCCAAAGTAAGGGGCAAAATGGTTAAAAAGCTCATAAAAAATGACGAACTCGAGAGTTATTCCTCTGAGTCAATGTGAGGATCCAGTGGCGAGGAGCTGGAGAGAGGATACTGCCCAGAAAAGAGGCCAAGACAGGAAGAGACAGATGTGGACCAGAAGCTGGAAAAGTTGAAGGAATAGCTCTTAGTAGAACTGGGGGCATGAGATAACAGTAGCCCCCTACTGCCTACGTCCTCCCCGTTCACGAGAAGGGTGCTGTAAGAAACTATTCCCAAAAAGTTTATGATGTCGTCGGTGGCAGCTTACGACGGCACAAGAAATCTCCGAGAGCACGTCCTAAATTACAAGATGTTTATGGAACTCTAGACTCATTCAGATGCCCTAATATGCAAAGTCTTTTCCACTACCGTCACAGGGCCAGCTCAGGCATGGTTTAACAGCCTGACAGCAGGAAGCATCAAAAGCTTCATGGACCTGGCCAATGTCTTTATTAGTAGATTCATTGCAGGAGTCCCGGCGGAGAGGAAAATGAGCTACTTGGAGACAGTTCGGCAAAAAAGAAATGAGTCTCTGAGAGAATATGTGGCCATATTCAACTCTGAGGCCCTGCAAATCCCTGACCTTGACGAGGCAAGGGCAATGGAAGCCATGCAGAAAGGGACTACGTCCCTTAATTTTTTCGGCTCATTATGCAGAAAACCGCACACTACCTTGGCTGAACTGATGAAAACGGGCTGAGAAGTATATCAGACAGGATGATGCCTCGACCACAAGCAGGATCGCCAGAAAAGGAGGAGATAGAGAAAAGGCAGTGGAGGATAGACGGCCGGAGAGGCAAGAGAAAAGACAAAATCGAGGGCTAGAGATGCTGAATAGACACCCATGGGAAAGGAAGGAGTAGTGGCCATATCAGCCCAGAATCCCCAAGGTAATCACTCCTCTAAATGTGTCTAGAGCCGAAGTGCTCGTAGCCGTGCAAGACAAAGATTTCATACAATGGCCCAAACCCATGAAAGCTGAGGCCAACGGAAGGGATCTGGACAAATACTGCCAGTACTACCGAACTCATGGCCATGACACCAACGACTGCTACCAACTAATAAATGAGATAGAAAGGCTCATAAAGATGGAACACCTCAGGAACTTCATGAAAGAACTAGAGGGACAAAGACCTCAGCAAAATGCGACGGCGGAGAGGCCTTGTAGGCAGATGGAGGGAGTCATGAATGATGGGTCCAGTGGGACAATTAATATGATCGTAGGGGGCTTTGGAGGAAGAATGAGCAGAAGGGGAAAGAAGAAGAGTAGGAGTGGAGAAGGAAGCAGTGCTGAAGTTATGCAGAAGAGTGGGAGAGCCACCCTTGGCCTGCACTTATTATGCAATATTCCTCGTAGTAAAGTTGCCCTTGAACTACAACGCTATCTTGGAAAGGTCGGTGCTGTATGACTTCGAGGTGGTGACCAGCATCTGGTACTTAACCATGAAATTCCCCACTAAGTCAGGGGTGAGTATAGTGTGAGGAAGGTAGGAGGAGGCCCGAGCTATATACTTGGCCACTGTGAAAGAACCAAGCACTCTGCCAGGGGAAATAAGGCAGGAGGTCATGGAGGTTCGGAATGAGAAGGAGGCTAGGACAGAGCCAGTTGATAGGCTGGAGACATTCCTTTTATCTGAAGAGGAAAGCGACAAAGTCTTCAGCATCAGCGAGAACCTTGGAAAGGACCAAAAGGAGACAACAATGGCTCTTATTAAGAGGCATGCCTCAAGCTTCTCTTGGAAGCCTTCGGACATGCCGGGGATAGATCCCAAGGTGATGGCCCACAAACTGAATATTCTCCCTGGAGCTAAACCAATAAAACAGAAGAAGATGGTGTTTAGGAAGGAGAAGCAATAGGCCACCAGGGAAGAGGTGTAGAAACTGGAAGAGGTAGGATTTATTAGGGAAGTCATGTACCCACAGTAGTTAACCAACCCTATGCTAGTTAAAAAAGCCAATGGGAAGTATAGAATGTGTATAGACTTTACTGATCTAAATCAGGCCTGCCCAAAAGATTATTATCCCCTTCCTAATATTAATAAAATGGTCGATTCTACGGCCGGTTTCGATTATCTGTCATCTCTAGATGCAATGTCAGGGTATCACCAGATCCCCATGGACAGGTCGGACGAATAAAAAACCTCATTCATAATCGAAGACAGGACGTATTGTTATAAAGCTATGCCATACGCACTAAAAAATGCCAGGGCAACATACCAGCGGTTGGTGAATAAAATCTTTAAAGAACAGATAGGGAGGAATGTAGAGGTATACGTGGATGACATGGTAGTAAAAAGCCAGACCTTCCAACAGCACTTAGCTTACCTAGAGAAGGTATTTGAGGTACTTCAGTGATACAAAATGAGATTGAACCCAACAAAGTATGCCTTCTTTATCAGGAGAGGAAAATTCCTAGGCTATATGGTCAGCAGAAAGGGTATAGAGCCAAACTCAGAAAAAGCAGAGACCATATTGAGGATTCCCAAGTCGACCTATGTAAGAGATATGCAGAAACTTACAAGAAGAGTGGTAGCGCTCGATCGGTTCATGTCGAAGTCAGCTGAAAGATGCTTACCATTCTTCAAAAAGCTTAGGAAAGTTTCAAACTTTGAGTGGACGGAAGACTGCCAAGAAGCTTTAGAAATCTCAAGCAGTACCTCAGTTCTCCATATGTGCTCAGTAGTCCTATAGCTAAGGAAGAACTTCTGATATACTTAATCACCTCTGAACAAGCCGTAAGTGCAGTACTGGTGAGGGATGAAGCTGGGATGCAAAAGCCTATTTCTTATGTCAGTAAGGTGCTTAAGGATGCGAGGTCAGGTATATGAACATTGAGAAGTTAGTGTTCGCTTTGTTGTTGGTAGTAAGGAAGTTTGAAGTGTACCTAGAATGCCACCAGGGGATAGTAATGACTAACTAACCTCTAAAGAGAATCTTACACAGACTTGAAACCTCAGGGTGAATGCTAGCCTGGTCCGTGAAAATTAGCCCACATTGCCTCATTTACCGACCTCGAACTGCCATCAAAGCCTAAGCCTTAGCTAACTTCATAGTTGAGTGCTTTTTCAGCTCGGATCAACATGAACAGAGTGAGGGGTTACCGAGCTCCACCAAAGAGAGGGACGGGGACCAACAACCGCGTAAGTTCAGTTGGAACCTATTTGTAGACGGAGCATCCAGTGCCGCGGGCAATGGGGCAGGGATACTTTTGAAAGGACTAGAAGGATTCAGGGTCTACTATGCCCTGTGCCTAGAGTTCGCAGCATCCAACAATATGGCCGAGTATGAAGCCCTCATAAATGGGATGCAGATAGCATTAAAAGTGGGGACAACTGACCTCAAGATAAATAGTGACTCCCAGTTGGTAATCAACCAAATAACAGGGGCATACCAAGCAAAGGACCCCATCATGCGGAAGTATTTGGCCAGGGTACTAGCTGTAGAAGCCGAGCTCGGCGAATAGGGGATCGCCATGCATATCAAAGGATACCTCGGAAGGAAAATGAAGAAGCAGATCTGCTCAGTATACTATCTAAAGAAGAATTAGAACATCTCCCAGACGAAGTATACATACATGACATTAATGTCCCTACTTTTGAAAAATCAGCCCTTGTAATGCAGATAGAAGAAGAACGAAGCTGGATGACCTCGTATTTAGAATACTTGGAAATAGAAAAGTTGCCCGAAGATAAGGCTGAAGCCAGAAAAATTGCAGCTAAAGCCGCCAACTACCAAGCAGTGAGGGGAACATTATACCTGTTGTCCCTTGAGGCAACCCAAGAGGGGGGGTGAATTGGGTTTATAAAAAATTTAATGGCAAAGACAAGAAATTAGAAGAGAATAGGGAAGAGAAAAATAAACACAAAGATTTATAGAGGTTCAGCTATCCAAGCCTACGTCCTCTCCTCAAGCTCCACTTGAGAGTTCAACTCCACTATCAAATCTTCTTTGGGTGAAGATCAAAACCCTTACAATCTTAGAGCAAGCCTTTGCTCTTTACAAATCTCTTTTTCCACTCAAGAGCAATTCTTTGCTCAATGCCACACTCACAACAACAGAATCTCTCAATCAACCTTTACTCACTCAGAAAAGCCAACCAATTACAACTCAAAACAAGCTTTCAAGAAATCAATGCTTTGGCTCAAGGTTTTGAGAGAGAGAGAATAAAAAATGCTGTAATCTCAATAAATATTTGCTTAGATGGTTGTTGTAACCTCACAACAACAAAAACAAGTTGTATTTATAGTTCATTCATAAATATGGCCGTTGGGGGTGCATTAAATGCAAATAGAGCCGTTTATGTTCAGAAATAACCGTTATACCGTGCCCAGAAAAACTCAGGTTCGGCGGCCTAAGCTTAGAGTTCGGCGGCCGAACCATTTGGGGCGAAGAAACTATTCCTTTAAAACTGAACTTTCGGCGGCCTAAACTCAATGTTCGGCGGCCGAACATGGTGGACTTTCGTTTCTGTTCCTCACTTTCGGAAGCCAAACTTTAGGCTTCGGAGGCAGACCCAAAACACACTTTCGGCGGCCGAAGGTTAAATGTTCGGCGGCCGAAGGTGTGGGACTTTCGTCTCTGTCCCTCACTTTCGGAAGCCGAAGGTTACACATAGGGGGCTGGTTGAAAACCCACCTTCGGCGGCCGAAAGTCAATGTTCGGCGGCCGAACATAGGGGACTTTCGTTTTTGTCCCTCACTTTCGGAAGCCGAAGGTTACACAGGGGGCTGGTTGAAAACCCACCTTCGGCGGCCGAAAGTCAATGTTCGGCGGCCGAACATAGGGGACTTTTGTTTCTGTCCCTCACTTTCGGAAGCCGAAGGTTACACAGGGGGCTGGTTGAAAACCCACCTTCGGCGGCCGAAAGTCAATGTTCGGCGGCCGAACATAGGGGACTTTCGTTTCTGTCCCTGACTTTCGGAAGCCGAAGGATGACTTTAGGGGGGCAAAAAAATAATTCTTTAAATCTTTGAAAAATCATAACTTAGGCTGTAAAAATCCTTTTTTCAAACCGTTTGAACTTTTGCAACCTATATTTTTAGATCTTTCATTTTGATGAAAAATAATTTCAAAATCACTTCTTTTGGAAAATTTCATTTTGGTCCCTGAAAGTCAAGTACTTTTTTAAAAAGTGGCCATATCTAAAAGAACTTTTAGAAATGAAAGAACCCTTGAGCCATCACAATCAATTACTTGAAATTCACAATGAATAGAACTTAACAAGGCATAAACAAAAATAATTTCTTATCCCTTTCTTGTGGTATGCTTCCATAAATGGCACTTTTCACTTTTGTGATTGAAGCAATTTCATTTATTTCAATAGGGAACCTGCAAGCTCAATACAAACACCTTTGAAGATAATTAGTAGCACACCAATTGTTTATTAATCATCAAAACAAGGATTAGGACATTTAGGTCCAACAATCTCCCCCTTTTTGATGATGACAAACAATTGGTAAACATTAGAATAATAATCATAAGTGTAGTGTGTGTATTTTAAAAATTTCTCCCCCTTAATGTGCTCCCCCTGTCAAAAATAATTTATGCCATATTTAAAATGAGAGAAGGCACATAAGGGAGGTTTTGACTCAATGCAATGAGATGCAATGGATCCTATATGAATGAATGAGTGCTAACAAGGAATGCATCTCAAATGAATACACACAATATTCACAATCCAAGGTAATAACCAAATATAGCCAATATCATCAAATATGTACATAAAAAATACCATCCATTCTCCCCCTTTTGACATCATCAAAAACAAAAAAATATCACAATATCAAACGGGAAAGAACAAAAGCAACTACATAAACAACAACAAAAAAATATATCACTGAGGAGGCTGAGGAGGTGGCACTCCAGATGTCTGCTGAAGGAAGTGTAAAATCTGACTCTGCTGCTCGATCATGGTCTGCTGCTGGTCTGTAAGTCGTGCTAACTGCTGCTCCATCTGAGTCTGGCGATCAGACATCTGAGCAACCTGCAACTCCAGACGACCCATGGCATCATACAGATCAGATGCAGTCCGAGAAGATGTACCCTGCTCGGTGGACCGCCCGATACTAGTATCGCCTCTGGGAGCTCGCTCTGTCTCAAGATCAGCAGGAGAAGCATCATCTGACTCCTCATCAGAACCATCATGTGCCTGTGCTGCTGCATGTGCTGCTCTGCGAGCTGCAAAATCTCTCCTAGAGTTATAAAATTCATTGCCTCTCCTAGTCAAACCCATGTGGTGGAGGGTAGCCTCAGTATAGGGGGTGTACTCACTAGACAGAGGTAAGGCCGACTCGGTACCTGGGTCAACACCTAGGGCTCGGAGAAGAAGAGTAAGATGACGACCAAAGGGGAGACAGCCTCGACTCAGCCTAAGGGAGTCTGCTATAGAGTGAATCATAATATGTGGCAGGTTAAGGGGTCGACCCTCTAGCAGACAAGACACTACAAACATGTCAGAGTAGGAGAGTGCAGTCCTATGACCCGATCTAGGGAGAATCTCATAGGTGACTATGTGGTGAACAACTTTGGGGAGAGTGTTGAGGTCACAGGCCTTAAGCCTAGAGGGCTCCTCACGATCGACGTCTCCTGAAATGACCCTAGTCTGGTGAAGGGAAGAGACCTCACCAGTAATCCACTTATGAGTGGTGGATACAACAGCCCCAGAGTTGGGGATACCTAGGTGACGAGCAATGATGTCAGGAGTGAGGTAAACCCTCTGACCATTTACAAAACTGACTAGGTGAGGGGGAGTGTGACGGGTAAAGGTGTGTAGGTTAGCATAGAACTCCCTAACAATTCTAGGATGGGTGTCTGCTGGAGTGATAAGAAGGTGGTCCCATCCCTGAACAATGAAGGGCTGTAGGAAACCCTGAGTGCGAAAAAGCTCAACACTATTATCATGGATTGTTCTCCCAGGATGAACAAACCTGAGAGAAAAAGGCTCAAAAGCCGGATCCTGCTCTCTAACTACAGGGAACTCAAAGGGTGGTGAGGCAGGACGGTCTGGGGAGGAAGACATAGGAGCTCTACTGGATTGACCTCTAAAATATGGGTGCCTACGGGCTGTGGATTTTCTACCCATTCTAAAACACAGCAGCTAAAGAGGCAATGAAAGAAACAAACAGAAAATAAAATGCCAACCCATAAGCAATTCATTATCACAAAACTCAATCCATAAACCACGGTAACACAAACTAGTCATATAACTGTTATTGCACCACATCCATATTCAGAACTAAAAATGTTAACAGTTTTTATATATGAATCCAGCTAATCAGTAAAATAATCCAGCTAACAGCATATTGATACCCAGCTAACAGTAAAATAATTCATCTAACAGCATATATACAGAGCAACAGAAAATTAGCCAGCAGAGTTTACATATACTCATGGCAATAGATAACCCAGCTAACAAAGAGCAACAAGAAAAAAAATATAACAGGCAGTTTTCATAAAGATATCAACAACCCAGCTATCAATGTAGATATAAAGACAGCAACAGAAAAAAAGAAAAAAAAAAAAAAAATTACAGGCAGTTTTACATATACCCATATCAACACATAAAAAATCAGAAACACAAACCTAGTCATATTAGGAGCTAAAAACAATATAAAATCAACAGAAAATAAACAAAAAACAAGCAACAAAAAAAAAGAGAGAAAATCACATACCCAAAGGAGAAAAGCGCGAAATGGGTTCCTTGAGAAGAAAATGAGGTGTTTTGAGGCGTTTGAGTGAAGGAAAAGAAGGAAAAAGGAAGTTTTTGGAGAAAAATGGCTCAGAAACGAGCGATTTGGGAGAGGGAGACGAAGAGGACTTCGGGGAGAGAGAGAGAGAGCGTCGGGGAGAGAGAAGGGCGCGCGAGGAAGATGATGAGCTGTCGCGGGGGTTTTTAAGGGACGCGCAGTTTCGGCGGCCGAACTAATCTTCGGCGGCCGAAACTGGGCAGGTTTAGGGGGCCGAACTTAATCTTCGGCTGCCGAAACTTGAGAATGTTCGGCGGCCGAATAAAATGTTAGGCGGCCGAAAGAGAGAAAAAAGAAAAAGACAAAATAAATTCCCGCTTTTCATATTGCCCTTGAAATTGAAGGTTAGGGGGCCGAAAGTGCCTCCGAACCTGGAATTTTTGGGCTTCCCCTCCTTTTTTTTTTTTTTTAAAAAAACTTTAACAAACAATTTTGACATGCTTTCAAAAAGATACACACACAAAAAAAATACACTCAACAACCACCATCTAGCATTCCCAATTCCCTTTTAATGAAGTTAAATCTTTCTTCATTTAAAGGTTTAGTGAAAATATCAGCTAGTTGGTTGTTTGTATCCACAAACTCAAGAACAACATCACCATTTAACACATGATCACGAATGAAATGATGTCTAATGTCAATATGCTTAGTTCTAGAATGTTGAATGGGGTTCTTGGTTAGATTGATTGCACTTGTGTTATCACATTTAATAGGAATGTGATCAAGAGATACTTCAAAATCTCTTAATTGTTGTTTAATCCAAAGGATTTGACTACAACAAAGACCCGCCGCCACATATTCGGCTTCGGCGGTTGATAGTGCAACCGAATTTTGTTTCTTGCTACACCAAGAAACAAGAGATTGTCCTAGAAGTTGACAAGTACCCGAGGTACTCTTCCTATCAAGAATGCTTCCGGCAAAGTCGGCATCCGAGTAGGAACATAAAGTAAAGGATGAACTTCTAGGATACCATAACCCCAAATGCAATGTGCCATGTAAATATCTAAGAATGCGTTTAACGGCATGCAAATGAGACTCTTTAGGACATGATTGAAAACGTGCACATAAACATACGGAAAACATGATATCCGGTCTAGATGCGGTGAGATATAAAAGGCTTCCGATCATACCTCTATAGAGCTTTTCATCAATAGGCTTACCCTTTTCATCCTTGTCAAGCTTGGTGCTTGTGCTCATTGGAGTTCTACTTGGCTTGCTATTCTCCATTCCAAACCTTTTGATTAGCTCCTTTGTGTATTTGGCTTGGTTGATGAAGATGCCATCCTTAGCTTGTTTGATTTGAAGCCCAAGGAAGAATTTGAGTTCTCCCATCATGCTCATCTCAAACTCACTTTTCATAACTTTAGAAAACTCTTCACACAAACACACATTAGTAGCACCAAATATAATATCATCAACATATATTTGCACTACAAGGATGTCATTTCCATGATTTTTGACAAAAAGAGTTGTATCCACTTTGCCTTTTGAAAAACCATTTTGCAAAAGAAAATTACTTAGTCTTTCATACCAAGCTCTAGGAGCTTGTTTTAAACCATATAAAGCTTTGGACAATTTAAAAACATGATTTGGAAATTCATGATTTTCAAACCCCGGAGGTTGCTCAACATAAACCTCCTCCTCAATAAAACCATTTAAAAAGGCACTTTTCACATCCATTTGAAAGAGATTAAAATTCATGTATGATGCATATGCAAGCAAGATTCTAATGGCTTCTAATCTAGCTACGGGGGCAAAAGTTTCATCATAGTCTATGCCCTCCTCTTGGTTATAGCCTTTAGCTACCAACCTAGCTTTGTTTCTAATGATATTGCCATCTTCATCAAGCTTATTCCTAAACACCCATTTGGTGCCTATAGTGGGGTGATGTTTTGGTCTAGACACTAAGGTCCAAACCTTGTTTCTTTCAAATTGGTTGAGTTCTTCTTGCATAGCAAGAACCCAATTCTCATCACTAATAGCCTCATCTATAGACTTTGGTTCTATATGAGATATGAATGCAATATTATTACATACATGTCTAATAGAAGATCTAGTAGTTACCCCTTGTGATGTATCACCAATTATTTGATCCTTGGGATGATCTTTCTTGTAGGCCCAATCCCTTGGCAAGTCATGTTGGACTCCTTGACTTTGTGTAATTTGCATTTGTTGCTCTTGAAGTCCAACTTCATCTTCCTTTGCCTCTATTGAGTCCTCCTTGGGTTGACTTTGATCTCCATGAGGTTGAGGATCTTCAAAGGTCAACTCATCAAGGTTACCTACAAGATCATCATCACAAGAGACCTCCTTTCTAGGAGCAAAGGGATTAGATTCATCAAAAACAACATGCATTGACTCTTCAACTATCAAGGTTCTTTTATTGAATACTCTATATGATTTACTAGAGATAGAGTATCCCAAGAAGATACCTTCATCGGTTTTGGAGTCAAATTTGCCTAGATTATCCTTATTGTTTAATATGAAGCATTTACAACCAAAAACTCTAAAATAACTAACTCTAGGTTTCCTTCCATTCCAAAGCTCATAAGGAGTCTTATTTAAGAGAGGTCTAATTAAAACTCTATTTGAAACATAACAAGCCGTATTTATGGCTTCCGCCCAAAAATAAGTAGGTAAATTATATTCTCTTAACATAGTCCTCCCCATATCTAAAAGAGTTCTATTTTTTCTTTCAACAACACCATTTTGTTGGGGAGTCCTAGGAGATGAAAAATTATGAGTGATCCCTAACTTATTGCAAAAAGTTTCAAATTTTTCATTTTCAAATTCTCTACCATGATCACTTCTTATAGAAGAAATTTGAAAACCCTTTTCATTTTGAACTTTCTTTGTAAAACTTTTAAAAGCATCAAAACAATCATCCTTATGAGCAAGGAACACAACCCAAGTATACCTAGAGTAGTCATCAACTATAACAAACCCATAATGCATGCCACCAAGACTAGCTACTCTAGTTGGACCAAATAAATCCATATGCAAGAGTTGCAAAGGTCTAGAAGAGATTACCTTATTAATAGCTTTAAATGAACTCTTAACTTGCTTACCCATTTGACATGCATCACATACTTTGTCCTTTTCATATTTGATCTTTGGAAGACCATCAACTAGCTCATCTTTGCTCAAATTTTTGAGGAGATCCATGCTAGCATGAGAAAGCCTTCTATGCCAAATCCAAGAGTTATCACTAATAGACACAAAGCACTTCATATCTTGGTTAGTCATAGCTTGTAAGTCAATAAGATAAATATTCTCAACTCTTTCACCAACAAACAATATTTTGTTATCCGACATTCTAGACACAAAACATGATTTTGGCTCAAAGATAACTCTACAACCTTTATCACATAATTGACTCACACTTAACAAATTATGCTTCAAACCATCAACTAATAGAACTTTATCAAGAATAGGAGAGTTTTCCTTACCGACTTTACCTATACCAACAATTTTACCTTTTCCATTGTCTCCAAAGGTTACTTGTCCACTTCCATCTTTCTTTTCAAGAGAGATGAAGTGATTTGAGTTTCCGGTCATGTGTCTTGAACATCCACTATCTAGATACCATTTGCTTTCAATTTTTGAGGATTTCAAGCACACCTAAAAGAAAGAATTCAAACACTTTTAGGTACCCAAATGTACTTGGGTCCTTGGGGGTTAGTCATTCCACTATCCAATTTCCATATGCTACCATATCCAAGATGCAATTTTCTAATAGAGCACTTATAGTTGGTGTGACCAAACTTGCCACAATAGTGACAATGACCATTGAACCTTCTTACTCTAGGTCCATAGGTGAGTGAGTGTGTTTGAGTTCTCATGTGGCCATTTCTCCTTTGCTTATTAAAAGCATGTGAGCAAGAGATATGATT
The DNA here is from genome assembly GCF_001659605.2 of Manihot esculenta. Classification (NCBI taxonomy): domain Eukaryota; kingdom Viridiplantae; phylum Streptophyta; class Magnoliopsida; order Malpighiales; family Euphorbiaceae; genus Manihot; species Manihot esculenta. The sequence continues at coordinate 22,637,183 of NC_035172.2, forward strand.
AGAGTGGTGATTTTGTGAACTAGAAGTGTGTGTTCTATAATGATCATTTCTCTTATATGCAAATTGCCTAGGTGTGTGTCTTATATGAGTGTTGTAACTAGTGGATTGGTGTACATGTGCATTCCTTGTAGGTGCATTCCTCATAGACATATTGCTACTAGAAACTTTAGGCACATTTCCATTTGAGCTAGAAACCTTAGGTTCATGTGAGTTGGTAGCTTTAACAAAAACGGTTTTAGAAAAATTTGCTTGAGTTGATTTGTCATAGCCAAGGCCATACTTGATGCTAGGAGACCTTTGAGAGTCTAAAATCTCATCAAGTTTGTCCTTGCCTTTTAAAAATTTTGAAAGAGAATTTTTCAACTCAAGGATTTCATTTTTCAAATTTTTATTTTCTAGTGAGAGCTCATCTAAGGATTTTTGTAAAGAATCATTTGAGGGTAAAGGTTCCTTAGGTGAGTTCTCACTTTCCTTTTTAAAGCTAGCTAACTCACATTTCAAAATTTTATTTTTCCTATGACTCTTTTCAAGCTCATCATTCATCAATTTTAAAGCACCTACAAGTTCATCATATGAAAACTCAACATCATCATCATTTAAAGTAAAGTCATCAAGAGTAGTTACCTCATCGGAGCTTTCCTCTAGAGCCATGAAGCACATGTTGGCAATTTCATCACCAACCTCCTCTTCTTCGGAATCACTTGACTCATCCCATGTTGCTTTGAAGGCCTTCTTCTTGAACTTCTTGATAGGCTTCTTCAACTTGGGACAATCCACTTTGTAGTGACCCGGCTTATTACATTCATAGCAAATGACTACTTCCTTTTTGCTTGATTCACCCTTTTCCTTTCTAAAATTCTTCCTTGGGATGAACCTTTTATTTTGGAGAAGCAACTTCCTTATTCTCCTAGTTACCAAGGCCAATTCTTCCTCACTTATTTCTTCTTCTTCCTCACTAGTATCTTCGGAGGCTACCCTTAGAGCAATGTTCTTTTTCATCTTGCTAGGTTCCTCCACTTGCTCTCTCTTTAGAGTCATCTCATAGTCAATGAGATTCCCCAAGAGTTCATCCAATTGCACTTTGGTCAAGTCTTTGGCATCCTTTAAGGAAGTTACCTTTGGTAGCCATTCTTTAGGTAGACATCTTAGGATTTTCTTCACCAACTCTTCATTTGTGAATGTCTTCCCAAGAGATTTCATCCCTCCAATGATCTCAATGAACCTATCATACATTTGGCTAATAGTTTCATCGGATTTCATCTTGAACAACTCATATTGATAGATGAGGGATTCCATCTTGTTTTCCTTGACTTGATTGGTACCTTCATGAGTGACAACCAAAGCATCCCAAATTTCCTTGGCGGTGGACTTCATGCATACTTTGTTGTACTCACTTCTACTAAGAGCACAAAACAAGATGTGAATGGCTTTGTCATTGAGGGCTACCCTTCTCTTCTCTAGCTCACTCCATTCACTCTTAGGTTTTTGCTCTTGGTTTCCATCAATGAATCTTGTGGGAAAGAAAGGCCCATTCTCTACAATGTCCCACAAATCAACTCCTTCCGATTTAAGGAAATAATACATTCTATTTTTCCAATATAGAAAGTCATTTCCATCAAAGAAAGGTGGTCTCACAACCGATTGACCTTCTTGAGAATTGAGGGCTGCCATTTGATCTTTACTCCAAGATAATTATATCTTCAAGAAAGGGAGACTTTGCTCTGATACCACTTGTTGTCCCTTGAGGCAACCCAAGAGGGGGGGTGAATTGGGTTTATAAAAAATTTAATGGCAAAGACAAGAAATTAGAAGAGAATAGGGAAGAGAAAAATAAACACAAAGATTTATAGAGGTTCAGCTATCCAAGCCTACGTCCTCTCCTCAAGCTCCACTTGAGAGTTCAACTCCACTATCAAATCTTCTTTGGGTGAAGATCAAAACCCTTACAATCTTAGAGCAAGCCTTTGCTCTTTACAAATCTCTTTTTCCACTCAAGAGCAATTCTTTGCTCAATGCCACACTCACAACAACAGAATCTCTCAATCAACCTTTACTCACTCAGAAAAGCCAACCAATTACAACTCAAAACAAGCTTTCAAGAAATCAATGCTTTGGCTCAAGGTTTTGAGAGAGAGAGAATAAAAAATGCTGTAATCTCAATAAATATTTGCTTAGATGGTTGTTGTAACCTCACAACAACAAAAACAAGTTGTATTTATAGTTCATTCATAAATATGGCCGTTGGGGGTGCATTAAATGCAAATAGAGCCGTTTATGTTCAGAAATAACCGTTATACCGTGCCCAGAAAAACTCAGGTTCGGCGGCCTAAGCTTAGAGTTCGGCCGCCGAACCATTTGGGGCGAAGAAACTATTCCTTTAAAACTGAACTTTCGGCGGCCTAAACTCAATGTTCGGCGGCCGAACATGGTGGACTTTCGTTTCTGTTCCTCACTTTCGGAAGCCAAACTTTAGGCTTCGGAGGCAGACCCAAAACACACTTTCGGCGGCCGAAGGTTAAATGTTCGGCGGCCGAAGGTGTGGGACTTTCGTCTCTGTCCCTCACTTTCGGAAGCCGAAGGTTACACATAGGGGGCTGGTTGAAAACTCACCTTCGGCGGCCGAAAGTCAATGTTCGGCGGCCGAACATAGGGGACTTTCGTTTCTGTCCCTCACTTTCGGAAGCCGAAGGTTACACAGGGGGCTGGTTGAAAACCCACCTTCGGCGGCCGAAAGTCAATGTTCGGCGGCCGAACATAGGGGACTTTCGTTTCTGTCCCTCACTTTCGGAAGCCGAAGGTTACACAGGGGGCTGGTTGAAAACCCACCTTCGGCGGCCGAAAGTCAATGTTCGGCGGCTGAACATAGGGGACTTTCGTTTCTGTCCCTGACTTTCGGAAGCCGAAGGATGACTTTAGGGGGGCAAAAAAATAATTCTTTAAATCTTTGAAAAATCATAACTTAGGCTGTAAAAATCCTTTTTTCAAACCGTTTGAACTTTTGCAACCTATATTTTTAGATCTTTCATTTTGATGAAAAATAATTTCAAAATCACTTCTTTTGGAAAATTTCATTTTGGTCCCTGAAAGTCAAGTACTTTTTTAAAAAGTGGCCATATCTAAAAGAACTTTTAGAAATGAAAGAACCCTTGAGCCATCACAATCAATTACTTGAAATTCACAATGAATAGAACTTAACAAGGCATAAACAAAAATAATTTCTTATCCCTTTCTTGTGGTATGCTTCCATAAATGGCACTTTTCACTTTTGTGATTGAAGCAATTTCATTTATTTCAATAGGGAACCTGCAAGCTCAATACAAACACCTTTGAAGATAATTAGTAGCACACCAATTGTTTATTAATCATCAAAACAAGGATTAGGACATTTAGGTCCAACAATACCGAAGGGGGAAGTCTAGCCCGTGGCTCAGATGTGTGCGTCCTGAAGAGGCTGCTAGGGTAGTTCGAGAAGTACACCAGGGAGTTTGTAGGGTTCACGAGGGAGCAACCACATTGGAAAATAAGATTTTCAGGCAAGGGTACTATTGGCCCACGGTTAAAAAAGAAGCAGAAGAGTTCGTTAGAAGATGTGACGTCTGCCAGAGGTTTGCCAATGTCGTTAACAGCTCGGCCACACCACAGTCCAGTATATCTAGCCCGTGGCCATTCGCGTAGTGTGGAATCAATATCTTGGGACTTTTCCCAAAGACTATGGGGCAGAAGAGGTTCGTAATAGTAGCTGCATAGTACTTCTCCAAGTGGCCTGAGGCAGAAGCTGTACCCACAATCACAGCTTGCAAGGTGATAGAATTCGTCTGGGAAAACATTATATGCCGATTTGGGATACTGGGAACGCCTATATCGGACAATGGCAAACAATTTGATTGTAGAATCTTCAAGGATTTCACAAGAAATATGGGCATATGGCACAAGTTTTCTTCGGTAGCCCATTCCCAAACAAATGGCCAGACGGAGGTGATGAACAGAGCTATTCTACAAGGACTGAAGAAACGGCTGGATGGAGCTAAAAAGAACTGGGCAACTAAGCTAAATAGCATATTGTGGGCATTCTGAACCACACCTTGGATACCGACAGGAGAGACACCATTTATATTAGCATTCAGAACCGAAGCAGTAGTCCCCATAGAGCTACAAATCCCCTTCCACCGAGTCCAGTTCAAGGACGAAGATACTAACGGGGATAAATTGAGGAGAAACTTGGATGCTCTAGAGGAAATCAGAGAAGAAGCTCAGATAAGGACGACTGCATATTAACAAAATGCAGCTCGATGCTATAATCAGAAAGTCTGTGAGAGAAGTTTGAAGGTGGGAGACTTAGCTCTGAGAAGATTAGAAGCAACAGGGAAGAGAGCAGCTGTAAGTAAACTAGCACCAACCTGGGAAGGGCCCTGCAGGATAACTAAATTCGTCAAGCTCACGGTGTACCGAATTGAAGATCTACAGGGGAATCCAGAGCCTCACGCTTGGAATATCCAACACTTAAAGAGGTATTTTCCGTAAAAAGTATATAATGTAAACCCCTGTACTTTGAAAAGTAAATGAAGAATGCTACTCCTCTTTTTTTTTCTATCTAGTATCCCTGAAATAGGTATAAAAGCCCTTAGTGAGGTAGGTGACCAGTCTCAAAAAATGACCATCGGCACCATAAAACCGGCTGAGAGGGAGAAGCCCTCAGTGAGGTAGGTGACCAGTCTCAGAAAATAACCACCGCCACCACGAAACTGGCTGAGAGGGAGAAGCCCTCAGTGAGGTAGGTGACCGGTCTCGAAAAATAACCACCGGCACCATAAAATCGACTGAGAGGGAGAAGCCCTCAGTGAGGTAGGTGACCAGTCTTTAAAAATAACCATCGGCACCACAAAATTGGCTGAGAGGGAGAAGACCCTAATGAGGTGGGTGGCCGGTCTTAGAATATAACCACCGGCACTAAAAAACCGAGTGAGGAAAAGAAGACTTTGGTAAGGTAGGTGACCGGTCTCAGAACATGACTGTCGGCACCACAAAACCGGCTGGGAAAAAAGAAAACCAGCACAAGAAAAACGACATTAAACAAAGGCCATGAGCCTTTCAAAGGAAAATTGAGCAATAAACAGTCGACCTAAAATAAGATATCGGTTCAAGTACGACGCAGCGAAAAAGAATAAAGCGAATCTAAAGAAAAGAGTCCGGAACACCTATGAACAACGGTTAAAATCCTCGATGAAAAAGGGGGTAAAGGGAAAGGTTAGCCCGAAATCGCGCTGTTTGACGTAAAAAATTAGGTTACGACCCTGCTGGTGGTCTACCAAGCCTGTCGAAGCTGGGTTGGGAAGAACAATTCTCTCATTGCGAAGAGGAGTCCTAATCCTATAAATGGAGTTATTGACATATTCGCTAGAGAAGAAATTGGAGAGGGATGCAGGAGTGACAAAGGAAATTAAATCCGCGACATAAGGAATTTTAAGGGAAGCCATGAGAGGAGTGAGACGTACCTCGGAGCAGAGATTACAGAAGCGAAGGAGAACGAGTTAACAGGAGCAAAGTAAGAAGAAGAGTCGAGAGCAAAGTTAAGAATAAAGATTTAAAATGGGTAAAGGCGAAGAAAAGACGTTTTGATGCCTTCATAGGGCCGCATAGTCATAATTAAGACTTCAGAATTTACCCAGTCATTAATCATGGAATAACTAATGAGCATGTAAAGGGGCACTTGATGACCGCTGGGCCACTGGCACCCAGGCCATAGTCTAGCCCTTGCAGGAAAGTCAGGCCCAAAACCCATCAGGACCCACTATACAAGTTGATCCATTAGCACACAATCCATACCACAATCGAGCATGTTGGGCTAATAGGGACCCGGGCTCATTAAAGAGAGACGCAGCTCATCTGATTTGATGGGTCAGTAGAGGAAAGGATCCAACTACACCATAGCCCTATCAGCACGAGTGCAGGAGAGGAATTAAATAGCTGTCTGACGATGGAGAGAGGGGGTACATCCGTACGTACGGCTCTATATGATAGCGACAAGTGACATTGTAGTAGAATGACGGTTATACGTCACTAGAGGACAAGGGAAAAAAGAATAAAAGAGAAATGCGTGAACCATTCAGGTTAAGCTTACTCACACATTCCAAAATTTTACCCTTTTCTGGATCTCAAATTATCACAGGATACATCAAGATAATTAGGAGGGACATTTGTCACCCACACATATTCTGATTGATTATGGGCTAACATATTAGTAGAACGCCTAAAAAAAAAAATTGCACAACTATATAAAACTCATATAAAAACTATCAAATTCCAGAATCAAAGAGTCATGAACCTCTACTATTGCAGGATCCCATCCAACACAAGTTGTCCAGTCTCCAATAACACATCCAAAGCTAACCATTCCATTAATTACTACATACACTAGAGGAAATAGCAACGGAGGAATCAAATCTTGCACCACCAAATATATCTAACTGTCCACATTTTCCATGCAATCACAGTGAACATCAGCATATGTCTTTAGAGTGTAAAAGAGAACAAAGACCATGAAGGGAAGGAGAAGGTGTAGGAAGTCGAAGTGGATAGACCAACCACATAAAATACAAATCAGGTCTACAGGAACATGTCTATGGGATAAAAGGTAAAATCTCCTTGAGCAACCTCCATAGAAATAATTGTATCCGTGGGTGTGGGTGTGTATGTAAAGACCAGATTATTTGCCTCCAGTTAAATGTCATTCTGAGCAGTTGACGAAGACCCCGTCCAATGCTAAAAATTTAGAAAGCATCAAAAGGGAGGAAACATTGATGAATCAAGCTTGTTTTCCATCCATCGTCATCAATTATGTTTATTAAATAATTATAATAATATAAACATACAGGGGAATAATTTCACTAGATTTAGTTTAATTTTTGTCAGTATTATTTTTCCAACAAAAATAAAATTAATTTGTTTTAAATTGTACTCATTTATTTATAAAAAATAACTTATATTTATAAAAAGTATGAAAAATATTTTTTAATAAAATAATTTATTTTTTATTATTTAATTTTAATATTAAAAAATAAAATATATTAATAAATTTATATATTGAGGTATTAATAAGATTAGCAAAGTTTGATTTAATTTTTTTTACTGAGAATATATTTTTTATTAATTAATTTTTTTGAGTGCTCTAAATAAAAAAAGTGATTTTTTAAAAAAAATTATTTTTATGAAATAAATGAAATTTTAAGGTTATGTTTATTTTACGGGAAATATTTTTTATATTTTATGAAGTAAAAATTAGTTAATAAAAAATATTTTTAAAGTGAAAGGAAAAATTAATTCATTTTAAAAAAAATGGTTTTTATTTAAAAAAAATAATTTTCACATATTTTATTATGATTTATATATATAAATTTATTAATATATTTTATTTTTTAAAATAAGATTTAATAATATAAAATAAATTATTTTATTAAAAAATATTTTTTACAGAAACTATTTTCTTCACCAACAAATGAAAGGTTAGTTTTAAATTTCAACACAGATAAACAAAAGAAAAAAAAAACTGTTATGTCTGATTTCAACAAATTGGTGAGCAAATCTATTTATAAAAGATATTTATTCGGTAAAAAAAAACTAAATTTATCTAACCATGTGGAAGACCACATTGAAGTTTTATTAGATGAAATGCAACGTCACATATGCTAGAGCCCAATTATTAAAAAACCAGGCTTGATCAATAAGCCCAAACAGATGGAGGTCAAACTCAAACGTAATCTAATCCAAGACTTAAAAAGGCCTCACACATCAACCCCACCGAAGCCCAAGAGTTAGAGAATTAAAATGCATAGTAAAAAGCCATGGGAGGTGCAAGGAAAGTAGACCCCACGAAGAGAAGAGTTGAAACCACAACCTAGAAAAAGAGGACGGGCAGAGTAAACCGCACACGAGTTATATAAGGAGGCTAAGCTCCCAAAAATTAAAGAAATTAGCTCTTCTAAATTAAGTTAAACTCTGAGAAATGATTAACGCTCTATTTGGTTCAATTTTAATTTTTAAATTTTTATACAATTTAATTGAATTTTATATTTTGTGTGTTTAATTTGAATAAAAATTAAAATTCAATTCTGGAAATTCAATTTTATACAATTAATTATAACTAAAATCAATTTCTATCAAATTTGATGAAATTTGAAATGAATCCCACAGAACTCACACACTATCTTTTAGACTATAATACACCCCTTCCCAAATAATTCTCTCAATAATTTATCCTTATACTTTAGTCATAAAAGGTGAAAGATATAAAACTAGTTTCTGTTTATCTACTATATAGACAATTATATAATATATATATTTTTTATATTTTTAATTTTATAATATTAAATTTATTTTCTCTTACTAATAATACTATTTATTTTATTATGTGAATCTCCGAGTCATGAAAATTTATTTTAAATTATTAATATATTTTTAATGAGTTTATACATTTGTTAGTTATTATAAATTTATTAAATATAAAATTACTTAATAGAGTAAATTTTTTTATTTTACTCTTAAGAATAGTTTAAAAAATAAAAAAATAAAAAATATAGAATTTAATTAAATTCTGTATTTTAAGTTGTATCATATCAAACAGTAGAATCCATTTCAAATGAATTTTATTTAAAATTCAATTGAATTCTACACAATTTTTATAAGATAGAATTTAACCGAACACTATGTAAATTGACTCACGGTTGTCGAAACCGGTAAAAAATAACCTTTCCGGTTATCAACAATATTATTACTGTACATAATGGTAAAGGATTGAATCCACAAAAAATTGAAAACTTATCTATTTTTCTTAACAAGACCAAGAGAATTAACTGAATGAGAACTGAAAGCAATTAACTGAAAGCAAATAAAAATAAAGTGCAATAAAATTAAAATGGGGGTTTTGAGAGTGATTTGATTAGCAACTACTAAAAGCAATTAAATAAGCAAAATATGACAATAAAATAGAAATCTAATATGAGAAAGGTCTAGTTGAAGAGTTGGATCCACTTAAATTGTTTGGATTGATCATTGAAACTTATGTTCTTTAGATTGATTCAATATATTAGTTATGGAGATTGAAAACGCTTCTCACCACCATGTCTCTCCTTATGATTAAACCAATTAGAGAACGTTCTCTAATTAATTACTAATTAACAAATTGCCAAGGAACGTCCTTGGGCCTTAGGCATCAAAACAATTGTTAATTGCATGAAGAAAGAGAGAGATCCAATCCTAACTACTCAAACGCATGAGATGTTGCTAGATCATACAATTTCTTAGTTGTTACACCAAGTGTTCTTATGTTTGAACAATTCAAGAAATTGCGGACTTAAAATTATCCAAACTAACAATTAATTACTTTGCAATCAAGAATCAAGTGGCCAATTTGATCAAAACAACAAAACAATAATAGATTCAACCACCAAATTTTATGAATATTGAACAAACCAAAGACAAACAGTTTATGTTCAGATCTCACAATCCATTAAACAACTTTAGTTTCAACCAATCTTCAACTAGAATAAAAGGTTTCAGCCACTCATGGCTGAAACAAAAACCAAAAATAAAGAAAAGAAGAAAGGTAGAAGAAGAAGATGAAGGGAGGTGGTCGGTCTTCTTGCAATCCGCGGATGAGTGAGGCGTGAAGATGAGCAAAAGGTGTTCAGAAGATGTATTCGGCTGGTCAAGTGCTTCTTAAATAGAATTAAAGGCTGACTTTGCTGCCCTAGAGGTACTTGCTGCCCAAGTCGTGTCCGAAAAGGAAAGAATTGTGTTGCAAATTATTCAAAAGGAAAGAGGCGCGCAGCATGCTCTTCAGAAGGAAGGTGTGCGCTCGACAAGGCTTCAAAAGGCAAGTGTGTGTTGTCCAAGACTTTACTTGCTGCCCAAGTGTCTTCAAGATGCTGTCCAAGAGGTACTTGCTGCCCAAGTTGTATCTGGAAAGGAAAGAATCGCGTTGAATGGACTGCAGAGGGAAGGTGGCGCGCGGATGCTCTTCAGAGGAAAGGTGGGCGCGCGGCATGCATGAGCAGAAGGGAAAGTGAATCTGTCCAGTCTTTCCTTTTTAGGTGGAGCCTTCGTTTGAATTTTGAATGCTGAATGCAGAAGAGGCAAATGCGTCTTCATGAAATCTTGCTGCCTAAATAGGAAGATATGACTGCTGTAGTGTGTTCACATCTTTGAACAAGGAAAGAAAGATCTGCATTTTGAATTTCAAATAATCTTTTGACTGAGCTTTCCTTATTTGCTTTTGCTTCTGCACTTTCCTTATTTGAAAACTTTCCTTTTCTAAAAACTTTCCTTATTTGAAAACTTTCCTTTTTTGGCACTTTCCATATTTGGCACTTTTTGGCAGTTTTAAGAGCATTTTCTCCGGATTGTCTCTTTACACCTAATATCTGCAAAACATGATTAAAACCACAAAATTAAGCAGAAAAGATGCAAATAAACATCAAGAACATAATGATAATGGACTAAAATATGCTCTATCAAATACCCCCACACCTAGCCTTTTGCTTGTCCTCAAGCAAATAAACACAGTCAAACAAGCTTTCTTGCTACTTGATCCTTATTTCCACTTAAGCTCTTACTCAAGACACCTATTTTGAATCATTGCAGTGAAGAATATATGCATCAAGATTACTTACCTTCTTTCCTTGTTTCCCTTTACTTACCATGGCTAGGATTTGTTTTACTCAAAAGAGAGATTACACATGCACATGTTCTATTCAGTTAAGACTTTTTCTAGCTTTCAGAGTGACTTGCCCTTACCTTGAAGTACTCTATTCAGCCTTTTGCACTTAAGTTTTGCTTGGAAAAGTCACCAACCTTTTGACGTGAAGGTACATATTGGTGATACCCACCCCCAGTTACTCAGTTGGTCACCTGTCCAAGTGGCTACTAGCTCTGTTCATAGTCTTTCAACCATTAGAACAGTTTTCAATTTATGCTCATGAAGTCTAGGCCTTTACTGAATTTCTTTAATTAATGCATTGGGCAAATCAACACCAATTGCTAAATCAAGTCATGTTAAGTTCATTCACACAAATTTTAATTCATTCTCTCTAATGAGTGTCATCAATACATTTTTCACCATGGCAAGCTTAAAGATTCAATTCAAAAGGCAATTCTCAAATATGAATATAACTCACTACAATTGATTCAACATAAGTTTAAAGAGTCATCACATCAATGGGGTCATGGAAAGAAAACTCATCCAACATAGCTCATAAGTTTGAGTAGAGCAAATAAAAAAAGAAGAAGATTGGTGTTTGTGTGTGTTATTGAAAGCATAAATGAAAACAAACTAATTAGAAAACATAAAAAAATCGCATGAACTGAAACAAATGGGAAGTAAAAATCGCAAATCTGAAAAGACAAAAATTTTGCAGACTGAAAGGGAGACTGCGCAAAAACTGAAAGGAAAATGAGAAGAAGAAAAAGAAGAGGAGAAGGAGAGAGATATGTACCCCCACACCTAAATCATGCATTGTCCTCAATGTATAAGAAAATAAAAGAACAAAGGAAACTGAGTACTCCCCTGAGGTGTGGTGTGCATGATGTGATCCGCTTAGGCTGAATGGGTGATGAACAGATGTTCGTTTGGAAAGTCTTCCTTGACTGGGCATGGCACAGAGCTAGATGGAAGCCGGCTCAAGTGATCAGCCACTAGATTCTCCTTTCCTTTCTTGTCCCTTATTTCCAAATCAAACTCTTGTAACAACAGAATCTATCGAATGAGTCTCGGTTTTGCTTCCTTTTTCTTGATCAGATATCGCAAAGCTGCATGGTCAGAATAGATAATGACTTTGGTCCCCAAGAGATATGGTCTGAATTTCTCTAAAGCAAATACAACAGCCAAAAGCTCCTTTTCTGTTGTTGAGTAGTTGCTTTGTGGGGCATCCAGTGTGCGAGAGGCATAGTGAATGACGTGGGGTGAGTTTTCCACACGTTGCCCCAAGACTGCTCCCACTGCATAGTTGCTTGCATCACACATAATTTCAAAGGGCAAGTTCCAATCAGGTACTTGAATAATTGGGGCAGTCACAAGCGATTTCTTTATTAGATCAAATGCTGTTTTGCAACCTGCATCAAAGTCAAATGTCACATCTTGTTGGAGCAATTTACATAAAGGCTGTGTGATTTTGGAGAAATCTTTTATGAATCTCCTGTAGAATCCTGCATGACCAAGGAAAGAACGGATTTCTTTAACATTTGTAGGATAAGGCAGATTTTTAATGGTGTCTATCTCAGCCTTGTCTACTTCAATTCCTTTAGCTGAAACAACATGTCCCAAAACCATACCTTGATTAACCATAAAATGACATTTTTCATAATTAAGTACAAGGTTAGACTCAAGACATCTCTGTAGGATCTTTTCCAAGTTGGCAAGGCATTCTTCAAAGGAGTTGCCATGCACGGTGAAATCATCCATGAAAACTTCAATTGTCTTACCCACATAATCAGAGAATATGCTCATCATGCATCACTGAAAGGTGGCAGGTGCATTGCATAGTCCAAATGGCATTCTTCTAAAGGCAAAAGTGTCAAAAAGACAAGTGAAGGTGGTATTCTCTTAGTCCTCTGGAGCAACTGGAATCTGATAAAAACCTGAATAACCATCAAGACAACAGTAATGGGACTTACCTGCAAGCCTTTCTAGCATCTGATCAATGAAAGGCAGTGGAAAGTGGTCTTTTCTTGTGGCTGCATTTAGCTTCCTATAGTCCATGCACACTCTCCACCCATTCTGTACTCTAGTGGGAACAAGTTCTCCTTCAGCATTTGGAACAATGGTGATTCCAATCTTTTTGGGGACTACATGCACAGGACTCACCCATTTGCTATTAGAGATTGGGTAGATGATACCTGCATCAAGGAGCTTAACTATTTCTTTCTTTACTACCTCCATCATAGGTGGATTCAGTCATCTATGAGCATCTCTGACTGGTTTGCACTCCTCTTCCATGTGTATTCTATGCATGCATGTGGAAGGAGAAATACCTTTTATGTCATCTATGGTCCATCCTATGGCTCCTTTGTGTTTCTGCAGTACTCTTAGGAGGCTTACTTCTTCATGTTGGCTCAATTCATTGGACACTATTACTGGTAATTTCTTGTCAGCTCCCAAATATATGTATTTCAGATGGCCTGAAAGAGGCTTCAGATCTGATTCTGAAATTTTCTGATCTGCAGTCTGTGGTTTAAGTGAGCAAGGAGGTGTTTGTGTGGATTATCTGACAGAACTGGTTTCAGGAACATCCTTCTACGCAGGACCTGCTTGAAAGGGAGGACTGGTCTGCGTTGGAAGCTGAAAGGGCGCATCTGAAAGGCTTTCAGGTGCCTTTTTCTGCACATGAGTGGTCTGCGCACCAAGCTGAAAGGGTGCAGTTGGTTTCTGTTCTTCCTATGGTTGTCTGCAGTTCACCTGTTGGATGCTGCAGACTGTTTCCTTCAGTTTTGGCTCTTTCTGATGCCCTATCTATACTTGGTCAGTATCCCTGCAAAAATCATTATTCAGAATATCATCTTGATTTTTATCAAAAATTTCCTGACTCAAGCAGTCAACAATATCAAGACCATAAACAGGGGACATATCATGTGGATATTTCATAGCATCATAGATATTAAATTTAATGACTTCCCCTTCAAACTCTATGGTCAAGGTACCATCATGCACATCAATCTTAGTCCTAGCAGTACTCATGAAAGGACGTCCAAGAAGGATGTCAGAACTAGTGTTGCAACTGTCTTCCTTAGTATCAATCACATAAAAGTCAGCAGGAAAGACAAGTTCATCTACTTGAACTAACACATCTTCTAGAACACCTATGGGATATACCACAGATTTATCAGCTAATTGTATCACAACTCTTGTGTCTTTCAGTGCACATGCATTCAGAGAATTATAGATGGAAAGAGGCATAACATTTATGGATGCACCAAGATCACACATAGCTTTCTTAATTCCAACATTCCCTATTTTACAAGAAATTGCAAACATACCTTTATCTTTGCATTTAGTAGGGAGCTCTCTTTTAATCACAGCAGTAACTACTTCACCTACACTTACTTTCTCTCTCTCAGCAAGCTTTCTTCTATTGGTGCAAAGCTCTTTAAAAAATTTTGCGTACTTGAGAATCTGCTTAACAGCATCTAGCAGAGGTCTGTTGATTTTCACTTTCTTGAAAGTATTAAGGATCTCCTTTTCTTCTTTTTCTTTTTGTGTTCTTTTGAATCTCTTTGGAAAAGGAGGTGGAATCTGAAAATGTACCTGGTGATCAGCCTTCTGCACAGGAGTGGTGTCAGATGGAGCTCGGCTGGCTGGTTCAGGCAAGTGATGCGCAGGTGTTTCAGTTTGCGCAGGCTCTTGTGCAACTTGCTTCTCTTCCTCATATCTGGCGTCTTGAAGCTCCTTCCCACTTCTTAATGTAATGGCACTCACATTCTGTCTAGGATTAGTTTCGGTTTGAGAAGTGAGCTTACCTTGGGATTCAAATCTGCTCATAGATGTAGTCAGTTGTCCTATGTCCTGTCGCATGCTTTGCATGGAACTTACCATTGTTTTCATCATCTTTTCAAAGTGCTGGATGGAATTTGGAGGTGCTGGATGGAATTTGGAGGTGTTGGTTGGGCTTGATTTCTTTGGTAATTTTGGTAGTTCTGGTTGTGGTTAGCCCTTCCATAGCTGAAATTGGGGTGGTCTCTCCAACCTGGGTTGTAAGTGTTAGAAAATGGATCATGTCTTACCTGGTTGTTGTATCCTCCAATGGCATTCACTTGCTGGCTGTCTTCTTGAAGGGTAGGATATTGATCAGTTGGATGTCCTACATATGCATAAATCCCACATGGTCTAGGTGGCTGGGATGCTTGAATCTATTGAACTAGTTCTATGGCAAAATCTTTCATAAAAGATGTCAGTTCAGAAATAGAAGGTGAACTTACCTCATTGACTCCTCTCTGCAGTTGCTTTTCCTCTCCATATTGCCTAGATGAGGCTGCAAGTGTTGAGATCAACTCTCTCATCTCCCTAGGTGTCTTGTCTGCAATGGATCCTCCACAGGCCATATCGATGAATCTCCTTTCTGATGAAAGCAATCCTCCATAGAAGAATTCTATGAGTGCCTTATCAGAAATATCATGTTGAGGACAACCTGTATACAATCTTTTAAATCTTTTCCAATAATCATATAAATCCTCAGATGGGTTTTGTCTTATGCTACTGATCTCTCTTCTTATGCCAATGGCCTTAGAAGTTGGGAAATATTTGTTCAAGAAGGTTATTACCATGTCATCCCAAGAAGTAATAGATCCAGGTGGCAAATAAAACAACCAATCCTTAGCATAATCATCAAGTGAAAAAGGAAAAACTCTTAACTTAACATAGTCTTCAGTTATGCCTTGCGGCCTCATGGTTGAACAAACAATGTTAAATTCCTTTAAGTGCTTATGTGGATTTTCATTCTCAAGACCTCTAAATTTAGGCAGAAGATGAATCAAATCTGTTTTCAGTTCAAAGGGAACTGTTAGAGGTGGATAGATGATGCAAAGAGGTGCTTGATCACCTATAGGTATTGCCAATTCTCTCATGGTTCTTTCTCTTGGCATTGGTGCTCTCATGGCTGGATTTTGGTGCATAATTTCTTCATGGACAGCATGTTGATTGTGGACAGCAGGTTGTGCCACGTTTTCTGCCATTTCAGGAACTTGGTGGTGCGATTGGAGTGTTTCAGAGGAAGGTTCTGCGCAAGATGGCTCTTCAAGCGCAGGTTCTGCTTCAGATGGCTCTTCAGGCCGAATTGTTTGCTTTCCTAGTCTCCTGATGGTGCGTTCAATTTCCGGATCGTAAGGCAGAGTGTCCCTACATTCATATCTGGTCATGAAAGAAAAAAAATAGATTAGTTAAATCAATTTTCCGGCAACGGCACTAATTTTTGGCTCGCGGTTGTTGAAGCCGGTAAAAAATAACCTTTCCGATTATCAATAATATTACTACTGCAAATAGTGGTAAAGGATCGAATCCACAGAGAATTGAAAACTTATCTATTTTTCTTAACAAGACCAAGAGAATTAACTGAATGAGAACTGAAAGTAATTAACTGAAAGCAAATAAAAATAAAGTGCAATAAAATTAAAATGGGGGGTTTTGAGATTGATTTGATTAGCAACTACTAAAAGCAATTAAATAAGTAGAATATGACAATAAAATGGAAATCTAATATGAGAAAGGTCTAGTTAAAGAGTTGGATCCACTTCAGTTGTTTGGATTGATCATTGAAACTTATGTTCTTTAG